>NW_027266319.1:3630000-4837500 GCF_022045235.1 Haliotis cracherodii | reverse complement strand
AAACAGTGAGGGTTCATTTTGTACATACTGTGTAAAAATGTTAAGATGTAAATTATATAGTTGTGTACTGTTGATAATTTTGAAGAAAAAATAAATAAACCTGATATTTTAATATTTTGTTTGCTTTTGAATTAGCTACCTTACCTTCCAACACCCTGTTATGAAGTGGGGCAGTGGATAGTCTAGTGGTTAAAGCGTTCGCTCGTCACACCGAAGACCCGGGTTCGATTCTCCACATGGGTACACTGTGTGAATCCCTTTTCTGGTGTGATATTGCTGGAATATTGCTAAGAGCGGCGTGAAAAGCACTCACTGATTGTAGTAAGAAGCGACTAACGTGATCGGGTGGTCAGGCACGCTGACTTGGTTGAAGCATGTCATCGTTTCCCAATTGCGTGGATCGATGCTCATGTTATCATTCACTGGATCGTCTGGTCCAGACTCGATTATCTATAGACCGCCGTCATTTAGCTGGAATATTGCTAAGTGCGGCATTAAAAAAACAAACAAAACAAACCAAATCTTACAAACATACTACAGTGCAGCATCATTCTCCCCACAATATGTCAACACAGTTATGATGCATACAACTGATTTACACTAAAGTGTTTCATAAGTTTTGTTTCCCACTTTCGGGGCGTTTTGTAGTCTAGTGGTTAAAGCGTTCGCTCGACACACCGAAGACCCGGGTTCGATTCCCCACATAGGTACCATGTGTGAAGCCTATTTCTGGTTCGTCCCTCTGCGGTATTGCTGGAATCTTGCTAAAAACTGCGTAAAACCACCAGTCACTCACTCACTCACTCACTGTAACATACTTTCAGCTGCATTACGACGTTGCTACAGATTTACTACAGTGTCCAGCAGTGTCGCAGCAGCATTGCTACAGTCCTCCAACTGTGCGCAGCTTCACTGATGCGGCGGTCCTACTACCGTGTTCTTGAAATTTCAACTTACTATGTTAAAATTACAAAATTCTATGTTGCAATTTCAAGATACTAAGTTGGAAATTCAAGATTCAAACGTTGAAATTTCAAGTTATTATCCTGAAATTTCAAGATAATAAGATAAAATTTCAAAATAATAAGTTGAAATTTCGAGGTATAACCTTAACATCTTGAAGTTTAACTTATTATTGAAATGTCAGGATCATTAAGTTGAAATTTCAACTTGATGTATATCTTTAAATTTCAAGAAAAACAAATGGCCATACAAGGCCACCGTAGAATTGTTTTAGTAACAGTGTAACAGTAAGTACACCACGCCTTTTCAATAACATCAATACCGACAGCTGTGCACTGTTGTTTGACGCAGATTCATACGTTGAAACATACGTTGAAATTCCAAGTTAAAATCTACAAATTTGATCTCATCTTGAAATTTCAAGATATTGAGTTGAAATTCCGAGATAAGTTAAAATTTCAAAAAGTAACAAGTTAAAATTTCAAGTATTTATCTTAACATTTCAACTTATTATCTTGAAATTTCAAGATCATTATCTTGAAAATTTCAAATTTGTATATGTCTTGAAATTGTAACTTGGTATATATCTTGAAATTTCAACTTAGTATCTTGAAATTTCAAGAAAAACAAATGGCTTCTGTAGAATTGTTTTGTAACAGTGTAACAGTAATATCACCACGCCTTTTCAATAACATCAATACCCACAGCTGTGCACTGTTGCTTGACGCGTCGTCGTGTAACCCGACTTCCAACCATCACATGCACAACATGCATGTCGCCAGTTGCTACAGGAAGATGTAGGTTAGTGCTGTTGTCGATTTTAGTCGACTGCTGATACTTTTGAGTGCTTAGTAGGTAACTAGAAACAATTAGATGATACTATCACGTATTTGAGTGTTTGTTGTTTAAAAACGCCCTCGGCAATATTCCAGCTTTAAGCCGACAGTCTGTAAATAACTGAGTCTAGATCAGACAATCCAGTGATTGATATCATGGGCAACGTGCCACGCCGTAGAGGTCCGGGGTTCGATCCCCGGCCGCGTTGAAAGTCGGTACTTGTTGTAACCCTGTCTGGCGCTCAGCATAAATGGGCTAAAACAAGGACTGGTCGACTCGGAGTCAGAGTACCAGTGTCTTAGCCTGGTATTCTTGTTCAACTGCGGCATGGTATCTCAGAGAGCTGGCCCTATTAGTCCGGACTAGTACAAGCAAGCACACACACACACACACACACACACACACACACATGTGCATGCAAACCCCATTTCACCTCGCCTCACCTGATTTCACACGGGGGCGGCACGATGTAATTGTGTTTCACGACATAGTTAGAAATATGTCCACAGGCAAAACTAAGTGATCATCTCAATTAATTGAAAACAATTAATTATGATGACATGAACTACACATGTAACTGCCAGAAATGATTCCATTCTTTCCCATTCGGACCGCTTATATGTCTATTGGGGATTGAAGATGCCCTATTTCCCGTAACAAAACAATCCATAATCGTAAAAGAGCTCTGATGAAAGCTGATTCCATTTATTGATTCCGACTGACATATGCATGTGCTTTTGAATCACTATCACGTTGTGATGGTGCTAGGTGTTCGCGAAAAGTAGCGTATCGTCAAATTTGGAAATGCCCTCAGCACGTATACCATAAAACGTTTTGAAAGTTTACTGAGGCATCGATACGGAAACCTTTTAGGGCCATTTGAGTTTTTTCTTGACTGTTGTAACCCTGATCAAACAACTTTTGAGCAGGACGTTGTCTCTCGGTTGGCCCAGTATTGTACCGTGTCTGAATTAGTTGCGAGTCGTGTCCCTTGGTGCTAACAGGATCCATGACCTAGAATCCAAGACTCCCCCGATGATCATGCTAAGTTTTTGTGTCTCTGTGTTTATGAGCTTTACCACAATAATAAAGGTGTAAATCCTCCCCTCCCCCAACCCCTACCCCACCTGCCAACCCCTACCTACCCCCCATCTCCACCCACATTACTCTGAACCTCCGTGATATATCTGAATGCTGTTCAAGCCGACGTTCACATTTTAAACCTCCATCTTGTCTCCCTATCTCTTGCCAACATCAGAAACTGTGAAGCACAAAAGCGCTGAACTCGAACATGTTAATACAACAAATCCACGCATCAGTTACTCTTTCAAATATAAGTATTGAACCCCTACAGTCACTCTTATCCGAAACCCGACGCTCATTTGACTGTTAACCGCCTGATAGTCCTTGAGAGATTAGCTAACGGCTGTCACGTCAGTGTACTTTGGGCGAGTCTGTGCGGTCACTATTGCATCGCGGAATAATACCCATATATTTGACTGGCAACAGCCTGTATTGATTAATATCAACACATTGTCGTCCTTGTCTTGTCGCCCGTAAGTTGATATCATTGATAACTATGAATAACATTAAGTTTAATCAATACATATAACCTATCCTCTGTAATGTGTTGCAAGATAAGTCAGAGTGTGACGCGTGAATTTTGACTCTACTAGATCTGTTGTGTACTCATCCTTCTGAAGAGCGGGGTATTTCGACATGACGCGTGGATTGTGACTCTGTGAGTTCAAGATGAGGCTATCCCGGCTATCTGTGGTGCAGTGGATCTTTGTTGTGACCTTTACCATGTGGAGCTACAGGTGTGTGCTCAACCTGCTCCAGCTGCAGTGAGTAGTACATCTTTGTTTGCAATCTGGAAGTAACATTCAGCAATGTCACTGACGTGTAGGGATGGGTATTGCAGGTTTATAGTGTATCACAACATTTTGCGATGCGATACGTATCACAATATATTGTACAATTTTAAATTTTGAATTTAGCAGCAATCTGAAACATTAAGGTATGAGATGAAGTTCATAAATGGAACAAAACAAGATGCTGGTAGAATATGATGTTTATTCAGTCAATAAATACGTAGCCATCTTGCGGCGCCGGATGTTTGCTGCGGGGCAGCGAAGGCATTTGGCCGGAAAATTATTTTTTTACATTAAAAACTCGATATTTGACTCACCCGATATATCGAGCATGAAAACATGATATCGTGATACGTATCGTGGAATGAATGAACCTCAATTTATCGATATACCGATAATACCGTACACCCTTGCTGAGTGAGTTGTCTTCACAAATTTCTTGTTATTTAGTGTCATAATTAACAGTGTATCTATTGCGTTTTGCATTGTCTCTGCATCTCTGCATATTGACACTCGGGATGTGTCGGTTTTGACTGATTGCCGTGCTACACATGTGTCGTTCAGACATGTCGATCTAAAAACATGTCTCTCCAGCAAGAATGGCGACGTACCTCACGTGACGTCATCAGAAAACTTTTTCTGTGAGCCGGAGAGTTTTGGCGTGTCTTGTTGCAGGGGGTGGTCATACCGCTATTAATGTGACGTGTCATTATTTTTTTTATGTTTTAGATGTGTTTCCTTTGTCCATTACGTTGAAAGCTTGTTTTTGCTACCCCATTCCAGTAACGGTCATGCCAATATCGGATGCTGAATTTAAATTTTAAATGTTGATTTCGTTGAGATTTTTATGTTTTCAATATATTTTACTATATACAGCTATCTTTCGTGGTTGTTAAACTAAGGTGGTTTATTAGCATGGAAAGGTTATTTTGACCTCAGCTTATGCCCGTAATATGTGTCCATTCTCTGTGTGTGTCCCAGTCAAAAGAGGCATATTTCGAACAAGTCACTTGACTTATCTAAGGAGACATACACGCATGCGTTTGATATAAAATTATTCGGAATAGTACAATGGAGATGTAGTTTAGTTGAGATTTCTTATGATTATGGAAATGGATTTTGTGGCTTTTGTAGCCATGGGAAGTAAAGAGAATTAACAGCACTAATTATGTTGATACAAATAAAGATTATGCTCTTCACTGTGAAGGTTGAGCATCCAGTGTATTATGTCTCCGTGTTAATCCGATAAAACCCCTGGACCCATCCGCCAGCATAACTTCTTGTCGGAAGTGACGTCACCGTCTCAATCTCTCCTGTGATTACATTAGCACAAAATGTCCCTCGCTCGTGAGAGCTATTTGATTGGATGGCTATTTTTAGCGTCGACAATTTAACGGCTCAAAAAGACGTTATGGTAGTGACTTGGTCCAGGATATGTCTTATAACAGAATGAGGACCGCATCCGTGGTCTAGTGGTAGAGCGTCCGCCCGGAGAGCGTAAGGTCCGGGGTTCGATCCCCGGCCGCGTCATACCAAAAGACGTTAAAAGATGGTACTTGTTGTTACCCTGCCTGGCGCTCGGCATTAAGAGGCTAAAACAAGGACTGGTCGGCTCGGAGTCAGTATACTGTGTCTGAGTGGGGTCTTCATGTTAAACTGCGGCAAGGTATCTCAGTGAGCTAGCACTATAAATCGGCATCAGTCCGGACTAGTACAAGCAGCCACACACACACATACATGTGCATGCACGTCGCTATATAAGTGCAATAATCTTGGACGCGACGTTAAACCCCATTTATATGTTATACAGGCCATTACAAATGTGGATGTCTAAATCTCGATATGTGTTAGACTAAAATGACCATAATAATTATAAGAAAGTTTAATATTTCCCCCCAAAATGATGAATGTGAATCCGTAGCAGGCATGTTTGGAATGCTTGCTTTACATACGGGTAAACTGTCCAACATAATCATTATATTTTATTTTCAGAAACAAAAGAGAATATCGACATTTAGCGAAGCCTCGTTTTCATCTCCGTCCTTTTTCAAAGAGGGAGACTAAATCCAACAATAGTGATCATGTCCTCAAGGAACCAAACACTTCTCTCTACCATATACAAACACATGAAATGTCTCCTCTGAATTGTGCCAGAGCATCCGAATCAAAGATACACCTAATATCGAAATCATATATTTATTCTATTGGTGAGAAGATCGAAGTTCGGATACAAACGTTCAATGGACACGGTCTGCCTATGACAAGAGGCGGCGACCTTGTCCGCGTGTGGATTAAGGAAGTAGCGAAAAGCGCATGCGCAGCAGGAAGTGTAATCGATAATCAAAATGGAACATATACTGCAACGATTATACCTAGGTGGGTTGGCAACGTGACTGTAATGGCAGCCATAGCAGCACCAAGGGAGTTGATTGATATGTTTCACCGTGTCTACCACAGGAATGGAAGTCTGAACACTATGATGGCCCGGTTTGAAACGGGCGGTGTTAGCGAAGAAAGTCCGTGCCTTCCAACCCCTCACATTCGAGGGTTCAGCAAGTTGTGCAACTTCAGCAAGAAGATCGGAGGCCTGCCTTTCTATTGCGGACACCCAGTGAATCTACAGTGTCACAACTGGGTGGCTGTACGAACACCTCTGGGACAAGGCAGAAGGTTCACGCAGGATGAGAAAAAAATGTTTATTAGGTGAGCAAATAGGATAACTCCCATACAGCAATCACATTAAAATCAGATATTTTACTGCAAAACGTTACCTCTGCGTGAAGACGAGAAACCAAGTCGTAGCGGTCGCGTGACGTGTATGTTCACGAAGCTTCTAAATTCGGTACGCTTTAGCGAAGCATGCATGCAAACATATCTCAATTCTGTATCTCGAAAGGCGATACAATCGGGGAGTTCCGAATGCAAAAACTAAACCCGAGTTATTATATTGTTGTGGATATTATATATAGCATGTCGTTTCTGAGCGCCATGGACATCCACAACCGAAAGGGTGTACCATCAAGGGTATATTTGTGTTTTGTGGTGTTTTTCTTTCTCTGAGATCGAAATTTCGAATCGGGATGCTAAAAAATGAATGTGAATCGTTTAGGGAAAATGACATATGATTGTATCATAGAACCCACGTGTCCCTCATATGCGATCGGCCACACAGAACCGGTCATCAAATACTATTCCCCGAGGAATAAGGGATAAGCCTACAGCGAGTTTATTCTGCCATTTTTATCATTTTCCACAAGTTGATACAAAAGGAGATTAAGATGCGAAGCATTTGCTTGTGGCCATTTTACAAGAAACACATTTGTTCATGTTAACATTTGCGTATCACGCGCAAGTCAATACATTACGCGACGCAATATCGCTTGAGTCAATACATTACGCGAGGCAATATCGCTTGAACTGCAGACACAAACATCAAACAGAATCGGCAGAATGTCTGTTACCATGGCAGATAGGAACAGTTGTACACCGCTTGACATGGATACATAAACATAAACTACGGTTATAACGAACTCAAAACGACCTCTAATTTTAGTTCGTAATAACCGTAGTTCGTTATAGGCATATATACAGCGTTTATACAACAAATGGTCGAGACTAAAAAACAAGTTCGTTACATCGGTCATTTCGTTATAAGTGTGTTCGTTATAAACCTACTTTACTGTATGTACCAAAACGTCATCGACTGTCGACATTCATATTTTACAGATGAGATGATATGAGCATTTTACGAGCAGTATTCATATTTTTTTATTTCTGATATATGATATTTATCTTGTAATGTAATGTCATTCTTATAACAACTGTAGTCTAAGTCACATTTTAACGCCCTGAACAAACATTAGTACTGAAGCCTTTTAGGACCATTTGTTTCTATATTTTATTCTTGAAATTTCAAGATACTAAGTGGAAATTTCAAGATGCATGAATTGAAATTTCAAGATATTGACAATAAGTTGAAATTTCAAGATACTAGGCTGAAATTTCAAGATATTAACTTGAAATTTCAAGATATTAACTTGAAATTTCAACTTATTATCTTGAAATGTCAACATCATTATCTTCAAATTTCAACTTAGTATGTATCTTGAAACTTCAAATTAGTATCTTGAAATTTCAACTACAAAAATGAAAACAAATGGCCCTAAAAGGCTTCCGTCGTGTCAGTACATGATAATAATGCCTGAACAGCAAAATTTATTATATAGTATCAAATGATTTGTATTTTGTCTCACCGTCCATATTATTGTCCCTTCAGCCCTTAGTGTCATGTAATAGTCAGAAATGTAGCAAGTCTAGATTTTCCCCTTTATGGATAACAACTTCTGGTTTCACTAAAAGCCAGTAGATCAAAGACAATATGACTTCAACAACCATGGCAGTCAGAAAAGCAGCCCTCCCAGACCACCAGCAAAGATTCCTAGCCATCAACTTCAGTTTGACAAAGTCCAAATCCTCTCTACCAAACATAAGGACTTCACAAAAACAAAACTCTTAGAAGCCCCTAATCCGCGGTCACAAACCTAGAGATCAAGGGTATTGCTTCACGTCTAAGCAATAGGCTGTTTATTATCAGTATCCTAGCTATCAGCTACTTACAACTTTAAAGTCCTTACTTTACACATGGCTTCATTACCTATGTACGTTTTGTTATTGTTACTGTAGTGGGCACGCGTGGCCCAGTCGTCTAAGGCGACGCAATTCGCTGTGCAGAGTTGCGTCCCTTGGGCACGCCAGAAACCTATGATTGTGGGTTCGAATCCCGGTTCGCCCCGAATGTGTTTCTAGGTTTGTCAGCACCATACCCGTGCTCGTGGGTTTCACCGAAGTGGTAAACGTCTGAGACCTGCATCACTTCGGGCTTTCCTCCCATATACGTATACCCCTCATCACTTGGTTGGAGTCACTCCAGCTTGATAACGGTGGGGGGCGGTCGGGTAGCCTCGTGGTTAAAGCGTTCGATCGTCACGCCGAAGACCCGGGTTCGATTCCCGACATGGGTACAATGTGTGAAGCCCATTTCCGGTGTCCTCCGCCGTGATATTGCTGGAATATTGCTTAAAGCGGCGTAAAACTATACTCACTCACTCACTCACAATCCATTATGTGACGAAACCCTGTATTGGATGAAATCTTTTACTTCCAGAGAGCTGTTTCATCAGACTATACCCGGGAGTTTGGAAGTGAAGGTCACTGATGGTAAGTAAGTCACTTGTTCACGTTTGAAGAATTAAGAATCGTAATGACGTCACTGAAAAATCGATTGTGTCAAGCGGCGGCCATTTTGGGAGATGGGAAAAAGCCGGAGACTGGGCTTGTTTCTGAAAATCATCACCTTACTACAGACATGGCTATTAGCATCGTATCGAGACCTATAAAGTTGGTTGGTTGGTTGTTTTACGCCGCATTCAGCAATATTCCAGCTATATGACGGCGGTCTGTAAATAATCGAGTCTGTACCAGACAATCCAGTGATTAATATCATGAGCATCGATCCACGCAATTGGGATCGATGACATGCATCAACCAGGTCAGCGAGCCTGACCTCCCGATCCCATTAGTCGCCTTTTACGACAAGCATAGTCGCCTTTTACGGCAAGCATGGATTGCTGAAGACCTATTCTACCCCGGATCTTCACGGGTCGAGAGATGTATTGATTCGCAACCTTGCTATCGAAATATGCATCCTTATTCGTATCGTGGCCCTTAGATCGATGCATGTATCGTATTGCGTTTCTTGTGATCGATACATGCATCGTATCGCGGTCTAATGATCGATACATGCATCATATCGCGGTCTAATGATCGATACATGCATCATATCGCGGTCTAATGATCGATACATGCATCGTATTGCGGTCTTGTGATCGATACATGCATCGTATCCCGGCCTTATGATCGATACATGCATCGTATCGTGGCCTTATCATAGATACATGCATCGCATCGCATCGCGACCCCTAACGATTAAAAGTTTGAATCGTATCGCAACTTTTACTATCGAAATATGCACTATTTCACGACCTTGATATCGTAATATGTATCAAATCGCGAACTTGCTACCATATTGTAACGAAGTGTACCGTTACACTTATTATTTTATTATCAAAAATTGGTGGACATTGGAAGATTAGCATAGTCAATGCTACAAAACACGATTATCGTCTGTATCATATCAATGTTTGACCTAGTTTTGTTAAAGGGATAACCTACAACGACCCTTTCGTAGGTAAATTTATACTTTATGGGGTTAGGGGCATATCATGTCCTTTGACGTTTGAATTGTATTGGTACTCTCGAACTTCATTTGTGTTTACCTTATACTCTACAGGAAAAACGAAACAAAATTGGCCAGTGAGAACACACCAAACTTCGTCTCGTTCGACGTGGTCACAAAGATCAGGTTATTTTCTCAACTGGATCTGGCATCAAGGTGAAGGTCATGCACTGTCAGGTGAAGGTCACTCAGGAAGAAACGACATATTCGTGACACGGCTATCAACGTGTCTGGCTAACAGACGCCTATGGCTAATTGGAGACTCGACCCTCAGACACTGGCTTGAATTCATATCACAAAAACTACACACACAAAGAAAGCAGACATCGGAAGATATTTTACACCCGCATCAGCCTCTTCTTCTCAAGGACAAATCTCGTAACATCTCCATATTTTGGGGCCCGCATGGACTTCCGTTTCACCACGGGTCGACCTGGCATAGCCCGGATGTTAACAGAGCTGCGCATCAGTATTTAGACGAAGCAACATCTGAATCCGAAGACATATACATTATAAACCTCTACGTACATTTCCATGCATTTCCAGAAGAGGTGTTCAGGGCCCATGTTAAAAGACTCGCAGAATCTCTGGGTTCTTTATTAACTAGAGCACCGAAGGTCAAGGTTGCGATTAATGGACCTCATGCATTTCACGGACTGAACAAAGCGGGATTTGTGGATGATTACTTTGGCCCCGTGTATGACTCCATCTTAAGATCGGAGCTGCATCATTTACGAGATCACGTGATATACTTGGACTTCTGGGATATGACGGTGGCATGTGAGAATGTCGACATCCACCCGAATGTCACAGTAGTACAAGCTATGATTGATGTTATGATTAAACACGTATGCAGGTAATGAACGTCAGTTTGATTTTGTCACAGTTCCAGGGGCGGTCGGGTGGCCTAGTTGTCACGTCAGTCGTGATATTGCTGGAATATTGCTGAAATTGGCGTAAAACTATGATCACTAGTCACAGCCCCAGGTATACGAAGAGTATTTTTGTTAGGTTTGTTTGTTGTGAATTTGATATTCTCTCTCTTTATCATGGCGGCGTCCGGTAAATAATCGACTCTAGTCAATGGTTAATATAATGAGTAACATCCCGTGTTGTGGTAATAAGATGGTACGCAATTAACCAAGTCACCGAATCTTACCGCCGAGACCGCCTCCGTGCTCTAGTGGTGAGAGCCTCAAACCGGAGAGCGAAAGGTCTGGAGTTCGATCCCCGGCCGCGACATACCAAAAGACGTTAAAAGATGGTACTTATTGTTACCCTGCCTGTCGCTCGGCATTAAGGGGCTAAAACAAGGACTGGTCGGCTCGGAGTCAGAAAACTGTATCTGAGTGGGGCATCCATGTTAAACTGCGGCATGGTATCTCAGTGGGCTAGCACTATTAGCACTGTGAACTCGGCATTAGTGAGGGCTGGCACTAGCAGCCACACGCACGCACGCACGCACGCTATGTAAGTGCAATATACGTGCACTGCGTGTCAAATAATTTTTTAAATGTGGAAAAAAAGATTTGATGTAGGACCAAGACGTTTACAATTCTGGTGAAACCAACAAACGGGGTGTGGTGCTGACAGACCAAGGAATACATTATATCGAATCTTGAATTGGAAGCCAGGCACACATTCCTTACAGCGATGGCCCGATCACGGAGCTCTCAGTGAGGTGGCGCCACCAGTCACAGTTCCCCACTTTGCCCCGCCGTGATATTGCTGGAATACTGCTAAAAGCGACGTAAAACCATATTCACTCACTCACCACTTTGACAGGCGGTCACAACCGTGCTTGGAGTGTTGTTTGTTTTTTGTTTGTTTGTTTGTTTGTTTGTTTGTTTGTTTGTTGTTTAACGCCGCACTCAGCAATATCCCAGCTACATTGTATATGACGGCGATCTGTAAATAATCAAGTCTGGACCAGACAATCCAGTGATTAATATCATGAGCATCGTTCCACGCAATTGGGATCGATGACATACATCAACCAAGTCACCGAGCCTGACCACCCGATCCCGTTAGTAATCACAACCGACTGACAGTCATGTTCTTGACGCCGAGAATAACCTTTCTCCAGCTAAATTGTTTGTTTGTTAATTTGAATTTCCTTTTCATTTCAATTCTCATGTAATTGGTACAGTAAAAATACCGCGTGCTTTTCCGTTAGTGAACAATCTCGAACCAATCTGATTAAACAAACTGACGTACATTCATCTGCGAAACAGAAAGTCAGTCGTTAACATTTTCCCATTTCACTGTGACCAAAAGACACACAAATAAATATAAATGTCACTAGATTTGGGATTAGGGATAACCGTTTTGGAAAATTCCATTTTAAGGGTCTCTTTCATGGAAAGAAAATAGTGTGTGGCTAATACGACTGCTGTATGCTAGCGGTTCAGTGGATAACATCTCCGGAAGATGAACTCACGGGCTTACTTCCTTTACTGGTAGGGGCACGGGTGGCCCAGTCGTCTGAGGCGCCGCAATTCGCTGTGCAGAGTTGCGTCCCTTGGGCACGCTAGAAACCTATGATTCAGGGTTCGAATCCCAGTTAGCCCCGATTATGTTTCTAGTCTTGTCAGCACCATACCCGTGCTCGTGAATTTCACCAATGTGGTAAACGTCTAAGACCTGCATCACTTCGGGCTTTCCTCCCACATCTAGCTGGCACGCCGTGATATATATGGAATAATGTTAAAAGCGGCGTTAAACCCAACTCACTCACTCTCACACTCCTTGTAGTGGTGCTCTTACTGTCGACCACTGGCTTTAGTTTACCTGCTTTGTTCAAAGTACAGTTTTTATCCTTTATCCTGGTATGTTTGGTCATTCTGTCACCGCAAGTGACTCTATAAAGTGACCACAGTGTTGTACGTCTAGTGGAGATTATACGACCCTTCGTAATAGCCTTGCGGTCACCCGCTGTTTCTCAGCCGTGCAGGGATGCGCTGTCAGATTCATCCAGCACGTGGTATATTGTATGTTAAGTGCACCATCGTTCTCCTAACTGCTACATCTGTGATGCACAAAGCATGTTTGTTTTGTTTGTTGGTTTGTTATTTAACGTCGCATCAAGCAATATACCAGCTGTATATGATTTTGTAAATAATCGAGTCTGGGCCGGACAGTCCACTGACTGATTAACGAGAATCAATCTACCCAATGTGATGCATCAATTTGCAAATCTTTCAATCTTTGGAAATCCTACCTAGGATGCACATTGTAAGGAGTGAGTGAGTGAGTGAGTATGGTTTTACGCCGCTTTTAGCAATATTTCAGCAATATCACGGCGGGGGACACCAGAAATGGGCTTCACACATTGTACCCATGTCGGGAATCGAACCCGGGTCTTCGTCGTGACGAGCGAACGCTTTAACCACTAGGCTACCCAACCGCCCACACATTGTAAGGACGATATGTTCTCAATAGCATCAGGACACAAACATACACGCATCACCATGTCAGCACTCACGAAAGGTGATCAAGATTTTCCTCAACAAAAGATTTTTCAAATGATACATATACTGAAAAACGAAAGTTCCTATGACATTGAATAAGATTTAATGCAAAGTTATATTTTTTATCAAATCTGAAACAATTTCGGTTTGCAACAGATAAAAGACTACTGTAAGTGTTCAAATAGTTTAATTTGTCATACTGACTTCAGAAAATGCGTGATTTCATAAAAAAACAAAAACATGAACATGCCAAAATGTCAATTTACAAATCAATAGCGTGTGTGTCCACCTCTAGTTGCGGTGCAAGCAACACATATCGTCTCATGGAATGGACCAGGCGTCGCACAAAGTCCTGTGGGATTCTGTCCATATCTGCTGGAGCATGTTTCGAAGTTCCTAGAGTGTCTGTGGAACACGTGGTTGACGTCGAAGGCACCGATCCATCTCATCCCACATGTGCTCAATTGGTGAGAGATCAGTGGAGCGAGCCGGCCAGGGGATGACATTTACGTTGTTTTGTTGAAGGGAATCCTGAACAAGTCGAGCAATATACTATGTGTGTAAGCCTCCACTGCACCCGTAAAGATCCGGGGTAGAATAGGTCTTCAGCAACCCATGCGTCCTGTAAAAGGCGACTATGCTTGTCGTAAGATGCGACTAACCGGATCGGGTGGTCAGGCTCGTTGACGATGACGTCTCCCTATTGCTTGGATCGATGGCCATGATCTCAATCACTGGATTATCAGGTCCAGAATCGATTATTTAAGACCTGGCCAGCTGGAATATTGCTGAGTGCGGTGTTGAATAACAAACAATCTACCTCCACTGACGAACTCGGCGGCAAAGTGGAATACTCAATAAAGAAGCGCCGTAAAATATATTGTCTCCGCCACTTTTAAAACAGCCATTACCCCCTGGCTGCACATGTAGGCTGTACTGTATCAGCTGTTTATGATCTTAACACAATAGATCTTTAGGAAATACCAGATATTATTCATTCCATGGTACAATATAAGGCGTAGTTGGTTTACACGTAATTGTGTTATTGCTGGTCATAAGGCGAGGGGGCATGACATTTAGTGTCCGGTAAAGGCTTGTGTGAAAACAATAGAAGGTAAGGTCACGATTGTGGTCACCGGCGAAGTCGGGATGTGTTACACACATGGGCTTTCAAGAATATGTGTTACAAAGTACATAGCAATTGAAAAAAATCTGTGGATTACAAACCATTATGATATCAGTTATAGGCCTTTGACAAAAAAAAGTATTTTTTTTAGTTTACATCGCTTTCGTAGTTTTCTTATTCTTTAATTACTACCGGGGCGGACGGGTAGCTTAGTGGTTAAAGCGTTCGCTCGTCACGCCGAACACTCGGGTTCGAATCCCGACATGGATACAATGAGTGAAGCACATTTAACCGCCGTGATATTGCTGGAATGTTGCTGAAAGCGGCGTAAAACCATACTCACTCACTCACTCACTCAAAGCGGCTTTTAAACAATCGTGCTCATACCCGAATTGCCAACCAATGGTCATTCAAAGTGGGCTTCACACATTGGACCAATATCGGTAATCGAACCCGGGTCTTTGGCGTGACGAGCGAACGCTTTAACCACTAGGCTACCCGACCGCCCCTTAAAAACCGCTTTGAACATTATTACAGTTGTATCACAGTGTGTCACGAGCTTGTCGTTATCCCTGTTATTTAAAGTACTGGACTTAATTTTATAGCAAATAGCTGTCTTTGTTAACGTGATATGTAAATGAGTCAGGCGTTAAGTGATGCTGGTGTCATACGTTTACCGTTTTGGTGAAATCCATGACAAACCCAGAAACATAATCAGGTCATTCTGGGTTTCGAAATACGATCATAGCTTCCTGGACTGAATCTGCGGGATACCGAAAAGATTTTCTTCTGGAAACCCCATACATAATTTCTATTTCTCAATCAAACATGAGGCAACGTTGCGTGGATCGATGCTCATGATGTCAATCACTGGATTGTCTGGTCCAGACTCGGTTATTTACAGACCACCGTCATATAGCTGGAATATTTCTGAGTGCGGCGTTAAACAACAAAATAAACAAAAATTACTGAATAAACCTTTCTATTAGAACCAGTCAGTTGGTAAAAAAAAGCATAATTTAAATTTGTAAATATTTTCAACATTTTCCGTTTCATAAGTTACACTTGAACTTCATCTATACGAAAGGAGAGTTCGTCAAGCGTGAGAATTCAGATATCATTGACATGCGGCATATGACAGAGCGTCCAACATTAGTCAGTGTAGACCTTTCACATTTGACCCAGTTTACTCACAAGTGTCAATATCGTGTGAAACGCTCACCCAGTCCGCGCGAGGTTCCCAGCACTGACCAGCCCTGTGCGAACTGACCAGCGATGACAGTTACGTGGTGATATTTGAAAGCCTTTCCTTGCATGTGACAGTGATTCGGAAGCATATCCAGGGATCGGAAAAAAATATACGAGTGTCCAAGCCCATCCTCGATTATCCTGTGCAATAGATCTCAGTTCAGATGGACACGCACACGCGCACGCACGCACGCACGCACACACACACTCACACTCACACACCTCGGGTATAATACACCAGATAATCGAGGATGGATCCAGACATAAACGGTATTTCTAACCAAATCATATTTTACTTTTAAGTCGGGGACAATTTATCTCGCTTTTAGCACAACAGTTTAACATCCGACTTCAGCGATTATTTCCGGGACGATGGGTTAGCCTCATGGTTAAATCGTTCGCTCGTTTTCCCAGGTTCGATTCCCACATGGGTACAAAGTGTGAAGCCCATTTCTGTCCCCTGCAGTTATATTGCTTGAATATTGCTTAAAGCGGCGTAAAGACTAACTCACTCATTCCAGTTATTTCCCCAGAACATTTCCAACTACAGACTCGCAACTTCGACAACGTGTTTTGCGGAGATACGGTACAGTATCATACGCGCACACACACACACACACACACACACACACACACACACACACACACACACACACACACACACCCGACGACACCCCACCCCCGACCACCCCCCACCCTCTGTATCCGCCCATGCGCATGTTCATCTCATTGAATCAAGAGGTATCGAATCAGTATCGACCAGCCCGTTAACTGTATTTCGGAATGCCTCGATGTTGCATGCTCTAGAAACACATTCCGACTGTTACTTTCCCAGTCTGGTAAGCGACGCTCTAATTGACGTGTCCCCTAATGTGAGATCCTCCGATCTGTGTTTTGCGGTAACGAAAAGTAAGACTTGATTTAAATTATATTGGCCTGGGTCCAGACACAGGTGACCAAGACGTCACTCAGGCACCCATCCACTCAGGCACCAAATCACTCACTCACTCGCTTACTAACCCATCCACCCACCTCCTCACTCACTCAAACACCCACCAAACCACTCACTCACTCACTCACTCATCCACACAAAACTCACTCGATCAATCACCAACCCGCCCTCACTCACTCAATCACAATAAAATTATAACAAATATGCCACAGCCAGGCTCCAGGCTCCAGGCTCCAGGCTTCAGGCTCACACCAGACACAAAAACGCAAATCTAGTCGCCTCTTCATTCTTGAAACCAAACCTAGTGAAGGTGTTCTTCACATCAACGTAGCCGCCGCTGGCCAGTGCCATGATGACCAATGTCCTCAAGAGTCCGGTAATGTCAACCCTGGCTACTCCAGTGTATTCAACCTAGGACTTATTGTCGCTGATGTGAACTGCGTTATTTCGTGTAAGCATCTCCGTGTTGGCCCGTCGAGGTCCTTCAGTGCCTCTCGGCTGCTGATTAAACAACGCCGCAGAGGAAGGGTGACTGGGGTGGAACTGGGTTGACTGAGAGGATGGAGAGCATGGTAAACATAGAGGGTGAATACTGAGAGATATCGAGAGATAAATATACAATCATATACTAGTATGTGATAGAGTGTGGAGTCATTTGGAACGGGGAGCATGGACAAACAATCTGGCAGGAGTCAAATCTCCGAAACTGAAGGGGAAAACAGGATCTAAAAAGGGGCTTTTCGCGTATAACCAAGACGAATCAATGCGCTTTTAATGTGATAATTTATGACCTCAGAACTTATTCTGCACCGTTCTGCAATAGCGTATAAGTCGTATATCTCTGTGGAAGAAAGTGAGCAAATGTTGTTAAAAAGTTTACCATGATTGTGTTTTTGAAAATTATGTGATTTCATTTTTTCTAAACGTGGATTAAACAAAGAGTTGTCGATCCAGATAATGTTTTTGGGAACTGCAGGCCTCAACATTTGGATGGACAGACCTTTACTCATCACATAAAGGGGCGTTGTGGGCCATATGCCGTTTACATGAAGCCCTGGAAGGTAAATATGAACATAGTACCTATCGCGATAGTCATTGTTATTGTTATCATACCGTTATTGTAAGAAAGAGCATACATGTTATATCAAAGTAGTTTTACCAAATAAGTTTTACGATTTGAAAAGCAGTCAGAAAACATTACGATCGATATTCAACATTGTGTTTTACACGTGTCTGCAGAGAGCGTTAAATTAATTCATTATATAAACAAGTTCATAATTAATGTTAGTGCATTAGTTTGCCCAAGCTCAGCCACATATACATGGAGCAAATTATCAAGACTGGGTTGTACTGAACTATAGCACGATATTTGCATGATGAAATCATAATATAAATACGCGACACACTGTAACGAAAGCTCAGAAATTACCGGTATTCGTGCCTCATTATATCAAACACACACGCCACTCTAGCCTTGGTCTCTGGACACGTCCAGCCAGCACTTGACCAGGGAATGACCACTGCATAAGGATGTCCGCTGTCCGGCCATCTCTGGCTAAAATAATAGACTCTATTTGTGTTCATGATATGTATTGTTCAGAAGAGGATTTCGAAACACAGTTATTGAGTTCTGTTAATCAGGGTCTGGGGCGCCAATTAACTGAGTCATATCCTCACAAGACACGGTTTGTGGTGTGTCATTTGACCAGTAACCATTGTGACGTTGCAGACGGCACGTGACTGGTCAGCAATTGCCTAAAGGAATCAACTATATCAGTTTACAAGTACAGTTGAGGGACATTCGGTTATTTGCATCTGGGTTCATTTGGTTGTTTGGAGATATGGAAACTAACAACTTGAGCTATATGTTTAAGCCATTCAACAACAATATGATGAATTGTTTGATAGGCATTACTGAGAAGTTGACGGATCACAAAGTGATCAAAACTTAAGGAACACATGTAAAATACCAAGAGGCATGAGACCACTACGGGGAAGGCGGGAGCATTCAATATGTGTTGATGCGTTTGTTGTTTAACGCCGCACTCAGCAATATTCCAGATATATGACAGTGATCTGTAAATAATCGAGTCTGCACCAGACGATCCCGTGATTGACATCATGAGCATCGGTCTACGCAATTAGGATACAATGACATCAACCAAGTCAGCAAGCCTGACCTCCCGATCCCAAGCATGGGTTGCTGAAGACCTATTCTATCCCGGATCTTCCCGGGTCCATTCAATACTGCAGCTGAATAGAAACTATATGTGGGTATTGAAGGTGAATACACTGAAGCAGCTACTTTACATGTGATGTCTCCTTTGGCAAGTCACTTTTGTTTTAAATACGCCTCTGTTCACCCAGCAGCGAATTGGTACCCGATAGGATGAGAATGCAATGCGGCTGTTAACCTTCTAGCGTCTCACAGCTTGGGCTGTATACTCCCTAGGGAGCTGAGTATGATGGTTGAGTGAACACTGATCCAGTGACCGGGGTAATAATAGTGTCGTGCTTCGAACTTTCCCTTGTGGTGTGGAAATAGCGCAATAAGAATGATAATATTATTATTTTAATCATGATGATGATGATTTCCAACAGTGTAAACCCTTAAATATTGGTGTAAACTTGTATGTATGCCGGATACTAGATATCCAAAGCAATGTTATGACATGTTGAGAAGATTGGAAGAGGAAGGCTGAATTACATGGGCCTCAAATGTTAAGAAATTACTTGATTCATATGGTTTTAATTATGTATGGAATAATCAAAGTGTCGGAAATATTGATTTATTTATTTTAGAATTTCAGAGTTAAAGACTGTTGTGTTCAATCTCCTTGTTCAAAGTAAAGCCCGAAGTGATGCAGATATCAGACGTTTACCACAGCACGGGTATGGTGCTGACAAACCTAGAAATAATCGGGGCGAACCGGGATTCGAACCCACAATCATAGGTTTCTGGCGTACCCAAGGGACGCAACTCTGCCTTAGACGCCTTAGACGACTGGTCCACCCGTGCCCCCACCAAAGAGACCAAAGGAGATTTCAAACATTATTAAGAATTGGAGGATTACAAATTATAAAAAATATGGGTAGGCGGGCGGGTGTACCTAGAAACCACAGATTTTGTCCTTTTTGTAGAATTATTATAGAAGATGAGTTACATGTTTTGTAAGTATGCCCAACTTATGATATTTTAAGACACACATATTTTCCCAACAATAACTTGAGTACTCCCTCAGAAACTTCTAACATTGAAACCTTGTCACTGTGTGCTAAATACATTATGGTGCCCTATCTATACGTTCTTCTTTGTTATAATTCTAATTTGTACTTTAATCGCACTCTTTACCTCTTGATATAGCACCGCCACTTTGTATATAATACCTGTATCAATATTGTACTTGGGCCTGTGGCCTTTATACTGAAATAAACTTCTTCTTCACCCCTTGAGGAATTGAAATATACCGCTCCTAGATATCGGTTTTGAAAATTACTACATAGGATCGATAATGAGGCAATAATCGGATTATGAATGATACGTTTTTTGTAGTACGTGCCCGATCACAACCATGCAATGTTATGCGCAATGGTATCGTGTTTTAAGGACCAGATGAATAGCCCCGGATTCGTCTCCTCACAACTTGAATTGTAGTCATACAATAGGTGTACAATTCCAATTACTGTACAAGTAAAATACACGTACAAGATACAATAGCTGTACAAATACAATAGCTGTTCAAGTACAATGGCTGTACATGTGCAATAACTGTTCAAGTACAAAATTATTGAAATACAAACATCCGGTTACAAAGTACTCATTGCAATGTTAATTTGTTCACAACTAATTGGGTGCACGGGTGGCCCAGTCGTCTAAGGTGCCGCAATTCGATGTGCAGAGTTTCGTCTCTCGGACACGCCATTGTGGGTTCGAATTCCGGTTCGCCCCGATTATGTTTCTAGGTTTGTTAACGTCATACCCGTGCTCGTGGGTTTCACCGAAGTGGTCCCACATTAAGCTGACACGCCGTGATACAACTACCATTCTGTTAAAAGCGGCATTAAACCAAACTCACTCACTCACGCACTCACTCATATCTAATTGATACTGATAGAAAATATGAAAACAGTATGAAATGAGTGAGTGAGTATGGTTTTACGCCGCTTTTAGCAATGTTCCAGCAATATCACGGCGGGGGACACCAGAAATGGGCTTCACACATTGTACCCATGTCGGGAATCGAACCCGGGTCTTCGGCATTACGAGCGAACGCTTTAACCACTAGGCAACCCCACCGCCTCACAGTATGAAATGAATCCTGCACGAGCTGTTACTGACGAGCGAAATGTCCTAACGTTGTATTACTGCATTAGACGTAAACGTTGCAGTTTTTATGGACGATGATCACGTGGTGTAGAATTAATCAACAATAAAGTTGTCACATTTTTATTAATACTGCCAGGTATACGATGCCCCCCTCGGCCAGGTGCGGTCACGTGTTATTATTCTTTAATGGTTATGAACTGTAGACAATGCTTTGATAAGTGACTACCCAGACTAATAACACTGTCTGAGTGGTGTATTTATAGAGATTATCATACGAGCATGTGTGGCATATTGATTTAACGAAACGAGTGTCAGAATTCGTGTACTTCCCGAGCGAGAGCGAGGGTAAAACATGAATTCTTAATCCCCCGATACACTATCAAAATCTTTAATACTAAATTTGGTCAAAGAACACGTTGACCAAGGTTTCTTCGTCAAAGTTGGGCTGTTTGCACTCATCAAAGTTTTTGACAAGAAATCTAAGTGTTTAGCGGGAATTATCTTGTCAAGATATATGCTGCTGAGGAAGAAGGTTTGGGTGTTATGTGTATTTTGTGTATTGTCAAGTTGAGAATTGGTGTCCGGGCAGGCAAAGGAATGCATAGTCCCGGGATTGTCTGCAGAGTAGGCACCAGCTTAATGCCTACAATTCTCTTCTTCAAAAGTTCAAAAGTTCAGATTCGAATGCTTATGCCAACTATCTAAGAATGAATCGGAAACGTTCAGGTTTCTTTTTGAAAAAGTGAGGCCCTACATTCAAAGGCAGGACAAAGGCGAACATCACGTCAGAGACACTTCAACATCACGTCAACATCACGTCAGATGCACGTCAACATCACGTCAGAGACATGTCAACATCACGTCAGAGACACATTAACATCACGTAAGAGAAACTTCAACATCACGTCAGATGCACGTCATTATCACGTCAGAGACACTTCAACATCTCGTCAGATGCACGTCAGAGAAACGTCAACATCACATAAGATGCACGTCAACATCACGTCAGAGACACTTCAACATCTCGTCAGATGCACGTCAACATCACTTCAGATGCACGTCAATATCACGTCAGAGACATGTCAACATCACGTCAGAGACACTTCAGCATCACGTCAGAGACACTTTAACATCACGTCAGATGCACGTCAGAGACACGTCAACATCACGCTATGTTACGTAAACACGTAAAACAAAGTTTAGTGCAAAGTGAGTGAGTATGATTTTACGCTGCTTTTATCAATATTCCTGCAATATCACGGCGGGGGACACCAGAAATGAGCTTCACACATTGTTCCCATGTCGGGAATCGAACCCGGGTCTTCGGCGTGACGAGCGAACGCCTTAACCACTAGGCTACCCGACCCCAGTGTAGTGCTAAGACGATTGGAACTCTCTTTAACATACGCTTAAAACAGTCGTAGCGCTAAGATCGCTTTGTGAAAAGGGGCCTTGGAACCTGTGACACTGTGTATGGTGTAAGCCTATGTTACCGTATAGCCCTAAGATCGTGTGTGGGTCTATGTAAAACTGGGGGCAAGGGTGGCCCAGTCGTCTAAGGCGCCGGGATTCCCTGTGCAGAGTTGCGTCCCATGGGCACGCCAGAAACCTATGATTGTGGGTTCGAATCCTGGTTCGCCCCTATTATGTTTCTAGGTTTGTCAGCATCATACCCGTGCTCGTGGGTTTCACCGAAGTGGTACACGTCTGAGACCTGCATCACTTCGGGCTTTCCTCCCACATTAAGCTGACACGCCGTGATATAACTGGAATACTGTTAAAAGCGGCGTTAAACCCAACTCACTCACTCACTCAATGTAAAACCCATATGGTCTAACATCGGTTCCCTGATTTTGTTATTTTGTCGATCAGTCTGCATTATGACCTGAAGATGTGACCTATAAAATATCCCGTGGGTGGTACGAACAATTTATTCATACTCTCTCTTAGAAATATATAAAGACACATCTTGGACACGATAACCACGTTCAAGATTAACACGAAATATTCTATTTAACATGAAGATTCATTCCCCAAGACGATCCCAGAACTATTTTATAAATTAACATTTAGTTTGAACTTGACGGATGTAGCCCTGATATGGCGGTGCTGTGGAGGAAGTCGTATAAATGCAAAACAGGTCATTGTCACTTAATGCCGTTACAAAATAACCGTGTTGATTACATTTGGGCGTTACATAATATGTCAAACCTAAAATAATTACAAGTTTTCATATCGAGTTCACATGTCCTTATCATCCCACAGTTACATTACCGAGGCCGTCCAGGACGGCAAATTGAAGAAATAAATTAAATTACATCCGAAGCATGTGGCATGGAAGTGTACCGTTATATGCCTTCCACTCCACTTTGATGAGAGTTTGGCAGGGCTGATGCCATCTGGAATGCAGTGGTTAGGAATCTCATGAACACTGTTTATAACCTTGATAAACTGCATGTGACTTTTGTTCTCTCTTGAGTCCTTGTAAAGAATTTCAAGAATTAGTTGTCTTAATACGGAGTACACAAACCAATGCTAATCTTGGTAGTCGCAATATCACACGTTGGACCGTAAACTGTGTGTCGTACATGTAGGTATGGAGTTTGGACACTTACAGTTGTATATGGTTACCAGAGGCAGGGAGATAATCTGATTGTAGTTGAGATAAGAGACGTATGCTTGAACGGCAATATGGTGCATTATTACACTTCCAAAGACGCTTCTCTAACCAATATCCCCAGGCGTCAAAGTATATCGATCAATTATTTTCCAGCTGTTGAGAGATTGGCAGCATATCTACAGCTCTGAATACAACTTGTTTGTTTGTTGTTAAACGCCGCACTCAGCAATAATCCATCTGTATGTAAATAATCCAGTTTGGACCAGACAATCCCGTGATTAACATCATGAGCATCGATCCACGCAATTGAGATACGATGATATGCATCACTCAAGTCAGTAAACCTTGGCCACCCGCTCCCGTTCGTCGTCTCTTACGACAAGCATAGTCGCTTTTTACGGCAAGCATGGGTTGCTGAAGACACGGGTCCTGAGGATAACTATTGATTCGATCTCTCAACACCGCGTGGTCACAGCAGCTGTAGCCCACGTCGTGACCAGATGGGGAAGGCGTTGTCGACGTTGTTTGGAGTCGCGGTTTGCAAGGTTACTCCGCCCTCCTGCTCAGAGTCATCGGAATACGTGAGGTTAATAATAACATTCACTTAACATTCAATGTCCGCCAGTTGTTGTTTGTATTGCTTTTGTTCGGACAAGGGTCAAACATTCCTCGTACCTGTCCGCCATAGCGGCGCGCTCATGTCAGGTCGGCGTGACATTTGAACATACTCGGCTGTGCTTTAGAATGTTCAGTACTCGGATTTCCCGATTGCGAGGTTTAGCTGTGTTTAAATATGTTGATACATATTCTAATCTGAATGATAACTTAATGGTTATTCTAACTGGAATGACATTTTCTTGTCAATCTATTCACAAGAAGTCTTTTCCTGATATTATTCAAACCTTATCACTGCCTCAACAACCCCCGTACTCTGAGACCTCATATATCTGCAAGACTCACGCAGAATATTCAGATCGTTATTGCGACCCAAGAAAATCTTGTCTAAACATATTTATAATCACCAATTCATGAAATAGTCCCCTGACTAAAACAGACCATAGTCTTGATATATAGAGACATGTTTCAAGGTGCACTGTCCAGTCTCAAACAGTCCATAGTATTGATATATAGAGACATGTTTCAAGGTGCACTGTCCAGTCTCAAACAGTTCATTGTCTTGATATATAGAGACATGTTTTAAGATGCACTGTCCAGACCCAAACAGATCATCTCTTTAGATAGATAGATGGATGGATGGATTGATTGATGGATGGATGGATGGATGGATAGACAGATAGATAGTCAAAGAATCATTGTCAGTGTTCTTCCCAGAACACAATGTCTTAAGTGTATGAAATGCGGTCAGTGCTTAATCATAATGTTTGACACTAAGAGGTGCAACTGTATACAAATGGGTATACAGACAGATGTGATTACTGAAGAAAGCCCAGCCAAAGTAAACTACAGGCAATCAATTATAAAACCCATTTTCTGCCAGTATATTGCTCGGGGAATTCCTCATTTTATTTATTCTGATCACGTGATCAGTCACGTGAGAGCCGAAGTATGTTTCAAAAGATTGGCCTGTCTTCATCTGAGAAGATGAACTGATTGATGAATGACCAAATAAGACCATGTGTAAGTAAACCCACTGTCAGTAAACCCGTGTACCTGCTTTGCAATTTTAAGGAAGGTTAGTTATATACAGATGTTTTTCTTATTAGTTTTAGTAGATCAGAACAAAATTGCAGTTTAGATAAGTGGCCTCCATTTTTCATTTTCAGATTAATAAAAAGCGGATGATGCGCGTGAATAATACACAGTTCGGAATAAACCTGATACGAATTAATTGTTCCGCGTAGTCCCAACATCTTAAACTCGGCGGGGGCATGGGTGGCCCAGTCGTCTAAGGCGCCGCGATTTGCTGTGCAGAGTTGCGTCCCTTGGGCACGCCAGAAACCTATGATTGTGGGTTCGAATCCCGGTTCGCCCCGATTATGTTTCTAGGTTTGTCAGCACCATACCCGTGCTCGTGGGTTTCACCGAAGTGGTAAACGTCTTAGACCTGCGTAACTTCGGGCTTTCCTCCCACATTAAGCTGACCCGTCACGATATAACTTGAATACTGGCGTTAAACTCACTCACTCACTCTTAAACTCGGCATCATGTCATGCGAATACTGATGTCAAGTTTTTTTCATTTAAAATAATTGGCAATCCTCTGACCTTAAATTCAAATTTCATTTCCAATTCTTATTAATGAAGTCATGGTGGGGCCCACTAAATACAGAAACTAGTGTGGTATTACGGCTATTAATTTTGTTTTATAATTCACATAATGCCCAACTACGATTTACATGAACACATCCACGAGGCAGGACAACTGGTATTACTAAAAATATATATGTGTAGATCGGTTTATAACCTTTAAAGGTAGTGATATTGTTTCTTTGAATATTTATCTATTTTCACTGATTCAAATCAGTAATATCATTTTCTACAGACAACTTAATACATTATGAGACTTATATATAAAATATGTTACATGAAGGTTCAGAAAATCAAATACAAGATCTGCATTATCTGATGAACCGTACAATCATAAATTAACTAAGGTTTTTGTGTGTATACTTTTTAAGGAATGTTTCATAATCTTTCACCATTGATAATGATCATTGTTTTGCCAGTAACATACCCATGCTCTTGGGTTTCAGCAAAAATTGTGAACGTCTACTGTCAACGCCAAGTTCAACTTTAAGCTCACATAAACTTTTGATATAAGGCTGTCTGTATTTGTTTCTCTTTCCCATCTCCCGCCCGACCTGAGTTTTCGTTCCGAAGTGAAATAATAAAAACTTTTCTTATCTCAGTTTTCCACGCCGCTGTGAACATTTATGCCCCGATGTGATAACAAAATACTCCTACAACTGCACCCCTAACACCCAGGTCGACTTGAGCTTTCCTCGGCTAGACTTATTTAAAAAATCGCTTCCAAAAAAAGCGACTCGATCTACGTCATAAAAAAATTGATGATGATACGAAGTGTTCTAAATTCTAAATTTAATAAAATAAGTACAATTGGTGAAAAACAGTTTTTTTAATTGTGTTTTAAATAGTATTTTTTACATTTCGCCCTCCCGCTCTCTTGCTTGTTGGGGTTGGAGATGAGAAACACATAAAAAATATGGATGGCCTGTCCGAATACTCATCAAATGGTTTATAACCAATATAGACGTCACTAGAGAATAATCTGCTTCGAGTATCTGCCGAAACAGACTCATAAGGGAGTGAAAGGCACAAGAGCGGTGAAAATTTTATAAATGGATCACTGAACATCATAGATGACACCAGGTGTTCGCGAACCACTCATTCACTTGATTCAAAATGCAATAACTAACCTGATTTTTTTAAGTTTGATCACTGATTTAGTGATGTTGTTGCATTGTTAAAATATTCATTTTCAGGAACTAATTCAGTTGATAACTTGATTTGAATACTGATCCACCACGTGTTAGAGTAAGCTCGGGGAATAGTAAGAAGTTTTCTGTTATTACGTGAATATGAATAAAACGATGACTATAAGATCCCCTATCGCTGTTACATTTCAATCAGACCCTTGACATACCATGGTAGCTTTTAAAGAGAAAAGTTAAACATTCCCCGAGAAATAATCTCGTTTGACATTTTCAGATCTTTAATTGGTAATACCATATCAGTGTAAGCAACCGACCCTCCTGAAGTAATGGGGTTAATTATGTCTTTGATGACAAGGACTACCCGACGCCCATCGTAAACTGGCGCCTTTTCTCGCAAGGTCAAGGTCGAACGTACTGACACACAGGTGCAAAGTCTCCCATAACACCCTCTATTCCCGGTCCTTTACAGGCCCACGTGACCTTTTCTGACCTACAAGGACACGATGAAAGGCGGAGTCGTACATAAAAAGTCCGAGCAGTTCCGAATGTCAATATTATCAATGCAAACGGAGGGAATATACACCCCTGTAGCAGTCCTATCGCTGGCCGATAAAGACTCGGAATTGAAAGGCCTCTAAATTGGATTAACGGGAAGATTGGTGTTCTGGTATAGGAGCCTGTATGTGTTTACTTGTCCGGTGTGTTTAGTTAGTAGTCGGACGTGACTCAGGTGTAATTTGTACTTAGCTTTACATCCTTAACCTACTTGGCTGGCACAGATCCCTGAGGCTAGGGCGCACGAAAAATGGCACTTTGAGATACTGTTAGTTTCTAGTATTTGTCGAAGGCTTTAGGAAAGACCTATTCTAATTGCATGGAGTCCTTCGCCTTTTACTAATGGAGCCTCTTTGACCTTTATGTGAAAACACGGAACCCGGTTTTTCTCCTCGCTCTAACAAGTGCGCTCATTTCAAACGACTAAAATCACGCAAAGACATATCTGTGATATGGGGCGGGAGTGTAGCATTCGCTGAAAGCTTTCTCGATGAGTAGGTTCATTGATCATATGGTAAAGGTTTTGAAAATATAAAATGACAATGCAAGAGAAATAACAGATGATCAAATTCAATTTGACGTAAAGGGCAAATTAGCTGTGAAAACTACACGAATGGACTCCTGAAAATCAATGATGACACAAATATTATTCACATTTATATTTAATTAAAGAACAGTGGGTTGACTTTTCCATAGGCGAAAGTTATTTGTGCTTAAAGTTATAAGAATTTGATTAAGACTAGATGTTATATGAAAGTAAATTGTAAGCATATAAAAAAATAGACGATTGGCGTAGTTTTGCAGTTTGTACGCAATAGAGTGGATCTATTTTCTGTGCAAGAATAGGTTATGAGTATATTAGTTTACTTATAAAATATTAACATATGTGTCCATAAGATATTAAACATTCTTATTTTTTATGAATCATATATGTGTGTTCTTTGTGCCTCATGTTTTTGTATATGTTATTGATGTACATATTATGGTATTAGTGTGTACTTGTACTATAACACCAATATTAATTCCACGCACTCATCCTCAAAACTACGGTAGTAGTAAAACTATCACTGACAGAAATGCTGTGCTGAGGATCTGTCACTTGGCTGATAGGACCCGTGAAGATTCAGTTTTGGATTGGTCTTCAGCAACCCATGCTTGTCGTAAAAGGCGACTAATGGGATCGAATGTTCAGACTTGCTGACTTGATGCAGGTCATCTTATCCTAACTGAGCAGATCGATGCTCATGATGTCAGCCACCAGATGTCAGACCCAGACTTGATTATTTACAGACCGCCGTCATGTAGTTAGAATATTGCAGAGTGTGGCGTTAAACAACAAACGAAACAAAACAAGCAAACATGGCTGATTAGGGGTCTTTCAACTTTATCTTGCATTGTATTTTAAATCGTCAGCTCAAATGAAGTGTGAGCCAGGTTTCCGGTAGTCTTTTACACCCAAAGCTTATACTTCATAAAAACGGCCCGGGAAGATCTCATTAGAATAGGTCTTCAGCAACCCGTTTTGGGCGTAATAGGCGACTCTGCTTGTCGTAAGAGGCAACTGGATTGTCATCGTTATTCATGATTTCAAGGAGTACATATTGATTACTACTGATTGCGGCATCAAACAACATTCACTCACTTGTACAAGTAGCATATATCATGCCGTCGCCCTATGAACTCATTAAGTACGGGAACTGAGTCTTTAGGGGAATACATTATTGTCTTACACAGCGGTAAAAGCGTGCCAAAGAACTAACACTCGGGACCCGGCTTCCTGTTTAGCAAGGCGGCTGACGTGTTCTACTGCGCTCGGCGTGCTATACGTTGCGTGGGTACCGAAAACCACAAATAAGCTGTTTAAATGATTCATTAGCCCCCTAGATTGTGTTTATACCAGAACCACATGTAAAGTGTGCCTGGCAACAGATGTTTGAGCGAAGGTGCATGTGCACGTACGTCTGCCTTAATTTACCCCCGGAGCGACACTATCGCTGACTCTGATGTATATAGGGAGAGCGTTTTCAGGAAATCTAATGAATGAATAAATACTGTCTGTCACGAGACCATATACAGCTGTTCACAGAATGCTGGAATGTTTTAAGTACATGTCAATGAATTAATGAAGATGTTGTCCCGATATAGTATGTTGTAATTTAGCCTTTTGACTCATTTATGCCTTAATGTAACATGTGAGGTCATGGATAATGCATACGTCATGCAATATGTAATTGCCGTCATAGGGCATATGTTAACGGGGTAAATAGATGTTCGGCAACCCCTGCTTGACCCAAAAGGCGACTATACTTGTCCTAAGAGGCGACTAAAGGGATCCAGTGGTCAGGCTCGCTGACTTGGTTGATGTATGTCATCGTTTTCCAATTGCGATGCTCATGATGTCAATCACTGTATTGTCTGGTCCAGACTCGATTATATACAGACCGCCGTCTTATAGCTGGAATATTGGTGAGTGTGGCGTTAAACAACAAACAAACAAATATGTTAACGGTCGAGAAAATGGACATATTGCAAATTCTAAGTATATTTTAAAAACTAACATATTGGTATTATAACATCAATATTAATTCCAAACAATCACCATTAAACTGCGGTTGTTGTAAAAGTATCGCTGACAAAAAAGCTGTGCTAAGGATATGTCACTTGGCTGATAGGACCCGTGAAGATTCAGCTTTGGATTGGTCTTCAGCAACCCATGCTTGTCGTAAAAGGCGACTAATGGGATCGAATGTTCAGACTTGCTGACTTGATGCAGGTCATCTTATCCTAACTGAGCAGATCGATGCTCATGATGTCAGCCACCAGATGTCAGACCCAGACTTGATTATTTACAGACCGCCGTCATGTAGTTAGAATATTGCAGAGTGTGGCGTTAAACAACAAACGAAACAAAACAAGCAAACATGGCTGATTAGGGGTCTTTCAACTTTATCTTGCATTGTATTTTAAATCGTCAGCTCAAATGAAGTGTGAGCCAGGTTTCCGGTAGTCTTTTACACCCAAAGCTTATACTTCATAAAAACGGCCCGGGAAGATCTCATTAGAATAGGTCTTCAGCAACCCGTTTTGGGCGTAATAGGCGACTCTGCTTGTCGTAAGAGGCAACTGGATTGTCATCGTTATTCATGATTTCAAGGAGTACATATTGATTACTACTGATTGCGGCATCAAACAACATTCACTCACTTGTACAAGTAGCATATATCATGCCGTCGCCCTATGAACTCATTAAGTACGGGAACTGAGTCTTTAGGGGAATACATTATTGTCTTACACAGCGGTAAAAGCGTGCCAAAGAACTAACACTCGGGACCCGGCTTCCTGTTTAGCAAGGCGGCTGACGTGTTCTACTGCGCTCGGCGTGCTATACGTTGCGTGGGTACCGAAAACCACAAATAAGCTGTTTAAATGATTCATTAGCCCCCTAGATTGTGTTTATACCAGAACCACATGTAAAGTGTGCCTGGCAACAGATGTTTGAGCGAAGGTGCATGTGCACGTACGTCTGCCTTAATTTACCCCCGGAGCGACACTATCGCTGACTCTGATGTATATAGGGAGAGCGTTTTCAGGAAATCTAATGAATGAATAAATACTGTCTGTCACGAGACCATATACAGCTGTTCACAGAATGCTGGAATGTTTTAAGTACATGTCAATGAATTAATGAAGATGTTGTCCCGATATAGTATGTTGTAATTTAGCCTTTTGACTCATTTATGCCTTAATGTAACATGTGAGGTCATGGATAATGCATACGTCATGCAATATGTAATTGCCGTCATAGGGCATATGTTAACGGGGTAAATAGATGTTCGGCAACCCCTGCTTGACCCAAAAGGCGACTATACTTGTCCTAAGAGGCGACTAAAGGGATCCAGTGGTCAGGCTCGCTGACTTGGTTGATGTATGTCATCGTTTTCCAATTGCGATGCTCATGATGTCAATCACTGTATTGTCTGGTCCAGACTCGATTATATACAGACCGCCGTCTTATAGCTGGAATATTGGTGAGTGTGGCGTTAAACAACAAACAAACAAATATGTTAACGGTCGAGAAAATGGACATATTGCAAATTCTAAGTATATTTTAAAAACTAACATATTGGTATTATAACATCAATATTAATTCCAAACAATCACCATTAAACTGCGTTTGTTGTAAAAGTATCGCTGACAAAAAAGCTGTGCTGAGGATCTGTCACTTGCCTGATAGGACCCGTGAAGATTCAGGTTTGGACTGGTCTTCAGCAACCCATGCTTGTCGTAAAAGTCGACTATGCTTGTCGTGAGAGGCGATTAAAGGGATCGGGTGGTCAGGTTCGCTGACTTGGTTGATGCATGTCATCGTATCCCAATTGCGTGTATCCATGCTCATGATGTCAATCACTGGATTGTCTTGTCCATACTCGATTATTTACAGACTGCCGTCATATAGCTGGAATATTGCAGAGTGCGTAAAACAAACAAGTATGCTGATGGTCGAGAAAATGGATATATTGCAAATTGTAAGTAAACTTTAAAAAATGATATATGTTCTCAATAATGATATGCTAAAATTACGATAGTAAAGAAGAGCAAAGGTATTTTCAATATAGCTTTCTGACTGTCATTATTTGTCTGATTGATGTAAATCCCTCACTTCTATTTTTTAAAGCGACAAAGAACATTTTCATAATCATTTGAAATCTCTACAACCAGAGTCCATTGTACCATTCCGACTCTGTCATGAGCATTTGTTTATTAATCACTCTGAAACTAGTGATGATCCAGGTGTTCGCAAAAAGGTTAACACATCCTGCCTTACCGGTGGCACCCGTCACAAACGCACGCAAAGGCAAGTCATTTTTTTCACCTGAAACAACCGGGAACATATGGTCTAACTAGGGAAGAGAATTGGACATCATTTTGGTCACTGATGTATCACATTTGGAAATGACCACAACATGTGTACCGTGAAACGTTTTGAAAACATTAATGATTCCTTGAATGGTCTCCGTGGTCTAGTGGTAGAGCGTCCGCCCGGAGAGCGGAAGGTCCGGGGTTCGATCCCCGGCCGTGTCATACCAAAAGACGTTTAAAGATGGTACTTGTGGTTACCCTGTCTGGCGCTCGGCATTAAACAAGGACTGGTCGGCTCGGAGTCAGAATACTTTGTCTGAGTGGGGTACTCATGTCAAACTGCGGCATGGTATCTCAGTGAGCTAGCAGTATAAATCGGCATGAGTCCTGTCTAGTACAAGCACACACACACACACACACACACACACACACACACACGTGCATGCACGTCGCTATATAAGTGCAATAATCTTGGACGCGACGTTAAACCCAATTTCACCTCGCCTCACAAAATGACCGAGTCGACACCAAAGGCTGGAGCTGCTGGAATATTGCTCGACATGACGGGAAAGTTGACCATTGGAAAGTAGAAGTCAGTCCTCTTGTCGTGACACCACTCTAAGAAGTAGTTAATATTTAAGCGTCCATCTAAAAACTCTTGTCTAGACAAAGAATAATTGCCTATTGAGTTTAAATGTTGATTATATTAATTAGGGAGAATCGGAGAACTGCAGTGTTATTTTCAGAAATTCTTTTAACTTTATTTCCTCCAGGATTCAACGAGGATAACACGGAATTGTAATTACATAGACACAGATACAATATTGATGTGCTGTAGGCATGCACTCTAATGCATACATATTGAAAAGAGAGAGAGTGAGTGAGTGAGTATGGTTTAACGCCGCTTTTAGCACTATTCCAGCAATATCACGGCGGGGACACCAGAAAAAGGCTTTACATAGTGTACCCATGTTGGGAATCGAAGCACTAGGCTATCCCACCGCCCCTATTAAAAAGAGAGAAACCCAATGACTTATTAATAAAATAATTATTCCAAAGCTACCGGTAACCTTCGAGGTAAAAGAGAGATCAATTCTTAATTCTATTCTTTTTTCATTTGAATTCTGTTTAAAATAAAATCAAAATGATATTTATCGTCCAGTTTTATCGAGCGTAACGGAAAAGGAATAGTTATCGGCTACAAAAAAAATCGACAAAATATATTGCTTCAAAAATTTAATAACAAAGGTGACGCCACTCCTATACAGCCTATAACCACGACAAACAAGCTTCGCTGCAGCACGTGTCTATAATTGGAACGAGTTATCGTTCTTAGTAAACTTAGTAAAGTTGTGTACACACGGCAGTGACGCAAGTACTGGGGGTGGGGGTCAATGAATGAGTGAAGTAAGTGAGTGAGTTTGGTTCAACGCCGCTTTTTTATTTCAGTTATATTATATCGAGTGCGCTTGATGAGGGAGGAAAGCGAAGAGATGCATATAATCGTATCCCATTTGCGTGGAACGATTGCCATGATGTCAATCAGTGGATTGTCTGGTCCAGACTCAATTTTTAACAGACCGGCGTCATATAGCTGGAATATTGCTGAGGACGCGTTAAGCAACAAACAAAAAACATGCATTGCAGAACAAATGTAACCAATGGAGAAAAGCCCGAAGTGATGCCGGTCGCAGACGTTTACCATTTTGTGAAACCTACAGTACTGTTGCAGAATGATTCCATTAAAAATTCTTCAAGGAAGATATGGGAATATGAGATTTGAAGGAAAACGTGGACCATTTTGCAACTCTGGAGTGCAGCTCATGAAACAACAGGTATTCCGAGACTCGTTTATTTGTCTGTCGCCGTAATATATTTTGCAGACTATGATTAAACCAATATTCACTCACTCAGTCCATTTCTATAAATGCAAGCTAATTAACATAAAAATATCACGATCGACGCTAATACTATGTACATGTTTGGACATGCGCTGTATACACACTTCTATTCCTATCGCTCATAAACCGCCGGTGTCAGACAGTGAGAGCTATATGCACTGTATATTACATATAATTAAAACCATTTGCTGCGATATAGCTTCCCGATATACAACACGTAATAGAAGGGGATTTGAAGATTTCCAATCAGCTGACCGGATAACGTCATCGATAACACCATCTATTCCTGTTATCATCATCAGCGGATAGGTATTTCCGCCGGCTATTATTCCTTAAGAGAATACATATATTAAACATATGGCACTACCTTAGGTAATAACGGTAAATTAGACTACAATCATCAGTGCTGGAAGTTGGGATTAAGTCATTATAACTGGCAGACATATCCACTCTTCTTAAGGAACATCCTTCAGTAAAGTAAAACATGCACTCACCAGGTTCAAGGAGCTGGTCTGGGTGAGTCACAACGCCAAATTAGGAAATACGGTATAATCATATGACGAGGTTGTTTAATTGTCTTGATTTTCAGCGTAAGGTATCTTGGAGAAGATATTGCCAACAGCGCATAAATAATGAAGGCATTGTTTCAATACCTAAAAGCTATGAATTGCTGAAATACATGTATTTAAATGCTGTCTTTTCACCGCTGTTTTGCATGTAATGACCAATGGAATTTGTTTCGGTGGATAAGCGAGACTGGTTATTCTCTGGCGTTGACGTTTTAGTTAGTTTGTTTGTTGTTTAACGCCGCACTCAGTAATATTCCAGCTATATGACGGTGGTCTGTGAATAATCGAGTCTGGCCAGACAATCCAGTGTTTGATATCATGAGCATCGATCCACGCAATTGGGATCGATGACATGCATCAACCAAGTCAGCGAGCCTGACCAACCGACCCCGTTAGTCGCCTCTTACGACAAGCATAGTCGCCTTTTACGGCAAGCATGGGTTGCTGAAGACCTATTCTACCCCGGATCTTCACGGGTCCTTAGACGTTTTATATTTATAATGCGGAAAGGAAACCGGCAATGGTTAATGGAGTCCAAAGAAATTGGAAGCGACAATTTAATTATATAAGTTTGTAAAGTTACTAGCTAGGTGTCCACGAGAGGAGTGTCTGATCGTTTAAGAATGAAGGGAGGAGAGGTGAAATGGGGTTTAACGTCGCGTCCAAGATTATTGCACTTACATAGCGACGTGCATGCACGTGTGTGTATGTGTGGTTGCTTGTACTAGTACTCCTTTTAAAGTGCTAACTCACTGAGATATTATGCCGCAGTTTAACATGAATATCCCACTCTGACACAGTATACTGACTCCGAGCCGGCCAGTCCTTGTTTTAGCCCTTTAATGCCGAGCGAGGGTAACAACAAGTACCATCTTTTAACGTCTTTTGGTATGACGCGGACGGGGATCGAACCCCGGACCTTTCGCACTCCGGGCGGACGCTCTACCACTAGACCACGGAGGCGGTCTGCTTCAGAATAAGGTTAGTAGTTATATCGATCTGTGCTTATTGAATTCCTTCGATGATTGTGACAGCAATTACAATTGCAGAAACGTTTTGCCCTATCTCAATACATCAAAACATCTATCGTTACCGCCGTCGAAAACGTCTATTACACTGACGTACTTTAAGACCAGAATTACTCAATCATATCTCACGGTGATGGAAAAAATGCATTAACACATTTCAGTGTTGACGTTACCGCAGAAACAATCTCCGCAATCGTTGACGATCACAGAGCTGCAGTTTTCCCTAGCTGCCGATAGACATTTCACAGCCGTCAATCAAGTAATCAATATCACAGTGCTGTCTTTCGCTCTATAAGTCATTATTTATAGACAAGGGTGCAATTGGCCCCTACATATTAGAACACTGTTTTCGAGTCTTCTCTTGTAATCACGTTGTCAGATGAATCGCTAAACAATTGAACGCCGAGTTCATTCGTTTGGTTCATCGTCAGTTGAGAGTTGTTTTAGGAACCATTGTGATAGTTTATCAGTTAATTATTGGATAGTGGTATAAGACCGATTTATTCTTTCATAATGAAATACTCAATATGCAACATTCATCCTATACACGAATGTGTTCGGATGATACAGTACTTCGCTGTCGCTATGTAAGGGGAGGTGAGGCGAAATGCACGTGTGTGTGTGTGTGTGTGTGTGTGTGTGTGTGTGTGTGTGTGTGTGTGTGTGTGTGTGTGTGTGTGTGTGTGTGACTACTGCTTGTACTTGTGTGGAATAATGCCGAATTTATAGTGCAAGCCCATTGAGATACCATGCCGCAGTTTCAACATGAATACCCCACTCGGACACAGTATACTGACTCCGAGCCGACCAGTCCTTGTTTTAGCCCCTTAATGCCGAGCGCCAGACAGGGTTACAACAATGGGGTTGCTGGGGCAGAATTACTGGAAAATAATTTTGGGAATGTTAGGCTTCTCATACCAGAAGGGCGGTGGGGGAGCATAGAAGTAAAACTGTTCGCTTTTAACGCAGAAGGATCGTGTTCGATTCCCTAGATGGGCGAATTGCCTGAAGGCCATTTCTGATATTCCATTTCTGGAATATTGATAAAAGCGGAGCCAAACAAACTCACTGGCCCAGATCAGTGATCCCCCAACCCGAAACTACCAACGCCAACCGCCACTCGAGTACGAGAAGCCGTGATCCCGAAGTTAAGACTGTTGTGTACAAAGGGTCCCTGCAACCTCAGTTAGTCCAACCCAACAGTGAGACCAACACAACAGTGAGTCTAACACAATAGTGAGTCCAACACAACAATGACTCCAACACAACAGTGAGTCCAACACAACAGTGACTCCAACACTACAGAGAGTCCAACACAACAGTGAGTCCAACCCAACAGTGAGCCCAACACAAAAGTGAGTCCAACACAACAGTGAGTCCAACACAACAGTGAGTCCAACACAACAGTGAGTCCAACACAACAGTGAGTCCAACCCAACAGTGAGCCCAACACAAAAGTGAGTCCAACACAACAATGAGTCCAACACAACAGTGAGTCCAACCCAACAGTGAGCCCAACACAAAAGTGAGTCCAACACAACAATGAGTCCAATACAACAGTGAGTCCAACCCAACAGTGAGCCCAACACAAAAGTGAGTCCAACCCAACAGTGAGTCCAACCCAACAGTGAGCCCAACACAACAGTGAGTCCAACAGAACAATGAGTCCAACACAACAATGAGCCCAACACAACAATTTGTGTAACAACGTGCCCAAAGTTGTTGTTCCAAATGCAAACCTATAAATTTTATCATCGACAAACAGATGTTGTTATTTTAAACAAGTTTAATGCGAACTTGCTCAAGGCTCAACAACCACTTTTGTTGATGACGTCATAAGTTTGGAGAAAATACTTTTCAAGAGCTCTCACATGACAAAACTTCATTTCAATATATAAAAACACCTTAAAGTTAGCCGTTTGAAATTTCTTCAATGCTTGTAATAAATGCTTTGATGACTGATTAATATCTCTTCTTTACTTTGAAGTTTCTAAACAAGCCTCGTGTTGGTCTGATCTCTGTTTGTAAAGTCTTCTCATCATTCTCAAACGTCTTTCCCAGTACCCGGATGTAATTTGATCACAGTGTGTTTAATTAAAGCCATGCCTGCCACGCAGTTTCCTTCAATACATTGCTGGTAGGCAAACTCAGGCTGATATCACTTGGCTGGGGGTGTTGTAACAGCGCAGACCACGAGATAATGATGGTGTTTGTATGAAGGACACCAAAGAGTCTGGAGATGAACTCTTCAACCTTATCATTTCACGTGATTATTTGAACGATAACGAGCACCTCGCTGCAACTTGGCGTCAGACATGGACATCCTCGGCGCACACACACTGCACTACTGCACGTATAGTGTAGCAGGGCACAGAGGTGACAAGGGCTATGACAGTGCTAGTGGTTGTGGTGAAGGGTGGATCTAATATTTTTAGAAGAAAGGGGTCCAAAATATTAAAATCTTGTCTCTGTGGATAATTTTACTGATTACAAGACACTACATTTGGTTTTCAAGTGTGTGTGTGTGTGTGTGTGTGTATGTGTGTGTGTGTGTGTGTGTGTGTTAGGGAGGGGACAGGGGGGTAGTAGGTTTAGTAGCAGCAGCAGTAGTAGTAGTAGTAGTAGCAGTAGTAGTAGCAGTAGTAGTGGTAGCAGTTGTAGTAGTAGTAATAGTAGAAGAAGCAGTAGTAGTAGCAGTAGCGGCAGCAACAACACCAGTAGTAGTAGTAGTGGTAGTGGTAGTAGTAGAAGTAGTGGTATTATTGGTTGTTTCCTAGTGTAAATAAAATGATGGTGTCTAAAATCTAACACCAAAAAAGATGGAAACGTTGAAATGTGTTTATTGATAAACAGCAGGCTGTCAGATTTGTCAAACCAAAGCAATGGTGTAGATTTCACAAGCTTCGCCAGAACCTACAGCCATACACATTAGTAAAAAAAGTTTCTTATCTTCGCCATAAAAAACCAAAACAAATCTAATGTCTTCTTTATTAAACGTCAAAGATTATTTCAATCAAAATAAACTCTGACTTTCTCCTCTTCAATAATCTACTAACGCCTGCCGTGAATATCTACCTGTAATCAGATGACTTGTCTCCATGAGGGGTCTATTCCATTCAATTCGTTTAGACAATCTGGTGTTTCTGATAACACGCGTAAGATATCTATAAACAAGGGATCATAGTTTTTGTATTTCTGTTATTATTTTAACCCGATATGATCACATCTAGATATGTTTGTTTGGTGCGCATCGCATTAAACACTTTGAGCGAAATAGTTAAATAGTAAATATATATTTAGCCCTCATGATGAAGCATGCGAGATAAGCTAAAACGATGTTGATGTTGACATTAATTGGTATTTAAGATTCAGGTTTTGGAATCTAAATAAAACTGGCATCATTTCGCAGTGACATGAACGTGTTATCATCATCTGTATAATGTTCAGATAAACTTGATCGGTGATATGTCTTAAAGATGGATATAAAGGGAAAAGGCCAATAATAACTTATTGCCAGATGCTGATAATGTCTTATTCCTGGTAGGGAAGAGCTCTCATTTACGAGTACTCCCAACATAAAATTTAGTAACCTTGATTCCTTCAAATGATGTATAAATGTGCTTTTCAGTTTCGCAGCAATATTGAAATATCAGGGGAAGAATCTTTTAACTTTATATGGCATTTTATTTTAAATCGTCATCTCAAATAACGTCTGAGCCTGGTTTCCGGTGGTCTTTTACATCCCAAACTTATATAACTTCATAAAACGGCCCGTGAAGATCCGGGTTAGAATAGGTCTTCAGGAACCCATGCTTGCCGTAAAAGGCGACTTACGGGAACGGGTGGTCAGGCTCGATGACTTGGTTGTTGCATGTTATCGTATCCAATGCGTAGATCAGTGCTCATGATATCAATCCCTGGACTGTCTGGTCCAGACTTGATTATTTACAGACAGGCGTCATGTAGCTGGAACATTGCTGAGTGCGGCGTTAAACAACAAAAAAACAAAAACGTCACAAAACAATCCCACACCTATCCCATCCTTTTTCCATAATATGCTCAGCCTAGCAAACCTTTTGCATTCCATTTCCAGCTCTACCTTACACTTTCATCCCGTTCGTAGCTCTAGAATCCCATCTCAGAATCCCCTATTCAACTACTTCTCATCTTTAGCTTCCCATCGTAATTCCCTTCACAGCTCTAGCATCCCATCGTAATTCCCTTCACAGCTCTAGCATCCCATCGTAATTCCCTTCACAGATCTAGCATCCCATCGTAATTCCCTTCACAGATCTAGCATCCCATCGTAATTCCCTTCACAGATCTAGCATCCCATCGTAATTCCCTTCACAGCTCTAGCATCGCCTTCTTCAGAGACTATTGGGTGCAGTGATATTTTATTTACCCTTATACAATAACGGTATTTCCGTGACTAATCTACTTTTCACGCTGTTTTTAATGAAAATTAAGGACAAAAATGGGCTTCACACATTGCACTCATTTTAAGAATCGAACCCGGGTATTCGGCATGAGAACGAATTAACCGCTAGACCTCGATCATGATAAACTCGACTATGGCGTAAAACAATATTCACTCTGTCACATTATTGTTGTTGCTTTCTTTGGAACTCAACCATTAAAATCATGATTGAAGCTATGCATGAATGATAAAACCTGATGAACCCTTCCTCATTAAAAAAATACGTTTGGAACTTTTTAATTTCAAACGTCAACGCCGGAGAATAATGAGTCTCGATTGTCTGATAAGCAATATATGAATGAATAATTGGGAAACAGTTAATACACCAGGTGTTCGCAAAAAGGGTAAGCTTGTCCTGCTGGTACCACCCGCCAATCACACAATTTGCATAACAAGTAAGTTCTTGTTTTTTGTCTGAAGCCGCACAAAGAACTACTGCCATACGACGGCGGCCTGTAAACAACCGAGCGTGAACCAGACAATCCAGTGACACTATAGCGCGTTCAATAATTCACAAAGTGTACACTTCCACCACGTCAAGTATACATTACTCAATTAAGAACAAAAATGTTGTTGATGCACGTCTAAGGGATACTTGCGTAGTTGTTAGTGTTTAGAAACAGATCTGACATGACGCAGATATCTCCCGTCGGTTGTTAACATGGAACATGCTGAATTATATGTATTGTAAAGAGGCTTGAAATGTGCGTAAGACGAGACCACCCTATCTCTGTGAGTTGTACACACATGTAGCAAAACAGTTTGTCTTACTTATTCTTTACTCAATGTAACAGACAAGTGATAGCGATGCAATTATTTCATTCATCGTTTCCCATAGTACATGGCTGTTTGAGATCAAAGTTCCTATTGATGATCCATCACACAGAAAAAGCCACATTTTTCTTCTTAAGCATAATTCCCCTATTTCAACTGACTGCAACGTGCACGACAGAGGAACCCATTTCAAAAGTTTCCTTATAATTTATTAACTTTTAAAGAGGAGCAATATTCCATTGTCTGGTGACCGTGTTCCAGTCTAGGTCGAGCTTTGGAATTAGTGTTCATTGTAACGTGAAACAGAGAGCATCTCTCTAATAAACCGTCAAAAGAAAGTATACATCCATGTTTGATCGTGGCTAAAATGAAACAAACAAGAATACATTATTCGTGGTGATGTATTTGATACGGGTATCATAGTTGTGTTTTAGACCCTAAGTTTGCAGCGTTTCGGCGACTGTTTTCAGTCTAGTAACGTTTGATGACGTTTGTAATTTTAGTCAAATCCAATTTTCAAGTGTACACGTATACTTTCTTTTGCCCGGCTGTTTATTTACTTTTTATCATATTCTGAATATATTGGTCTCCATAATAAACTGCAATTAGCGGGAGAAAAAATTCATTTTTTTAAATTATTTAAACTGGAGAGGACTGCATAATTACCTCTTTATTGACGCTGTAATTACCTTTTGTCATTGTTCACGTCACTCAAGTGTTCACATTGATCTCAGCAAAGAATGCACATAATCGTGTCGACTTCTATATGTTTACTTGAGATAATATATCTCGACTGTAACAGGTAAACAGTGTGTGCATTATCACACAGCCATCTTGAGCCTCGCATTGCTTAAGTATCCGACCTCGCGTCGAGGTCATCTCTTGTCTGACCATCGTTGTTACAGTAAATGTAATTAATTACCGTACTTAAAAACGCCATCATTTATACATTGTGCCCGGCGTTCTCTACGTGCCAGCTAGCATGGATCTCGGGTCGTGATTGTTGAGGTATTCCTGAGTTGTCGGGGATATAGCTTGCGTGAAAAATGAATGACAAGGAAAATGGTTGCATTGTTACAGTAATGACGCGGGCTTGAACTATGCATAGCCACGTGGCTTAAGCAAGCGTTAATTAGTGTAACAATTGTTTGTAACAATCAGAGCCAGCAATTATTCATTTAAAGGCTACAGCTGATGTAGGTAATCTGCATAGTTAATGGCTATACGATGGTGGCATAAGAGCTCCTAGCCTACTATGATGGACGGCGTTGGGGTTCGTTGCTGATATTACAGTGCATATATTTGTTATATTCTTTTGTAATTTTCATAAAGTATCCTTATCGTATATTTACAAGTCGGTAATCACAGTATAGCTCATTTATCACGACACAAGTCGAACACAGTGGCATTTCATCAGCAAACTCATTTACATGAACCTTACATTACGTACATAGATAAAGTATGGGGCATCTGTGTCGGCACGGCCTTTCTTCTCATGGCCAGGCGTCGATAATTATTCTCTCCCCACTAGGCGCATGTTTAACGATCTTCAAACTATAATTAAAATCAACTTTGTTCGACAATACGGCGTTTTTCCATTCCATTCACCTGTCGTGAATACATGGTCAAGATTTAATACCTATACCCTTGGCAGTACACATATGTTAAAAGGGGCGGTCGGGTAGCCTAGTGGTTAAAGCGTTCGCTCGTCACGACGAAGACCTGGGTTCGGTTCCCGACTTGGGTACAATGTGTTAAGCCCATTTCTGGTGTCCCCCGCCGTGATATTGCTGGAATATTGCTAAAAGCGGCGTAAAACCATACTCACTCACTCACATATGTTAAACCACGGGACAAACAGTAAGTAATATTATCTCTCATAAGGCCAGGCTGATAACTGTTGCTCATAATTACCTCATACTCCGCGTTGTAAACTTTATCGGCATTGGCCAGTTACCATATTGTCTCAAACCCACAACATCAGAGAAACATGTGAGGGTATTTCAGTCCTATTTCCTATTCACAAACACACTCGCTTTAATGAATCTTCACAGCTCTCCCCTCTCGTTTCAAGACAAACTCCCAATAGCTAATACCCCGTATCGAGGCCTGACAGTTACTTGACCAAAGGTTAAAGCTGTCTTACTAATTACATGGACGTTTCATCATAATCCCCTCCGCCATCCACACACTTCTGCTAACAACGCTGGATCCCACTAGTGTAGAAGGCGTTCTCTTGGTGGTGTCAAAACACTCTCAAAGACTCTCTCTGTTCCCCTTGAACTCATCTTCCCATCTCTTGACAATCGCAACGGAAGGTGCATCATCCCCTTAAGTCGACACCTTGTCCGCACAGATGGTTGTTGGAGTTAGCGCTTTCAGATGAAGAAACTTGATGACAGCGCGGTAGCCAATTTTGTCATTTTTGAGCAACAGAGAATAGCTAGTTACTTCCATACTTGGCACAAGATGCTGCCTGGTTGTGTGTGAGGTTCATATGCAGCCTGTAACATTGGAAGTGTTGTACGTAATACGTGTAAACTGTCAAGGGTCTGCTGCACATCCTTTGTAGTTAGGCGGGCGGTCGGGTAGCCTTGTGGTTAAAGCGTTCGCTCATCACGCCGAGGACCCGGGTTCGATTCCCGACATGGGTACTATGTGTGAAGCCCATTTCTTGTGTCCCCCGCCGTGATATTGCTGGAATATTGCTAAAAGCGGCGTAAAACCAAACTCACTCACTCACTCAATCGTAGTTACGCGCATGCGTTTTCAGGCACTCCTCGTACGATTCGCCATTTTGATGGCATTTGTACTTAGATTACGCTTAAGTTACAATTACGCTGAAGTTACAATTACGATGTACGTATTGTTACGCTTAACTTATAATAACGCAGAAAATAAATAATTACGCTGAAGACAAAGTTACGCTGAAGTTATTATTACGCTGAATTTATAATGACGCTGTACGTATTGTTACGCTCAACTTATAATAACGCAGAAAATAAATAATTACGCTGAAGATAAAGTTACGCTGAAGTTATAATGAAGCTGAAGATAAAGTTCCCTGAAGTCATAATGACGCTGAAGATAAAGTTACGCTGAAGTTAAAGTCATAATGACGCTGAAGATAAAGTTACGCTGAAGTTTTAATTACACTGAAGATAAAGTTACCCTGAAGTCATAATGACGCTGAAGATAAAGTTACGCTGGAGTCATAATGACGCTGAAGATAAAGTTACGCTGAAGTTATAATTACACTGAAGATAAAGTTACGCTGAAGTTACAGTTACTCTGAAGTTACATTCATTCAACTAGAACGAAACAGTCCTAAAACGGATAGGGGATTTATCTGCTTAAAGATTTCTCTATTATCATCACCATTGTACATTTTCAATAAATAAAAGCGACAATACCATTCTATAATCATACGAAATCTCACTCCGTCGTACAATTCCGACCATATCATAAGCATGTGTCTGTGACTCACTGTCAATTACTGGTGATACCAGATGTTGGCGCAAAGATGAACGTATTCTGCCCAGTTGGTGGCACATCACAAACACATGCAAAGGCAAGTCAAAATTGCATCGTACATCAATTTTGTCACTGATATCAAATATATTTGGAAATGCATTGTTATATAACACCTAGCAAAAGCCTCTTGTGACCCATTCAGTAACCACACAGTCTGGGGTATTGAGCTCCACGTGGCTGTTATCAAACGTTTGGAGCCACATCTAGGAAGACCGCCTCCGTGGTCTAGTGTTAGAGCGTCCACGCGGAGAGCGGAAGGTCCGGGGTTCGATCCCCGACAGCGTCATACCAAAAGACGTTAAAATATGGTACTTGTTGCTACCCTGTCTGGCGCTCGGCATTGAGGGGCTAAAACAAGGACTGGTCGGCTCGGAGTCAGTATACTGTGTCTGTGTGGGGTATTCACGTTAAACTGCGGCATGGTATCTCAGTGTGCTAGCACTATAAATCGGCATCAGTCCGGACTAGTACAAGCAGCCACACAAACACACACACGTACATGCACGTCGCTATATAAATGCAATAATCTTGGACGCGACGTTAAACCCCATTTCACCTCACCTCACCTCACAGCGAGGAAACACATTGTGCACACTGTAGCCAAAACTTGTAACATGGACGAGACTCTATAGTCAGGCATCCTTTCATGGAGCGTATGAAGAAATGGACCACATGATAAGATTTCTTTTCGGTATAAATAGCCACACGTTTTTAAGTCCTTTGGGGCGTCCTTAATTTGGCCGAATTCATAACTCTCCAAACTGCCTAAAAAAACCAGAAAAACCTTTACCAAGATTCAAAACAATATTGGATCCAATGAAGAAAAAAAAAGACGAGCACTTCTCAATGCGTGTATGTGATAGCTTCTTAAAGTATGGACAACATGTACATGTACATGGTAATGCAGAACTATATGCATTGTATTGAATAACAAAGTATTTTAATTGATCCATTGTACAAAACATACAAGCGTCATAGTTATCACCTTTCAAAACTGTACTATTTTTGTTCGAGAGTATTGTCGCGATCGTGCAAAACATGTGTATCGTTTGGTTCGAGGCTTTATAAATATATAAATACAAACAAGCGAGTCCACACGTTATTTGTAGACCATGTTCAAATGTGTGTTCTTGAACGGATGTTGTACAAGCAAGTCTTATGTGTTAGACTACTTAGTGTTAGACTAACAGTGTTTTGTTATTTTTATATAATTCGGTAATTTATCAGGAGTCGCTATCGTGCCAGCCTGACGGCGACCAATCTCGCCAGTCATCTGTGTTGTGTTGAAGTACTGCACACGATGTGGTCAGAACCAGACAAAGCCATCAGTGTACTTGCCGTTCTGCTGTGTTTAGGCTTTGTAGATATACGTTATCTGACACACACTACCACAAGTCTGTCTTTGATTAAACCCCACATTTACAACCGTTTCACGAGATGTTACATACTTCGTATCTCAATACCGGCAAGTGTTGACTGTTCCGGAAAGATAACTTGAGAAAATCGTGATGGTTTCCAAACTGCGTCAGAACAGGCGTGATGGAAATTAATCGGCTTTTCTTCATGTTAATTCTTCTTTTCATTTCATGACAGATCAATAAGTTTCTGAACCAAATATACTTATCAGTGAGTACTTTGTATCAATTATCGAAAATTATTAAGTCTTAATGGGAATGTTATGTTTAAAACATTAATTGTCCTGTACGTCTGTCTGTTAATCATATCATTTGCTCAGTTGGATTAATAAAACATAACCTCCAAGTATAGGAAAAATATATGACTTGTTTTTTAGCGGGCATCTGTTTTCAAAAACACTGCGCAAGGATGTGATAATAGTGGATACGTTAATAATATATATTATCACTGAGCCTATTCTTTGCATGATGGTCTGAATTTTTCCAGATACAAAGATATTGACAAATGTTAATTTTCGCTCAATAATGACCCGATAAAAACAATGATTAAAGTGTCGCGTAAAAACATACATTAGGAGGTCATGCTGACCTGAGGCTGGTCACGGTGACCTTGATTGGCGTCACAGGGTGCGACATTGAACTGACAGACAGGAATATCGGAGTTAGTGAGGAAATGCAGTTTGATGTCTCGTCAGCATTTTTTTTAAAATTTTCGAGACGGAGAACTTGAGTTTATGTTCGCACAATGAATGTTCTTTCTTCATTTTTAATTTTGAAATAATTATTTTACAGTTCGATTGACCGTCCATTGCCATGTGGCCAGGGCAACAGGTCATATATACATTTTTAAATATAGAGTAAACTACGTTTATAATGAACACGCTTATAACGAACCGACCGATATAACGTTCTGTTGTTTTGGTCCCGTCCATTTGTTACACATATGCTTATAACGAAATACGGTTATAACGAACTAAAATTAGTGGTCCCTTAGAGTTCGTTATAACCGTAGTTAACTTATCAGATACATTGTTCAGAAATAGATAGCAAGAGAAAGTGGTGTTTATGTTATGCACGTTGTTCTGAATCAGTTAGGAAATTAAATTCCTAAAAAAGTAATATGATTTGTTTGTTGTTTACTCCGCATTCAGCAATATTGCAGCTATATGACGGCGGTCTGTAAATAATCAAGTCTGGACAAGACAATATAGTGATTGATATCATGAGCATCGATCCACGCAGAGGGGATACGAAGACATGCTTCAACAAAGTCAGCGCGCCTGACCATGCGATCCCGTTAGTCGCCTCTTACGACATGCATAGTCGTCTCTTTGGACAAGTATGGGTTTCTAAAGAACTATTCAAACCAAACTAATATAACATCTTACACATACATGCAAGCATAATATTATAAGAAGCAACAGCGACACTTTGGTCCAATGGATAGAGCATCTGCCCGGAGAGCGGAAGATTGGTGGTTCGATACCGGCCGCGTCATACCAAAAGACGTTAAAAGATGGTACTAGTTGTTACCCTGTCTGCCACTCGGCATTAAGGGGCTAAAACAAGGACTGGTGGTCTCGGAGTCTGTATGCAGTGTCAGAGCGGGATATTCTGTTAAACGGCGGCATGATAACTCAGTTGGCTAGCACTACTGAACAAGACTAAACACACACGTGCTTGCACGTCGTTAGATTGGTGAAACAATCGTGACCACGAGGAAAAACGAAACACGAGGCCACGGGTGGCCCAGTGGTCTGAGGCGATTCATGCTGGACGGTATCAAGATCTAATCCGAAACTTTGCATCATAACAGAATAAAGAAGTCGTCCTTCATAAAATGTCTTGTCTCTACTGTTAATTTCCAACTTCTGACAATGCAAATCGAACAGTTCTGTCCTTGTCATTTCGACCTCGAGACATTATTGTATAGTATAGTTTCTGTTGCACTTTCCTTGGTTGAAACAAAAACAAATAAATCTATTTTATATTAATGTTATTTTTCTGTTAGTAAAGGAGGAATAGATCCGGTCAAAAACGCAGCCCGAGCCATCTTGATTCAAGTTAAAAAATCTCACTTAAGAGTGAAGAATTTAGGCCTGACAATGGAAGATTACAATGACATCAACTGCAGCAATGTCTCAAATCCCGTTGCCACAAATTATACAACTTGCAGACCATGACTCGCCACAAGACCTTGAGGTATAGTCTTCTTTTATAGTTCCTGGTTTTGCAGATTGTCTACAGACAACCAAGGCCCCAAAGCATTGTAAATAAAATATTACAATACCTTATACAGGCTGGACGGTTACCCTAACCTGGACCAGTTCAATATATCTAGATCGTGTATGTGGATCGGTAGAAATTCGCAGTGCTGGAAGCTTCGTTTAATGGCAATACTTTATCACCCGCAAAGGAATTCTGTTTTTCGCATGAGAATCTAACAGATGCAGAATGAATGCATAAAATTAAACATTCAATCAACGATCTATAAAATGGTACATAATTTAGCAGTCATTTTAGAGACTTGTTGGGATAAAAGACCAAAGAATTCGATTCGTCTCAATGCGTGGCATTCAATATCGTCGGCCAGAAGTTAGTAGAGCATACTCTTTGCTTAATAAGTGATCGGTTTAGTTAAAATATACCTCTGAGACAATATCAGTCAATAGACCTTTGTTGACGTTAAAAGATCTTAATTTACATATTTAAAATGCAATCTCTATTGACATTTCTTGAGACAGCATCAGTATTAGCATTCCAGTTTGACGCATTGTCTCCATATTGTGCCTAAATACTAACATACTGAAACAACTCATGACGGGTAGTGACAAGTAATATAATGAGTGAGTGAGTTGGGTTTAACGCCACTTTAAACAGTATTCCAGTTATATCACGACGTGTCAGCTGCAGTGATGCAGGTCTCAGACGTTTACCACTTCGGTGAAACCCACGAGCACGGGTATGGTGCTGACGAACCTAGAAACATAATTGGGGCGAACCGGGATTCGACGCCACAATCACAGGATTCTTGCTGCCGAAGGGACGCAACTCTGTTCAGAGAATCGCGTCGCCTTAGACATTTGGGCCACCCGTGCCCCGGACAAATGATATAACGTCCTTTTAATGTATAAAGTCAATGTGTTTTGCCCTAGTTTTATTGATTTATAAATCCCCATGGAGTGCAGAGTAGCAAAGCGTTGTCTGGTCATGTCTATGACCCTGGTTCGATTCCCGAGCATATATATTGTGTACTGGGCTGGGATATCCCCGAAATATAGCAAGCGTCCTAAAAGCCAAGTCGACGAGAAGGGTTAAATATTGAGTGAATTTTGAAAAAAAAAATTTGTACGGTCTCAAGACCCTCATTTATAAAAAGTAAAGGAGAAGTTTAGAATACGCAATCGCTCGGATGTCCTGAAGGTGTTTTTCAATGTCTACAGCAAATTACTTTCCTAATCTCATCATTCCCGCTTCTCGGCGTTATCTCTTTAGAGAACAGAGGGAAGGTTTCGGAGCGGAGCTTTGTTTGATTGATCGACACTGAGAGGATAGCATCACTGCAGGAAAACACCGAGCACATGTTTCTGAAATGCAGGAGAATTATTCATGAACGCCGGAGCTGGTTAGAGTTTTGTAATCATTTTATCTTCCTGTAAACAACGTTGGCGATTGAGAGACGCCGTCGAGGAAGTTGGAAACAGCAGGGTTGATACTGGGAAGAAGTGTAGGCTCTTGTCTCATCTCATCTCATCTTCCGGAAGGTGGGGGACGTTATATTTGTTGTCGGTGTTGAAGGAGCACCTCACTCTTAGGGTGAGGTGAGGTGAAATTGGTTTTAACGTCGCGTCCAAGATTATTGCACTTATAAAGCGACGTGCATGCACGTGTATGTGTGTGTGTGGCTGCTTGTACTAGTCCGGACTGATGACGATTTATAGTGCTAGCTCACTGAGATACCGTGCCACAGTTTAACATGAATACCCCACTCAGACACAGTATACTGACTCCGAGCCGACCAGTCCTTGGCTTAGCCCCTTAATGCCGAGCGCCAGACATGGTAACAACAAGCACCATCTTTTAACGTCTTTTGGTATGACGCGGTCGGGGATCGAACCCCGGACCTTCCGCTCTCTGGGCGGACGCTCTACCACTAGACCACGGAGGCGGTCCAAAAATGTCATGGAGGAACGTTACGTTCGTGTACACTACTGGACCTTCGGTGAACAAATGTAGTTATATACAAATGAACGTTTGATAGGGGTACTGAGACACGGAAACTACAATAATGAATAACTTATAGGTGAGGTTAGGTGAAATGGGGTTTAACGTCGCGTCCAAGATTATTGCACTTATATAGCGACGTGCATGTACGTGTATGTGTTTGTGTGGCTGCTTGTACTAGTCGAACTGATGCCGATTTATAGTGCTAGCCCACTGAGATACCATGCCGCAATTTAACATGAATACCCCACTCAGACACAGTATACTGACTCCGAGCCGACCAGTCCTTGTCTTAGCCCCTTAATGCCGAGCGCCAGACATGGTAGCAACAAGCACCATCTTTTAACGTCTTTTGGTATGACGCGCTCGGGGATCGAACCCCGGACCTTCCGCTCTCTGGGCGGACGCTCTACCACTAGACCACGGAGGCGGCCTCCCTATGAAAGAACCTTTGTCAGTTTTATTTATACTATAACTGGCGATAATGCCCTAAACTCTATACCCACGATACCCATCCACTGCATTAAAACATCGTGTAACATTTTTTGACAAGGATATGTTATATGATCCTCATTACATGTAGGTTATCAGTCAATACGTTTTCAAGCGAGAGAGACAAAATGACGCCATCATTTCACAGTCAACCGCAGAAAGAAATAAAACAATGCTCTTTGATTATGGTTACATCATATTCTATCTATTAAAGAACGCTTAAGGTGTTGTCCCCGTGGCATTAAATCTGCACTAGAAAATCATCGTCTATTAGTTCATCGGTCAAGCAGTGAACCTCAGAGAGTCAAATCAGTTAACACACTGCACCGAATACAATTTCCCACGGGCTATACGTGATCGTGCCTTGTCGGAGTAATCTATAGCTTCAATGTATTAGTGTGTATTATAAACCTTTTTGCTTGGAAACATTTCAAAATACGAAGGAGTAACTTTTTGATGAGCTCAGCGATGCTAAAATAGAACAAGGTCCCGAGCGATTTGGATATAACGCGCTTCTGTTTTGGTACAGACAAATATTACTGCTTCCTATGTAGAAATATTCGTGATATGAGTTACAAGAGTCACTCCCGGGATGGACGGGGTTTTACAAGCTGTATAGGTTTGTTCACCGAAGGTCGAGTAGTGCACACGAACGTAACGTCCCTCCATGACATTTTTGGACCGCCTCCGTGGTCTAGTGGTAGAGCGTCCGCCCAGAGAGCGGAAGGTCCGGGGTTAGATCCCCGGCCGCGTCATACCAAAAGAAGTTAAAAGATGGTGCTTGTTGTTACCATGTCTGGCGCTCGGCATTAAGGGGCTAAAACAACGACTGGTCGGATCGGAGTCAGTATACTGTGTCTGAGTGGTGTATTCATGTTAAACTGCGGCACGGTATCTCAGTGAGCTAGCACTATAAATCGTCATCAGTCCGGACTAGTACAAACAGCCACACACACACATACACGTGCATGCACGTCGCAGTCCTTGTCTTAGCCCCTTAATGCCGAGCGCCAGACAGGGTAACAACAAGTACCATCTTTTAACTTATTTTGATATGACGCGGCCGGGGATCGAACCCCGGACCTTCCGCTCTACCACTAGATCAGGGAGGAGGTCGCAGAGGAAGGCAGGTATCAACAGTTCGGCAACCTCGAGTTAAGACATATATACGTATGAGTTCGATATAAGGAAAGAATGAAAGAAATAGGAATCAACGAAGTCTCAATATCTGTAGAATCCTGACAGTCTTGAGGTCAGCTGGAGACAAGGTGTGCACCTGGTTTCAAACCCGACCCCAAGGCGAGTGCAATCTGACACCTCGATCTCAGCACACAAGGCCCACCGGTAGCTGCTGTGGGTGTTTATAGCCTCTCGCTGTTTTCATTTCCTCAATCTCGTTTCCCCCTGTTTAGATATCCGATTTGTAAAGCTTTGTCCACAGAATTTATCATGGTAGCAATTGATGTGTTTATTGTCTCTGATGCCGATATGATAAGTTCGTGCCATCATAAAGGTCCTGTAGTACGGATGTCATGTTTGTAAAGGAGAATATCAAGAGAGTTCCGTCTTCAAACACCGTATACATATTTCTTTAAAAAGTAGAACACTCTTTACATGACTTTGTCTATGACATACGCCAAGGTTGAATCGACCTTTATATACGATATTGTTGTATAAAACAGCAAGGTTAAAAAAAGTTAACATAGATTTTTGATCTTTTGTCAAACTCGATGTCATTTCAACAGAAAGAATATTTAATAAAATATTTTACAGGAAAAACGAATTCAGTCTCATGATAAAGGAATTTGTTAACTACGTATATCCAAGTATCGATCAATACCACTGCAATATTACATATGTATTTCATATAAATCTTACCCATACTTCATAACACGCCGTTTGACTTCCATTGGCAGTTAGCGCTGCAAGAAAATCTAATAATTCCCAGTGATGCATGTCATAGTTTCTTATAACGGTTAATACAACACAAATGATGTTATTGGAACGCATGATTGAGAGTAATATAAAGACTTATTAAGTGTTATAATTGTCAAGTAATCCAAATTGTTCATTCTTGTTACCGATGTGTATTGAATGTGTTTAAATCCTTATTTCAGTTTCTTTGTTTTAATGTTTAAGGGAATGTGAGGCCTTTAATATTGTTGTATTAAAAGACCGCGCAAGTCTAGTGCAGTGGAGGCTTGAGGGCGTCAAGGAGAGGCGCCGCTGGTGTCACACAAGCTGACACGACTTCTCCTCAACCTCCAGATGGCGTCGCAAGACAAGAACCCATCCCTCAGGAGATCATGATCCATCTCACATACTGTTTTCCTTCAACCTTTTACATTAGCGGCGTTATTTTCAGATGTTTTTATTTTCTAAACCTATAAGATCACATCAGCTGCTAACCATACTCACCAACTATGCTCATGAAATATTCAAGTTTGTTTGACACGGTTGATGTCGGCCACCCATGTCAAAGATTGAGTGAGTGAGTGAGTATAGTGTTACGCCGCTTTTAGCAATACTTCAGCAATATCACGGCGGGGGGACACCAGGATGGGCTTCACACATTGTACCCTTGTCGGGAATCGAACCCGGGTCTCAGGTGTGACCTTAACCACTAAGCTACCCGACCGCCCCTTGTGAAGTTCTGAAGACAGCTGGCGCTGAAACAATAATTTGTCATTTAACTCCAGCAAGTGTAAGGTTAGGAGGTGAGGTGAGGTGAAATGGGGTTTAACGTCGCATCCAGGATTATAGCACTTATATAGCGACGTGCATGTGCGTGCGTGCGTGCGTGTGTGTGTGGCTGTTTCTACTGGTCCGGACTAAAGCCGATTTTATAGTGCTAGCCCACTCAGATACCATGCCCTACTCAGACACTATACTGACTCCGAGCCGTCCAGTCCTTGTTTTAGCCCCTTAATGCCGAGCGCCAGACAGGGTAACAACAAGTACCATCTTTTAACGTCCTTAGGTATGACGCAGCCGGGGGTCGAACCCCGGACCTTCCGCTCTCCAGGCGGACCACTAGCCCACGGAGGCGGTTTGTAAGGCTAGGAAAATATAATTGCAGACTGAGGCTATCAGTACTTCCGATCAACTGGTCGCCGTAACTCCCTGGCAATATACTCCAGACTAAAATCGTTTGCGTGTTCCACAAAAGCAGTGCGGTACAAATACTGGTTACATTCAGGATTAGGGCATGTACAAGGAACCTCTTTAGTTACGTTGATGTTGATTATTGTTTAACGTTGCACTCAGCAATATTCCAGCTGTATGACAGCGGTCTGTAAATAAGCGAGTCTTGACCAGACAATCCGGTGATTGACATCATGAGCATCGATACACGCAACTGGGTCAGCGAGCCTGACCACCCGGTCCCGTTAGTCGCCTTTTACGACAAGCATAGTCGCCTTTTACGACAAGCATAGTCGCCTCTTACGACAAGCATGGGTTGCTGAAGACCTATTCTGCCCCGGATCTTCATAGATTCTTTTCATTAAGAAGATGGAATAAAGGCGGGGATGTGTATATGTTCATCAATTCATTTACAATGTAATTAATGCTTTAGTTAATAAGTAAGAAAGTTGATGAGTAGGCCACCCACGGTATTCTCATCTACGACCTTAACCAACAAGAGAGCGGGCGAAATGAAATAGTTTTTTTTTAATTTAAAAGATATAAACACTGTTTTTCCTCTGATCGTGTTACTGACTTCATGGCATTTTGATGTTTATTATACATGATACCAGTCTTTATATTTATTATGACATAAATGAATTCGGAAATGAATTTTTATTAACAAAGTTGAAGCTAGTTCAAGCTGACCTGTTTGTATGCGTCAGGAACAATCGGGATACAAAAACTGTTTTATTATTTCAAGTCGGAATGAACATTCAGGGTTGAGAAACTCAAAAACAAATACTGACAGCCCAATACTGAGGCGTAAGCTTAACTTGAGATGATTGTTTATTTGTGTGTTTATTGATTAACGCCGCACTCAACATTATCCCCGTTATATGACGGTTGCCTGCAAATAACCGAATCTGAATCAGACAATCCAGTGATCGATATTGTGAGCAACGATCCACGGCATCGAATGCGTGAGAGGAAAAAAGCCAGACTGACGCAGATCGTTATATATGGTGGCCATTTTGGTGAAATGACGAACGATCCTGGCAGACTTAGGATCATTTAACTGGTCGTATCCTGGATCAGCGGATCCGGACCAAGCTACGAAATGTAACTCTACAAAACAAATGCGTGGCCTATGCGAATGGGTCACTCTTGCCTTCGTCTTAAGTTGTAATCACATTAATTAAATTCACGACGTGGAATAAGTGAAATAGGTGAACCAGATGATCTAATAACTACTAGTATACAAATAGGGGGTACGAGTGGCCCAGTCATCTAAGGCGTCGCAATGCGATGTGCAGAGTTGCGGCCCTTGGACACGCCAGGAACCTATTATTGTGGGTCAGAATTCTGGTTCGCCCCAATTATGTTCTAGATTTGTCAGCACCATATCCGTACTAGTGGGTTTCACCGAAGTGGTAAACGTCTGAGACCTGCATCACTTCGGGTTTTCCTCCCACATTAAGCTGACACGCCGTGATATAACTGGAATACTGTAAAGTTAAGTGGCGTTAAACTCACTCACTCACTCACTCACTCACTCACTCACTTACTCACCGATACAACCAACCAAAGGAAACAAAGACACGTAATGTTCATGTGAAGGTGTTCTCCAGGTGTAGATTCCGGCTGTTTCAAGGGTTTTCTACTTAAGAGCAAATGCTACCATACTGATATAGTCCATTATCCTGACCGATAGCTGCAGGACATGCAGCCACACCTTCACAGAGGGCACCACCATTAATAGCAACAGAAAAACATCTTGTCATCCCCCATGCTGTTCTCCGAGATACCAACCTTCCATTACATGCCCGGCAGTTCTCCATATCAAATATACTACTCACTGAGTGAGTGAGTGAGTTGGGTTTAACGCCGCTTTTAACAGTATTCATATCGCGGCGTGTCAGTTTAATGTGGGAGGAAAGCCCGAAGTGGTGCAGGTCTCAGACGTTTACCTCTTCGGTGAAACCACGAGCACGGGTATGGTGCTGACAAACCTAGAAACATAATCGGGGCGCACCAACAATTCGAACCAACAATCATACGCAATAAATTTAAAAAAATGCTAATTCGGATTTTACTGTCTGGCAATTGTACGATCCGGGTATATAGCGTCACTGTCTATTCCATGAACTAGTCAACTGATTATTTCTAAGCTATTCACCGCCTCCGTGGTCTAGTGGTAGAGCGTCCGCCCAGAGAGCGGAAGGTCCGGGGTTCGATCCCCAGCCGCGTAATACCAAAAAACGTTAAAAGATGGTACTTGTTGTTACCCTGTCTGGCACTCGGCATTAAGGGGCTAAAACAAGAACTGGTCGGTTCGGAGTCAGTATACTGTGTCTGAGTGAGGTATTCATGTTAAACTGCGGCATGGTATCTCAGTGAGCGAGCACTATAAATCGGCATCAGTCAGGACTAGTACAAGCAGCCACACGTGCATGCACGTCGCTATATAAGTGCAATACTCTTGGACGCGACGTTAAACCCCATTTCACCTAACCTCACCTATAAGCTATTCATTATTGTAGTTTCCGTGTCTCAGTACCCCTATCAAACGTTCAGTTGTATATAACTATATTGTCTCAACAAAGGCATATGTATGAAGCCCTGATTGAGCCATACCTCGACATGAGTATCCGCGTTATAACGAGGTGCATGTGAATGTCAAGGTGGCGCTCCACCCTACCCCTCGGGGGCCTCGGCGTGAGAATAAATAACATTGTTCCCAGGATATTTACTCTCGACACACCAGCTAGCCCAGTAACCCAGTACATAAATTCCAGCTCAGTTTTCCTGGTTCTAAATTTGGTTGATCTCCGCAATGGAGCTACGTGTGACATTTAAAGGCAACTGATGCCAACGCTATGGGAATCTATTACGTTAGTGCAAAATCGTCTTTGTTGCTTGAACAAACGGCCCTTTATTACCCAATGATCAATTTCATGATGTCTTATTTTAGAAACTATGACTGCCAAGAGAGATTAATGACGGAGGCGTTAGGGATCATAATTCTCCAAACATGAAAGATTCTAATCTGTTGAAGGGACATGGCAGATCATCAGATCTTTGTGTAATTCATAATGAAGTTATAGTTTGTAGAACTTTTTCTGAACCAGTCATACGGGAGAAGTTCATAGCGACTTAATCCCGCTATGTTATGAACAGAACAACGCCCAGTCACAGGGAAAGGACACAGAGAATCTCACCACCGTATCTTTTCATAATAGCCTGTAATCAATAATTATCAACACTCTTCGATACAAGTTTAAATTCCTCGGCAGACCGCGGAGTTCTTAACTCGTGTTGATATATTTGACATCAAAGGACTATCGGCTAAGATTCTGTTTATCATCCAAAATCATTTTTCGAACTTATTCAGTTTGAAAACAATAATATCCAGCGTCATGAGTGAGAGACGTGCAGCTAATCAACTTCAGCGGCAGAAAGATCAGTGATGTCATTTGATTGACAGTCGGTCTGCAAAGCACCGTTATACAATTATATTATAGCGATACCTCCCAGGAGATATCACTTGATCTCACCCAAGATATTTATCCTGTGGGAGCTTGTTTTGGACGGACCGCCTCCGTGGTCTAGTGGTAGAGCGTCCACGCGGAGAGCGGAAGGTCCGGGGTTCGATCCCCGACCGCGTCATACCAAAAGACGTTAAAAGATGGTAATTGTTGTTACCCTGTCTGGCGCTCGGCATTGAGGGGCTAAAACAAGGACTGGTCGGCTCGGAGTCAGTATACTGTGTCTGAGTGGGGTATTCATGTTAAACTGCGGCATGGTATCTCAGTGAGCTAGCACTATAAATCGTCATCAGTCCGGACTAGTACAAGCAGCCACAAAAACACACATACACGTACATGCACGTCGCTCTATAAGCGCACTAATCTTGGACGCGACGTTAAACCCCATTTCACCTCACCTCGTTTTGGACGATCATGTGGTATATCTGGGTAATAGGACATCACATCACATCAATAGACAATGTTGTATCTGAGAATGAGAACATCATCATATTAGAATGGTACAGGGTTATATCTGAATGGAACAATGCTACATCAGATGGAGAAATAGTACAGTGTCACATTACAGAAGAATAGGGCATTAACGTTTCAAAGGAATGGGGTGATGTAAAATCTTATTAGGGTACAGTTACATATTAATAGGACAATGTCACATCAGAAGAATAGGACAATGACACATCAGAGGATTAGGACAATGTCACATCAGAAGAATAGAACAATTTCACATCTGAGGAACAGGACTACGTTAAATCAGAGGAATAGCACAATGTCACATCAGATGAATAGCACAATGTCACATCTGAGGAATAGGACAATGTCACATCAGAGGATTAGGACAATGTCACATCAGAGGATTAGGACAATGTCACATCAGAAGAATAGGACAAAGTCACATCAGAGGAATAGAACAATGTCACATCAGAGGAATAGGACAATGTCACATCAGAGGAATAGGACAATGTCACATCTGAGGAATAGGAATAAGTTACATCAGAGGAATAGAACAATGTCACATCAGATGAATAGCACAATGTCACATCTGAGGAATAGGACAATGTCACATCTGAGAAGAGAACAATGTCACATCCGAGGAATAGGACAATGTCACATCAGAGGATTAGGACAATGTCACATCAGAGGAATAGGACAATGACACATCAGAGGAATAGAACAATGTCACATCTGAGGAATAGGACTACGTTACATCAGAGGAATAGAACAATGAGCGAGTGAGTTGGGTTTAACGCCCCTTTTAACAGTATTCCAGTTATATCACGGCGTGTCAGCTTTATGTGGGAGGAAAGCCCGAAGTGATGCAGGTCTCAGACGTTTACCACTTTGGTGAAACCCTCGAGCACGGGTATGGTGCTGACACATAGAAACATAATTGGGGCGAACCGGGATTCGAACCTACAATCAAAGGTTTCTGGGTGCCCAAGGCACGCATCACTTAGACGACTGGTCGACCCGTGCCCCCAATAGAACAATGACACATAAGAGAAGTGATGAACTCAATATCTAAGTAGGGAAGACACGACTGATGATGTGTGTATTTATTCACACACTTGGGACTGTGTCTAGCAGGGATTTCTTATGATCATGAAGAGGTTTTCTCGCTTTAAGTTTCAAGTTGTTCTAAATTAGCACAGTTCTACCATAGATTGTATAAATACAATCACATCAAAGTTGCCACGATGCTTCTCGCTATTCGCATATACTCATCAGTAATAATACTTACTTACAGATGACACCATTGTTAATGTGAACATAATATTTTTCATAAACTGTCTACGAGCTGTCTGGAATCTTCAGTATATTTATGTCCAATATAGTATTTCAAATAAATATTTAAATACAAACGATTAACTGGTTCAGTTTGATGAGAACTGCAGCCATAAACACTGCTGATTAGGGGATAGTTTAATCACATTGTCGTGATCGTTCTGAACGCTACACCAGTAACAATGGACGTCGCCGTGTCGGGAAACAGCCATTAACGGTGTTTTCATTAGGAGGGATGTAAACCTGGGCGTTGTTTGATTTTACCATTCGACTTATTATCATCACATATTCTGTCCAAACAACCCGTCGTCTGTCTCTTTGTATGTCCACATAAGCAACGTTCTTCATCCTACTTGGGATGATTAAAGATTAATTAGTTCGTGTTTACAGTCACAAGATGACAGTGTTTGTGGTAAAGCTTGCTCGTATGTCTGGGTTAATTAGATGTGGTTTGGACGTAGGTGGCCTTGAATAAGATTCATCATGTACACGGGTAGTAAGTATATCATATTTTACATCAAGGGAATAGGACAATGTCACATCTGAGGAATGGGAAATCATGACGTCGGAGGAATAAAACATCATGACGTCTGAGGAATAGGACATTAGGACGTCTGGGGAATATGAAATTATGACATCTAAGGAATAGGACATTAACACTTCTGAGGAATAGGACATTATTACGTCCGAGAAATAGGACAATAACACATCTGAGAAATAGGACATTATGACGTCCGAGAAATAGGACATTCACATGTCTGAAGAATAGGACATTATGACGTCCGAGAAATAGGACATTAACACGTCTGAAGAATAGGACATTATGACGTCCGAGAAATAGGACATCAACACATCTGAGAAATAGGACATTATGACGTCCGAGAAATAGGACATTAACACGTCTGAAGAATAGGACATTATGACGTCCGAGAAATAGTACATCAACACATCTGAGGAATAGGACATAAGTAATTATGACATCTAAGGAAAAGGACATTAACACATCTGAGGAATAGGACATCATGACGTCTGAGGAATAGGACATTGTGACGTCTGAGGAATAGGACATTATGACGTCTGAGAAATAGGACATTATGACGTCCGAGGAATAGGACATTATGACCTCGGAGAAATAGGACATTAACACATCTGAGGAAAAGGACATTATGACGTGGGGAATAAGTTATTATAAAATCTAAGGAAAAGGACATTAACACATCTGAGGAATAGGACATCATGACGTCTGAGGAATAGAACATTATGACGTCCGATAAATAGGACATTAACAATTCTGAGGAAAAGGACATTATGACGTGGGGAATAAGTAATTATAAAATGTAAGGAAAAGGACATTAACACATCTGAGGAATAGGACATCATGACGTCTGAGGAATAGGACATTATGACGTCTGAGGAATAGGACATAATGACGTCCGATAAATAGGACATTAACACATCTGAAGAATAGGACTTTATGACGTCTGAGGAATAGGACAATATGCTGTCCGAGAAATAGGACATTAACACATCTGAGGAAAGGACATTATCCCGTGGGGAATAAGTAATTATGACATCTACGGAAAAGGACATTAACACATCTGAGGAATAGGACATCATGACGTCTGAGGAATAGGACATTATGACGTCTGAGGAATAGGACATTATGACGTCCGAGAAATAGGACATTAAAACATCTGAAGAATAGGACATTGTCACATCAGAGGAGTAGGACATTGTCACATCTGAGGAATAGGACATTACCACATCTGAGGAATAGGGCATTATCACATCTGCGGAATAGGGCATTATCACATCTGCGGAATAGGACATTATCACATCAGAGGAGTAGGACATTGTCACATCAGAAGAATACGACAATGTCATAATAAGGAATAGTAGAACAGCACAATGTCACATCAGACAATAGGACATTATTCATGAGTTGTCAGGTGTGTTGCTGTTTACTGTATGTTTGTATTACACAACACAGAGTTACGATGCAGTATGTACAAAATTATACTGGCTTAACGTTCCACAATATTTGGCTTTGATCGTGTTCGGGTTTATTCAGACAAGTCTTATGCCCACAGTATTAGACTTGATGGATCTTCATGACATTATTGCTGCAATATGATTACAAGGAGGAAACTTGTAGATATCTGATAAATGTTCCGAAAATTCACATCTTAAAAGTTCACTTAGGTTGGCAATGATCAACAGGACAACGTCAACGAATTCCATTTGATAATAGTGAGTGAGTTGGGTTAAACGCCGCTTTTAACAGTATTCCAGTTATATCACAGCATGTCAGCTTAATGTGGGAGGAAAGCCCGATGTGATGCAGGTGTCAGACGTTTACCACTTCGGTGAAACCCACGAGCACGGGTATGGTGCTGACAAATCTAGAAACATAATCGGGGCGAACCGGGATTCGAACCCACAATCATAGGTTTCTGGCGCAACTCTGCACAGCAAATCGCGGCACCTTAGACGACTGGGCCACCGTGCCCCCTATTCGGTAATAAATCCGGTTGACCTATAACTCTCCTAAACGATATGTTCTCCATTTGGCGCTTATGGCTTATAGCAGGGTATCGTGATCAGGGGATAACAAGAGGTTTGTCTTTTCATAGTTGTCTCTATGACATTTGACAAGTCTGACACAGAAGATGTTAATAGTCCAGACGATTTCTGTCAGCTTTGTATTGCTGAGACAACACATGTACAAGTGAGCTTATGTTCTCACCTTTCCTATCATTGGTCGGAGGTAAGTTGAGGTGGAATATGGGGTTTAAAGTCGCTTTCAAGATTACCTCTCTTATATAGAGACATACATGCAATTATTTTAACCGCTTCATGTCGAGCTCCAGACATACATGGGCTAGTGGATTTCACCAAAGTACAAAACGAATAAGACCTGCTTTCCTCTCACATTAAGCTGACACGTCTTGTAAGTAAAATACTTAAAACGACGTTAAACCTCACTCACTCACCCGCACACTCACAAGAAAATCACCAAAACAAAAACAAAAAAATTGTAGTCGCCAAACATCATATGGTTTGATTACATTAACTGATCACATAGTAGGTCAAGAAAACATTGAATATTGCACATTTGAACTTTCCTCACTGAAGTTAACCATCAAACAGACTCGTGAAGATCAGGGTTAGAATTGGTCTTCAGCAACCCATGCTTGCCGTAAAAGGCGACTACGCTTGTCGTAAGAGCTGGCGTTAAACAACAAACAAACAAAGAATATCAAACATTACCTAAGTGGCTGGGGTGTAATGTTTGAGTTACAAAGCCGCATGGCGGCACAATGCTAACGCGATTAAAGTGTTTGTTAAGTATGGAATACTAGAAGAGACATTGTCGCGTTGTCGCATTGTCGCCCTACAAACAAACAAGGAAAAAGTGTCAAAAGTAACCAAACGCGACAATGTCCCGTCTAGTGTTCCATAAGTAAGCGAGATACGTTCAATCAAAACATTACTACTGACGTTTGGGGAAAGGAACTTCCTGTGTGACGTATATACACCACGTGTTACTTTAGGCCTTGCAGCCTCTTAGTATGACTCGAAGACTATCTTTATGCTGACACCGAATTTTATGATTGAAATATTTTTAGCTAATCTCATTCACTCGCTTTAGGCACAAGTATCAATAACGAAAGCTTTCGCACAATTAGTATTCATAGAATAAATGATTGATAATGATTGATCATTGTTGTCGCCATATGGAAAAGGGTTAATATTATAAAAGAGCTCTAATTCCCTTATCCGTGATATGCATAAACTAATTCACAGCCAGGGCAGTCCTGAAAGCGTTCCTCCTTTGACAGCTTTAGGAAATTTATCTGTTCTGAATTAACGATACAGTGCCTTTTTGGGCTAATTGAGAAATTGGAAAAATTAGCTGAGAACGAGCAGGCAGTGTTTATTGATGATGTAATGATTCAGCAAATGGAGAATTGTCAGTCATTTGACAGGGTACCTCATCAAAAGCTTCATCTTGTCAAAATATCAGCGGACATGATCATAGAGCATCGTTAAAACGATCTGAACCCATCAATATCATTTTCTCATACGTGTTGGCTAATTATTTCGTTTAATGGTAATCGTGTTTGTTCGCAAGGAAATAATACGCATGTGGCAACCTTCTCAGTCTGATTGCAGTACATTTCTAAATAAACCTTATCTCATGTTTCATGAATACTGGGCCTCATTTGTGAAAGTTTCCGGTGTAATATGACATTAAATACAGATCAGTATTCGTTGGCGATCAATATCTGATTACTTTTATTGAACCGAAAATGACAACTATATCATATGTATCCGCATGTGGAATATTATCAAACAAGCCTGATCAAATACATGTGTCTCATAGATCAGACATCTTGTTTATATTTTCAATACATCGTTGATCGAACTATTGTATTTCGCCACGCCCACTCGAATGAATTAATGTTTATAGCCCAATTCTAAAACTTTGGAAATCAGTGCATTTTATAGACATGTTACACGGCACCGCAAACCAAAAATCCAGGTAAAATTCCCTAGATGATGATGATGATGATGAAGATGATGATGCGTGAGTGAGTGAGTGAGTTTGGTTTTACGCCGCTTTTAGCAATATTCCAGCAATATCACGGCGGGGGACACCAGAAATGTGCTTCACACATTGTACCCATGTCGGGAATCGAACCCGGGTCTTTGGCGTGACGAGCGAACGCTGATGATGATGATGATGATGTGCAGAGCACAAATATGTACTTGGTGGAACCCACGGAAGGTTGTGTTCAATAAACATACGAGTAAACACATTGTAAGTGAATCCGTTGCATTTGAATAATTTGGCTTATCAAGTAATTCATTTTACGGTTACCTTTGCGACAACCGAAAAAGAAAATAGGCCACGCCCACTGAGGAACTACTGTTTACTGATTGGCTGATACCTGAATGAGTGATGGATTATTGCAATGTCACTGATTTCGTAGTGTTGTTTATGCAGTTTTTTTATCTTCATGAGTAAAAAAGCATTCTGTGAAGTTATCATTTTTTATGTGTTTATTTATAAGAATCAATATCTTGTGGCTTTCATGGAGTTCTAAACGTAAGAACCGGTGTGCACATGCATCAACCATCGTATCCAAATTGCGTGGATCGATGCTCATGATGTCAATCACTGGATTGTCTGGTCCAGACTCGATTATTTACATACCACCGTCATACAGCTGGAATATTGCTGAATACGGCGTTAAACATCAAACCAAACCAAACCAAACCCGGCATAAGATCTGAACCAATCAGGTGCTTTGCACAGTCTTGTATTCGCACGGCAAATGAGAACAGGAATGAGACCATTATTCATACATTTGTTTCCGAAGTATATATGGATCAGGTGATTTCAGTTGAATCTTATTGATGAAGTGGCAATTCCATTTGAACCGATGCTCTCGATATAAACCACTGGTATATCTGGTGCAGATTCAAGCATCTTCATTGCTGTCTTACTGCTGACTACTGTGGCACATAACATTCACTGGATTGTCTGGTCCAGACTCGATTTATGTACAGACTGGAGTCATTTAGCTGGAATATTGCTGAATACGGCGTTAAACAACAATCAAACGATCTTTGTTCCGCGACTAGGGCAGAGTTGCGTCGCTTGAGCACGACACAAACCCATGATTGTGGGTTCGACTCCCGGTTCGACCCGATTATGTTTTTTAGGTTTGTCAGCACCATACCCGTGCTCGTTGGTTTCACCGAAGTGGTAAACGTCTGAGACCTGCATCACTTCGGACTTTCCTCCCACATCAAACTGACACGCCGTGATATAACTGGAATAATGTTAAAAGCGGCGTTTAACGCAACTCTCTCATTCCGCAACATTCACTAAATATTTATAGAGATGAAATCGTGTGTATGGTATATTGCAAATCAACGTTGTTGGTATTTCATGATTAAGAATGGTATAATGTTTTTCCTTCTTTGTAGAAATACTATAAACATATTATAAACCCATCAACATTGGCACCACTGGATGTATATGGTCGGTACCAAGGCAGTTTTAGTTCCAAGAAATGTCACACTATAACTGAAAACAACCCATTCTGTTTTCTTCTGGAGTTGAACGGCAGGACAATAAAAACCGAATGTCAAGTTAGATGAAATATCGGCGTAACAAAACGGCAAACCCAGGCTCTCCTTGTATTGATTTAACTCAAACCTCAGATTACACATATCAGTCCAGAGAGGGAACACTCTAACCCCTGATTAGAGAATCAAGGCAGGAAATCTAGGCTGTTTCCACCTCAATACTTCAACTTAGTAACAGCAGGATGACAAACACCCTCATCCCGAGCCAACCTTGCTCCATACAGTGTCTCCAACTCCGGACATCACTGCAGATCTAATAATCTCTTCCCCAACTGGTTTAGGACGCTGATTGATGGCGTTTACCTGCTGTGAATCTTGAACATCATTCCCATAACGAGATGGTGATCCAATTACAGGCCGAGCTTGATTGTGAATGCTGCTAAACATTGGCTTCACTTGACGACGGTATGGCTGCGATGGGCGGTACGGTGGTTAGGTTTATGGCATGGAACACCTGTGGTAAATTGAATACATAGATTTACCACTACGCAGTGGCGCGCATGTGTTTGTCTGTTCGAACTTAATTGATATATCCGACCGTGCTGGGGCAATGTAATTCTATCAGATCCAAATATCAAACCATGGTTGTTCTCTTTGGTTTAATCCATGTTCTTGATACAGATCGAGGGATACTCGGTCGTCTAGGGCGCTGCAGTCAACTGTGCCAGGTTGAGTTCACAATCCTATTATCGTGGGTTCGACGCCCAGCTTCGCCCTGATTATGATACCAGCGTCATAACCGTGTTCTTTGTGTCATGATGGTGATGCTAAAACAACGAAGTGACATGAACACATTTAAAGTACTGTTATCATTGAGTGAGTGAGTATGGTTATACGCCGCTTTTTAGCAATATTCCAGCAATACAGCGGGGGACACCAGAAATCAAACAGAGGTCGCTTTAAACACTAGGTTAACCATCCACCATACATTCTGAATTAAGCTTGAATAAGACATAAGACAGGTTACCCGTGCCAGCTGGCCACAACGTCAGCAATAACCATAACCTACACCTAGAAATAGCTTAAGTCTCTTAAAACAGTAGTTGAGACCAGTCTGACATTTTATACCAATCAGGTTTGGTTATGAAGCAAAGTCCAACGACCACCCAAAACAGTAACAGGAATGTCGCCCCGAAAGATTTGGACACCTTAAGATTAATCCGTGTTGGCGTGCAACCTGGCGTGCTTTCATTAATCTACATTCTGTGTGTGAGACATCTTACGACGATAAAACAGTCAAGCGTCATTCGATTACACAGGTTAGGTGACATATATTTCGGAATGTAATGAATACGAAATAATGTTTATCACATTTAGAGCCATGTTCATATCTTACAGAATAAATATCAGGTAGCATTGATAAAAAAAATGTTTGTAGTTGCATTCTGTATCAATATTGAACATATTATCTGCAGCAGCCAACTATATTATCCCAGGGCTAGTTAATTGACTTCTTGCAGTAAGGAAGAGGGGCGGCATTATCAGTAATTGTTAATGTAACATCTTAATTAAATAATGGAATTTGGACCAGACAAATCGGTGATTGATATTACCATAGGAACCACAAAACCCGTAAGGGAGTCTGCCCGATTCATAAAGTCCCCTCTGACAACAAACAAAGGTTTCTGGTAACCCGGAATCCCCACGTGGAGACAAGGATAGGTTGCTGGCGACGAATTAGAACTCCATCACGTCAAGACAAAGCTAGCTGCTGAGAACCCATATGAGCTCGGAACCCCATGGGGCTGAGGTTCGTAGGGTATGAAGAGGTCTTGTAAAGTCAGGTGAGATCACATTAGGTGAGATCAGCTGAAATGAGGTAAGGGTTTAGATTCTTTTGTGTATCGCGATTTAATAAATGTTTTACCTCAGTCACATAGTTGGGAGAATTGGATGTCATTGCAACCACTAAGAGATGGATCGTACACTATTGTAACTGGTTGAGATATGAGATATTGCAGATTTGAATGATAACATTTTAGGTTTCGTTTAAAAAGTGGAAAAAAAGCTTTCATTGGATACGAAAAACGAATATATACACGTGTAGTACATACATAAACCTCGTGTGTTTTTCTCTGTCCATGCTTTGTATAGTCCATTCTTCAAGGCGGACGTATACAGACAATCGCGCAAGGCCGAAAAAACAGTTCCTGTTTTTCTCATGTTTGAATTAGGAGATAAACCTACTGTGTTTTGAAATTTGAAGTAGCCCAGTGTAGAGCGCAAAGCGCTCGGTTCCAACACAATAGGCTTATCTCCATTCTGCCATGAAGGCAACAACGCTTTGAAAATGGTGCTCTCTTGCAACGCGAAACCATACAGCCCAGGTCCGAAATCTTAGAACATTCCAAAAAGTTGTCACAGGTAGTTATATATGTAACAATTATTACTAAAGTTCAAGATTAAAAACGCCTTAGTCGTGAGTAGTTCATAATAAGTGTTCAAAACACATAGTTTTTCAAAAGAGGTTGACAAATAACACTCCAAACGTAGTCCAAAGAGAGATGTTTTAATTTCTACCAAACTGTTGTACACTGTTGTACACTGTGGACTGACTGTCATATCTCGGAATTTTGCGAGAGCGGTCATTTCTTGGAAATCGAACATGCCATCATTTCTATTGTAGGGGTGATGGGTTATAGAAAAAGGTTTTAAATTGCTAAACGAATATATTTCTACAACAACCTTTATGAATTAACATTCTATTATACATTTAACATGTGTGAGTGTTATTAGTAACTTAGCAGTTACCCCCAGTAAACAATAATAAAAACAAACTAAGTGCCTCTCCACCCCAAACTTGGATGTGGCAGAACTTGACATACATCAAGGTTACTCACACCTGACAGCTGTCAATGGCTGACAATCTTGTGTTTACATTCTCAGTAACGAGTTAGAGAATGAAGCAAGATGACAACCCTGATCAGTGATGTGGTTCAACATTAACATGTAGATTATCTGGGATTGATTGAGCTGCCCGTACATCCATATGATTACCATTGTGACTAAGTATGACTGAACAGCCGCATTTAAGGCTGTAGACGGGCTGGATATTTTGAAACGAGGAATCTGCATGGTATGACCTGTCAATTTCAAGATTTCACGTATCCAAAGCCAAATAGTGACAGAACTTAGACATTATGTGTCCCAGAGATAGTGGATCGTATATGATTTTCTTAATTGTGCATGTTCTGAAATGAATTTCATCAAGTTTGATAAGCTGTTGCTTCAGTTGGGACATTGTTTACTGGACTTTCGAGGGGGAGTGTTTTCTGATGGACTTTAAAATCCCCTCCTGCCAAATTCTTACGTTGGTGGTTGACGGAGATGGCAACGAATATCGATCACAAAAAGGTTTGTAAACAACATGTTGTCATGAATAAAGTTTTTTCAAACAATTTTTATAATGTTGTATTTTACTTTTCATTGTCGGTTGTTTCTGTGAGGAAATAGCTTAAATTGTTCCGATTCTGGTCACCATAGAACATTTCTCTAACAGTTTCATAAACATTTCACTTGTATGCAAAAGATATGCCTTCGTTAAATCTTTTAATGTCATCATCGAAGCAGTCAGGGTTGCGGCTTAGAACGCCCCAAACATCCCTACATCAAACTACCGTATTTCCTCTATTTGACGCTACGCCATCTATCAATTTCGCGAGAGACCCTGACTCGGCGTGTATTTGAGACCTGGCTGGTATTAGAGACCCAGCGTGTATTAGAGGAAATAAAGATTCGTTTTACAGTTTATATGGGGGTGATCGATCGGCAGCCATTTTTTATGAATCGATATGTAGGCTTTCTATGTATTTATGCGCACGTTTTTGTGTGAAAAGGCTTGATATATTTGAAAGGGGTTTCCGAAGCAAAAAGGAAACCTCCATTTAACCAATCAGAATCAAGCATCAATCAATGTCATGGTAGAATTAAACGTTTGGCTTTATATGATACTAATGGCTTGATTTACACGTATTACGGCAGTGTTTAGATATATACAGGCGTTTGGACTGGCTGATGTTAACATTACCCGGACGTTAATCTTGCATGGACGTTAGACATAGCTTACGTTAATGGTACAAGAACGTCAGGCTAAGCTGATGTTAACTTTGTGTGTTACAAACAGCTAGAAATATTCTTGTGTCCGTTAACTTGTTCATGAAATAGATTAGAAACAAGTTTGACATAATGACGGAACCGTAGGTGCGCTCTTTCCTCAACAATTTTGGTTTGTGTATCCAGGACTAATTATGAGATTTTTAAAAGTAACACGAGTTTTGACATACAAAATAGAGTGTGTGGTTAAAATGACCAAGAATACATCAGACTTAAACGCGTATCTTGCATGCTGATTTCAGTACATGTGTGCCAGGATCGATAATCTCAAAACCATCTCAATTACGTCCAAGAAAAGAAGTTGTGTATAGATTATAATTACACATGCACACAAATCATACAAAAACACAGTGGGGCTTGAAGAAATTGAAGCATCCTCCATTTTACTCACGATGAAGTTGAAATGGGAAAATTGAGTTTTGAGGAAAAGAAACCCATTAAGCAGGTTTTCAGTCCTCAAACAGAAGCATATTTGAACTTGGTGTTCCAGAAATAAACATTCTTCTAACGCTCCCGGCAAACATAATTTTGTAATAAGCAAATGTATTTCTTTTGCATTGTTTCACCATGGGATTAAAATTACAAATATTTCAGTATGTTTTTTTCGACATTGATAATTATTTCAATACTCCTTGAAAGAGCTTTTTAGACGAGAAATATCTGAGAGTGATTGAAATCGAAAAGATAGGATTAGCCTAGAGGCATGGGAAGTCCTTTACGATTATGGTTTCTAGAGATGGCTTTTACTTCAAGAAACATTAAACACTGCCTTAGCACAGTCAGGCGCTGGAGTAATGAAAACTCCATTTATGACCAAAATAATTTCATCAACTCCACAATCAGACGAGCAAATAATAGAAACAGTAGAAGAAGATCAACTGTAAAGAAAAAGAAAGTAATTAGGAAACTCCACTTTTATAGCAAACACTACAACGCTCAAAAAGTCACTTTATTTGACTTAAAAGGTTTCCAATCCTTTTGATGATCTGTATGATTGGATTTTTTCATAGCTAATTACAGACTGATTCCCACGTTAAGCAATATTGAACATCTGTTATTGTCAATACGGCCGTAGGACTTGTTCGTGATATGGTCTCGACGAACAGATCTAATATACTGTTAGTTTTGCACATGTCTGATTTCTATGTATAATCACCTTAAGGGGCAAGGTTCGCACTCTTCCCAGCAAGGGGACAAGATTACTTTGTCAGCTTCAAAGAATGGCCCATCCTTTACTCTCTGTAAACGTGTGATATAAGCCATTAATACTGACATGTGAAATGAAGGTTGGTCTTATTGTATCAGATGACGAACGGCGTGGCTATTGGCAATACAGGAACCGTCAGTTATTATTGATGACATGTCCTGAAACCGACGATAAGTTGGTTATAAATGACTTGTCTGCATCGTTTCTGTCATGTTCAAATGTGGAATTTCTCACCTCTCGTCTCATTCTGTAAGCTTTGACAATCTGTTTATTAAAACAACCTGCTGTAAACAGTAGAATAGCGTCTGACGGTGTGGATCTCATCCCTTCGGATACCTAGTACATACAAACATGTGTTCAATTTCACCCAATAACATTGATTAACACTAAACATAATTACATCACTGCAGTTGTTTAGGACATGTTTCATCAGTAATTGTTAATGTAACATCTTGAATAAATAATGGAGTTTGGATCAGACAAATCGGTGATTGATATTACCATAGAAACCGGAGTCTGTAACGATCGATAAAGTCCCCTCTGACAACAAATAAAGGTTTCTGGTAACCCGGAATCCCCACGTAGAGACAAGCAATTGTTGCTGGCGACGAATTAGAACTCGGAATCCCCACGTGAAGACAGAGGTTCGTAGGGTAAAAAAGAGGTCGTGTCAGGCCAGGTGAGGTCACATTAGGTGAGATCAGTTGAAATGCGGTCAGGGTTTACATTCTTTTGTATATCACAAGTAATTACGCTACAGAAGATTATTATTAAAGCACAAATGAGGATCTTATCCAATGACAAATTTGATCATGTCTTCATTTTATCTCGATACACGCAACGTTGAAGTATTTGTCATTGGAAGAAAATAATCTTCCCCAGGCAAGAGAGTTAACGGATGACAAAAGTCCAGTTGCCACCCTTGCCGAACTAGGCTGGAACTTTGGAGTTATATGTTGGCTGGACTAACGAGTCTTTGCATAGTCCAATCAAAATCGCGTAACTGCCATGCAGATTTCAGTCGCTTGAAGGATTTGCAGAGCATGTGTATTGCCAGCTCGGCGTCAACAGATCTTTTTTTTAAATCTTTCATGTTTTAATCAAGGTGCTGACGTGATTTAATGCACTTTTCGAAGTAAGACCCGTTTTATTTCAATATAGATTTGATTATCGTTCAGATTGTCTTGACTAGGCGCCACCATTTTGTAAAAGAGACATAAATTCCAGCCAAGTCCGACAAGGCTGGAAACTGGACTTTTGCAGTCAGTTAATTACATCATTTTAGGTTACGTTTAAAAAGTAGAAAAATAGCTTTCATTGGATACGAAAAACGAAAATATACACGTATAGTGCATAAATAAACACCTTGTGTTTTTCTGTGTCAATGCTTTGTAGTTTATTTCTATTCATACTTCAAGGCGGATGTATACAGACAATCGCTCAAACCTGAAAAAACCGTTCTAGTTTTTCGCATGCTTAAGTAAACCTCTGGTTTTATATGATAGGGAGGGCTTGATTGACATGAGTTGAGTGAATAAGCACGTCAGTATTAGTCCACAATTAACCATTTTCTTTTCGGAATGTTCTTATTTTCTGGAGTCACACCAATATTCCTGCATCACGACGACTTGGCAAACCAGTGGTTGATGAGATGAACAACTGCCTGTTCCGTGCAGGTACGACTATACACTATCGACCACGTCACACGTTGTGACAACAGATCCACAGTTGTGGTTCTTCTGGACCTATTTTGTAATGGAATGACTGCAAAGAAAAGGAACAATGTCATGATAAAAGATCAGTGAAGATCCAGGTTGGTATTTGCTTGTCGTAAGAGGCAAATAACGGGTTCGGCTGGTCAGGCTCGCTGACTTGGTTCCTACGTGTCATCGTATTCCAAAGGCGTAGAACGGATGCTCATGATGTCAATCACTGGGTTGTATGGTCAAGACTTGATATTTTACAGACCGCAGTCATAACGCAGAAGGAAAGCTGAGTGCTGCGTTAAATAACAAGCACGTATTTGTTATTTTCACCAACATTCGCGTATTATTTATAAAGATGGAGTCGTGTGTGTATGGTATATTGCAAATCAACGTTTTTGATAATTCATCCCGATTAAGAATGGTATAATGTTCTTCCTTCTTTGTAGAAATACTATAAACAAACGCATGAACCCATCAATATTGACACCGCTGGATATATATAGTCGGTACCAAGACTGTTTTTGTTTCAGGAAATGTCCCACTACTACTGAAAACAACCCATTCTGTTTTCTCCAAGAGTGGGACGGCAGGACAATAAAAACCGCATTCCAAGTAAGATCAAATATCGACTTTAAAAAACGCCAAACCCAGGCTCTCCTTTTATTGATTTAACTCAAACCTCAGATTACACATATCAACCAAGAGAGGGAACACTCTAACCCCTGATTAGAGAATCCAGGCAGGAAATCTAGACTGTTTCCACCTCAATACTTCAACTTAGTAACAGCAGGATGACAAACACCCTCATCCCGAGCCAACCTTGCTCCATACAGTGTCTCCAACTCCGGACATCACTACAGATCTAATAGTCTCCTCCCAACTGGTTTAGGACGCTGATTGATGGCGTTTACCTGCAGTGAATCTTGAACAACATTCCCACAACGAGATGGTGATCCAGTTAGAGGCCGAGCTTGATTGTGAATGCTGCTAAACATTTGCTTCACTTGACGACGGTATGGCTGCGATGGGCGGTACGGTGGTTAGGTTTATGGCATGGAACACCTGTAAGAAATTGAAAACATAGATTTACCACTACGCAGTGGCGCGCATGTGTTTGTCTGTTCGAACTTGATTGATATATATCCGACCGTGTTGGGGCAATGTAATTACAGAAGATCCAAATATCACACCATGGTTCTTCTCTTTGGTTTAATCAACGTTCTTGATACAGATCGAGGGATATTCGGTCGTCTAGGGCGCTGCAGTCAACTGTGCCAGGTTGAGTTCACAATCCTATTATCGTGGGTTCGACTCGCCATAACCGTGTTCTTTGTGTCATGATGGTGATGCTAAAACAACGAAGCGACATGAAGACATTAAAATCGACTAAAAAGTCTTTAGACTTAATTAAAAGTACTATTATCATTGAGTGAGTGAGTATGGTTTTACGCCGCTTTTAGCAATATTCCAGCAATATCACGGCGGGGGACACAAGAAATCGAACATAGGTCGTTTTAACCACCAGGTTAACCATCCACCATATATTTTGAATTAAGCCTGAATAAGAAAAACGGCATAACGAAACAACTCGGGCAACTTGTATTTCACCCTGTCCATCTCATCCCTGGTGACAGGTTTCCCGTGCCAGCTGGCCACACTGTCAGCAATAACCATAACCTACAAATAGAAATAATTTAAGTCTCTTTAAACAGTAGTTGATACCATTCTGGCATTTTATACCAAACAGGTTTGGTTATCAAGCAAAGTCCAACGACCACCCAAAACAGTAACAGGAATGTCGCCCCGAAAGATTTGGACACCTTAAGATTAATCCGTGTTGGCGTGCAACCTGGCGTGCTTTCATTAATCTACATTCTGTGTGTGAGACATCTTACGACGATAAAACAGTCAAGCGTCATTCGATTACACAGGTTAGGTGACATATATTTCGGAATGTAATGAATACGAAATAATGTTTATCACATTTAGAGCCATGTTCATATTTTACAGAATAAATATCAGGTAGCATTGATATAAAAAAAATGTTTGTAGTTGCATACTGTATCATAATATTGAACATATTATCTGCAATAGCCAACTATATTATCCCGGGGCTAGCCAATTGACTTCTTGCAGTAAGGAAGAGTGGCGGCATTATCAGTAATTGTTAATGTAACATCTTAATTAAATAATGGAATTTGGACCAGACAAATCGGTGATTGGGATATTAGCATAGAAACCACAAAACCCGATCCATAAAGTCCCCTCTGACAACAAACAAAGGTTCTGGTAACCCGGAATCCCCACGTGGAGACAAGGATAGGTTGCTGGCGACGAATTAGAACTCCCTCACGTCAAGACAAAGCTAGCTGCTGAGAACCCATATGAGCTCGGAACCCCATGAGGCTGAGGTTCGTAGGGTATGAAGGGGTCGTGTAAAGTCAGGTGAGATCACATTAGGTGAGATCAGTTGAAATGAGGTAAGGGTTTAGATTCTTTTGTGTATCACAATTTAATAAATGTTTTACCTCAGTCACATAGTTGGGAGAATTGGATGTCATTGCAACCACTAAGAGATGGATCGTACACTATTGTAACTGTTGAGATATCAGATATTGCAGATTTTAATGATAACATTTTAGGTTTCGTTTAAAAAGTGGAAAAAAAGCTTTCATTGGATACGAAACACGAAACTATACACGTGTAGTACATAAATAAACCTCGTGTGTTTTTCTCTGTCCATGCTTTGTATAGTCCATTCTTCAAGGCGGACGTATACAGACAATCGCGCAAGGCCGAAAAAACAGTTCCCGTTTTTCTCATGTTTGAATTAGGAGATAAACCTACTGTGTTTTGAAATTTGAAGTAGTCCCAGTGTAGAGCGCTAAGGCGCACGGTTCCAACACAATAGGCTTATCTCCATTCTACCATGAAGGCAACAACGCTTTGAAAATGGTGCTCTCTTGCAACGCGAAACCATACAGCCCAGGTCCGAAATCTTAGAACATTCCAAAAAGTTGTCACAGGTAGTTATATATGTAGCAATTATTACTAAAGTTCAAGATTAAAAACGCCATAGTCGTGAGTAGTTCATAATAAGTGTTCAAAACACATAGTTTTTCAAAAGAGGTTGACAAATAACACTCCAAACGTACTCCAAAGAGAGATGTTTTAATTTCTACCAAACTGTTGTACACTGTTGTACACTGTGGACTGACTGTCATATCTCGGAATTTTGCGAGAGCGGTCATTTCTTGGAAATCGAACATGCCATCATTTTTATTGTAGGGGTGATGGGTTATAGAAAAAGGTTTTAAAATGCTAAACGAATATATTTCTACAACAAACTTTTTGAATTAACATTCTATTATACATTTAACATGTGTGAGTGTTATTAGTAACTTAGCAGTTACCCCCAGTAAACAATAATAAAAACAAACTAAGTGCCTCTCCACCCCAAACTTGGATGTGGCAGAACTTGACATACATCAAGGTTACTCACACCTGACAGCTGTCAATGGCTGACAATCTTGTGTTTACATTCTCAGTAACGAGTTAGAGAATGAAGCAAGATGACAACCCTGATTAATGAAATGGTTCAACATTAACATGTAGATTATCTGGGATTGATTGAGCTGCCCGTACATCCATATGATTACCAATGTGACTAAGTATGACTGAACAGCCGCTTTTTAGGCTGTAGACGGGCTGGATATTTTGAAACGAGGAATCTGCATGGTATGGCCTCTCAATTTCAAGATTTCACGGATTCAAAGCCATATAGTGACAGAACTTAGACATACGTGTCCCAGAGATAGTGGATCGTATATGATTTTCTTAATTGTGCATGTTCTGAAATGAATTTCATCAAGTTTGATAAACTCTCGCTTCAAATTTTTTTCGTGGACTTTCGAAGGGGAGTGTTTTCTGATGGACTTTAAAATCCCCTCCTGCCAAATTCTAGCGGTGGTGGTTGACGGAGATGGCAACGAATATCGATCACAAAGAGGTTTGTAAACAACATGTTGTCATGAATAAAGTTTTTTCAAACAATTTTTACAATGTTGTATTTTACTTTCATTATCGGTTGTTTCTGTGAGGAAATAGCTTAAATTGTTCCGATTCTGGTCACCATAGAACATTTCTCTAACAGTTTCATAAACATTTCACTTGCATGCAAAATATATGCCTTCGTTAAATCTTTTAATGTCATCATCGAAGCAGTCAGGTTTGCGGCCTAGAACGCCCCAAACATCCGTATATCAAACTACCGTATTTCCTCTATTTGACGCTACGCCATCTATCAATTTTGCGAGAGCTCTTGACTCGGCGTGTATTTGAGACCTGGCTGGTATTAGAGACCCAGCGTGTATTTGAGGAAATAAAGATTCGTATTACAGTTTATGTGGGGGTGATCGATCGGCAGCCATTTTTTATGAATCGATATGTAGGCTTTCTATGTATTTATGCGCAAGTGTTTTTGTGAAAAGGCTTGATATATTTGAAAGGGGTTTCCGTAGCAAAAAGGAAACCTCTTATTAACCAATCAGAATCAAGCATTCATCAATTTCATGGTAGAATTAAACGTTTGGCTTTATATGATACTAATGGCTTGATTTACACGTATTACTGCAGTGTTTTGATATATACATGCGTTTGGACTGGCTGATTTTAACATTACCCGGACGTTAATCTTGCATGGACGTTAGACATAGCTTACGTTAATGGTACAAGAACGTCAGGCTAAGCTGATGTTAACTTTGTGTGTTACAAACAGCTAGAAATATTCTTGTGTCCGTTGACGTGTTCATGAAATAGATTGGAAATATATTAAATTGAACAAGTTTGACATAATGACGGACCCATAGGTGCGCACTTTCCTCAACAATTTTGGTTTTGTGTTTCCAGGATTAATGTTTATATTTTCAAAAGTAACGCGAGTTTTGACGTACAAGTAGACAGTGTGGTTAAACTGGCCTTAATACTTCAGACTTAAACACGTAGCTTGCATGCTGATTTCAGTACATGTGTCTCAGAATCGATAATCTCAAATCATCTCAATTACGTGCAAGAAAGGAAGTTCTGTATAGATTAGAATAACCCATGCACACAAATCATACAAAAACACAATGGGGCTTGAAGAAATTGAAGCTTCCTCCATTTTACTCACGATGAAATTGAAATGGGAAAATTGAGTTTTGAGAAAAGGAAACCCATTAAGCAGGTTTTCAGTCCTCAAACAGAAGCATATTTAGACTTGGTGTTCCAGAATTAAATATTCTTCTAACGCTCCCGGCAAACATAATTTTGTAATAAGCAAATGTATTTCTTTCGCATTGTTTCACAATGGGATTTAAATTACAAATATTCCAGTACTTTTTTACGACATGGATAATTATTTCAATACTTCATGGAAAGAGCCTCTTAAGATCGAAAATCCGAGAGTGATTGAAATCGAAAAGATAGGATTGGCCTAGAGGCATGGGAAGTCCTTTACGATTATGGGTTTTGGAGATGGCTTTTGCTTAAAGAAACATTAAACACTGCCATAGCACAGTCAGACGCTGGAGTAATGAAAACTCCATTTTTGTCACAAAAAATTTCATCAACTCCAATAATCAGACGAGCAAGTAATAGAAACAGTAGAAGAAGATCAACTGTAAAGGAAAAAGAAAATAATTCGGAAACTCAACTTTAATAGCAAACGCTACAACCCTTAGAAAGTCACTTTATTTGACTTGAAATGTTTCCAATCCTTTTGATGATCTGTATGATTGGATGTTTTCATAGCTAATTACAGACTGATTCCCATGTTAAGCAATATTGAACATCTGTTATTGTCAATACGGTCGTAGGCACTGTTCGTGATAAGGTCTCGACGAACAGATCTGATATACTGTTTGCTTTGCACATGTCTGATTTCTATGTATAATCACCTTAAGGGGCAAGGTTCGCACTCTTACCAGCGAGGGGACAAGATTACTTTGTCAACTTCAAAGAATGGTTAATCCTTGTTACTCTCTGTAAACGTGTGATATCAGCCATTAATATTGACATGTGAAATGAAGGTTGGTCTTATTGTATCAGATGACGAACGGCGTGGCTATTGGCAATACAGGAACCGTCAGTTATTATTGATGACATGTCTGAGTCCTTAAACCGACGATAAGTTGGTTATAAATGACTTGTCTGCTTCGTTTCTGTCATGTTCAAAGGCGGAATTTCTCACCCCTCGTCTCATTCCGTTATAAATGACTGGTCTGTGTCTTAAAATACTTTATCATGCATCCAGGTCAGAATAATGAGTGAGTGAGTTGGGTTTAACGCCGCTTTTAACAGTATTCCAGTTATATCACGGCGTGTCAGAATCATGAGATCTGATCAGTTCACGTGATCGTGATGAAATACTTTATCATATAACGGGTAGGTTTCTCGGCAGGAAAAATCCAACGGATAAAAATGATATCCGTTGGGTTCATATGCCTGTAGACCTCTGCGGATAGTAACCTTTAACTGATGTCGAAGTATTGTTAGTTTGTTTCGTTTTGTCGTTGTGTGTACATCTGACTGCACTTCGTAACAGGACAGGCCGACTGTCAAACAACGTCTGACGGTGGCCGTGACGCCTCATAGACAAGGGTTAGACACCTTCCTTTATAAAGGGTAGTTACTCTAGCGGAAAGACCGATGGGTTGCCTGGAAAGGCAAGTAGAAACAATTTGTGTATGCAATTGCTGTTTTACATATATGTAGTTACGACCTGTATAAGAAACAGGTTTCAGTTGGAACTATATTAGCTCACTTACCTTATGACGCAATATACGCACATTTTTGGGAAAACACTGTTTATTGATTTTACGTAAGTGCTCTACTCAACGCTAATAAACGGTGCTATTTGCTGTTTGATTGTATTAAGGTAAGGATATGTATCATTCAACTGGGCATTGGATGGGGGCAGTCGCGTTGATATTGAGTCGCATTTTTGGCTTGGGGTAAAAGCAGTTGTATTAATTTGGAGACGCCATAATTTCCAGATTTACAGTATATTCACGCGTACATTCAATGAAACCTTGCAATGTTTAGGTAATGTTTCTGAAAGATGGGAAGAGATTTTCGAGCACAGAATTGAAGATTGACATTATATGATAAAGTGGTTATCACGCTTGTGTGTTTGGGGATGGTAAATATCCTGTATTAGAAATAAACACTTTGTATTCCTAACACATGATATTTACCATCAACAAACACACAAGCGTAATAACCTCTATTTATCATACCGCCATGTAAGAATAATGAGATATGATCAGTTCACCTGATCTTGATAAAATACTTTATCATATAATGGGTAGGTTTCTCGGCAGGATAAAGCCAACGGATAAAAACGATATCCGTTGGGGTCATATGCGGATAGAGATGCAAATATCAAAGGTCAAGTAGGGACTACTTTCAGTCTTTATAAACAAACATGGCGTTGCCCTTGTCATTCGGCGATCGAGTCAGAATTAACCATCGAGTATCTGGAGAAACTGCAGGGATAATTGCTTTCATTATCAAAAGAACAGTCTAATATACTGAAAATGACTGTCTAACTGTGATATAGCTAAGGCATTTTATAAGTTTTGTTATCTTTGGAGATATATATTTCGAAACAATGTCTGAGTCCTTAAACCGACGATAAGTTGTTTATAAATGACTGTTCTGCGTCTCCCTGTCATATTCAAAGGCGGAATTTCTCGCCTCTCCTGTCTTTCCGGAGCTTTAGAGGATTTGGTTCTTCTCATGCCACGCTGAGAATATATCGGCTTTTAGCCAAAGGAAGAATATTCAAAATTTCGTTTGGACTATGTTTGGTAAGGAACTCAACAGAACTGACACTACACCTGAACACTCACACACATCACATTTTTACCCTCAGTTCATTTGGCTTTCATTCCTCAAATCATAAATCATAGAATGGATATAATATGTACACTTCCAGGATCTCCGTCAGCAGTCTGTTTATTAGGACAATCTGTTTATGAAAACAATCTGGTGTTAAACGTAGGATCAAAGGCTGGGAAATTGTTTATTTGTTTTTATATATTTATAATGAGACGACTATGATTATCCTAGCCTCTTGGTATCACGGTTTGTTGATCTAGACACGATGTCCTCTAAAGTGAATCGCGTCTGACGGTGTGGATCTCACCCCTGGGGATACTCAGTACATACAAACATGTGTTCAGATGAGTTAGGGAGTTAAAATTTAACGTCGCATCGGCATTATTCCAGCCACATCGACGAGACCAAGTTTAATATGTTAACAATTGAGTCATCTATGCAATGTAATATTTAAAATCAATTCCTTCAATACTATATTTAAAAACAATTTATGAAACATATTTAAACATAACAATTTAATACAGTTTTAAAACACGGGCTACAGGCCACCAGTAACCAAATCTAGGCCACCTCGCTGGGGATCATGGGGACTTACAGTACCTTGGTTTCCTGCACGATACCCCAGCAGGATTTACGTCATCACTTTAGCTACTGGTGATTGTGCATAAAACTAGCCAATATTAAAAATTGTCAGCAATGAGTTGCCTTAAAAACACTGGTTGTTGATAAAAAACGTCGATTATGATAGGATTATGTGTCACACAGAGGGACAATATTTTAACGCTACGTTAACCTCCTGGACAGAGCCTTCAATACAATGAAGGACATCGATAACCAGTAATTGTTAATGTAACATCTTGAATAAATAATGGAGTATGGACCAGACAGTTCAGTGATTGATATTACCATAGAAACCATAGGCGCCGTCACAGAGTCTGTCTCGAGCCATAAAGTCCTCTCTGACAACAAACAAAGGTTTCTGGTAACCTAAACTAACCCGGAATCCCCACGTGAAGACAAGCATAAGTTGCTTGGAACGAATTGGGTGGTTTGCTGAGGACCCGTTCCAACTCGGAATCCCATGGGGCTGAGGTACGCGGGGTATAAAGCGGTCTTGTAAGGTCAGGTGAGGTCACATTAGGTGGGACAACTTGAAATGAGGTCAGGGTTTACATTCTTTTGTATATCACAATTTCAAGAATTTATTACCTCAGTGGCATAGATTGAAGAATTGGAAGTCATCGCAACCATTAACTCTGCCTGCTGATAAACGGAAGTGAGTGTTTAGATAATCCACTTGAAATGTTATAACATTTCCATCGTCACATTAGGAACTTCAGGGCTTCATTACAGAGTCACAAGATACGCCCTTGATTTTAAAGACACGCAGCCAGAGACATCATCCTTCGCTTCATCCCACCCGTCACAGATGCGCGTTATTCCTGCCCATGAAACAGTAACCTGTCTTGTTGAGCTACTTCTGTAAACTAAGTAGTACCTCTTGGCTCCGATGGAGCGAGCTCATTGGCCCTCCTGTAATGTTTGTTAGGACGTCAAACTTAAGCTGTGCAATACGTATGCGATACTTAGCATTTGTTTAGACATTTAACAAGGATTAAATGTAATGGGATACCCAATGTAGTTTGATTCTTCGAGAGACGTGTTTTCTCGTCACGAAGGGCGTTTCAATTTTGGGGCTGCTTTAAAATGTTTGGTTTACGTTTTTACTGACTCGATGTAAAATGACGTAATTAAGTTAAACCCATTTCTGCATGTTCAGTCAGAAATTTAATTTTTCAATTATATTACTGTGATAACTCTCTGCAAGTCATTTACGCCACAAAATAATATTTGAGGTACAAACTAGACACTTATCTAATGAGAAATTAGAATAATAGCTTTCACTGCATAAATAAACAGAGTGTATTTCAATGTTAATACCATGGATTTTGTTTCGATTCGGGGCGGTGGGGTAGCCTAGTGGTTAAAGTGTTCGCTCGACACGCCGAAGACCCGGGTTCGATTCCCTACATGAGTACAATGTATGAAGCCCCTCTCTGGTGACTCTCGCCTTGATATTGCTGGACTGTTGCAAAAAGCAACGTAAAACACAACTCACTCACTTATTTCGATTCATTTTTAAAGGTGGTGGTTTTCAGACAATTACACAAGAATATTCATTGAATAAAGAACGGTATTTTGTTTCTGCCTTCTCTGTAGAAATACTATAAACAAACGTATGAACTCATAAACATTGTCACCACTCGATATATTTAGTCGGTATCAAGGCGGTTTTAGTTACCGCCTTTAATGTCACAAAACTACTGAAAATAACCCATTCTGTTTCCCCTCGAGTCGGACGGCAGGACAATAAACACCACATTCCAAGTAAGATCAAATATCGGCTTAGAAAACACCAAACCCAGGCTCTCCTTGTATTGATTTAACTCAAACCTCAGATTACACATATCAACCAAAAGAGGGAACACTCTACCCCCTGATTAGAGAATCCAGGCAGGAAATCTAGGCTGTTTCCACCTCAATACTTCAACTTAGTAACAGCAGGATGACAAACACCCTCATCCCGAGCCAACCTTGCTCCATACAGTGTCTCCAACTCCGGACATCACTACAGATCTAATAGTCTCCTCCCAACTGGTTTAGGACGCTGATTGATGGCGTTTACCTGCAGCGAATCTTGAACATCATTCCCATAACGAGATGGTGATCCAGTTAGAGGCCGGGTCTGATTGTGAATGCTGCTAAACATTTGCTTTACTTGCTGGCTTTATGGCATGGAACATCTATAGTAAATTGAATACATAGATTTATCACTACGCGGTGGGTAGGTTTCTCAGCAGGACAAAGTGAACGGAAAAAACGATATCCGTTTTGGGTCATATGCGGATACAGATGCAAATATCAAAGGTCAAGTAGGGACTACTTTCAGTGTTTATAAACAAACATTGCGTTACCCTTGTCATTCGGCGATCGAGTCAGATTTAACCATCGGGAATCTGGAGAAATTGGGATAATTGCTATCACTATCACACGAATAGTCCACTATAGCTGTGACGTAGTTAAGGCAATTTACTAGTTATCAACTTTGGAGATACAAATTGCGAAACAATTTTGCGAGAACACTAGCCATATCTGTGCTTGTACACCTCTGAGGCGATGAACCTTTTCCACAAATTTAAATAGTTGGATTTGGTCGAAGTATGTCTGAATTGTTAGTTTGTTTCGCTTTGTCACTATGTGTACATCTGACTGCAATTATAAAAGGACAGGCTGACAGTGCACAACGTCTAACGGTGGCCGTGACGCCTCATAGGCTAGGGTCAGAGAGCTTTCCTTTGATAAAGGGCAGTGACTCTAGCGGGAAGACCGATGGATTGCCGCGAAAGGCAAGAAGAAACAATTTATGTTGGCAATTGTTGTTTTACATATATGTAGTTACGCCACTGTATAAGAAACAGGTTTCATATGGAACTATATTGGCTGCTGTCACTGTCCCAATGACACATCACTTACCTTATGACGCAATGTATATTCATGCGCACATTCCATGAAACCTTGCAATTTTTAGGTAATGTTTGTGAGAAATGGGAAGGGATTTTCGAGCACAGAATTGAAGAATGACATTACATGATAAAGAGGTTATCACGCTTGTGTGTTTGGGGATGCTAATTATCCTGTATTACAAATAAACACCACAATGTATTGCTAATACAAGATATTTGCCATCACTAACACATTTGCGTCATAACTCTATTTATCATACCTCCATTCAGAATGATTAGATCTGATTGGTTCCATGATCTCAATAAAATATTATGTATCCCGCCTAGGAAGTATATGACTCTATAAAGATGTGTTTGTTTCCTCCTTTGCCACTAATCATACTTGTTGTTACTTAAGCTGTATTAAGCTGTATTAATTGTGCCATTTTAGACATCAAGATCTCGATTTCCGAAACGATCTTCGCTACGGTTATCAAGAGAATATCGTAAGGAAATCGTTCACCTTCCTCAATGTTTCAGTTGTCATCAAGCGCAGAGTTCCACCATGTTCTGAAACACATGTGTGTCAATGCTTTTGTCATTACCATCTCATTGTTTAAATAAAATTCCAGTCAGAAATTCGACGAATTGCAGAACCATGAAAGGCGTTTCTAGTCAGTTTTTACATCTAAACTGAATGGCAAGAGCGAATTTAACAATTGGGTTTGAAATATTTATAAGAATGATAAACAGGAAAGATACTTGAAATCAATTCACACCGTAAAAGAGTGTTAAAGTGTACGAGTCACCAGCCAACAACAAGACTTTAAAGCTACTGAAAATCACCATTTGCAATGCTGTCCCAGCGTCATCAAACTCCGTTCAGGAATAGATTTGACACGTTTTGTTATTTCGCTCCTTAGACTGACTCAGTATAAACCTGATTTACATACTAATAGATTTACTTAAATCAAAATGATAGATGACAAAGTTATCTGTGTGATCAAGGTTAAGTGGTGATGATTTAGATGATGGACAACATAACTTGACAATTCCACACTCATTTTCAACTTTTGATGAGAACACATTTAAGCTTTTGTGTGTTCTGAATGCAAACAGCTAGAAATATGCTTGTATCCGTTGATTATTTTTTAAATAGATTGGAATATATTAAATACCAAACTAAAATCAATAAGCTTGACATTATGATAGGCCCACAGGTGCACTGTTTCCTCAACAATTTTGGTTTTTGTGTGTTTCCAGGAATAATGTTGGTATTTTCAATAGTAACGTGATGTTTTACATAAAAAAATAAACATTATGGTTAAAATGACCCAGAATACATCAGACTTAAACACAAATCTTGCATGCTGATTTAAGTACATGTGTGCGAGGATCGATAATAGCCAAATCATCTCAATTACGTGCAAGTAAAGGAGGTCTGTATAGAGTAACAATTCTCATGCACACAAATCATACAAAAACACTGTCGGGCTTTCAAAAAATGAAGCTGCCTCCATTTTACTCACGATGAAATTGAAATGAGAAAATTGAGTTTTGAGAAAAAGAAACCTATTAAGCAGGTTTTCAGTCCTCAAACAGAAGCATATTTGGACTTAGTGTTCCAGAATTAAACATTCCTTCTAACGCCCCAGGCAAACATAACTTCATAAAAGCAAATTATTTTTGTTTACGTTGTTTCACCATGGGATTTAAATTACAAATGTTCCAGTGTTTTTTTACGACATGGATAATTATTTCAATACTCCTTGAAAGAGCTTTTTAGACGAGAAATATCTGAGAGTGATTGAAATCGAAAAGATAGGATTGGCCTAGAGGCATGGGAAGTCCTTTACGATTATGGTTTCTAGAGATGGCTTTTACTTCAAGAAACATTTAACACTGTCTTAGCACAGTCAGGCGCTTGAGTAATGAAAACTCCATTTATGACAAAAATAATTTCATCAGCTCCACAATCAGACGAGCAAGTAATAGAAACAGTAGAAATAGATCAACTGTAAAAAAAAAAAAGTAACTAGGAAACTCCACTTTTATAGCAAACACTACAACGCTCACAAAGTCACTTTATTTGATTTGAAAGATCGCAAATCCTTTTGATTTTCATAGCTAATTACAGACTGATTCCCAAGTTAAGCAATATTGGACATCTGTTCTTGTCAATACGGTCGTAGGCCTTGTTCGTGATATGGTCTCGACGAACAGATCTGATATACTGTTTGCTTTGCACACGTCTGATTTCTATGTATAATCACCTAAAGGGGCAAGGTTCGCACACTTACCAGCGAGGGGACAAGATTATTTTGTCAACTTCAAAGAATGGTCAATCCTTGTTACTCTCTGTAAACTTGTGACATAAGCCATTCATATTGACATGTGAAATGAAGGTTGATCTTATTGTATCAGATGACGAACGGCGTGGCTATTGGCAATACAGGAGCCGTCAGCTATTATTGATGACATGTCCTTAAACCGACAATAAGTTGGTTATAAATGACTTGTCTGCTTCGTTTCTGTCATGTTCAAATGCGGAATTTCTCACCTCTCGTCTCATTCTGTAAGCTTTGACAATCTGTTTATTAAAACAACCTGCTGTAAACAGTAGAATAGCGTCTGACGGTGTGGATCTCATCCCTTCGGATACCTAGTACATACAAACATGTGTTCAATTTCACCCAATAACATTGATTAACACTAAACATAATTACATCACTGCAGTTGTTTAGGACAAGTTTCATCAGTAATTGTTAATGTAACATCTTGAATAAATAATGGAGTTTGGATCAGACAAATCAGTGATTGATATTACCATAGAAACCGGAGTCTGTAACGATCGATAAAGTCCCCTCTGACAACAAACGAAGATTTCTGGTAACCCGGAATCCCCACGTGGAGACAAGCAGTTGTTGCTGGCGACGAATTAGAACTCGGAATCCCCACGTGGAGACAGTGGTTCGTAGGGTATAAAGAGGTCGTGTCTGGCCAGGAGAGGTCAAATAAGGTGAGATCAGTTGAAATGAGGTCAGGGTTTACATTCTTTTGTGTATCACAATTTCAAGCATTTATTACCTCAGTGGCATAGATTGGAGAATTGGAAGTCATCGCAACCATTAACTCTGCCTGCTGATAAACGGAAGTGAGTGTTTAGATAATACACTTGAAACGTTATAACGTTTCCATCGTCACATTAGGAATTTCAAGGGCTTCATTACAGAATCACAAGATACGCCCTTGAGTTTAAAGACACGCGAACAGAGACATCATCCTTCGTTTCATCCCACCCGTCACAGATGCGCGTTATTCCTGCCCATGAAACTGTGGCCTGTCTTGTTAAGTTACGTCTGGAGACTAATTAGTAACTCTTGGCTCTGATGGAGATCACTGCCCCTCGTAACTCCTATCATATTTGTGAGGACGTCAAACTTAAGCTGCAATACGTAGGTGTCAGTTAGCAGTCTTTAGATATTTAGTAAGGATTAAAAGTAATTTGATACCCAATGTACTTATATGCGTTGTTATCTCGTCATATTTTGTGTTTCAATTATGGTGCTGTGTTAAAACGCTTGGTTTACGATTATAATTACGTGGCGTAAAATGACGTAATCAATCAAACCCATTTCAACAGTCAGATATTTTTGATATTTCAGTCATATTTCTGTGATAACTCTCTGCAAGTAATTACGCTACATTATATTATTTAAATCACAAACTAGCATCTTACTGAATGAGAAATTTGATCACGTTAAATTTCGATGCACGTAATGTTGAAGTATTTTTCATTGGAACAAAACCATCTTCCCGAGGGAAGGGACTTAAAGGACGACAAAAGTCCAGTTTCCACTCTTGCCGAACTAGGCTGGAAGTATGGAGTTATATTTTGGCTGGACTAACGAGTCTATGCATAGTCCAATCAAAATGCACGGTCCAATCAAAATCGCGGAACTGCAATGCAGATTTCGGTCGCTTGAAGGATTTGAAAAGCATATGCAATGCCAACTCGACGTCAACAGATATTTAAAAAAAACATGTTTTAATCAAGGTGATCACGTAATTTGATGCACTTCTCAAAGTAAGACCCGTCTTATTTCAAAATAGATTTGCTTATAGATCACATCGTCTTGACCGGACGCCACCATTTTGTAGAAGGGACATTCGATCGAGCCCAGAAATTCCAGCTCAGTCCAGCAATGGACTTTTACAGTCAGTTAATTACATCATTTTAGGATACGTTTAAAAAGTGGAAAAATAACTTTCACTGGATACGGAAAACGAAAATATACACGTATGGTGCATAAATAAACACCGTGTGGTCTTCTGTGTCAATCGTTCAGACAATCGTACAAGGCTGAAAAACCCGTTCCTGACTTTCTCATGCTTAAGTGAAACCTCTTATTTTATATGATAGGAAGGGCTTGATTGACACGAATTGAGCGAATAAGCACGTCAGTATTAGTCCACAATTAACCATTTCCTTTTCGGAATGTTCTCATCTTCTTGAGTCACACCAATATTCCTGCATCACGACGACCTGGCAAACCAGTGGTTGATGACATGAACAACTGCCTGTTCCGTGCAGGTACGACTACACGTTGTGACAACAGATCCACAGTTGTGGTTCTTCTGGACCTATTTTGTAATGGAATGACTGCAAAGAAAAGTAACAATGTCATAATAAAAGATCAGTGAAGATCCGGGTTGGAATTTGCTTGTCGTAAGAGGCAAATAACGGATTCGGCTGGTCAGGATCGCTGACTTGATCCCTACGTGTCATCGTATTCCAGAAGCGTAGAACAATGCTCATGATGTCAGGCACTGGGTTGTATGGTCAAGACTCGATTATTTACAGACCGCAGTCATAACGCAGAGGGAAAGCCGTGTGCTGCGTTAAATAACAAACACTTATTTGTTATTTTCACAAACATTCTAGTATTATCTATAAAGATGTAGTCGTGTTTATGGTATATTGCAAATCGACGTTTTTGATAATTCATCCCGTTCAAGAATGGTATAATGTTTTTCCGTCTTTGTAGAAATACTATAAACAAATTATAAACCCATCAACATTGGCACCACTGGATGTATATGGTCGGTACCAAGGCAGTTTTAGTTCCAAGAAATGTCACACTACTACTGAAAACAACGGTGAGGCGGAGATTTACCCATTCTGTTTTCTTTTGGAGTTGAACGGCAGGACAATAAAAACCGAATGTCAAGTTAGATGAAATATCGGCGTTACAAAACGCCAAACCCAGGCTCTCCTTGTATTGATTTAACTCAAACCTCAGATTACACATATCAGTCCAGAGAGGGAACGCTCTACCCCTGATTACAGAATCAAGGCAGGAAATCTAGGCTGTTTCCACCTCAATACTTCAACTTAGTAACAGCAGGATGACAAACACCCTCATCCCGAGCCAACCTTGCTCCAACATTGGCTTTACTTGACCACGGTATGTCTGCGAGGGGCGGTACGGTGGTTAGGTTTATGGCATGGAACACCTGCAGTAAATTGAATACATAGATTTACCACTACGCAGTGGCGCGCATGTGTTTGTCTGTTCGAACTTGATTGATATATCCGACCGTGCTGGGGCAATGTAATTATATCAGATCCAAATATCAAACCATGGTTGTTCTCTTTGGTTTAATCATCGTTCTTGGTACAGGTCTAGGGATACTCAGTCGTCTAGGGCGCTGCAGTTATCTGTGCTAGGTTGAGTTCAGAATCCCATTTTCGTGGGTTCGACTCCCAGATTCGCCCTGATTATGATATCAGCGCCATAACCGTGTCTTTTGTGTCATGATGGGGTTGCTTAAACAACGAAGCAACATGAGCACATTTAAATCGATAAGTACTATTATCATTAAGTGAATGAGTATGGTTTTACCATCCACCACATATTCTGATTTAAGCTTGAATATGAAAAACGACATAACGAAACATCTCGGGCAACTTGTATTTCACCCTGTCCATCTCATCCCTGGTGCCAGCTGGCCACAACGTCAGCAATAACCATAACCTACACCTAGAAATAATTTCAGTCTCTTTAAACAGTAGTTGATACCATTCTGGCATTTTATAACAATCAGATTTGGTTATCAAGCAAAGTCCAACGACCACCCAAAACAGTAACAGGAATGTCGCCCCGAAAGATTTGGACAATTTAAGATTTATCCCCGTTGGCGTCTAATCTTGCGTGATTCCATTAATCAGGTTTACGTCTAGATTTTGTGTACTTGAGACATCTTACGACGACATCATCATCAGTCAAGCGACACAGGTTAGGTGACATATATTTCGGAATGTAATGAATACGAAATAATGTTTATCACATTTAGAACCATGTTCATATCCTACAGAATAAATATCAGGTAGCATTAATAAAAAAAAAATGTTTGTAGTCGCATACTGTACCATAATATTGAACATATTATCTGCAATAGCCAACTATATTATCCCGGGGCTAGCCGAATGTCTTCTTGCAGTAAGGAAGAGGAGCGGCATTATCAGTAATTGTAAATGTAACATCTTGATTAAATAATGGAATTTGGACCAGACAAATCGGTGATTGATATAACCATAGGAACCACAAACGCCGTAACGGAGTCTGTCCCGATCCATAAGGTCCCCTTTGACAACAAACAAAGGTTTCTGGTAACCCAGAATCCCCACGTGGAGACAAGGATAGGTTGCTGGCGACGAATTAGAACTCGGAATCCCTCACATCAAGACAAAGCTAGCTGCTGAGAACCCATATGAGCTCGGAACCCCATGGGGCTGAGGTTCGTAGGGTATGAAGAGGTCAGGTGAGATCACATCAGGTGAGATCAGTTGAAATGAGGTCAGGGTTTAGATTATTTTGTGTATCGCAATTTAAAAAAATGTTTTACCTCAGTCGCATAGTTTGGAGAATCGGATCTCATTGCAACCACTAAGAGATGGATCGTACACTGTCGTAACTGGCTGAGATATGAGATGTTGCAGATTTGAATGATAACATTTTAGGTTACGTTTAAAAAGTGGAAAAATAGCTTTCATTGGATACGAAAAACGAAACTATACACGTGTAGTACATACATAAACCTTTTTTTTGTTTTTCTGTGTCCATGCTATGTAGTTCATTTTGATTCATTTTTCAAGGCGGACGTACACAGACAATCGCGCAAGGCTGAAAAAACAGTTCCTGTTTTTCTCATGTTTGAATTAAACGTTTGGCGTTATATGATAGGAATGGCTTGATGTACAGTATTACGGCAGTGTTTTGATAAATACAGGCGTTTGGACTGGCTGATGTTTACATTACCCGGACGTTAATGGACGTTAGACATAGCTTACGTTAATGGCACAAGAACGTCAGGCTAAGCTGATATAATCCTTGTGTGTTACAAACACTTAGAAATATGCTTGTGTCCGTTGACGTGTTCATGAAATAGATTGAAATTGAACAAGTTTGACATAATGACGGACCCATAGGTGCCCTCTTTCCTCAACAATTTTGGTTTTGTGTTTCCAGGAATAATGTTGATATTTTCAAAAGTAACACGAGTTTTAACATACAAAATAGAGTGTGTGGTTAAAATGCCCTAAATACCTCTGACTTAAAGATGTTTCTTGCATGCTGGTTTCAGTACATGTGTACCAGGATCGATAATCTCAAATCATCTCAATTACGTGCAAGAAAAGAAATTCTGTACAGATTAGAATTACCTATGCGCACAAATCATACAAAAACACAGTTGGGCTTTCAAAAATTCAAGCTGCCTCCATTTTACTCACGATGAAATTGAAATGGGAAAATTGAGTTTTGAGAAAAGGAAACCCATTAAGCAGGTTTTCAGTCCTCAAACAGAAGCATATTTGAACTTGGTGTTCCAGAATTAAACATTCTTCTAACACTCCCGGCAAACATAATTTCGTAATAAGCAAATGTATTTCTTTCGTGTTGTTTCACCATTGGATTTAAATTACAAATGTTCCAGTACTTCTTTTCGACATGGATAATTATTTCAATACTTCATGGAAAGAGTTTCCTAGAGAAGAAAATCCGAGAGTGATTGAAATCGAAAAGAGAGGATTGGCCAAGGGGCATGGAAAGTCCTTTACGATTATGGTTTCAAGAGATGGCTTTTGCTTAAAGAAACTTTAAACATTGCCTTAGCACAGTCAGGTGATGGAATAATGAAAACTCCATTTTTGTCAAAAATAATTTCACCAACTCCACAATCAGACGAGCAAATAATAGAAACAGTAGAAATAGATCAACTGTAAAGAAAAAAAGAAAGTAATTAGTAAACTCCACTTTTATAGCAAAGACTACAACGCTCAAAAAGTCACTTTGTTTGACTTGAAAGGTTTCCAATCCTTTTGATGATCTGTATGATTGGATGTTTTCATAGCTAATTACAGACTGATTCCCACGTTAAGCAATATTGAACATCTGTTATTGTCAATACGGTCGTAGGCACTGTTCGTGATGTGGTCTCGACGAACAGATCTGATATACTGTTTGTTTTGCACATGTCTGATTTCTATGTATAATCACTTTAAGAGGCAAGGTTCGCACACTTACTAGCAAGGGGACAAGATTATTTTGTCAACTTCAAAGAATGGTCAATCCTTGTTACTCTCTGTAAACTTGTGATATAAGCCATTAATACTGACATGTGAAATGGAGGTTGGTCTTATTGTATCAGATGGCAAACGGCGTGGCTATTGGCAATTCAGGAACCGTCAGTTATTATTGATGACATGTCTGAGTCCTTAAACCGACGATAAGTTGGTTATAAATGACTTCTCTGCGTCTTAAAATACTTTATCATGCATCCATATCAGAATAATGAGTGAGTGAGTTGGGTTTAACGCCGCTTTTAACAGTATTCCAGTTATATCACGGCGTGTCAGAATATTGGAGATGTGATCAGTTCACGTGATCGTGATAAAATACTTTCTCATGTAACGGGTAGGTTTCTCGGCAGGAAAAAGCCATGACTCCTGTCATGTTTGTTAGGACGTCGAACTTAAGCTGTGCAATACGTATGCGATACTTAGCATTTGTTTAGACATTTAACAAGGATTAAATGTAATCGGATACAATGTACTTTGATGCTTCGAAAGACGTGTTTTCTCGTCACGTAGGGCGTTTCGATTTTGGGGCTGTGTTAAAACGCTTGGTCTACGTTTTTACTGACTCGATGTAAAATGACGTAATTCAGTTAAACCCATTTCTGCATGTTCAGTCAGAAATTTAATATCTCAATTATTATACTGTGATTACTCTCTGCAAGTCATTTACGCCACAAAATATAATAAGAGGTACAAACTAGACACTTATCTAATGAGAAATTGGAATATTAGCTGTAATTGCATAAATAAACAGAGTGTGTATTTCAGTGTTAATACCATGTATTTTGTTTCGATTCGGGGCGGTGAAGTAGCCTAGTGGTTAAAGTGTTCGCTCGTCACGCCGAAGACCTGGGTTCGATTCACGACATGGGTACAATGTGTGAAGCCCACTCTGGTGTCCCCGGCTTTGATGTTGCTGGAATGTTGCTAAAAGTGACGTAAAACACAACTCACTCACTCACTCACTCACTCACTTACTTTGATTCATATTTAAAGGTGGTGGTTTTCAGACAATTGCACAAGAATAAAAACCAGTTCCTGTTTTTCCCATCTTTAAATAAAACGTGTGGTTTTGTATGATAGGAAGAGTCTGATTGACACCTATTACTGAACTGTTTAGACATATATTGTTTTGTATAAGATATGAAAGTCGCAGGTCAACTGTTTCTCCTGTTTATGCAGGCGTTTGGAATTGCATGGGAAATGAAATACTTTTGATTATAGTGTGTGATTTAATGTGTCACTGCCCTGTAGCAAACGCTCCATATAATGTAAAACTATGGAAAATCTGTTTTAAAATATTCAGTTTTTATCTGCAGGATTCCTGATCACATCTACCATTAAAACGGTATTTCGGAAATATGATGAGGCTTATGAGTACGTCAATATAAGTCCACAATTAACCATTGCTCTTTCGGAATGTCCTCATCTTCTCTAGTGAGGGAGGGATGAAGTCGTGTGTGTATGGTGTATTGTAAATCGATGTTTTGGTAATTCATTAAGATAAAGAATAGTATTTTGTTTCTGCCTTCTCTGTAGAAATACTATAACAAACGTATGAACTCATCAACATTGGCACCACTCGATATATTTAGTGGGTACGAAGGCGGTTTTAGTTACCGCCTTTAATGTCACACAAACACTGAAAACAACCCATTCTGTTTCCCCTGAAGTGGGACGGCCGGACAATAAACACCGAATGCCAAGTTAGATGAAAAATCGGCTTAAAAACGCCAAACCCAGGCTCTCCTTGTTTTGATTTAACTCAAACCTCAGATTACCCATGTCAGTCCAGAGAGGGAACGCTCTACCCCCTGATTAGAGAATCCAGGCAGGAAATCTAGGCTGTTTCCACCTCAATACTTCAACTTAGTAACAGCAGGATGACAAACACCCTCATCCCGAGCCAACCTTGCTCCATACAGTGTCTCCAACTCCGGACATCACTACAGATCTAATAGTCTCCTCCCAACTGGTTCAGGACGCTGATTGATGGCGTTTACCTGCAGCGAATCTTGAACATCATTCCCATTACGAGATGGTGATCCAGTTAGAGACCGAGCTTGATTGTGAATGCTGCTAAACATTTGCTTTACTTGCTGGTTTTATGGCATGGAACACCTGTAGTAAATTGAATCAATAGATTTATCACAACACGGTGGCCCGCGTGTGTTTGTCCGTTCGTACTTGACCAAAAAATGGTCACATTATACCGCTGTGGGGAATCGAACCCGGGTCTTCGGCGTGAGGAGGTATCGATTCAACCACTAGGTCACCCCACCGCCCCCTATTGGATTTTGGTTTGAATAAGGAATATGACATGACGAAAGATCTCGGTCAACTTGTATTTCACCCTGGTGACAGGTTACCCGTGCCAGCTGGCCACAACGTCAGCAATAACCATAACCTACACCAAGAAATAGCTTAAGTCTCTTAAAACAGTAGTTGATACCAGTCTGACATTTTATACCAATCAGGTTTAGGTATCAAGGGCAGTGCAAAGACTACCCAAAAGAGCTACAGGAATGTATCCCCAAACATTAGCACACCTGAAGATTAATCCGTGCGGAGGTTCAACCTGGCGTGCTTTCATAAATTAGGTGTACGTCTACCTGATGTGTACTTGAGACATGACACAGTCAAGCGTCATTCGATCAGACAGGCCAGGTAACATATATTTCGGAATGTGATGGCTACGAAATAGCGATCATCACATTTACTCCCATGTTCATATCTTACAGATTAAATATCAGGCCGTATAAATAAGAATTTGTTTCAGGTCGCATACTGTATTATATATTATCATACGTCCACGTCAGAATGATGAGATCTCATCGGTTCACGTGATCGTGATAAAATACTTTATCATGCGTTGGGTAGGTTTCTCAGCAGGATAAAGCTAACGGGTAAAAACAATATCCGTTTTGAGTCATATGCGGATACAGATGCAAATATCAAAGGTCAAATAGGGACTACTTTCAGTCTTTATAAACAAACATGGCGCCGCCCTTGTCATTCAGCGATCGAGTCAGATCAACCATCGGTAATCTGGAGAAACTACTGGTATAATTGCTATCACTATCACACGAACAGTCTACTATACTGAAAATCAGTGTCAAGCTGTGACGTAGCTAAGGCAATTTACTAGTTATTAGTTTTGGAAATATATTCGCGAAACATTTTTGCGAGAACACTAGCCAGGCGGAGTTAGTGTCCATATCTGTGCTTGTACACCTCTGAAGCGATGAGCCTTTTCCACAAATTAAAATAGTTGGATTTGGTCGTAACGTTATAACAGGGCAGGCCGACAGTGCACAACGTCTGACGATGGCCGTGACGCCTTATAGGCTAGGGTCAGAGAGCTTTCCTTTGATAAAGGGCAGTTACTCTAGCGGAAAGGCCGATGGATTGCCGCGAAAGGCAAGAAGAAACAATTTATGTTGGCAATTGTTGTTTTACATATATGTAGTTACGTCACTGTATAAGAAACAGGTTTCAGTTGGAACTATATTGGCTGCTGTCACTGCCCCAATGACACATGACTTACCTTATGACGCAATATAATATTCATGCGCACATTCCATGAAACCTTGCAATGTTCAGGTAATGTTTGTGAGAAATGGGAAGGGATTTTCGAGCACAGAATTGAAGAATGACATTACATGATAAAGAGGTTATCACGCTTGTGTGTTTGGGGATGTTAAATATCCTGTATTATAAATAAACACCACAATGTATTGCTAACACAAGATATTTGCCATCCCCAAACACACTCGCGTGATAACCTCTATTTATCATACCTCCATGTCAGAATGATTTGATCTGATTGGTTCCATGATCTCGATGAAATATTATGTATCGGATTGTATGTCATCGGAAACGAAATTAGCATGAAATACAATTTGATATACAAAGGAGTTAAAATTGCCCGGTGTTGAACTTTCATTTTTTTATGTTTTGGTGGTTATTGGGTTTGTTTGACGTTGATTTTTTCGTTTGTGATATAAACATCTGATTTGAAACATGTCTAGAACAAGTAATGTGATGACACATACTATGTAACACGAAGATCGTAGTCACCACAGCTACGTTCTTTGATAACGGATCTACTAAGCCCACAGCTAGTAGAGAATGTCTTCATTTTGATGTAAGGTTCAGCTTCAAAGTTGGCTACATCTCTTAGAGAAAACCACTCCCGAATTACCTTCATAGGAAGTATATGACTCTATTAAGATGTGTTTGTTTCCTCCTTTCATAGAAGACATTGTGTCTTGAAGCACTGACGGAAAGACTATTCTGTTTCAATCCTACCGGGTACCGCTTCACTGCTGGGTGGATAGATATCCGGGTCGAGCGTCGTCACGTGTTTAGGGTCGATCCCCAGGTTCTGTATGGACATAATATTCATTTCCAATACAAATATGAAACTTTTCAGGCCTTTCTTGAACCGCCGACGGAAAAACATATTCTGTCTCAATCCTACCGGGTACCATTTCACTGCCTGGTGGATAAATGTTAAAGTGTATCCTAGTCATGTGTCTATGGTGGAAGTGCAGGATTAACTATTCCTTTCCCATACAATTAGGACATCCTGAGGCCTTGGTGCTTCTAAATTTAGTATATATGTGAGATATGATGCGATCCTCACCGAAACCAATATTGCCGTGATTCCAGCACACTACAATTACAACTGACATCGCCTTTAATTAAGATTTGTTATGCTGTCGCTAAACGACTGTCATGAAATGTCATCAAGCTATGACGGGGAAATACGACGCAATGTACAATTGTGTAACCCTTTTATGGCGTTCATCAATATCAGTGTGATCCTACGTGAGGATGACATTTCAAACTGATCCTATATCAAATATCTACCAGTAACAGCAATGTAATGTCGTTGAGTGTAGAAGACGTGAACTTTACATCAACGATAGGCCAAGCTGAAAAATTACCAGGACGTTAACCTTGCAGGGACGTTAGATATAGCTTATGTTACAAGAACGTCAGGCCAAGCTGATGTTAACCTTACATAAACGTTAGGCCAAGAGGATGTTAACCTTACATAAGAGTTAGGCCAAGAGGATGTTAACCTTACATAAGCATTAGGCCAAGAGGATGTTAACCTTACATAAGTGTGAGGCCAAGAGAATGTTAACCTTACATAAGCGTTAGGCCAAGAGGATGTTAACCTTACATAAGAGTGAGGCCAAGAGAATGTTAACCTTACATAAGCGTTAGGCCAAGAGGATGTTAACCTTACATAAGAGTGAGGCGAAGAGGATGTTAACCTTACATAAGCGTTAGGCCAAGAGGATGTTAACAAAACGTAGGGCCTACATGATGTTTTGCTTGCCTGGATGTTATATTAGGCCTAGTTCACGTCCACATTTCGGTCGAAATGTATGTACCCAATTGAAGGTGCATCATTTGCCACTAATCATACTTGTTGGTACTGCGGTTGTATTAAGCTGTATTAATAATGCAATTTTAACAATAGGGTCTCGATTTCCGAAACGATCTTCGCTACGGTTATCAAGAGAATATCGTAAGGAAATCGTTCACCTTTCTCAATGTTTGCAATGATGTCCCAGCGTCATCAAACTCCGTTCAGGAATAGATTTGACACGCTTTGTTATTTCGCTCCAAAAATTTTTTTACGTTGTTTCATCATGGGATTTAAATTACAAATATTCCAGTACTTTTTTCGACATGGATAATTATTTCAATACGCCTTGAAAGAGCTGTTTAGAGGAGACATATCCGAGAGTGATTGAAATCGAAAAGATAGGATTAGCCTAGAGGCATAGGAAGTCCTTTACAATTATGGTTTCTAGAGATGGCTTTTACTTCAAGAAACTTTAAACACTGCCATAGCACAATGAGGCGCTCGAGTAATTAAAACTCCATTTATGTCAAAAATAATTTCATCAACTCCAATAACCAGACGAGCAAGTAAAAGAAACAGAAGAAGAAGATCAACTGTAAAGAGAAAAGAAATTAATTAGGAAACTCAACTTTGATAGCAAAGACTACAACGCTCAAAAAGTCACTTTATTTTACTTGAAAGGTTTCCAATCCTTTTGATGATTTTTATGATTGGATTTTTTCATAGCTAATTACAGACTGGTTCCCACGTTAAGCAATATTGAACATCTGTTCTTGTCAATACGGTCGTAGGCCTTCTTCGTGATAAGGTCTCGACGAACAGATCTGATATACTGTTTGCTTTGCACATGTCTGATTTCTATGTATAATCACCTTAGGGGGCAAGGTTCGCACTCTTACCAGCAAGGGGACAAGATTATTTTGTCAACTTCAAAGAATGGCCCATCCTTTACTCTCTGTAAACGTGTGATATAAGTCATTAATACTGACATGTGAAATGAAGGTTGGTCTTATTGTATCAGATGACGAACGGCGTGGCTATTGGCAATACAGGAACCGTCAGTTATTATTGATGATATGTCCTTAAACCGACGATAAGTTGGTTATAAATGACTTGTCTGCATCGTTTCTGTCATGTTCAAATGCGGAATTTGTCACCTCTCGTCTCATTCCGTTAGCTCTGACAATCTATTTATTAGAACAACCTGGTGTAAACATTAGAATAGCGTTTGACGGTGTGGATGGCCATCCCTTGGGATACTCAGTACAAACAGACACGTGTTCAATTACACTCAATTACATTGATTAGCACTAAACTAAATAATGGAGTTTGGATCAGACAAATCAGTGATTGATATTACCATAGTAACCGGAGTCTGTAACGATCCATAAAGTCCCCTTTGACAACAAACAAAGGTTTCAGGTAACCCGGAATCCCCACGTGGTGACAAGCATTTGTTGCTGGCGACGAATTAGAACTCGGAATCCCCACGTGAAGACAGAGGTTCGTAGGGTATAAAGAGGTCGTGTCAGGCCAGGAGAGGTCATATTAGGTGAGATCAGTTGAAATGAGGTCAGGGTTTACATTCTTTTGTGTATCACAACTTTAAAAATGTATAACCTCAGTGGCATAGATTGGAGAATTGGAAGTCATCGCAACCATTAACTCTGCCTGCTGATAAACGGAAGTGAGTGTTTAGATAATCCAGTTGAAACGTTATAACATTTCCATCATCACATTAGGAACTTCAGGGCTTCATTACAGAGTCACAAGATACGCCCTTGAGTTTAAAGACACGCGGACAGAGACATCATCCATCGCTTCATCCCATCCGTCACAGATGCGCGTTATTCCTGCCCATCCAACAGTAGCCTGTCTTGTTAAGTTAAGTCTGGAGACTAATTGGTAACTCTTGGCTCCGATGGAGATCACTGACCCTCGTAACACCTATCATGTTTGTGAGGACGTCAAACTTAAGCTGTGCAATACGCATGTGTCAGTTAGCATTTTATAAATATTTAATAAGTATTAAAAGTAATTGGATACCCAATGTACTTATATGCGTGGTTTTCTCGTCATATATTGTGTTTCAATTTTGGGGCTGTGTTAAAACGCTTGGTTTACGATTATAATTACGTGACGTAAAATGACGTAATCAGTCAAACCCATTTCAGCAGTCAGATATTTAATATTTCAGTCATATTTCTGTGATAACTCTCTGCAAGTAATTTCGCTTCATTAGATTATTTAAATCACAAACAAGGATCTTATCAAATGAGAAATTTGATCACGTTAAATTTCAATGCACGTAATGTTGAAGTATTTTTCATTGGAACAAAACCATCTTCCCGAGGGAAGGGACTTAAAGGACGACAAAAGTCCAGTTTCCACTCTTGCCGAACTAGGCTGGAAGTATGGAGTTATATTTTAGCTGGACTAACGAGACTTTGCATAGTCCAATCAAAATGCACGGTCCAATCAAAATCGCGGAACTGCAATGCAGATTTCGGTCGCTTGAAGGATTTGAAAAGCATATGCGCTGCCAACTCGACGTCAACAGATAAAAATATGTTGAGGTGATCACGTGATTTGATGCACTTCTTATTTCAATATAGATTTGCTTATAGTTTTGTAGAAGGGACGTAACTCATAATAGTCAATTAAGGCGCTACGATCGAGCGCAGAAATTCCACCTTAGTCCGGCACTGGACTTTTACAGTCAATTAATTACATCATTTTTGGTTACGTTTAAAAAGTTGAAAAATAGCGTTCATTGGATACGAAAAACGAAACTATACATGTGTAGTACATACATAAAACTCGTGTGTCTCTCCGTGTCCATGCTTTGTAGTTTATTTCTATTCAAACTTCAAGGCGGACGTATACTGTCAATTGCGCAAAGCTGAAAAAACCGTTCCTGTTTTTCTCATGCTTAAGTGAAACCTCTGATTTTATATGATAGGAAGGGATTGATCGATTCGAATTGAGCGACTAAACACTTCAGTATTAGTCCACAATTTACTGGTCAGGATCGCTGACTTGGTTCCTACGTGCCATCGTAGTCCAGAAGCGTAGAACGGATGCTCATGATGTCAATCACTGAGTTGTATGGTCCAGGCTCGATATTTTACAGACCGCAGTCATAAGGCAGAAAGAACGCTGTGTGCTGCGTTAAATAACAAACTCTTATTTGTTATTTTCACCAACATTCACTACAGATCTAATAATCACCAGACAATCCAGAGATGACATGCATCAACCAAGTCAGCGAGCCTGACCACGCGATCCCGTTAGTCGCCTTTTACGACAAGCAAGGTCAGCTTTTACACCAAGTATGGGTTGCTGAAGACCTATTCTACCCCGGAATCTTCACGGGTCTACTGTGCTGAGGTTGAATCCTACTCTCGTGGGTTCGAATCCTTGGTCCGCCCTGATTATGGCGTCAGCGTTTTACCCGTGTTCTTGGTGTCCTGGTACTGATGCTAGGTTTGAATAAGGAAAACGGCACGAGGAGATACCTCGGTCACCTTGTATTTCACCCTATCTCATCCCCGGCGACAGGTTACCCGTGCCAGCTGGCCACAACGTCAGCAATAACCATAACCTGACCTAGAAATAGCTTAAGTCTCTTAAAACAGTAGTTGATACCAGTCTGACATTTTATACCAATCACGTTTGGGTATCAAGTGAAGTCCAAAGACCACCCAAGAAGGCTACAGGAATTTAGACCAAAAGATTTGCACACCTGAAGAAGATTTATCCGTGCGGGCCTTCAACCTGGCGTGCTTTCATTAATCAGGTGTACACCTGATGTGTGCTTGAGACATGAAACAGTCAAGCGTCATTCGATGAGACAGGTTAGGTAACATATATTTCGGAATGTGATGACTACGAAATAATGTTCATCACATTTAGGTCCATGTTCATATCTTACAGATCAAATATCAGGTAGTAGAAATAAAAAAAATATTTCCTGTTGCATACTGTATTATATATTTTTTAGCATATTATCTACAATGGCCAACTATATTATCCCGGGGCAAGCCGAATGTCTTCTTGCAGTTACGGGTGTTCAAACTGCATTAACATACCTCCATGTTAGAATGATGAGATTTGATCGGTTCACGTCATCTCGATAAAATACTTTACCATGCCTCAATGTCAGAATGATGAGATTTGATCGGCTCACGTGATCGTGATAAAATAGTTTATCATATAATGGGTAGGTTTCTCGGATAAAAACGATATCCGTTGGGGTCATATGCCTGTTGACCTCTGCGGACAGGAACCTTTCCACTAATTAAAATAGTTGGAATTGGTCGAAGTATATCTGAATTGTTAGTTTGTTTTGCTTTGTCACTATGTGTACATCTGACTGCATTTCTTAACGTTATAACAGGACAGGCCGACAGTGCACAACGTCTGACGGTGGCCGTTCCGCCTCATAGACTAGGGTTAGACAGCTTTCCTTTGATAAAGGGTAGTTACTCTAGCGGAAAGACCGATGGGTTGCCTCGAAAGGCAAGTAGAAACAATTTGTGTAGGCAGTTGTTGTTTTACACATATGTAGTTACGCCACTGTATAAGAAACAGGTTTCAGATGGAACTATATTGGCTGCTGTCACTGTCCCAATGACACATCACTTACCTTATGACGCAATATACGCACATTTTTTTGGAAAACACTGTTTATTGTTTTACGGAGGTGCTCTACTCAATGCTAATAAGCGGCGTTGCTGTTTGATTGTATTAAGGTAAGGATACGTATCATTCAACTGGGCATTGGATGGGGGCAGTTGCGTTGATATTGAGTCGCATCTTTGGCTAGAGGGTCAGCAGTTGAATTACTTTGGGGACGCATTAATTTCCATAAATGTTTGCAATGTTTAGGTAATGTTTGTGAGTGATCGAAAGAGATTTTCGAGCACAGAATTGAAGAATGACATTACATGATAAAGAGGTTATCATACTTGTGTCTTTCGGGGTGGTAAATATCCTGTATTAGGAATAGACACTATGTATTCCTTATACAGGATATTTACTATCAACAAACACACAACCGTAATAACCTCTATTTATCATACCTCCATGTACAAATAATGAGATATGATCAGTTCACATGATCGTGATAAAATACTTTATCATATCTCCATGTCAGAATGATGAGATCTGATTAGTTCACGTGATATCGATAAAATATTTGTATCCCGCCTTGCTGTTTTCTATCAATTTTGAATTAGTTTTAATTCTTTAGCAATGTCATATTAAACTACTCTAAGATAAATTCGTCGTGGCTTATCACTCGGGGTATATGTGGTTTTACGCGTCCTGCGTTAGATTTATACTACGAGCCAGAGGGTTTTACAAAAAAATCAAATAAGTTTTAAAATTGTATGTCATCGGAAACGAAATTGGCATGAAATATAATGTTATATATAAGGGAGTTTAAGTTGCCTGGAGTTGAACTTTTCATTTTTGATGTTTTCCGTTTGTGATGTAAACGTCTGATTTGAAACATGTCTGGAACAAGTAATGTGATGACACATACTATGTAACATTCACACCGTAGTCACCGCAGCTACGTTCTTTGATAACGGATCTACTACGCCCACAGTAAGTATATAAATGTCTTCACTTTGATGTAAGGTTTAGCTTCAAAGTAGGCTGCATCTCTTAGAGAAAACAACTCCAGAACTACCTTCATACTCGTAGGAAGTATAATTATGACTCTGTAAAGATGTGTTTGTTTCCTCCTTTCATAGAAAACGGAAACAATATCTTGTTTCAATCCTACCGGGTACCACTTCACTGCTAGGTGGATAGATGTCCGGGTCGAGCGTCGTCACGTGTTTAAGATCGATCCCCAAATTCTGTTTGGATATATTATTCATTTCCAATACAAATATGAAACCTTCTCCGCCCTTTCTTGAACGGAAAAAAACATATTCCGTCTCAATCCTACCGTGTACCACTTCACTGCTTTGTGGATAAATGTTCAGGTCTATCCTAGACATACACTCTTCAACAAAGGTATGCACAGGTAGATATTTAGTAAATATATTGTTCCTAATAAAATCGATATACAATCGATGTATTTAATTTGATATCATAGATTTAAATATGAAATTTTGGAGCTCGATAAACACATGTTGTCGTTGTACAAAGGCATTGAAAACTGCTCATTGTCATGTCACATAAGGCAACTGGATTGCGCTGAACTCAGTATCTCGGGTGACCGCCTCGGGCAGCAATCACGGCTCTGCATCTCCCCGGCACTGACCGGATAAGTGTACGAATTCTGTCCTGCGGAATTCTGTGCCATTCTGCTTATAACGCGTTGGCCAGTTGTGGGGTGTGTCTGTGGCGTGTCATGACGTTGACGTACACGTCGATCGAGTTCATCCAAGAGGTGTTCGGTTGGGTTGAGATCTGGAGATCTTGACAGCCAGGGCAGAACTTTGATGTTGGCATTATGAAGGTAGTCTACCATGATATGAGCTGTGTGCGGTGGAGCCTTGTCCTGTTGAAACAGCTCCTTCTTGCGGCCAATGATTGGAAGAAGGTTAGGTTGAAGAATTTGCTTCATGTAGCAATTTGCTGTCAAATTTCCCTGAACCACAACCAAGTCAGACCTCCTGGTGTAGGATATGGCCCTCAACACCATGAGGGGGCACGGGTGGCCCAATCGTCTAAGGCGCCGCGATTCGCTGTGCAGAGCGGCGTTAAAACCAAATAAGTTCACCCCTCGTTTCACGCTCGTGGGTTTCATCAAGGTAATATACAACGTCAACGACAGAAAATAACCAGTCTCGATTTTCCAACGAAAAAGATATCAATGGGCGTAAAAGGCAAAATAGCGTGAAAATTATACGAATGTGACTGAAAATCAGTGATGACACCAGGTGCTCGCGAAAAGGATAAGCATGTCTTGCCCTACCGGTAGGCTAGCAGACACCGCTCACACAATTTGCATTAACAATAGTGAGTGAGTGAGTATGATTTTACGCCGCCTATAGCAATATTCCAGCAATATCACGACGGGGAACAGTGGAACACCAGAAATTGGCTTCTCACATTGTACCCATGTCGGGAATCGAACCCGGGTCTTCGAACGCTTTAACCACTAGGCTACCCGACCGCCCCACATTAAAAATAAGTGTAAAGTATAGTGTATAGTAACAGTTAATTATCTAAAATAGTTTCCTATCATGTATAACATTATGCTATCTGCTTTTTAGAGTGGTGCGTGACTACAGGTATTCTAGCCATTGTTTCATACGCAATGGGGGGCACAGGTGGTCCAGTCGTCTATGGCGCCGCGATTCGCTGTGCAGAGTTGCGTCCCTTGGGCACGCCAGAAACCTATGATTGTGGGTTCGAATCCCGCTTCGCCCCGATTATGTTTTTAGGTTTGTCAGCACCATACCCGTTCTCGTGGGTTTCACCGAAGTGGTCAACGTCTAAGACCTGCATCACTTCGGGCTTTCCTCCCAAATTAAGCTGTTAACTGGAATACTGTTAAAAGCGGCGTTAAACCCAACTCACTCACTCACTCTCTCAACACCATGAAACTACCGACACCGAAATTGTCGAATTCACGTACTCAATGTGGGGCAAAACGCTCATTTCGACGACGATGAACAATTACGTCTCGCGAGTGAAGAAGAAATCGTGATTCATCGCTAAACCACACTCGTCTCCAGTTTCTCAAATTCCAAGACTGTAAGGTATGGCAGCAACGCAAGCGTCGATGTCGATGGATCTGTTGCAAAACAGGGACGATAACTGGTCTTCTGGGTCGGATTCCAGCCTCGCGAAGATGGTTCCTGACAGTGTGGTCCGATATCCTCCTCAAACTAGGTATGCGTCCTGCAGTCTCCATAGCTGTGGCTTTGCGATGGCGTAGGTGGAACAGTCGAATGTAGCGATCCTGTGCAGGGGTGGTAACTCTTGGTCGGCCGGTTCTCGGAAGGTCTGCAGTGGAATTGAACTGTGTGTATCGATCACAAAGGCGGCAAATGGTGCTGTGGTGGACGTTGGAGTGGCGTGCAGCAGAAGACTGCGATTTCCCTCTTTGGATACGTTCTATGGTGATGTTCCGATCGGCAGCGCTGAATCTCGGCATTTTCGAAAATGTTGACAATTGAATGACAAATTATTGGCTTATGCTTTCCTTTTTATAGCCACGAATACCATAACTTGCACGTGCATTTTGCTTTACTGTTTTCCTCCATGACATTTTTTAAGAAGTCTGACAACAATGCCGTTTAAGACATGCCAATCAAAAATGGCTGCGTTTTGACGCATCGTTTGTCGAATATCAGGCCTCCAACATTTTCCAATTACTTATATCCAATTTTTTTGTGTGTCGTCAGGTTCAATGAACTACACACTACCTGTGCGTTTCTTTTTGTGAAGAGTGTATGTCTGTGGTGGAAGTGCCAGATTCTCTCACATACTTTTCCTTTTCCATACAAATAGGAAATATCCCGAGGCCTTGCTGCTTCTAAACTTAGTATAATATGTGAGATATCATGCGATCCTCCCCGAATCCGATATTGCCGTGATTCCAACACACTACAATTACAACTGGCGTCGCCTTTCGCTAAACGACTGTCATGAAATGTCATCAAGCTATTACGGGGTCTTCCGAAGCCATATCCAATACGTAATCCCTTTATGGCGTTCATCAATATCAGTGTGATCGTACGTGAGGATGACAGTTCAAACTGATCCTATATCACGTGTCTGCGAGTATCAACTTGCTTCAATGTGTTCGGTCTCAGACAAAGCTCAGGACATATGAGCTTTTTCAATCAGTTTTATCAACAGAATTTGATGTACAAGTGCCAGGTTACCAGCGCAGTATTTTTAGCTTCTTTCCGTTGTGTTCTCTTAAACTAGAGTGAGTGAGTGAGTGTGGTTTTACGCCGCTTTTAGCAATATTCCAGCAATATCACGGCGGGAGACACCAGAAGTGGGCTTCACAAATAGTACCCATGTCGGGAATCGAACCCGGGTCTTCAGCAAGCCAACGCTTTAACCACTAGGCTACCCGACCGCCCCTCTCAACTAGAAATAAAAATGGCCAGATACAGTCATCCCCCTACTTCTCCAACGAAAAGAGTGTGTAAACTCTGTACTTATTGTGTCGAAGACGAATAGCATTTTCTACAACAATGTCCTTCTTATTATGATATTTGCCTCAAGGAATTACCAACTATATCAAATAATCCTGCTTTTGTCAATAATACACAAGATGCATAAATTATAATACTATAAATACCCCAGTTATCGCCGACTTGTAAAATGTGTTTTAAAATGTATGCCTGGCAAACGTTTTTTAAACGTTGTTTAACCAAGTAATTTTTAACAAAGTCCTATTTTTAACACTTACTGTACATTTTATAATTATGTTTAAAACATTGAAATGTGATATGTTGAGCATAGAAGACGTTAACTTCACATGAATGTTGGGCCTAGTTGTTATAAATATTACATGTACGTGTGGCCACTTTGTCTTTAACGTTACGTGGATGTGAGGCACAGCTGATTTTACGTGTACGTTGGGCCTGGTCGATGTTCGTCCTACCCGGACTACGGCTCTAGGTTACATTGTATCAATGATTTTGTCGTCATTATTTCAATTTGTAAATCTACAATCAGAAATACGACGAATTGTAAAACCATCAAAGTCATTTTTCATCAGTTTTTACAGCTAAACTTAGTGACAAGAGCGGATTTAACAAATGGATATTAAATATGTATTAGAATGATAAACAGGAAACATACTTGATACCCAATAAAACAGTTGTAAAGCGTACGAGTCACCAGCCAAACACAAGACTTTAAAACTTCTGAAAATGACCCTTTACAGTGCTGTCCGACAACCGAACGTAATCGAACTGCGTTCAGGAATAGATTTGACACGTTTTCTTATTTCGCTCCTCACACAGATTTAAAACAAACTGGTTCATATAATAATAGATCTACCTAATTTAAAATGACAGAGAAGAATAAAGTTATCTGTATGTTCCCGTTAACTAGTGATGCCTAAGATGGTATACGACATAACTTGACAATCCCACATTTACCTCCCTTTGTGAGTTTGACATTTTCAACTTTGGACAATAATACATTAAAGCTTTTGTGTGTTCTGAATACAAACAGTTAGAAATATGCTTGTATCAGTTGATTATTTATGACATAGATTGGAAATATATTAAATACAAGGCTAAAATTAACAAGTTTGACATTATAATATACCCATAAGTGCACTGTTTCCTCAACAATTTTGGTTGTGTGTGTTTCCAGGAATAAAATATTGGCATTTTCAACAGTAACGTGATTTTGATATAAGAAATAGGCGGTATGGTTAATATGAGCCAGAATACTTCAGACTTAAACGCGTATCTTGCATGATGATTTTAGTACATGTGTGCCAGGATCGATAATCTCAAAACCATCTCAATTACGTGCAAGATAAGGAGTTATGTATAGATTATAATTACACATGCACACAAATCATACCAAAAGACCGTCCGGCTTAAAAACTTGACGCTGCCTCAAATTTATTCACGATGAAACTGAAATGGGAAAATTGAATTTTCAGAAAAAGAAACCCATTAAGCGGGTTTTCAGTCCTCAAACCGAAGCATATTTAGACTAGGTGTTCAAGAATTAAACATTCTTCTAACGCTCAATGCAACGATAATATCGTAATAAGCAAATGTATTTCTTTCGCGATGTTTCTCCATGGGATTTAAATTACAAATATTCCAGTACTTTTTTTTTCGACATGGATAATTTTCAATACTTCATGGAAAGAGCTTCTTTGGGGAGAAAATCTGAGAGTGATTGAAATCGAAAAGATAGGATTGGCCTAGAGGAATAGAAAGTCCTTTACAATTATGGTTTCTAGAGATGGCTTTTACTTCAAGAAACATTAAACACTGCCATAGCACAACGAGGCGCTTGAGTAATGAAAACTCCATTTATGTCAAATCAGACGTGCAAGTAATAGAAACAGTAGACATAGATCAACTGTAAAGAGAAAAGAAAGTAATTAGGAAACTCAACTTTTATAGCAAACACTACAACGCTCAAAAAGTCACTTTATTTGACTTGAAAGGTTTCCAATCCTTTTGATGATTTTTATGATTGGATTTTTTCCATAGCTAATTACAGACTGATTCCCACGTTAAGCAATATTGAACATCTGTTCTTGTCAATACGGTCGTAGGCCTTCTTCGTGATAAGGTCTCGACGAACAGATCTGATATACTGTTTGTTTTGCAGATGTCTGATTTCTATGTATAATCACCTTAAGGGGCAAGGTTCGCACACTTACCAGCGAGGGGACTAGATTACTTTGTCAACTTCAAAGAATGGTTAATCCTTGTTACTCTCGGTAAACTTGTGATATACGCCATTCATATTGACATGTGAAATGAACGTTGGTCTTATTGTATCAGATGACGAACGGCGTGGCTATTGGCAATACAGGAACCGTCAGTTATTATTGATGACATGTCTGAGTCCTTAAACCGACGATAAGTTGGTTATAAATGACTTGTCTGTGTCGTTTCTGTCATGTTCAAAGGCGGAATTTCTCACCTCTCGTTTCATTCCGTTAGCTTTGAAGAATTTATTCTACTCGTGCTGCGGCGTTGATGAATCGCCTTTTTGTCATAAAAATAACATTCAACATAGCGTTTGGACGATGTTTGGTCAGGTTTCATTAAAACTCAAAGTAGACAAACATCTTAACGTGACCAACTGGGGCGGCCACTCATGACCAGCGCTTTCGGTGGACCATACAATGGAAAGATGAGCGAAAGACGAATGGGTTGGCGACATATGTTAGACAAGGAATGATAACAAAATACAACCGGACACTATTGACATTCAAATTAATATCAAAACTGGATCTTTCACGCAATCAATAAATGATCGCCTTCATTAAAAACATTCACAGGACACACAATTATTGACTCGCACGATCATAGGAGGCATTTATCTTTTCATGACAATATTACAAGCCACAAGCGAGTTCTCACCCGTGAAGATCCGGGTTAGAATTGGTCTTCAGCAAGCCCTGCTTGTCTCAAGAGATGACAGACAGAATCGGGTGGTCAGGCTTGGTTGATGCATGGCAACTTATCCATGTTGCGTAAAACGATGTCCACGATGTCAATCACTGAATTGTTTGGTCCAGATTCGATTTTTTACAGAAAGCGCCATGAAGCTGGAAATATTGGGTGTGGCGTTAAACAACGGAAAAGCAATGCATTTCCCAGCCTTTGATCCTATTGTTTTTAACAGGTTTGTAAATAAACAGACTTTCTCAATAAATAGACTGGTCATCATTTGCACACTTATTGATAAATGATCACACAATACACCTGAACGCTCACACATATCCTATTATAAGCCTCTGTGCGTGTCTCAAAACCGTACAATACGCAGACTTCTAACATCCCCGCTTGAGGAAAGACGTGTGCAAAAGATTACCGGTTTGTTTATTGAAAGAACCTGGTGAAAACATTAGGATCTAAGGCTGGGAAATTGTCTATTTGGCTTAATATATGTAATGAATCGACCATGGTTATCCTAGCCTAATGGTATCACCGTGTGTTGATGTGGTCCCGATGCCCTCTGGGGTAAATCATGTGACTGGGTCTGACGGTGAGGATCTCACCCCTTGGGATACTCAGTACATACAAACATGTGTTCAGATGCATTGAATTACATTCATTGACACAAAACATAATTACATCACTGCAGCTATTGGAGTTTTTCGGTCATGTATCATCAGTTTTGCTAACGTTACATCTTGAATAAATAAACGTGTACGGACCACAAAAACCAGTGACTGATATTATGAGCAACGATCCAGGCCGTCCCCAAGCCTGACACCAGGTCTACTGAGTGCCCACTGACCATAAACAAAGGATTCTGTGACCTATTCTAACACGGAATTCCGCGGGGTTGAAGTTCGTTTGGTATTAAGAGGTGATTCAGGCCATGTAAGGTCAGGAGAGGTCAAATTAGGTGAGATCAGTTGAAAAGAGGTCAGGGTTTACAACTTTTTGTCTGTCGCAATTTCAAGAATTTATTACCTCAGTGGCATAGATTGGAGAATTGGAAGTCATCGCAACTATTAACTCTGCCTGCTGATAAACGGAAGTGAGTGTTTAGATAATCCAGTTGAAACGTTATAACATTTCCATCGTCACATTAGGAACTTCAGGGCTTTATTACAGAGTCACAAGATACGCCCTTGAGTTTAAAGACACGCAGCCAGAGACATCATCCTTTGCTTCATCCCACCCGCCACAGATGCGTGTTATTCCTGCCCATCAAACAGTAACCTGTCTTGTTGAGTTACGTCTGGAGACTAATTGGTAACTCTTGACTCCCATGGAGATCACTGCCCCTCGTAACTCCTATCATGTTTGTGAGGACGTCAAACCTAAGCTGCGCAATACGTATGTGTCAGTTGACATTCTTTTTAAACTTTCTGATAAGGATTAAATGTAATCGGATACCAAAAGTACTTCGATGCTTCGAGAGATGTGTTTTTCCGTCATGAGTTTTATTTCTACTTTTTGATTTTAAATTACGTTTTTAATTACGGGAAGTAAAATGAGGTAAATCAATCAAATCCATTTCTGCGTGATCAGTCAGATATTGATATTTCAACCATGTTACTGTGATTTTGAATTGACGCTACAGAAGGTTATTTAAGGCAAAAACTAGACACTTATCCAATGAGAAATTTGATCACGTGGTCATGTTATCGTGATACACGTTATATTGAAGTTTGTTTTCATGGGAACAAAACCGACATTCATTATTCATGATATATTTATCATTTCAGTATGTTATACTTTTTATAAACGCAAGATTACGTTCGTGAAACAGCTGTTGGTGTATTTGGGTTGATGAAAAACTACGGCGTGACGATCAAACGTTAATCTAATTCATTCGTGTTTATCATCGCTCTCATAAGTATGAGATATTGCAGATTTTATCTTTTCTCATTTCAGTTACGTCTAAATAGAGAAATAATAGCTTTCATTGGATACGAAAACGATAATATACACGTGTAGTGCAAAAATAAACACCGTCTGTTTTTCTGTGTCAATTCTATGTATTTTATTTCGATTCATATTTCAAGACGGGCGTACACAGACAGTCGCGAAAGGATGAAAAAACTAGTTCCTGTTTTTCCATGTTTAAATGAAACGTGTGGTTTTGTATGATAGGAAGGGTTTGATTGACACGCATTACTGAACTGTTTAGATATATTTTGTTTTGTATAAGATATGAGAGTCCCAGGTCAACTGCATTTCCTGTTTATGCAGGCGTTTGGAATTGCATGGGAAATGAAATACGTCTGATTATAGTGTGTGACTTAATGTGCCACTGCCCTGTGGCAAACAGTCCAAATAGTGTAAAACTATGGAAAATCTGTTTTAAAATATCCAGTTTGTATCTGCATTATTCATAAGTAAATTAGGTTTTATTAAAAAGACTTATTCTTTTAAAAAGGTATTTCGGTAAATACCATAGAGCAATTAAGTACGTCAGTGTTAGGCCACAACTAAAAACCATATTTTCGGAGTCCCTTCATCTTCATGTGTGAGTGAGGGAATGTTGGTCCACACCAGTATTCCATTTATATCAGGACGACCTGGCAAACACGTGGCTGTTGACATGAGCACCGACCCGTTCTTCGAGGTACGATTATACACTATCTGTACCGTTCCAGGGCCCGTTCCACAAAGTGATCTTAGCGCTAAGTCGATCGTAACTCCCATTATTTAACACTGACTTACGACAATCGTAGCGCTAAGATCGCTTTGTGGAACGGGGCCCTGAAGGCAATCTTAGATCTATGACTATGGTAAGCCTATCCTAAAGTATGGGAGTTACCATCATCTTAGCGCTAAGATCGCTTTGTGGAACGGGGCCATGGACCCACAATACATTTGTTATTGACGGATTTCGATGTGGCAGAGTAACAATGTATGTGGTATTCTCCCATGCACGCAACTTAATGGCTGAAATCCTACAGCCGTACGTTGTTCCCTTTATGAGCCATGTTTACGTCACCAATCAACAGGGAGCACGGGTGGCCAAATCGTCTAAGGCGCCGCGATTCTCTGTGCAGAATTGCTTCCCTTTGGCACGCCAGAAATGATTGTTGGTTCGAATCCAAGTTCGCTCAAATTATGTTTCTAGGTTTGTTCAGCACCATACCCGTGCTCGTTGGTTTTTAATCAAAGTTGAAAATGTCTTAGACCTGCTGCTTCACGTCGTGCTTTCCTCCCACATTTAGCTGACACGCCGTGATATAACTGAAATACTGTTAAAAGCGGCGTTAAACCCAACTCACTCACTCACATGTTCAGAGACAGCTGCAGCACAGATGGCCATGATGTTCTCAGTGGAGTTATACGCGGATCCATGGTCACTGCTAAGTGGCTGGCTGCCTTAGTGTCATATCGTACCCTGACTTCATGTATGGAACACACTGTCGACAGCTGGTTCAAGTCTGGTTACGCCTCACATTCAGTCTGAACATACCACATTCAGTTTTAATAAAACAACTAATACAAACTAATGATCAGACCATGTACTAATACATGTAGTAATACACAACTTCAATTTCATTCGGAGCTGGAATCAAATTACGCTAGAAAATAGCCGTAAGAGAGCGAAGGGCAGATCGAGCCTCCACGCACTTATTGCCTGAACATGATTCCATAGCTTCGTGCCTATATGAAGGAGAACCAGCTTCACTGTATAAGGCGCGATAGCCGATAGGGTAAAGGATCTGGCACGAGTAGATAGTGCCTGTGTTGAGAGATATACTATATATCCGTGTATATATCATGCCGTAGTGAAGCATGTTCAGCTAGAGATATACAACAGCACTTTCATCAGAGAAGTGCAGCGTCGCGATTTCTTTCGGGTCATGTTGAATCGCTAATTTCTTTTTCACGCAAATCAAGCTACTTTGTGCATATGTTCCCCGGGACATTTTCTAACCTTGAATCCCCAGGAGGGACGTCTATGTATATGACAAACGGGACATTGCCATGTACACTTGATACGCTACACCGACTATCGTTTTCGCTTGGCTGTACGTGTTGTCAGAAAATCAATCTTTATTTTGGTACGTGTCGAGATTTTGATCAGGGTAACAACATTTAAGACCACAGTAGGCTTTTAAAACGTTTTATGATAACAGTGACAAAAAGTATGTCCGATGCAATTCCCTAATTTAACTTGTACCGTATGTTTCTGTGATATTTTTTCGGTGAACTTTTGACTTGCCGTTGCATGTGTTTGTGACGAGTACCACCATTTCGCGACAACCCGGTATCATCGCTGTTTGATAGTGATTTGTGGACAAAAGCTCAGGATACATGGTCGGGATTGCACAATAGATTCTGACTTTGAAGGATATATCTTAAGGAAAGAGGTCACCGTATTCGACGTATTAAGCACCCCGCTATAATAAGCACCCACGTCAATGTGTGTGTGTGTGCAGGCGTGCGTGCGTGCGTGTGTGCGCGCGTGCGTGCGTGCGTGTGTGCATGCGTGTGTAGGTGTGTGTGTAAGTGTGCGTGCGTTTTTGCGTGCGTTTGTGCGTGTATGTGTGCGTGTGCGTGCGCGCGTGCGTGCGTGCGTGCGTGCGTGTCAAAGGAAGATGTTTCGGTCTGGGAGTTTGTATGTAGAGGAAAGTTATTTTTTAAGTTATCAGCTGTATACCAGATATTTACTATCAGCCTAAATACGTTCGTGGCTGACAATTTCTTTTGTTTTCAACAGTTGGCCACACAGTAATCTTAGGCATTAGCACTTACATTTACGTGAAGCATAAATACGATGTCACTAGATTCTAAATTAACATCTAAGCGCAGCAATGACAAAATGCTTAACCCAAACCTAACAATACAGAATAGTGACACCACGCATGAACGCAGAGCTCGATGTACGTTCATGTTCTGTGGGGAAACTATGCTGAGTAGGACTTTTACGGTGAGGGGTTTCGGTTGCCAAAACATTGTTTTTTAGTAACTGTTCATCTGCAAAGCCATGCCTCGACTACCTTTGACAAAAAAAAATCGTCGAGCGTTTTGAAGCAGTTGAATTGCAGTCGGCTGTCCCAGATCCCTAGACTTTAGTATCGGTACTAACAGCATGGGTCTGGCTGTTCCCGTGATGCAACGTTAACGGCTGCCCATCGCTGGTTCATACGGCTACGTCGTTTGAGTTAAATCTACAATAGCTACAACAGCATCAATTCCAAGACTGCGAAGGTTGTCTCACAAGACAGTGCGATACAGCATTCGTGATGCAATTGTCAGAGCCAGAAGAGAAACATCGCCAACTCCAACGACAGTGAAGTCAGGCAGCAGATCGTGGCCTAACCAGCGATGTTTGGTTCTTCGACGATTCGGGATTTAACTGATGAAAGATCCAAATTGACCAACGTCGTCATGAACGTGTCAACTACATTTGTTTTTGACATATTTCGATGTGGCAGAGTAACAATGTATGTGGTAATCTCCCACACTGTTACATCAAAACTGGTGCAAAATAATGCATGCAACTTAACGGCTGAAATCCTACAGCCGTACGTTGTTCCCTTTATGAGCCATGTTTACGTCATCAATCAACAGGGAGCACGGGTGGCCCAGTCGTCTAAGGCGCCGCGATTCGCTTTCCAGAGCTGTGTTCCTTGGGCACACCAGAAACCTATGATTGTGGGTTCGAATCCCGGTTCACCCCGATTATGTTTCTAGGTTTGTCAGCACCATACCCGTGCTCGTGGATTTCATCGAATTGGTAAACGTATAAGACCTGCATCCTCCCACATTGAGCTGACAGGTCGCGATATAACTGGAACACTGTTCAAAACGGCATTAAACCCAACTCACTCATCCATCAATCAACACGACAATGGAAGATCGCATACAACACGTGTACCAGCAGCATTCCCACAGAACCTCAATGAACAGGTCATTTCTAAGTCGCCAAATGTGAACCCGATAATTTCCTTATGAGGCGAGTTGGATCGCCGCGTACGGTAGCGACATCCTGAACCTCAAACACTGCAACAGCTTCACAATCCACAACTGGCCGAGTGGGCTAACATTCCCTAACGTGTAAACCGAACTCTCATTTCGTCCCTGGCCATGGACAAGAGATGTCAGGTAGCACTTGACGCTAATTGTTGACACACGATATATATGTTGTTATGAAGCTGACCTTTGTCATTTTTCATGTAATGTCTACATACTGGACACATGTTCATTGTTCTCCTGTTTGCAATATGTCATCGTTTATCAAGTGTTCAGACATGACGTAGGCGTGTGTTCCTTCCCACACCCCTTCCTAGTTCTGCGCTTCATTGTAGCGGAGTAACTATATATTTTGAAATAATTAACAGTTTATTTTATTGACAAATCAATGTGAAGTTGGTGTATTTGGGATATCGGTTTAATAATACCGATTGTCATGGATTTCTCTATTTTAAAATGTCGTAACGATCGATTGGTATGAATCATATTACCGGTTATATAAACGCTTGCATGCAATTACCAGTCTCATATATATATTTTTACTTCATTTCGTAAAGGGTTGTCATATAGTGTGACATTACTGATATGTGCATATTGAGACAAATTGTGTACATATTGAGACAAATTGTGTACACATTGAGACAAATTGTGTACATATTGAGACAAATTGTGTACATATTGAGATAAATTGTGTACATATTGAGATAAATTGTGTACATATTGAGATAAATTATGTACATATTGAGACAAATTGTGTACATATTGAGACAAATTGTGTACATATTGAAACAAATTGTTTACATATTGAGACAAATTGTGTACATATTGAAACAAATTGTTTACATATTGAGACAAATTGTGTACATATTGAAACAAATTGTTTACATATTGAGACAAATTGTTTACATATTGAGATAAATTATGTACATATTGAGACATATTGTGTACATATTGAGACAAATTGTGTACATATTGAGACAAATTGGGTACATATTGAGACAATTATAAATATACTGAGATTTATTATTATACTTAATCGTGAAAGACTGAGTTGTCCGAAGTTGAGAAAAGTAATATTTTCATTGCAGTGAACATAACGATTGATATTTCACTGCAGTGAACATAGCATTTTGACGGAACTATTGTTATGCAAGAGTGACCTCCCCTCAAATTGTCTCCCTTTATCGTAAGTGTCTGGCCCGTACACAAACTATGACTTCTGTTTTACGTTAGTTCCACACTGACAAGGCAAAATAATGACAGATGGTCATTAATGGAGTTATTATCGCTAAATGGCGTTTGCATGCCATCAATCCCAATTGCGTGGATCGATGCTCATGCTATTAATCACTGGATTGTCTGGTCCAGACTCGATTGTATACAGATCGCCCTCATATAGCTGGAATATTGCTGAGTGCGGCGTTAAACAACAAATTAAACCAGCCAAATCTATAACTTATGCATATACTGAAACACGAGGGCAACCATATTGTGTTTACTGTGGTTGTAAGTTATGAAGGCAAATAAACAGGAAGCAAGGCTAGTTTTTACCAGAAGCAATAAATGTTGACGACAAGTCATGTTGCCCCGCAGCTGCAGGTGTTGGTCTCAAGTTGCCACACGTTCCGGGAGCCTGAACATTGATACAGTGTAAACAGTGTATACAGTCAAACCGCGTTAGACGGACTGTTCGGTACCAGCATAACAAAGGCGCTTCAGGGTCTGAGGGGTAGCCTTGTAGATAACGTGCTCGCTCGTTACGCCAAAGACCCGAGGTTCGATTCCCCATGTGGGTACAAAGCTACAACACGAACACCCCTTTTCAATGTGTAGTTCCCCTCCATGATATTGCTCATTCGTCACCACTCGCCTCTTTCCGTAGACTGCAAGAAGACTAGTCCCCTTATCGATGAATGTTATGGTCAAAACTACGACAAACCAATCCGAATGCGCGTATGACTTAAAGTACTTCGGTCAAAGAATCCCTCAGGAATAATTTTTGAATTTACATGTGTCCTGCCTCTAAAAATGTACCCTAGATACAGTTAATTGTGTTCAATCATTCCGTATAAACAATGTAAGTCCCGATGTGTTTTGATAGCATCTTGAATATATATACATGGGGGAAATATACGCGAATCATTACGCAACGAGTTCACAATTCTTTTAACTATGCCCGTTTGCGCTAAGACGGAACCCGGTCGCAAAAATGGCCAGGAGAGGGGCACGAGTCGCTTTTCGGCTTGTCCCGGAATAACACGAGTTGGTCACGAATGGATATTGCTGGAACATTGCTAAAAGCGACGTAAAATTCACCCACTCTCTCGTATATATTCGACTGATATCCCGTCTTCTCCCATACCTCGTCAGAATGTTTTTTTGTTTTTTTATGATACCTGCCATACCATTCCATGAAGATGATGCCAGGTTACATTAATTGCGATTTCTCGACATGCAAACCATTCTATGGCATTAGCGTGCATGCTAGTTTTCATATAAATTATTTAAGCACAATTTCAGTTTATTTTCATGATCGATATTCTCAAGCGGCTTTAACACAGGACGAAATGTAATTCTTGTTTCTCGCATTGGTGAGTTCGGAAGAGAATGGTTGAAACAACGGCAAGCATATCGCTACATGTCCCTCGAGGTTTCCCGGAGCGTTATCGTGTGATTAGACATGTCAGTGAATAATCACTATACATGCTGAATCAGGTGGTAGCATTTCAGCCAACATGACCTTTACTTAACAGCCCGTTAATACGTGTTAACAGAACGCAGGCACCGCTGGCTTGGGGAATGTGATAGTCGTTGATGTCTGGTTTCAACACGGTCGAATTCAGGTACACAAGAGCTTTGATGTTAATCGATGGCATGCTCTGTGTGGATTGTTATTATGCTTACACACTAATTGACAGTTACATTGAGCCGTTAACCGAATGCAGCTTAAGAGGTAAAGGAGATGTCAACTTTTAGTGGTAAATGAAAATACAAATCTGTGTTTTGTCACTTAATATTCGGAAAGGTTTCTGAGGGACTGGCTATTTATTATAGGGTGTGGGGCTGGTGAGATTAAAGGGGAGTGGGTCATAACAAATGACATCGGAAGAAGGACGTCGCCAGAATTTACCAGCTCATCAAAGGGAGAAAGAGTCATGAAAAAATGCTATGTGTATTTGGGGGGAGCGCCTGGAAAACAGGGTGCATAAAATGGGGGCTGCAAAATATGACATAGCCCTTAGACCAATCTCTAAATGTGACAAAATCATTTTACGATTCCGACTATATAATAACTTGAGCATGTACTTATGAATCATTTTCAAATAGTACGGTAGCACCAGCCACAAATACATGTAATTAAGATAAGACACGTACTCTGAAAAAACACAAGAACATGTGGTACTCGTCAAAAAAGGAATTGCATCGGATATCATTCTTATCACTGATGGACCTGTGAAGATCCAGGTTAGAATAGTTCTTCAGCAACCCATGCTTGTCGTAAGAGGCGACTCAGGGGATCGGGTGGTCAGGCTCGATGAATTGGTTGATGCATGTCATCGTATTCAATTGCGTAGGTCGATGCTCATGATATCAATCACAGGATTGTCTGGTCAAGACTGGATTATTTACAGACCGCCGTCATATAGCTGGAATATTACTGGGTGGAGCGTTAAACAACAAACAAACAAATTTATCACTGATGCGTCAAGTCATTGTGAGAGAACTGGGAGGAGTTGCTATCATTTTGCGGAACAGGTTACCGTTTAATGCACCTTACTTACTGAGACTGAACATTGTACTTTCACCGCAGCAATAACATGGGTGTCGCGGGACGAAGGGTTTGTGGGGCGGTTTCACAAAGTGATGGTAGTATATACATATAAATATGGTCGTAGCGCCAAGGCTATGTGTAAGGCGGCCCAGTGTCACAAAGATGTTTTATAGTAACTCCGACACGAAGTGAGTATGGTGTTACGCCGCTTTTAGCAATAGTCCAATAATATCACGGTGGGTGACACCAGAAATAGGCTTCACACATTGTACCGATGTTAGGAATCGAACTTGGGTCCTCGCGTGTCGAGCGAATGCTTTAACCACAAGGATACCCCACCGCCCCCTGACACGAAGAAATTTGCTCAACGCTAAGACCGCTTTGTTAAGCCTGTGCCCTCGTTCAGTCGACATATCTCGGATATAAACAACCAATCGTGTATACCTTCAACATCCACACTACATTAATGTCTATACCAGTAGATGGCGCTGTTTTCACAAAACCACGTGTACATCTGAAAACAGTCTACTTGTCTTCTCCCTGATGCTGGAGCAAGTGGCAGCCATGTGTTACCACAGCACGTAGATATCTTCTCTCTGTTGTACAATCTGGCTGTCAGACCTATACATACTGTGTCAATTCTCTCCTCATTATAGCATAGCTAAAGGCTCTTATCCAACCAGGTACATCTACAGAGAATATTCGTTATTCCGAAAGTACCTGCCCATTACAATCAACCGGATTAACGAATTATTGGTAAACTGTAATTAACGTTTATCATTTAAAACTGGTTTCCACAAAAAATACCGTTTGGGTGATAAAGCGGTACTTCCTGCGACATATCGCTTCTATGATTTTTTTTATTTGTTGTTTTAACGCCGCACTCAGCACTATTCCAGCTATATGACGGCGGTCTGTAAATAATCGAGTCTGGACCAGGCAATCCAGTGATTGACATCATGAGCATCGATCCACGCAAATGGGATCGATGACATGCATCAACCAAGTCAGCGAGTCTGACCACACGATCCCGTGAGTCGCCTCTTACGACTAGCTACTCGCCTTTTACGGCAAGCATGGGTTGCTGAAGACCTATTCTACCCCGGATCTTCACAGGCCTCGGTTCTATGAAATGGCCCAGCAATGCTTTGCAAAGCAATGTGTCGTCATCGATTACCATGACGTCACAATCAAATGACATCACTAATCTCTCCGTCACTCAAGCTAGTCAGCTCTACCTTTTACACTCACACAATACAGTTTAGATAAATTCTTTTTCAATTTGTTCAAGACACTGGTTATTACAGTTTACTGAGAAAGTTGCAAATACAATTTTGGATGATAAATATAATCTCACCTTCGTTTTTGTTGAGCAACATTTGTCGATACGAAAAGATGAACTTTTTGTAGACTCGCGTTAATATGTTTGATATCAGTGAGTGAGTGAGTGAGTGAGTGAGTGAGTGAGTGTGGTTTTACGCCGCTTTTAGCAATATTCACGCAATATGAAGGACACGATAAATGGGCATTATACATTGTACCCATGTTTGGAATAGAAACAGGGCCTTCGGCGTGACGAGCAAACGCTTTAACCACTAGGCTACCGCCCCTGTTGTTTGATAGAAGTCACTGGGGTGTGGTTCTCTATGTATATATACTCAACCACAAAAGTTCCCGTGACACCAATATTTTAGTGTATTTTTCAAACAAGTAAAGTTTGGTATTCAATATTGTAGTACATGCATGGAATCAAGTCACAAAAACGCTAACTGCTACAGAAAAACATGCATTCCATGCAAAAGTTGACTTTTATGCAAGCCCCGTGCATGACACTACCCAAGAATGGGTATAAAAACGGGATTCCATATGCATTGTTTAGCATCGTGATGACAACAACCTCTCAGAGAAACAATAAAATTACGCAATTATTCAACATTACGAAATGCCAGGCCTGTCCGAAAATGAGCGTCAGCGAGCCATTGGTATGCTTGAAACAGGATCGAGTCAACGTGATGTTGCAAGACAATCTAACGTCCACTGAAACACAATTTGGTGTTTATGGCAACGTTGGAAACAGACGAATGCAGTCAGAGACCATCCTCGGAGTGGCAGGCCACGCATAACCAATAATCGACAAGACAACTGGATTCGAACAACATACCTACGAAATCGATTCCAGCCAGCAACAGTGACTGCAAGAAGCATCCCTGGCCTTCGACGAATATCTTCACAAACCGTACGTCGTCGCCTCAGATGTGCAGGGATCGTCGCCAGAAGACCCGCCAGACGTCCCATTTTGACAGGAAACCACCGTCAAGCACGTCTACATTGGTGCAGACAGTGTCTACGCTGGACGGTCATGCAGTAGGGACAAGTTCTATTCACTGACGAGTCTCGTTTTCACCTCAGCCACAGCGATGGACGGATTCTATGGAAGAAGATCGGTTCGGGGGCGGCAGCGTTATGGTATGGGATGGGATTACAGCAAGACAGGGGACCCGTTTGATAGTGGTAGAGTGAAATCTCAATGGACAGCGCTATATTTATATATCAGAATACCATGGACAACACATGGACCCACCTCACAAGCACTATTCTTTTTGGCAAATAACAATATTCATTCCTGTTAGGTTTTGCTTTAAATTCAGAATTGAAATTCAGAATCGTGAATAGATATATCGATCGGGCAATTAGTGAGTTGCGAGGTTTGCCTGCCTTTTTATAAAATCAAGGCCTCGTTCAAGAGCATTGAAATCCTGAAAGGTTGTAAGAGGTTGCAGCGAAGGAAGAAGTTGAACACACACTTTGCAAATTCTTTGTTATTTTATCAAGACGTTGCGGAGATATTCCATTTGCATCAAATAACAATTCACCTGATGAAGATTCGAGATGTCTGGATGAAGCTTACGTGTTGAAGAAGCAAGAAATAGCCCCGAGAGTGGTTTATAATATGAAGCATCCTTCAGTTTAAGATTGGTGTGTATGCATTTCTTAGAGAGACAAAAATATTATATTAAGTTGCTGTTAATTGGTAAAAAGCACAGTAAAAATAATTTTAAATCGTTAAAAAGTAGAGAAACCTGCCTAACGTGGAGGTATAATTGATCTTCAGCAACCTATATTTGTCGTGAGAGGCGACTAAGTGGTTCGAGCTCGCTGACTTGGCTGATGCATACTATCGTATACCAACTGCGTAGATCGATGCTAATGATGTCGTGTTTTTTGTTTGTTTGTTTGTTTGTTGTTAAACGCCACACTCATCAATATTGCAACTATATGACGGCGGTATGTAAATAATCGAGTCTGGGACAGACAATCCAGTGATCGACATCATGAGCATCGATCAACGCAATTGGGATACGATGACATGCATCAACCAAATCAGCGAGCCTGACCACGAACCCGGAAGTCGCCTCTTACGTCAAGCAAAGTCGAATTTTACGACAAGTATGGGTTGCTGAAGACCTATTCTACCCAGATCTTCACCGGTGGCTCATGATGTCAATCACTGGTTTATCGGGTCCTAATTCGGGACGAGGGGTCAGGGCGGTCAGCAAGCTTCTCTTCAATCCCGTGACACAAATGTGATGCTATTTCCCCGAAACCCAACAATAATGCATTTGTACCAAGAATGTTTCTACAGCTGCTGGTGACCTGGAAGGACGTGGTAACTTCATGTTCGGGTGTCCTCAACTTCCTACGAACCGCTTATAAACGTGAACTATTTGTAATATTTTCACAATAAGCGTGACCACGTGTAACGCCTAACGCTTGCACAATGGCCCCAGGCTGCGCCTGATTGGTCGGATCTGGCACGGCGCGACGCGGTAATGGCGACCACGTGTTCCTCTCGACTCAAGGAAATGATGTGTAAACAAGAGTGTATGTTGTTCAGGGGTTTACCAATATGCCAGGCACTGTAGTGTACAGGCTTATAGTGAAAAATAACGCCGATTTGTAAACTTGTCAAGTCTCAACTTTAAAGATGATCTTAATAAACATTCAGATCACCGAATGTCCGTACACGACTGTACTTAAATGTACTGTACTGCTTGACCTCTGTTTTCGTGCAGCATGTCGAATGATGATTCATTCAAATGTTTTTCCATAGCTGGGTTAAAATATTACCATCTGGCGTAAATGTGAAACCTATGACCCCCAACCCCAACCCCAATTATATTTTACATCAAAATATGAAATTAAAAGTTAAATACAGAATCATTTTTTTAATGTGAGTGTTTAAGAATCTATCTCGCACATTTCCGACCCATTTCATGCATTGCTGATGAGGACGGAGTCGCTGGATGTCTCGTATTCGTGCCTGGGTCCACTGATCACAGGTTCGAGTCCCAGATACGTCCCGCCCGTCAGTAAAATACCCCTGTTCGTGGATTTCCACAACGTGGCAACCGTCTACGACTTTCCTCACAGATAAAGTTGACATGTACTACTCAAAGGGGAGTGAAACCCATCTCTAGCACTCCCTTAAGGTATTTTTTAACTGAACGAAACAGTTCTAAAACGGGCAGGTGAAAGATCACTTTTTCGATTGTCATCAATGCTGAAATATTTCGATGAATGAAAGCGAAAAAACCATTTCCATAACTGTTAGAAATATTTGCTAAAAAAATAGCGTCCATTATACGATTCCGACTATATCATAAGTATGTGTTTATGAATCACTAAGAGATACCATAATACCAAGTGTTCTCGGAAAGGTGAAAGTACCCTGTCCTGCCGGTGGCACCCGTCACAAACACATGCAAAGGCAAGTCAAGCGTGTACCTAAAAAATCTCCGGAACATACGGTCCAAGTCAAAATAAAGAATTGTATCGGACATCATTTTGGTCACTGATGCGTCTGATCTGGAAATTTCAAACTCAACCTCAAACTCAATCTCTAGTGACCAGCCAACAAGACGGGTTTACCGTAGTCTCTTCTTCATATCACAGAAAAAGATTAAGACTCAGGACTAAGGATTAAAAATCCGTGAGCTGGAATGTCAAAACCTAATAGTTAACCAGTCCTGTTACAGTGCTCTTCACAATGTGGCGACAAATTAAGACAACCGTCGTTTGTAAAAAAATATAGAGTCCAGTTTCTACTCCCCTTCTCAGGTGTATTCCAGTACACTGAATTGTCCCTTGACCCCTGACCCTTGTCAGTTGACCTTCAGAGCGGGACTAATCGTTCCCACACTTTATAATCTGCCAGGTAGCCATTAACACAACCCCTCTCCACTGCCTAATTGGATGGTTTAAGTGGAAACTTGCTGTAGCGCTCGCTGCTCAAGGCCAGACTCTCAACAAAGCCATCAGCCAGAAATGAAGTATCATTAAGACATCGCATAATGATGACCACATGCTAATAAATCCTGTAAACAGAGTAAATGCTTTCCCCTCGCCAGTGCCGCCATGTTGCGTTGTTAGTTTGTATTTCAGAGCCTCGCCATATTGACTTAGTTGAGTGTCCTCCCTGCATGGCTGGATACCGCAGATGCCAGCTTGATGGCGACAGCCATTGCTTACAGATGAGAAAACAAACACGCCAGCCGTTTAGCTTGTCCGAAAGGTTAGGACAATCTGATTAGCGTCATGGGAAGAGGGTAGCCCTTTGCTCTACACCATGTTGGAAGGACTTTTGAAGAAATACCGAAACATAAGCAGCGTTTATCGTGTGTCACATACCGTACCATAGATAATTTGTAGGTTTGTAATAAAGCTGTTTCTGTCACTGGAAATTCGGTATAGTGATCTTGATGAAGCCAACTAACTAAAAGAACTAAAGCTTCAGTCTATTGATGCAAGGCTCAACATGTACAACATTAACAGTATTCCAGTTATATCACGGCGTGTCAGCTTAATGTGGGAGGAAAGCCCGAAGTGATGCGAGTTTACCACTTCGGTGAAACCCACGAGCACGGGTATGGTGCTGACAAAGCTAGAATCATAATCGAGGCGAACCGAGATTCGAACCCAGAATCATAGGTTTCTGGCATGCCCAAGGGACGCAACTCTGCACAGCGAATCGCGGCGCCTTAGACGACTGGGCCACCCGTGCCCCCCTTGATCATCGACTAAATAAAAAGATGTGAAAGTTTTTTGAACTGACACACTGTTCAACATGCATTGTCTAGTATGTCCAGTGTTCAAAACACGATACAAGAAGACATGAAAACGTTTGTGTTGATGTAACCTGAAACAAGCTTTCGTTAGTGAGTCTCGTTTTCTTGATTGTGTCAACTACATTAAGACACGCGTAAACGTTAGTGCTGACATGGCGTTCAGCATCCATCAGTAAGTAGCTCCAGTGTTCCGCACACATTCAACCAAACGTCATTCTAGTGATGTACCGTTTGACGTGCATAACTTGACCAGTTAACTATACACATAATATACATATCACCTTGCGACACAACCATCACCCTTAGACACAACCATCGCCCTCAGACACAAACATCACCCTCAAACACAACCATCAGCATAAGACACAACCATCATCCTCAGATACAACCATCCCCCTCAGACACAACCATCGCCCTCAGACACAACCATCACCCTCAGACACAACCATCACCCACAGACACAACCATCACCCACAGACACAACCATCACCCTCAGACACAACCATCACCCTCAGACACAACCATCACCCACAGACACAAACATCACCCTCAGACACAACCGTCACCCTCAGACACAACCATCACCCTCAGACAAAACCATCACCCTCAGACACAACCATCCTCCTCAGACAAAACCATCACCGTCGGACACAAACATCACCGTCGGACACAACCATCACCCTCGGACACATCCATCGCCCTCAGACACAACCATGATCCTCAGGCACAACCATCACCCTTAGACACAAACATCACCCTCAGACACAACCATCACCCTCAGACACAACCATCACCCTAAGACACAACCATCACCCTCAGACACAACCATCACCCTAAGAAAAAAAACATCACCCTTAGACACAACCATCACCCTCAGACACAACAATAACCCTCAGACACAACCACCACCCTCAGACACAACCATCATCCTACAACATAACCATCACCCTCAGACGCAACCATCACCCTGACACAAACATCACCCTCAGACACAAACATCACCCTCAGACACAAACATCACCCTCAGACACAAACATCACCCTCAGACACAAACATCACCCTCAGACACAACCATCACCCTCAGACACAACCATCCTCCTCAGACACAACCATCACCCTCAGACGCAACCATCACCCTGACACAACCATCCTCCTCAGACGCAACCATCACCCTGACACAAACATCACCCTCAGACACAAACATCACCCTCAGACACAAACATCACCCTCAGACACAAACATCACCCTCAGACACAAACATCACCCTCAGACACAACCATCACCCTCAGACACAACCATCACCCTCGGACACATCCATCGCCCTCAGACACAACCATCATCCTCAGACACAGCCATCACTCTTAGACACAACCATCACCCTCAGACACAACAATCACCCTCGGACACAACCATCACCCTCAGACACAGCCATCACCCACCCTCAGACACAACCATCACCCTCAGACACAACAATAACCCTCAGACACAACCACCACCCTCAGACACAACCATCATCCTACAACATAACCATCACCCTCAGACGCAACCATCACCCTCAGACACAAACATCACCCTCAGACACAAACATCACCCTCAGACACAAACATCACTCTCAGACACAACCATCACCCTCAGACACAACCATCACCCTCAGACACAACCATCACCCTCAGACGCAACCATCACCCTGACACAACCATCCTCCTCAGACGCAACCATCACCCTGACACAAACATCACCCTCAGACACAAACATCACCCTCAGACACAAACATCACCCTCAGACACAAACATCACCCTCAGACACAACCATCACCCTCAGACACAACCATCACCGTCGGACACAACCATCACCCTCGGACACATCCATCGCCCTCAGACACAACCATCATCCTCAGCACAGCCATCACTCTTAGACACAACCATCACCCTCAGACACAACAATCACCCTCGGACACAACCATCACCCTCAGACACAGCCATCACCCACCCTCAGACACAACCATCACCCTCAGACACAACCATCACCCACAGACACAACCATCACCCTGACACAAACATCAGCCTCAGACACAAACATCACCCTCAGACACAACCATCACCCTCAGACACAACCATCACCGTCGGACACAACCATCACCCTCAGACTCAAACATTACCCTCAAACACAACCATCACCCTCAGACACAACCATCACTCTTAGACACAACCATCATCCTCAGACACAGCCATCACCCACCCTCAGACACAACCATCACCCTCAGACACAACAATCACCCTCCGACACAACCATCACCCTCAGAGACAACCATCACCCTCAGACACACAATTGTCCGTCCTCTGCATCAGGTTTCTATCCCTATGATCTTCTCTGTAAGCTCCATGCCAGTATACGTAGTGCGGTGGCGACACCACCCTCGCACTGACTGTCGACCTGACTGGCCTTTCAAATAAACACCATTGATAAACATCAGTAAATAAACACCTGCATCAGTAAACAAACACCTGCATCAGTAAACAAACACCTGTATCAGTAAACAAACACAAAATCTGTGTGTGGCCGCAGTCAAACGTTCTTGAATAATGTATTGAAATAAATGTGTTTATTATACCTCGAAACTGTAGTAAAGGCACTGTCCACGTAACATGATAGGAATAGCTCCAGCGGCAGTTGAATGTTGATATGGTGAAGACTTTCTGTATGGCCAAGGCTTGGTTTACTCAAGAATGATCAATCTAAGACATAAAGTACCATCGATGAATGCATCAGATGTAACGTTTCGACTCTTCGAATGATACGATATAGAGTTCAAACGTTAAGAAATAATTAATGATTATTTCGTGAGATAACTTGAAGAAAGTATAAGGAAAATTTATCTTTACGTAACAAAGTCTTAATAGGCGATGAAATACTCGGGTCCCCCAACCTTCATGTTGGCTCCCGGTTTTTCACATTTATTCTCCATTAAACACACAATCACGGGACGAAAGTTGGTTATTATCTAATAATAATCGTTGACCTAACTAGAAATGCCTGTTTTGTAATATTTCATGTCCAAATACAAATATTTTCTACATTGTTGTCATGTCATTTTGGACCCGTGAAGATCCGAGATAGAATAGGTCTTCAGCAACCCATGCTTGTCGTAAAAGGCAACTAACCGGATCGGGTGGTCAGGCTCTCTGACTTGGTTGGTGCATGTCATCGATCCCAATTGCGTGCATCGATGCTCATGATATCAATCACTGGATTGTCTGGTCCAGACTCGATTGTTTTACAGACCGCCGTCATATAGCTGTAATATTGCTGAGTGCGGCGTTAAACAACAAACCAACCAACCGATCATGTAATTTTGTGACAGCTGATGCCTGGTGCATGCGTGGCCCAAGGTTACCTTACATCTCTGGTTGTACCAACAGTATCGGTATAGGCGAGATATGTTTTGTAACGTGGAGATATGTTGTCAAAGATAACGTGATATTATTCGTGAGGTATATTGTTTTGTAAACGTGAATAACTAAGAGAAACATCCTTTGAGATATGCTAGTTGCATGCAAAGAGAAACATTGCATGCAACTAGCATATCTCGAATGACTTTATTCTGAATTATCTCCCCTGATAGATTAAAACATGACGAACCCGAGGTTGGGTGGGGGGAGGCTGAGAGAGGGGGGGGGGGTTAGGCATCCCAAATCACAAGAAGAAAGTAAAGACAGTTTTTGACAAGCGGAAACTGAGAGATGGCATTCCACCTATCGTTATTGATTTAAATACTACGGTGACACAGCCGTTGAACACGAAGTTTCCGTCGAGTGCACATATTATGTAAAGGCCCTGTCACACTACGACGTATAGCAGTAACGTATGGCGACGTATGTGAATATTTGCCAAACCTCCGGCAACGCTGAAACACGCTATGGCTAAGTTAGGTGCAAGTTAAAAGGACGCTGGTATACGTTGTAGTATGCCTAGACTTAAAAAACATGTTTGTGCATGAACCAAATTTTTGGCGTATGGGAACGTATGAACGTATGAATTATACGTTATGCATACGTTAGAGGTACGCTTTACATACGTTTACATACGCGAGATATACGTTACCCATACGGCCCGTTTTAGGCACATTTCTCCTCCGCTGAGCGCGCTAGTCATACTCATACACTGGCCATACGTTGAACACGCCAGACACACTCTGGCAATACGCTTTTATACGCTGTCTTAAGTTATGTATACGTCAGTGATACGCTACTAATACGTTAGACATGCGTCACATATACGGTAAAATCTCGTTATGTATACGCTGTGGATACGCCCACATCATGATTTTTCGATGAAAGCTCGACGTATGACAGCGTACTTCCTGTCTTTTACACGGTAGCTGCAAGTTACTCTAAAACGTTGTAGTGTGACAGGGCCATAATCTCCTGACTTTCAGCTACTCGGAAAGGGTTTTAATCAACAATTCTGGTAGCATATTCAGGTTTCACATCTATCGGAAGATAGGTAGGAATGTTTTCTGATCAGCGAGCAGCTTTCTGATTGGGGACGTAGTTTTCTGATAAAGGCGCATCGCTGTTATTTGGGCATGTCCTCATGTTTGGATGTGCATCATTTTCATAGGGGGCACCGCTTTCTGATTTGTGGCGCATGTTTCTGACTAAGGGTGCGTCTCTCTGAAAGCATCTTCCCGAGGCAAGAGTTTTTATAAGTTAAGTTTCCACCCTTGCCGAACTAGGCTGGAATTCCTGGGCTCGATCGTAACGCCACCAGTAGCTATTACGAGTTATGTCCCTTCTACGCCTCTTCTATGGACCAATCAGATTCCAGCTCTCGTATCACTTGCATCTGCTTCAAAGAAAATGGCGGCACCCAGTCAAGACGATCTGATCGACAATCAAGATCTATATTGTGATAAAACGGGTCTCACATCTCGAAGTGCATCAAATCAAGTGAGCACCTTGATTAAAAACATGAAAAGATTTGGAAAATATCCGTTGACAACGAGTTGAGATGATTTGCAAATCCTGCAATCGACCGAACTCTGCATAACACTATTAACAGTTTACGAACCGGATTTCAGTTTCATTGCGCGGTCTATGCATAGACTCGTTAGTCCAGCCAAAATCTAACACCATAATACCAGCCTAGTTCTGCAAGGGTGGAAAATGGACTTTTATAGCCAGTTAACTAACTCTCTTGCCTCAGTAAGATGTCCGAGAGCCGCGATGGGGTCCTCAAGTCAAGACAGCAGGGTCATGTCTTAACTGTAGGACCCCATCGCGGCTCCCGGCTGGGGCTCAGCTCTCTGATTGGGGAAGTAAGTTTCTTATTGGCTGAAGGAGTAGTTTTTTTCGCTTGGTACGTTGGTTTCTGAGTGGGATCGCAGCTCTCTGCTTTGGGACGTAATTTTCTGATTGGGGTTGCACGAACTGTTTGGGGTCGGAACTTTCTAATTGGGGCAGTAGTTTTCTGATTAAAGACGTAACTTTCTCATAAGATGCGTAACTCATTGGGGGCGCCGCTCTCTGATTTGGGGCTCATCTGTCTGGTGTGGGGAGAAGCTGTGTGATTGGTGGCGTAATTTTCATATTGGGAGCACAACTATCTGATTAGGAAGCAGCTATCTGATTGGGATGCAGCTATATGATAGGGGATCAAACTTTCTGATTTTCGGCGCAGGTTCGTTACCCCTTTCGGTAACAACTGGCGCTGCCAGTTCCACGATATCACATGTTTAACGTAACGTAAGTCTATTCACCCTCTTTAAAGTATTCTATTACCACATGACATCCCCATGTGTGGCACACGATGCATGTGACGTCATTGACCATCCAACAAATCTCTATGCATATCTACATCACCAGTTATCTTTACTTACTACAGAGGCCATATAATAGATTATATGCTTACAGTAAAACACTTACAGGATAAAAAATCAGCAGTTTCCGCCCCTGTCCTACTGTTAAAACGGACATTTAGCTTGTCCTTACCCTCCGCCGTTAACATCATAGCTGTGTGTGTTCGTATGATACAACCTCTCTATCAATACTTCGACCACAGTTTCGCCCTCAGAGGTGAGAGGAGCACCGTACTATCCCTTTTTTAGGTCATTTTGAAACAAAATGAAAAGCAGAGGGGTTTTTATATTTTGCCGGCCAGAAATATGAAATATGTAACGTGTTCCAAACACACTATAAAACCTGCGGTAGTCCGCACGAAAATCGATGTTCAGCGCGCAGAGGACGGCATGTTGGATTGCCTTCAATTTATTTATATTGATAGACAGTGAATGAGTTGAGTTGGAAAAGTGTAAGCCAATAATCTAAAATGACGATTAAATGAAAGTATTCCGAATTAATTTGTTTTTAAATAGTAAAGGTTTACGTTTATGGTAGGTCATGGTACTTGTTGTTACCCTGCCTGGCGCTCGTCATTAATTAATGGGGTAAAACAAGGACTAGTCGGCTCGGAGTAAGTATACTGTGTCTGAGTAAGGTAGCCATGTTAAGCTGAGGCATGGTATCTATCTCAATGGGCGCGCACTATAAAACCGGCAGTAGTCCGCACGAAAATCGATGACAGCGTTTATAGCATAATGTAGTCGTACAGAAAATAAACACACCCCTCTATACATATAGACTCCATATGTATATATATTGAACAACAAAAGTTCCTGTGACATTGAATAAGATTTAATGCAAAGTTATGTTTTTTACCAAATCTGAAGCAATTTCGGTTTGCAACAGATAAAAGACTCCTGTAAGTGTTCAAATGGTTTAATTTGCCATACCGACTTCAGAAAATGCGTGATTTCATTAAAAAAAAAAATGAACATGCCAAAATGTCAATTTATAAATCAATAGCTAGATTAACTTTTAGTCTCTGAAATCTTATATTACACAATATCCTTCTTGACTCTAAAAATAAAAAAAATTCCAAATGCTGATTTCAGAATAGAGCTAGCTTGAGCTTGCTAGACCTGCTTTTGTATGCATTTCTAGATTATTATTTTTTCATAAAATAAATATATTCCACGGTCATGGTGCAGGACTAATCAATAGCGTGTGTGTCCACCTCTGGTTGCGATACAAGCAACACATCTTCGTCTTATGGAATGGACCAAGCGTCGCACAAAGTCCTGTGGGATATCTGTCCATATCTGCTGGAGCATGTTTCGAAGTTCCTGGAGTGTCTGTGGAACACGTAGTTGTGCTCGATTGGTGAGAGGGAATGACATTCACGTTGTTTTGTAGAAGAGAATCCTGAACAAGTCCAGCAATATGAGGCCGGGCGTTGTCATGTTGAAAGGTAATGCCTGGGCCATGACGACACAAAAACGGTAGAACAACAGGGCCGATGATCTCGTCGCGGCAGCGCTGTCCATTGAGATTTCCTCTTCCACTATCAAACGGGTCCTCTGTCTTGCTGTAATCCCATCCCATACCGTAACGCTGCCGTTCTCGAACCGATCTTCTTCCATGACACAATGATTGACGTAACGTTCACCTCGACGTCGGTACACTCGATGTCCGTCCATCGCTGTGGCTGAGGTGAAAACAAGACTCGTCAATGAATAGAACTTGTCCCCACTGCATGCCCATCCAGCGTAGACGTTGTCTGCAACACTGTAGACGTGCTTGACGGTGGTTTCCTGTCAAAATGGGACGTCTGGCGGGTCTTCTGGCGACGATCCCTGCACATCTGAGGCGACGACGTACGGTTTGTGAAGATATTCGTCGAAGGCCAGGGATGCTTCTTGCAGTCACTGCTGCTGGCTGGAATCGATTTCGTAGGTGTGTTGTTCGAATCCAGTTGTCTTGTCGATTATTGGTTACGCGTGTCCTTCCACTCCGAGGATGGTCTCTGACTGCATTCGTCTGTTGCCAACGTTGCCATAAACACCAAATGGTGTTTCTGAGAACGTTAAACTGTCTTGCAACATCACGTTGACTCGATCCTGCTTCAATCATACCAATGGTTCACAGACGCTCATTTTCGGACGGGCGTGGCATTTCGTAATGTTGAATAATTGAGTAATTTTGTTGTTTTCTGACTGGTTGTTGTCAGCACCATGCTAAACATTGCATATGGAATCCCGTTAACGCACATCTTTTTATACCCATTCTTGGGTAGTGACATGCATGGGGCTTGCATAAAAGTCAACTTTTGCATGGAATGCATGCTTGTCTGTAGCAGTTGGGTTTTTATGATTTGATTCCATACATGTACTACAATATTGAAAAACAAACTTTACTTGTTTGAAAAATACACTAAAATATTGGTGTCACAGGAACTTTTGTTGTTGAGTATATGTATATAGAGGGGTGTGATTCTTTTCTATGCACAAGCACACACATGCAAACAAATGCTCAGGCTGGTACGTGCACACACACATGCACGCACGTAAAAATACTTTCACAAAAAAATTGATTCAAAAATTAAAAACTGAACAAAAGAGTATTCTGAAATGTGTAAGATAGTCGAGAATATATAACAGTTCTTCCCACGGGCCACGCAAAGTCTCGTCTGTTTCAAATGTTAATAGCATTGAAGCGAGAGATAGACGATGATTCTGACGATCAGTCGTACAACCCGCAACTGTCGTTTGGAACACCCCGTGTTAACCTTTTCGAGGTTGCATGATCAGAAAACACATTCCAACTGTAACTTTCCTGATCTGGTAGGCGAAGGATGAAAGGTCGTTCTGACGTGACCCTAAATGGGATGTTCTCAGATCCTTGTTTGGCGGCATCTAGCACTAAGATCTGATTTTAATGAGCTTGGTGTTCTTTTAATGAGCTTGGTGTTGTTCTAATGCCTTTGTTGTTGCGGAGGTTCAGGTTTATGTCCATGTTGCACGAACTCCGTCCGAAGGAATCCTACGTCATGATATGACGTACGGCATCTTTCGATCATTGCTATCTCTGTGTTCAACGTCTGTATAGAATTCCCCATTATAAGCAGAATAGCTCTCCTTCCCCATTATAAGCAGAATAGCTCTCCTTCCCCATTATAAGCAGAATAGCTCTCCTTCGTCTCATGGTTTTCCTAGAACTATACCCCTGAAGATCCGGGTAGAGAATAGGTCTTCAGCAATCCATGCTTGCCGTAAAAGGCGACTTTGCTTGTCATATGAGGCGACTAACCGGATCGGGTGGTCAGGCTCGCTGACTTGGTTAATACATGTCATCGATCCCAATTGCGTGGATCGATGCTTATGATATCAATCACTGGATTGTCTGGCCTAGATTCGATTATTTACAGAGTCCAAGATTATTGCACTTATATAGCGACATGCATGCACACGTGTGTGCGTGCGTGCGTGCGTGCGTGCGTGCGTGCGTGCGTGCGTGTGTGTGCTTGTACAAGCCCGTACTGATGCCGATTTATAGTGCTAGCCCACTGAGATACCATGCCGCAGTTTAACATGAATACCCCACTCAGGCACAGTATACGGACTCCGAGCCAACCAGTCCTTGTTTTATCCCCTTAATGCCAGAAAGGGTAACAACAAGTACAAGCTTTTCACGTGTTTTGGAATGGCGCGGCCAGGGATCGAACGCCGGACCTTCCGCTCTCAAGGAGGACGCTCTGTCATTAGACCACGGAGACGGTCGTCTCATGTCAGGAATCGAACTGGGTTTTCTGCCCACTCTATTACCAACAGAACCCTAAAAGGCTGTAGTGAAGGATCTCAAAATCTTGTATACATGTTTACAATTAATACACCAGTATTATGGAAATATGTTTCATATTACAGGTCTATTTTCATACAACCGTCCTTTCGTATGAACTGTATGAAACTCTTAAACGGAATAGAGATCAAAGTAAGACTCAATCAGAGCCGTTTCTCTGAAGAACGTACGCTTAGAAACTGAATCCCCCCTCGGGATCATTAAAGACAAAATGTTTGGCAGCACTGCCATGATATGCATTGACCAAGAATACACACTGTTTGTGATGGGTCGGGGTTTTTTTGTGTTCAATCAATTTCATATTTTTTTTCTCAAATACCTAAAACCATTATCCTGACTAAGGATCTATTCATTTCACAAGAAACCATGGCTTTAAAACAAACGCGTCATACATCACAGAAGTCACATGTATTTAATGAACTTCACCAGTCACTTCAGTGGGTCTGATATAATCAGCTGTCAAATAAATACCAAGTAATAGGACCGAGTTACCGTAACTTAACGTCCCAAGTATTTCGGCGAGGTAGTTTTCGCGCGGTTGAACAAGTCGATGAAGGATAACTCACGTCCTTTGAAAGTTTTCTTTGGAGTAGATGGTCTCTAAGGAAACGAATAAACGGCAGGGTGGAATAAGTTTATCCTTACTACACAGCTGGTTCGGTTGTGAATGAGCCGTTGCCTAATCGAAGGAAATCGTATGGGGTTATAGAATGGAGTAAGGCTTGTGGGAGTCTGTTGATAGCCTTGAAGCCCGTTTGGGGAAATGAGCTCATTGGGGAAATAGTATGTCTTGTAGCAGATATGGAGGAAATTGCCTGTGAACACTGCATTCTTTGTACAATATTAATAATAACTTGCATCAATAGCACTGTATCCTTTAGATATGCCGGCGTTATGGCCGTTGTTATAATGTCATAGTATCAAGGATATGTGATGCGTGCGTATGTTTTGGGAGATCAATATCCAGTACATGTGGGCCTGAGTGAGTGTGTGAGTTGGGTTTAACGCCGCTTTTAACAGTATTACCGTTATATCACGGCGTGTAAGTTTAATGTGGGAGGAAAGCCCGATATGGTGCAGGTCTCAGACGTTTACCACTTCGGTGAAACACACGAGCACGGGTATGGTGCTGACAAACCCAGAAGCATAATCGGGGCGAACCGGGATTCGAACCCACAATCATAGGTTTCTGTCGTGCCCAAGGGACGCAACTCTGCACAGCGAATCGCAGCGCCTTAGACTACTGGGCCACCCGTGTCCCCTATGTGGCCCTGAATGGGTATTGGGACAATCTGGTTACTGATATTTGAGTGTTTGTGTATATAGTGCACCCGGGATACTTATATTGCGAAGTGCCCTGACGTCATTGAACTGTAATTTTGGGGCGACTGTTGTCAGTTCTATAAGAATATAGTAAGTATGTGTTAATATATGGTAAAATGGACAAAACTCGGGATTCAAAGGAAGGGTTTGAGAGACAATGATGAAACTGTCTAGACCAAACTGAAACTTAAAAAATATTTTAAGATGCAGAAGTATACACTTATCAATATTATTGCTATAGTGTGAACCTGTTTGACAGTCTGAAAGCATATGTGAGATAGTGAGACAATGAGTGAGATAGGATGAGTGCGTGTGAGTGCGTGTGTGTGTGTGTGTGAGAGAGAGAGAGAGAGAGAGAGAGAGAGAGAGAGAGATAAATATATACAGATAGGGGAGGGGTAGAGACAGACAGACAGAGAGAGACACAGAGAGAGAGAGAGAGAGAGAGAGATACAGATAGGGGAGGGGTAGAGACAGACAGAGAGAGAGAGAGAGAGACACACACACAGAGAGAGAGAGAGAGAGAGATAAATATATACAGATAGGGGAGGGGTAGAGACAGACAGAGAGAGACACAGAGAGAGACACAGAGAGAGAGAGATAAATATATACAGATAGGGGAGGGGTAGAGACAGACAGACAGAGAGAGACACACAGAGAGAGAGAGAGAGAGAGAGAGAGAGAGAGAGAGAGAGAGAGAGATAAATATATACAGATAGGGGAGGGGTAGAGACAGACAGACAGAGAGAGAGAGACACACACACACACACAGAGAGAGAGAGAGAGATAAATATATACAGATAGGGGAGGGGTAGAGACAGACAGACAGAGAGAGAGCGGTTGAAAGAGAGAAAGACACACACACAGAGAAACAGTAGGAGAGAGAAAGACAGAGAGACAGACAGAAATACACAGGCTGAGATAGAGGGGTAGAGACACACAGAGAGAGAGAGAGGCATGAACATAAACACAGAGAGAGGGGCATAAATATATACACAGAAAGAGGGGGGGACATAAATATATACACACAGAGAGAAGGGGGCATAACTATATACACAGGGGCATGGAGACACAGAGAGATAGAGAGGGGCATAAATGCATACACATAGATGCACACAGAGATAGATAGAGAGAGGGGGAATACATATATACACAGACACACAGAGAGGGGGTGTAGAGAGAGAGAGAGAGAGAGAGAGAGAGAGAGAGAGAGAGAGAGAGAGAGAGAGATGCTTTGTAAGGATATCCTACACAAACTACTCAGTAACAAGACATACCCCCATCCCCACAACGGATGCGGTCAGAGATGTGATAGAGAGATGGGGAGGGGAGGTGTAGGAAGAGAGAGAAAGGGGGAGGAAGGAAGAGAGAGAAAGGGGAGAAGAGGACAATGGAGTGAGAGAGAGAGAGAGAGAGAGAGAGAGAGAGAGAGAGAGAGAGAGAGGCTAAATATTTACAGAGATAGTCAGAGAGAGAGAGGGGTAGAGGCACAGAGAGAGAGAGAGAGAGAGAGATGGGGGGGGGGGGGGGGGGGGAGAGAGGTGTAAGTGTGTGACTGGTATGATTAGTGCGTGTTCTCAATAAACGAACCATTACCAAAAACAAGACCCATCAAGCAGACAACACAGTTTTTATTCTCTACTTTACGAGAGTGTTTATACATATATCAGATATCCTACACAAACATCTAGCAAGTGCATGCCCCAATATCAACACATCAAAGGGAACCTGCTACACACACCTAACCTGGCCAAGTGGACTGCTCGACCCGAGACCCGATTGCTTTACCATGTACGAGCGAACGCTGGCGAATGCAAAGGAAGTCCTCTTAATCCTATTACCATTCCCGATTTTACCTCAACCCCCCACGAGTCCGTCAGCTCGGTTGCGTGGGCCATAAAACTACAAATGAAACGAATCGAACTTCAACCAGTGTGTTTCAGGGTACCTAGCTCGTTTACGGCTAATAGCTATATCGGTAAACACTCACTGAAGTTCATTTACACAGACTTCGCTAGAACGAGGGGCGTAGTCCGAGGCGCCACTATTCCTTCAGTAGAGTTACGTCCCTTGGTTGTGGCAGGTTCACGTGGTCTTGGGTTCGACTTCCACATGTCTGCATCACTTTCGGATGTCCTCCAACATTTTGACGTGATAGGAATAGTGAAAGCGACGTTAAACTTAACTCCATCAATCCTGAAAAAAATACATACATTATTCGAAATTGGATGCTGGTTTTGAAAAATAATCCGTTCAATATCGCGAACGTTATTTTAAATATATTTTTATGAACAGAGTAAAACTTCCTCACGTTAAATTAAGTTAAATGTATACTTGATAAAGACTGCTATAAAAGATATTTTGTCTCTGTGTATAGTTGTGACTGATGGATGAAATTTAAAAATTGTTCATTGAATTTAATTTAAAATAATGTTTTCATTTGTATAGCTATTATCATAGAGCCCTGTGCTTAAACTGATGTTGTTTTTCGAATCAAAATATTAACCCAGCTTCCTCTGATGTGTTTGCGGAACAGAAGGTTTTATTGTTTGTGGAGTGTGTGTGCTAGCTGGAGTTTATCATTCAGCGTTAAACACTCCAGAAAACAACGTTTATTGCCGTGGTGTTTTGTTATTTCAAGTTTATTGTTCCCGATGGAAACCAAACATCATTGTCATTTCAGTCGTCCAAAGGTTCGCCGAGTCTTGAATGGGAGTTGTATTAAGTTTAACCTCCGCTCCAGTGGACACGGGTTTAATGCACTGCGTATTTTTTAATCATCTAATGAATTTTCTGACTTTATAGAGGAGTTAAAACATCGCAATTTAGAAAAAAGAAGTTCTCTGTATTTTATTACGTTGGGCATTCTGCTTTGATTTCGAGGGAAATAAATTCCAAGTCATGTAATTCTGGAAATGAAATCTGTTAGCTTGTAAACTTTTATGTTGTGCAATGACACAAATGTGTTGCCCAAGCCGTATTCTGCCTGTGTCCAACTCAACATAGTGGAACAATAACTGCCGGGATCCGCCGATCTTGAGTTCGAATTTATGATTCGGGTCTGATATGGCCTGATAACTGATTCTCTATCCTTTAACAACTGAAACTCGCTCATGCATTCACTAACTATCCTTTAACAACTGAAACTCGCTCACTCATTCACTCACTATCATTCAACAACTGAAACTCGCTCATTCATTCACTCACTATCCTTCAACAACTGAAACTCGCTCACTCATTCACCCACTACCCCTCAGAAACTGAAACTCCCTCACTCACTATCCTTCAACAACTGAAACTCGCTCACTCATTCACTCACTATCCTTCAGAAACTGAAACTCACTCACTCACTATCCTTCAGAAACTAAAACTCGCTCACTCATTCACTAACTATCTTTCAGAAACTGAACCTCTCTCACTCATTCACTCTATATCCTTCAGAATATGAAACTCCCTCACTCACTATCCTTCAACAACTGAAACTCGCTCACTCGTGATGCATATCATCGTATCCCAATTGCGTAGATTGATGTTCGTGATGTCAATGAGAGAACTGTCTGGTCCAGACTCGATTTCTTTTACAGACCGCCGTCATATAGCTAAAATATTGCTGAGTGCGGCGTAATACAACGAACAAAAACAAATCTAGCGCATGTCTCAAACGAATACACCACAATTCTCCACATCCCCTTTTTCGAGCTGTTTCCCCCTACTCATCTTCCCGAGGCAAGGGCGTTAACTGACTATAAAAGTCCAGTTTCCACCCTTGCGAACTGGGCTGGAATTTCCAGGTTCACTGTCCAGGGACTTTCACAGTCAGTTAAAGCCCTTGCCTCGGGAATATGCCCTACGTCCGCAAGTATCTGTTCAGCATTGCTTCCCTTAACTTTGCCGAAATACCATAATCCAGAATGTTCTTGTTCGGGCAGGACCATACCCGGGACATGTCGTTAGGTAACTGAAACACTGTTCAAAGCCACGTTAAACAAAAAAAACTCGCTCCCTCTCCGTCAAATAAACCTCGGCAATATTCAACAGAGAATGTCAAAATCGCTACCCTGAAGTAGGTATTTCAAAATAATAGATTCCGAAATACTTCAAATAGCAGACATAACATTTGGATCAGTCATAAATTATTATATGTCAAGCTATTACTTTTATTACATGTTAAAATATCCGGCAACAATTAAGCCAACAATCGCAAAGATACTTAAAATTTAGCGATTTTAATACACTAGAAAAAAAACAATGACAAAAACTAAAAATGCCTCAAATACATAAAAAAATAATAAATTGAAAACAGAGGCTGCCTCCAGTCTAGCATGGTACCAGCTGTTGCAGAATATTGAACCATACATCGTACCGTCAGTAAATCCAAACTGATTCGTTTTGTCCACAGTTAATAATCACCTTATGAACTGTTCTTACATATGGAAATCTATTTTGACAACTGTTTACCTGACAAAACAGTTTGTAGCAGATGTTGGTAACACTATTGTCCAAATAATACATATACATTTTAAAACACACGTCACACACTCCCTTTACTCTCTAACTAAAGAGAATTACTCAAGTGTACTGAATAAAAAGTCCATGGATGTGTAGTAATTCTATCCTCCTAATAGGCAAGTCTAGATAAGCGACAGTACATGGACCCCAGTCTCTTATAGGGACAACTTGTTTTTTATTGTTTACATAATTTAGAAAATATGATTGAATTTAAAACTTATTGCCTTAGAGACTTGTGCAAGTCTAGCTGGCGGTGCCTGACAGGGGTTCTCCGAGGAGGTCGTTTCTGTCCGTGCTTGTTTAGGCTGCGTTTAATACGATGAGAAACTCCCTTGATAAGACACGTGTGAAGTTGTCTAAAGGCGGAATAGCTACATTAATTGGTTTTATAAACTATTACGTGATGATGCTCTTGGTTAATTACATTGTAAATCCAGTGTAATATTGTAACATGCTATTCTAATGAAACTAAGTCTATGTTACAAGTGAATGTGTTTCACAGTGGGATGTGTTTGTACTACCTTCCATAACGTTACGGTTAGTCTGTCTTACAGACCCTGATACAAATATATCAAATACAGCCATTGCAAGTCTATAATGTTTGGCAAGTCTAGATTTCTGCAGTATCTGAAAATGAAGAGCGTCTCTGGGCTCGTTTTCATTAAATTTTTATTAAGATAATTAAACAACTATTTTCCTTCTGTACGATATGTTCATTTCACAGACTAGATGTCAGTCTACGTTACGGTCTCCGTTGAAAAAACACTATATTACTGGGATGTGATGATGTTTGTGTTTTTGTTATAGTATGAGTAAGTGAGTGAGTAGTGTTTTACGCCGCTTTTATCAATATTCCAGCAATATCACGGCGGTCTGTAAATAAACGAGTCTGGATCAGACAATCCAGTGATTGACGTCACAAGCATATCCTTATTGAATGCCTTTGATTTGTATTGATAGTGTGAATGTATATGTTTATTATCAACCTGAAAATTTAGGCAATACCCATTACCTATGCCTGCCCCGCGCCTTAGTATCTGACGATGTGACTTAGCTTAAGGGAATAAACTAGTGATTGTACCAACATCAGCTTGCCGTTAGAGGCGACTATGCTTGTCGTAAGAGGCGACTAATGGGATCGGGTGGTAAGGCTCGCTGACTTGGTTGATGCATGTCATCGATCCCAATTGCGTGGATCGATGCTCATGATGCCAATCACTGGATTGTCTGGCCCAGACTCGATTATTTACAGACCGCCATCATATAGCTGGTATATTGCTGAGTGCGGCGTTAAACAACAAACAAACAAACAAAACCAACATCGGCTACTATCGGTGGTATGATATATAGAGCCTGACCTAGTCTGCCATACAGACCCTGACACAAATATATCAAATACTGTCCATGCAAGTCTATAACGTTTGGCAAGTCTAGATTACTACATTATTAGGGGGAGAGGTGGTGGGTGCAATGAAAATTCCCGTCACACACACTTTCAATGGCATGCCAGTGATAGGTAACAGGAACCTTTACACGTGTCGTGAAATTTCAAGAAATACTAGCTCTGCAGATTTGTTTAGTCTCTGAAAATGAAGAGAGTCCCTGGGCTCCTTTTTTTATTATTTTTTTATTAAGATAACTGTTTTTTTTATCTGTAAGATAGGTTCATTTCAGAGACTAGATGTTAGTCTACGCCTGACGCCTCATCTCAAGTTTGGCAGGTAGCGTGTGTATGTTTGTTGTTTAACGCCGAACACGGCAATAGACCCTCAATTTTGGCAGGTAGCGTGTGTTTGTTTGTTTGTTGTTTAACGCCGAACACGGCAATAGACCAGCTACAGGACGGCGGCTTGTAACAATCGAGTCTGGACCAGACAATCCAGTGATTGACAGTGGGAACAACGATCTACGCCGTCGGGGTACCACGAAACACAATCAACCAAGACACTGAGCCTGACCATATGTTTATTTTGTCGCCTTTTGTTTTTTTGTTTGTTGTTTAACGCCGCACTCATCGATATTCAAGCCATATGACGGCGGTCTGTTAATATTCGAGTCTCGACCAGACAATCCAGTGATTGACACCATGAGCATCGATCCATGCATTTGGGATACGATGACATGCTTCAACCAAGTCAGCGAGCCTGACCTCCCGATCCCGTTAGTCGCCTCTTACGACAATTTTAACTTGGAATCCCCATGGGGGCTCTCATATGTAAGTAGTTCCAATATATACAGTGAAGTTCAGGATATAAAAATAACGAAGGGTGCTGAACGATTTTTCATGAGTATAAAAAGCACGTCCAGGAGAGTGTTCGGTTTTGTAGTTCCATTAGCTCAAAGAGTGAGTTAGTTGGGTTTACGCCGCTTTTAACAGTATTCCAGCCATATCGCGGCGTGTCAGCTTAATGTGGAAGGAAAGCCCGAAGTGATGCAGGTTTCAGACGTTTACCACTTCGGTGAAACCCACGAGCACGGGTATGGTGCTGACAAACCTTGAAACATAATCGGGGCGAACCGGGACTCGAACCCACAATCATAGGTTTCTGGCGTGCCAAGGGACGCAACTCTGCACAGCGAATCTACTGGCCATCCGTGCCCAAAGAAAGCTCAAAGAAAAGCGCAAACTACGTCAAAGGTCGCTTTACAGTACAAAACTACTCCAGAAAACTGAAACCGAAACTACACGAAAACAGGACGTCAGGCGGAGAAAGGTCAACGACTGTCCATCGGCGGCGTGGCTGTGACGTTAAACATGCAACAAAACTGTGAATAATTGTCGGCAGAGATCAAAGGGTTCAGGGCGTGGCTCTCAGCCAGCTGAGTGATTCCTCAGTCCGTCACGTGACTGCGGTGCCATATGGACTGTTCCTGGGATAACCACTTCACGTTGGATATCAAACTAATGCACGCGGAGTGTTGGGAATTATCCGGCGCTATCGGAACCAGTGGTTAAAGGACAGGAGTGCTGTAGGCGGGGTAAGGCGACATGTCGGATAACCCTTAGTCAGACTCGTAAATTCCAACGTCCTTCCATGGGAGGCTCCGTCGATATGTGATAAAGTTTGTTTCCTTTTTATCCCAACTGCAATTCTGACATTTCGAACTTGCGGTGTTGTTAATATCTGCAAGCAGGGAGAGTGAGTTGGGTGTTGCTGCAGAAAACAGTCTTGGTTTGTCCTGAGTAAGATTGCAGGTGTTCTGAACAGTAGGCTTGCTGTTAGAAAAGACCATAGTTCATCTCATACAGTCTTTAACAATGGGAGGTGACTGATGATATTCTGATTGCTTTTGATGTCAAATTGATATCAAGTGATGAGGATCTGTCAGTGTTTTAGATATATGTAGTTACTGTATATTTTGAATGAGCTCGGTTCACACTGTGTCAAACTGGCATGTATACAGTGTATCAGGTTAATGTAGCCCAGGTCTATATACTACTCAAGAACAACTGATTTCGTAATATAGATTATAGAATTGATATTTAATAAAATCAATTTCTAGACATTGTAAAGATTATGCAGTGCAAGTACAGCCAAGAACCAGTCTATAAGGCTTCCGTTTAGCATGTGACATTCATTACACGATTGGCAGATATTGAGATAGTGTCCTGAGGATATTTGGATATTCATGTATAGATTCAACAATGTCAGTGAAAGAGTGCAGGGTAACAAACTTAAGAAATTTTAAGCACTTCAACAATATTTCTTTATAAGAATATCTCATAAACACATTAGTAATAGATATATTTTACATAATATCAATACAATATTGTATCGGAAATTTGTATTCGATAAACTAATTATGTGAGCCCCATGCTGCGAATCCGAAACACAAACCATATTCAAACATCCCATCTGTATCCCAGGACAATATGCTAACCTGTCTCACATATTATTTCTCATGTGTTTTGGGGTAAATGTTTATGTAAGTAAAGTGAGACCTTTATGGGAGAGAGTATATCCTGCACTCAGCAGCACTGCTTCCATCAGCACCCTGCCTCCCGCCCCTGTGTGGAGTACATCATGATTGCAGTGTATACACTTTGTCATCAGCCTGCCACGCCCATCTGTGGGGTCAGCTGGTAGATGAAGATACATCACATATGTTGCAGTATATGTAGTCAGTATTGATTTGTAAGTTACTGCACAACTGAATATGATTGTATCTATGTCACACGCAAGGGAATATACATGTACTATTTCCCTTCAACTGATTTCGGTTGCTTTACCAGGTGTTTTATAGCGTCCCATGAATGTGTAGACTCCCTCTCATGTTTTTCTTTGTTGTTAGGAATATTCCAGATATGTGATGGTGGTCTGTAAATAATCAAGTCAGGACCTGACAATCCAGTGATTGACATCATGAACATCTGACCAACAGATCCTTAAGCTGCTATTACAACAACCTTGGCTTGCTGAAGACTAATTCTAACCTGGATCTTCATGGGGTCCTTCCATGTCTGACTAGGGGCACAAGTGTCTCGGCCCATGAGTGTGTAGGGTCCCTCTCATGTCCAAATAGGAGGGGCATGGGTGACCCAGGAAGATTCCGGGGTAGAATAGGTCTTCAGCAACCCATGCTTGCCGTAAAAGGTGACTATGCTTGTTTTAAAAGGCGAGTAACAGGATCGGGTGGTCAGGCTCGCTGACTTGGTTGATGCATGTCATCGTATCCCAATTGCGTGGATCAATGCTAATGATATTAATTACTGGATTGTCTGGTCCAGACTCGATTATTTACAGACCGCTGTCATATAGCTGGAATATTGCTGAGTGCGGCGTAAAACAACAAAGATTTATCAGGGGTAACAATCCTATTCCACCCTGATTATGTTTCTAGGTTTGTCAGCACCATACCCGTTCTCGTGTGTTTCACAAAAGTGGTAAACGTCTGAGACCAACCTTACATTGGGCTTTCCTCCCACATCAATCTGACACACTGTGATAAAACTTATATACCCCAACATCAAGTTGACAAAATATAGTGCTAGCTCACTGAGATACCATGCCGCAGTTTAACATGAATACCTCACTCAGACACAGCATACTGACTCCGAGCTGACCAGTCCTTGTTTTAGACCCTTATGCCGAGCGCCAGACAGGGTAACAACAAGTACCATCTTTGAACGTCTCTTGGTATGACGCGGTCGGGGATCGAACCCCGTACCTTCCGCTCTCCGGGTGGACGCTCTACCACTAGACCACAGAGGCGGTCTATCTGTATTAGGCTCAGTGCTGGTTTACCAACTTTGAAATGGACATGTAATATATTCTATGGGTTTCATATGATCTCTGAACCATGATAAGTTGTCGGAAAGTGTTAATGTCTTACTGTTGTCCAATGTTGATGTCCACACAAGACAATACAGTATGGAAGCCTTTTAGGGCCATTTGTTTTTTTAATATTTTTCTTTAAGCTCCTAACTTGAAATTTCAAGATACTGATATGAAATTTCACCTTATCATCTTGAAATTTTAACTTATAATCTTGAAATTTTAACTTATTATCTTGAAATTTTAACTTATTATCTTGAAATTTCAACTTATGTATCTTGAAATTTTAACATAGCATCTTGAAATTTCAACTTAGTATCTTGATAATATGTTGACATTTCAAGATACTATGTTGAAATTTTAAGTTATAATCTTAAATTTTCAAGATCATTATTTTCCAGAACACTTTTTTCGTATTTTTTTCTACTTCTGTGTCACAACCACACCAAGCTGAATTCACAATGGTACTAAATGAAATAAGGGTGATAAATGCAACTTTTAGATAATAACAGTATTAATCATGCCAAAAACTATATAAAACCTAAAGGGCCCAGTTTATGGGTTGGTCGGTAATGGAAAACATGAATATTTCTTCACATCTTGATGATGAAAGTTACGGAAGCCTCTTAGGGCCACTTGTTTTTCTTCTATTTTTTTTAAATTTCAAGATAGTAAGTTGCAATTTCAAGATGATATGTTGAAATTTATAGATACTAAGTTGAAATTTCAAGATACATACGTTGAAATTTTAAGTTAAAATGTTAAATGTTTTGTTTTTATCTTGAATTCAAGATCATTATCTTGAAATTCAACTTAGTATATCTTGAAATTTCAAGATAATGAGTTGAAAATTCAAGATAATGAGTTGAAATTTCAGGTTATAATCTTAAAATTTCAACTTATTGTCTTGAAATTTCAAGATCAATATCATGAAATCTCAACTTTGTTTCTTGAAATTTCAACATAGCATCTTGAAATTTCAACTTAGTATCTTAAAATTTCAAGAAGATCATGAATATAAATAATGACCCTAAGAAGCTTCCGTAGGATCCTCCTCCTCAAGCCAGTCTGTCTTCAGCAGTCAATATGTGTCCCAGATGACAGTCAAGTGTGGTGCTCTGTCTAGCAGGATTATTATGGAACAAATTAATCTTCCCGTACTGATCTATGGCTCTTCATCAGTCAGTCCAACAGTACCTATATCTGGATAATTATGGTCTTCTATAGTTTATTGTTAACATATTCTTACAAATACATTAACCTAGGTTCATCAAAACAGAACAAAATACATGTAGGTGGTTCTAGGTATGTATCTCTATTGTATTTGGCATAGAGGTAATAGAGGGGGAAGTGATGTTATATTAATTAAATGGCAGAGTGGTTACTGTTTATACAGTAACATGTAGATGTATTTCATTTTTCAGAGAAAGGTTTCTCTTCTTGATTAAATGTGGACAGGTGCTAGAGACAAAACTGTATTTTTATAGTATTTCAAAAAAGATACCTGTAACTTTTTTTAAAGACTTATGGACCTTTTCGTTTTTGCTAACCCATCACAAATATACAGGGAAATTTAAAAGAATAAATTTCAGTTATTGTTTTATATTTTCTGTTATGTTGGATGATTCTATGGAAACCTTTTAGAGCCATTTGTTTGATTTTACTTTTTTTCTTGAAATTTCAAGATACTCACTTGAAATTTCAAAATGTGATGTTGAAATTTCAAGATATTGATCTTGAAATTTTAAGATTTTAACTTGATTACAAGATCGTTTTCAAGATGCATACGATGAAATTTCAAGATAATAAGTTGAAATTTCAAGATAAAAAGTTAAGATAAATTTATATAAATATTAACTTGAAATTAGTATGTATCTTGAAACTTCAAGTTAGTATCTTGAAATTTCAACTTACTGTCTCGAAATTTCAAGAAAAGAATAAAAAACCGAATGGCCCTAAAAGGCTTGTGCATGATTCATAAACCAGAAAATTAATAACATGCTGACTTTGCTAACCTCAGGTGTAACACAATTCATCAGGCAGATCATTCCACTCTATTCTTGGTCTACATCTCATCATAAAGCCCCATCTGAAACCATCGAATATTACATCAGCATCATGTCGATATCATTCCACTCTATTCTTGGTCTACATCTCATCATAAAGCCCCATCTGAAACCATAGAATATTACATCAGCATCATGTCGATATCTGCCGTATTACCCAGCTGCAGATGTATATTTCATGTCATGCATGATATAGACAAGCTGGGCCTGTGATACATTGCAGGTGCCCCCCAGACTGGCCATGTAAACACACCGTGTATCTGATTGTACATTTCATACACGTGTGGTCAGCTGAGGCCTTCAGCTGTCTTGCTTTCCACACAGCAGGGCTTCATCAGCCCTTCTTTATCAAACTCAGGAATTTGGAAAATTCTGCGAACAAGACTTGTTTCAGTTTTGTTTTTATTTTGATTGTACATCCTCCAAGACTGCAGGTTAAGGGAATATTTTGCTTTGATTGTTGATATGAACTGGACATGTGGACCATTAGAATGTTGCTCTGTGTTTGATGTATTTGACAAAACAGATCAGTATTTAGCACAAGTCTCAAAGGGAATTATTATTAGTTTAAATCGTAATTCCTAGATTATATGAATAATAAGAACACACTGTCCCTACAAAAGACTAGCATCCTTGACATCTGCTTATCTAGATTTGCTGTTTATAAGAATGGAACTACTGTACCGGTATATATACGTACTTATCATTCAGTAAAGACTTGGAACAAGGCTAATCAATATTGTATACATATCCTCTTTGTTTTGATGTCAGATTCAAGCAATGGAATTTTGTAAACTCTGTTAAATCAGTGATTGTCTAACAAGTTAACTGATGTTTTTTGTTCAATTTTTATACATTTTATTTTTTTAACCCACAAAAATTAAATCAGCATTTAGGAACTGAATTGAACAATTTTATTTTTATGGTGTTTTTTAAATTCATTTCATCAATCCTTAAGTCAAAAACTATATGAAATGCTATATAGACTATTACAGGCTTTATTCAACTGACTTGGCAGTGTGAGTGAGTTATTTAGGGTTAAATACCGGTCAGAATATCACTTATGTCACATGCTATCAATGGAGGCAAGCCCTAATGTGATGTGCGGAGACCGTAGGGTGTTGACGAAGCAAAGATAAGATCAGAGGGATTTGAATCAACAATCATTAAGTCCAGGATCCGCTGCATTTCCCCTCTCACTCACGTTTCTTTAAGTGGGTGTATGGGCTGCCTCTGAGTCTAAGACACAGTGATATATGTGCAGAGTTGTGTCCCTTAGGTGTGCCAGAACCCTAAGATCATGAGTTTGAATCCCAAATCATGGTTCTAGTTTTGTCAGCATCATACCATCTTCCTGAGGCAAGGGAATTAACTGACTATACAACTCCCGTTTTCCACCCTGGAACTAGGCTAAAATTTTTGGGATCGATCATAGCTCCACCAGTGGCTATTTCGAGTTATGTACCTTCTAGGTCCCTCCTATTGACCAATCAGATTCCACCTCTCATATCACTTGCATTGGCTTGAAACAAAACGGCGGCACCCAGTCAAGGACATCTGATCGATAATCGAGATCTATATTGTGATAAGATGGGTCTTACTTCGCGTGTGCATCAAATCATGTGAGCACCTTGATTAAAAACACGAAAAGATTTGAAAAATATCTGTTGATGGAGACTTGGTGGTACACATGCTTTGTAAATCAACCGAAATCTGAGAGGCAGTTTACGAACCGGATGTCGATTTAGTTACGTGATTTTGATTGGATAGTGCATAGACTCGATAGTCCAGCCAAACTATAACTCCATAATTCAAGCCTAGTTTGGCAAGGATGGAAACTGGACTATAGTCAGTTAATGCCCTTGCCTCTGGAAGATGGCTAAATACCTGTGCTCGTGGGTTTCACCAAAGTGTAAATAACATGCTGTGATATGACTGAAGTACTGTTCAAAACAGTGCTAAAACTCACTCACTCACTCACAGCTTGCATATTGATCTTTGTCTCGGGGGCAAGGTGACATCAGAAGGAGGGCATCTATTTCCAATATCCTCTTTCTTACATTGTTTTGTTTCAGAGACAAAGATCAACATACAACGCTCATGTCAGTCAGCATGCCACTTTCATTTCTATGTTCTTTCTACACAGAGCTCAACCAAGAAGTTTTTCATGACATTTATGTGCCCTGGCTTCCTCTTTGGAAACGGTTATATTGTTGTTCAAATGATCTGAGGTTTCAAAAGATATATTTCAATTCCATGTATGGTTTTTATTTGTGGTGGTGTATCAGATTTAAACTGTAAGGAGAACTGCTATATTCAATGTTTTCCTGAGCTGCAATTTACAACAGAGTTATGTATTAAATATAAGAGTGAGTGAGTGAGTGAGTGAGTGAGTGAGTGAGTGAGTGAGTGAGTGAGTGTGTGAGTGAGTGAGTGAGTGAGTGAGTGAATGGGAGGGTGGGTGAATGAGTGAGTGAGTGACTGGCTGGCGGGGTTTGTTCGAGTGAGTGAGTGAGTGAATGGGTGGGCCGGCGGGCAAGCGAGAGGGTGGGTGATTGAGTGATTGAGTGATTGAGTGAGTGAGTGAGTGGGAGGGAGGGTGGGTGAATGAGTGAGTGAGTGACTGGCTGGCGGGGTTTGTTCGAGTGAGTGAGTGAGTGGGTGTTTCAGTGAGTGAGTCAGTGAGTGAACAGTATTTCAGCTGTATCACTGTTGCTTAAAGTAGACGGAAAGCCAAACGTGATGAAGGTCAAATACATTTAGTCAACCCGTTAAGCATGGGCATGGTCCTGACAACCAAGGATCATAATCACAATCAATAAATGATCATATAATCCTGGTAAGCCTAAGGGACACAACTCTGCATAGTGATGCTGAGAAGACACTGCCACTCATCGCTATTTGATGATTATAGAAACAAAATACATTTCTATTTTCAAATGACAAAATTGTAAGCTTTCAAAGACAAATGGATGTTGCTATATTTTGTCAGCACACTACATTATCACACAAGCCTATAAGACTGTCTCCATGGTCTCGTGGTAGAGCATCTGCTCGGGGGTTCGATCCCCGGCCGCGACATACCAAAAGACGTTAAAAGATAGTACTTGTTGTTACCCTGTCTGGCCCTCGGCATTAAGGAGCTAAAACAAGGACTGGTCGGCTCGGAGACAGTATACTGTGTCTAAGTGGGGCATTCATGTTAAACTGCAGGATGGTATCTCAGTGGGCTAGCACTATGAAATTGGATTTAGTCCTGTCTAGTATGTCCACAAGGCGTCTAAGGCGCCTCAATTCGCTGTGCAGAGTTGCGTCCCTTGGGCACCCCAGAAACCTATGATTGTGGGTTCGAATCCCGGTTCGCCCCAATTATGTTTCTAGGTTTGTTAGCACCATACCCGTGCTCGTGGGTTTCACCAAAGTCTGAGACAAGCATCACTTCGGGCTTTCATCACACATTTAGCTGACACGATGTGATATAACTGGAATACTGTTCAAAGTGGCATTAACCCTCACTCACTCACTCATAATCTCATAATTAGAAAGTTATGTTAAAATAGCTGCTGTTGATACAGTAAAGTACCAAATTGATATTCTCTATCATTTTTTCTATAAAAAACATGATTAGTTCATACACATAAACACAAAAAGATTCTACAAACTACAAACAAATATACTGTTTTCAAGACAACTATTTACAATAAGTATTTGCTGATACCACAAGCACAAATTGTACAACACTATGCAAAATAATATTCATGTTTTCATAGTTTTTGAGTGGTCTTCAAAATTTCAATATGGATGCCATTTGACAACATCATATGCAAAAGCAGTTAAAATGACAGCTATTTCCTCAGGTGCCTGTAAACTTCATCCCCCTGCATCCGATAAGTATCTTTACAGCCCGTCAATGTGCAAGTGTTTATTTCTACACTTTATCCCCGATTTTCCATATTTTTTTCTGAGGCATTTCCGGAGAAGTGGCATGTTTTATGCAGTGGCTGTTTGGATAAGTTGAAAGGATAATACTACATGTAGTGGCGGCGTTGCTGTATAAACAGTCTTGTGACACTATACTTTAATGTCATGTGACATGTGATGGGAATTTGATATGAGATGTTTTAATCACAAAGAAAATATTTCTCTTTTGTTTGTTGTAAAAATCTGTGGATGAAATCTTAGGACATATGTTTCATCAATCAAAATTGTTCCCATCCATGCTGAGAGCTTTTTCTGGCCTGCTCATTACGGGGTAATGAATGTGTGGTAATTTGAACAAACAGGAACTTAAAAGATTTATGTCAAGGTTAAATATTTAGCATCCTTAACAAACAAGTGGGAGTGAAACGCTGAGTTCTTCTAATATGATATTTAGATTCTGATATTTAGGTCGAAAGTGGACAGTTGATGTGATTGGCTGATGTGGGGTTGCCAGCAAGTAAGACTCTAAAATGAACTTTTTAAATAAGATTTAAAACAGAAATCAACAAAAGATTATTATCAAAAAGTATTTGACTGTTAAATTTATTGTTTAGGTATATTTGTTTTACTAAAAGCCAAGGCAAGTCTAGATCAAACCAACCAGGTCCTATGAAAACAGTAGAAGAGGAAAGGTTCTTTGGAAAAATTGTTTTTACTATTTTAAAGACATGTTTTCATTGACTAAGTGTGAGTCTAATGTACCGTAAGCACAAACAAATTTATTTGGGATTTGTTCACACTTTCAAAGTGAGGATGGATCTGTAATACCAAAACATTAATTCTTAGGTTTAAAAGCATATTAACATTTTTTTCACTTTTAGCAATGTTTAGCTATCTCATTCAAAAATGATAGAGTAAGACTAAAGTTTAGTCATCAATAGATACTTTTTACCTTCAGTAGGAAGGCTTTCTATTTAGTTTTGAAGCAGTAAAAGTTTTCAGTTCTGTTATTAAGATTATGCACAAGAAAATGAAATAGAGTTGCAGCAGTTTCTACAAATATATAACAGATCTGTTGTCACCATAGAGAGCAGAAAGCCATCCAGTGTCCACTCAGGAACCCCCAGTGATGTAACCATGTGACCCGACTACCCCAGGGGGCCTGTAATCCCCTCCCCTTTTAATCCTCATCCACCCTGAACAGCAGGGCGGCTGGGACAGAGGTTAAGAAAGTTCAGCAAGAAAGCTAAAATAATCCCCTTTCTTATGACTGAATCAACACAAGTCTTCACAATGAAGTTGGATTTCTTCAAACACATGTTTAACATATCATAATTATCCAGGATTTGAAGAGACATCTAATCTCAAATATTGGTAGTATGAAACAGATGCTAAGAGATTGATCCAACTGACAGTACATGCAAGTTTGATTTAAGCTGTTTTGAGCTTTTGATTTAATCAGTTAATGATTACCCAACTTATAAACCTGAGACCTAGACCTAGACCTAGACCTAGACCTAGATGGGCTCTAGGGCTGGGACGGGTAACTCGGGTACTCGGATCGGGTGGGTCCTGAGTTGGACGCGTGTACCACAGGACTACCCAGACCCGTGGTTAGTCACGTGATATATTGTTTAATGGGAAAAATTATCTAGAACTCTATGGTTACACTACAAGTCACTAATGTTCGCATTTCTTTCTGGCTATGCACCAATTCCTTCAGGCTTTTATGTTTGAATAAAGATAAAACTTCAGTCTACGTCAGTGTATGCATGACCAGATCATTTTATACTTGTATCTAAATACATTTGACAGGAATACGGTCAAACGTTTCCCAATCAGACATTTTGTACCTATCTCTTGAGACCTACAGAGGGTACCCGGGTAGGGTCGGGTAACAGGGAGATGGGTACCTGGGTATTAAATTTGGACTCGTCCAAGCCCTAATGGGCTCTGAACAATGGAGCATCGTTCTCTGAATCCCTGTTCAGTTTCATGTGGCAACAGACAAGGAGAAATATTTCAAACATTCTCCTGCTAATTGCAGTTTGTAACATAAGCCCAAATATGTTGTCATCCCAATGCAAGATACAAGGAGAAATTCAATATTTCAAACATTCTCCTGCTAAATGCAGTTTGTAACATAAGCCCAAATATGTTGTTATCTGAATGCATGTTCTCATTGCCATTTGTAAATCATCATGTCAAGTGAAGTTCTATCACAAATTTCACTTTTTCCAAGACCAAGATAGTTATTTCCGCAGAAGGTATATATTTTGTTTTGTAAGATGTGATGTGATGCTGAATGGATTTATGAAATTTTCATTTGGACACGACGCCATAAGTCTTCAAATAAAAACTTTCAGTACATACATACTTTTATGTCACAATATTCATTCAGCTGAAGCAATACAATGTAGTTCTTGACTCAAGGCATGAAATTTTTCACAAATCTTGTACCCAAGAAAGTGCATTATACTCAAGTGCACACTATACATAGTAGACACAATTTATGGATAACAACTTCTTTAATACCCTAAAGGCGACGTTTCGATATAGATCTATACCATAACATCGCCTTTAGAGTATTAAAGAAGTTTTTTTGCACAAATTGTGTCTACTTTGTCATGCCGTCAACTTCTGTCCACAAGAAACAATGCACACTGTCCACAAGAAAATGGGGTATCTGTAAAACTTGCCACCTGTCCTGTTTACTCAATATTTGACTTCAGTCTTTCATGGATGCCCTACAGACTGGCTGCCAGGTCCCCTCTGATCTCGGGACAAACCTGCAATCATGTTCCTGTCCCCGAGGAATAATTAACCTTCTGGACCTAGGCACGGGAAGAATAGCATGTGAGTGTGGAGTCATAGCCGTGAACGGCACCACTGTGTGGATATTGTGAGAAAAAACACAAGATTTTGCTTCTGATTTCCGGAGGAAATTTGATTCAAGTTGTTAACAGATCGGACAGTGCGTCTTCAAACCTGTGAGGCAGGTGTTACATGTGGTATGTTCTGAAGATCAGAATGATCAAATGAAATTTAGACTCTTGGTAGATACTTGTTTCTTCAAACCAGCTTATCAACAAAATTGTTTGTTTCAAATTTAATCCAATGATTAGGATTTGGGGGCAGCAAAGTTGCTGGAAAGCTGATGTTTTTCTCACTATAAGGATGCTGGAGGCGGAGTATTGGAGAGGGGGAGTGGTGGGGATGGGGGCAGAATACTGGTCCCAAGATGTTCATGATTGTCTCTCTGTAGAGATTCTGGGACAGAATATCTTCTCTGGGGCAGAATAGGTCCCTGTGGATCATGATTGTCTCTGTGTGGGGATTCTTGGGCAGAATAGGTCCCTGTGGATCATGATTGTCTCTGTGTGGGGATTCTGGGGCAGAATAGGTCCCTGTGGATCATGATTGTCTCTGTGTGTGGATTCTTGGACAGAATAGGTCCCTGTGGATCATGATTGTCTCTGTGTGTGGATTCTTGGACAGAATAGGTCCCTGTGGATCATAATTGTCTCTGTGTGGGGATTCTTGGGCAGAATAGGTCCCTGTGGATCATGATTGTCTCTGTGTGGGGATTCTGGGACAGAATAGGTCCCTGTTGATCATGATTGTCTCTGTGTGGGGATCCTTGGGCAGAATAGGTCCCTGTGGATCATGATTGTCTCTGTGTGGGGATTCTTGGACAGAATAGGTCCCTGTGGATCATGATTGTCTCTGTGTGTGGATTCTGGGGCAGAATAGGTCCCTGTGGATCATGATTGTCTCTGTGTGGGGATTCTTGAGCAGAATAGGTCCTTGTGGATCATGATTGTCTGTGTGGGGATTCTTGGGCAGAATAGGCCCATGTGGATCATGATTGTCTCTGTGTGGGGCTTCTGGGGCAGAATAGGTCCCTGTGGATCATGATTGTCTCTGTGTGGGGATTCTTGGGCAGAATAGGTCCCTGTGGATCATGATTGTCTCTGTGTGGGGATTCTTGGGCAGAATAGGTCCCTGTGGATCATGATTGTCTCTGTGTGGGGCTTCTGGGGCAGAATAGGTCCCTGTGGATCATGATTGTCTCTGTGTGGGGCTTCTGGGGCAGAATAGGTCCCTGTGGATCATTACTGTCTGTTATTGGATTCTGGGGAAGAATAGGTCCCTGTGGATCATAACTGTCTCTGTGTCGGGATTCTGGGGCAGAATAGGTCCCTGTGGATCATGATTGTCTCTGTGTGGGGATTCTGGGGCAGAATAGGCCCATGTGGATCATGATTGTCTCTGTGTGGGGATTCTGGGGCAGAATAGGTCCCTGTGGATCATGATTGTCTCTGTGTGGGGATTCATGGACAGAATAGGTCACTGTGGATCATGATTGTCTGTGTGAAGACGGACCGCCTCCGTGGTCTAGTGGTAGAGCGTCCGCCCGGAGAGCGGAAGGTCCAGGGTTCGATCCCCGACCGCGTCATACCAAAAGACGTTAAAAGATGGTACTTATTGTTACCCTATCTGGCGCTCGGCATTAAGGGGCTAAAACAAGGACTGGTCGGCTCGGGAGTCAGTATACTGTGTCTGAGTGGGGTATTCATGTTAAACTGCGGCATGGTATCTCAGTGAGCTAGCACTATAAATCGGCATCAGTCCGGACTAGTACAAGCAGCCACACAAACACACACACGTACATGCACGTCGCTATATAAGTGCAATAATCTTGGACGCGACGTTAAACTCCATTTCACCTCACCTGACCTGTGTGAAGACTCTGGGACAGAATGGTCCCTGTGGATCATGATTGTCTGTGTGGGGATTCTTGGGCAGAATAGGTCCCTGTGGATCATGATTGTCTCTGTGTGGGGATTCTTGGGCAGAATAGGTCCCTGTGGATCATGATTGTCTGTGTGGGGATTCTTGGACTGAATAGGTCCCTGTGGATCATGATTGTCTCTGTGTGGGGCTTCTGGGACTGAATAGGTCCCTGTGGATCATGATTGTCTCTGTGTGGGGATTCTGGGGCAGAATAGGTCCATGTGGATCATGATTGTCTTTGTGTGGGGATTCTGGGGCAGAATAGGTCCCTGTGGATCATGATTGTCTGTGTGAAGACTCTGGGACAGAATAGGTCCATGTGGATCATGATTGTCTCTGTGTGGGGATTCTGGGGCAGTATGGTCCATTTGGATCATGATTGTCTCTGTGTGGGGATTCTTGGGCAGAATAGGTCCCTGTGGACCATGATTGTCTCTGTGGGGGATTCTGGGACAGAATAGATCCCTGTGGATCATGATTGTCTGTGTGTGGGGATTCTGGGGCAGAATAGGTCCCTGTGGATCATGATTGTCTCTGTGTGGGGATTCTTGGGCAGTATGGTCTCTGTGGATCATGATTGTCTCTGTGTGGGGATTCTGGGGCAGTATGGTCCCTGTGGATCATGATTGTCTCTGTGTGGGGATTCTGGGGCAGAATAGGTCCCTGTTGATCATGATTGTCTCTGTGTGGGGATTCTGGGACTGAATAGGTCCCTGTGGATCATGATTGTCTGTGTGTGGGGATTCTTGGGCAGAATAGGTCTCTGTGGATCATGATTGGCTGTGTGTGGGGATTCTGGGGCAGTATGGTCCCTGTGGATCATGATTGTCTGTGTGTGGGGATTCTGGGACAGAATAGGTCCCTATGGATCATGATTGTCTGTGTGTGGGGATTCTTGGGCAGAATAGGTCCCTGTGGATCATGATTGTCTCTGTGTGGGGATTCTGGGGCAGAATAGGTCCATGTGGATCATGATTGTCTTTGTGTGGGGATTCTGGGGCAGAATAGGTCCCTGTGGATCATGATTGTCTGTGTGAAGACTCTGGGACAGAATAGGTCCATGTGGATCATGATTGTCTCTGTGTGGGGATTCTGGGGCAGTATGGTCCATTTGGATCATGATTGTCTCTGTGTGGGGATTCTTGGGCAGAATAGGTCCCTGTGGACCATGATTGTCTCTGTGGGGGATTCTGGGACAGAATAGATCCCTGTGGATCATGATTGTCTGTGTGTGGGGATTCTGGGGCAGAATAGGTCCCTGTGGATCATGATTGTCTCTGTGTGGGGATTCTTGGGCAGTATGGTCTCTGTGGATCATGATTGTCTCTGTGTGGGGATTCTGGGGCAGTATGGTCCCTGTGGATCATGATTGTCTCTGTGTGGGGATTCTGGGGCAGAATAGGTCCCTGTTGATCATGATTGTCTCTGTGTGGGGATTCTGGGACTGAATAGGTCCCTGTGGATCATGATTGTCTGTGTGTGGGGATTCTTGGGCAGAATAGGTCTCTGTGGATCATGATTGGCTGTGTGTGGGGATTCTGGGGCAGTATGGTCCCTGTGGATCATGATTGTCTGTGTGTGGGGATTCTGGGACAGAATAGGTCCCTATGGATCATGATTGTCTGTGTGTGGGGATTCTTGGGCAGAATAGGTCCCTGTGGATCATGATTGTCTGTGTGTGGGGATTCTTGGGCAAATAGCTCCCTGTGGATCATGATTATCTGTGTGTGGGGATTCTGGGACAGAATAGGTCCCTGTGGATCATGATTGTCTCTGTGTGGGGATTCTGGGACAGAATAGGTCCCAGTGGATCATGATTATCTGTGTGTGGGGATTCTTGGACAGAATAGGTCCCTGTGGATCATGATTTTCTGTGTGTGGGGATTCTGGGACAGAATAGGTCCTTGTGGATCATGAGTGTCTGTGTGCGGGGATTCTGGGACAGAATAGGTCCCTGTGGATCAAGATTGTCTGTGTGTGGGGATTCTGGGACAGAATAGGTCCTTGTGGATCATGAGTGTCTGTGTGTGGGGATTCTGGAACAGAATAGGTCCCTGTGGATCATGATTGTCTCTGTGTGGGGATTCTTGGGCAGAATAGGTCCCTGTGGATCATGATTGTCTCTGTGTGGGGATTCTTGGGCAGAATAGGTCCCTGTGGATCATGATTGTCTGTGTGGGGATTCTTGGACTGAATAGGTGCCTGTGGATCATGATTGTCTGTGTTGGGATTCTTGGGCAGAATAGGTCCTTGTGGATCATGATTATGTCACCTGATGCTTGTCTTTCCATGGATTCCAGAGCAGAATAGGTCACAGTAACCTTTTAATGAATGGTTTAAGATGCTCATGAGGTCAATCACTGCATTGTCTGGACCAGATCTGATTATTTACAGACCGCCATCATATATCTGGAATATTGCAGTGTGTGGTGCTAAACAAACAAACAAACAAACAAACATGCTGCCATGATATAATTGCAAAATATCCTTGACTGCAGCATTAAAAATTCATTCTCTCACTTTAAAACATCTAACTTTCAGAGACTGAAATAACTTTCATAAGAATCAAAAGAAAGTTGGAATTTCCACTATTTATAGATCGCCATTGCAATGCACAACCACACACCAGCCAAACAGCTTTGTATATTTCTGTCTAGCACTTACTGCAGTCACAGTTTATTTGACAGCGCAAACAAGCATGGCTGGTCCTGTCAAAAATAGCAGAGTTCTTAATTTCTTTTAAATCATGGTTCCCAAAATTAGAAAATGATCCCAAAAATATGCGGTGAGTCATCGCGACTCCCATTTTTACAAGCCTATTTAAAACCCTGAAAACAACATCAATTTGAGACATATCGATCGCTAATGCATGTTGCATGATTTATCACCTCTAACAAAATGTTTTAGCTATATTGAGGAAAAACATACACTCCTAAATGCATAAGCTGCATGACACTTTTTAATTATTTAAAAAAAATTGTGTTTATGTTTAAATTTTGTTGATGGAAACCACCATGACGCTAATTACATAGCTGTTGTCCAAGGTTTAACCACGTGATAACGATATGCCAAGAGGGATAGTCTGTTCAAGGTTTTGAGTTTTTTGTGACAATACTTTATAATCAAAGGACATTCATGTTAAATGTAACACTGCTTCCCTCCAGTCATTTAATCTGGCAGAGAATTTTTTCTTTTTTTCTCAAAGTGCAAAAATATGTGTTTATTCCTTTAAATGATTCTTGCTGAAAACATCAGTGAAGGAATAGGTCTGTGAAATGTTCTTCTCAGCCAGATTAATGTTTTTATTTCTGTTTGATATAATTATTTTTTTATGTGGATAGTAATTTGTTACAGGTAGTCAGCGATTACAGGGTCTGAGGAAAAGCCTGGTTTAGCTGTCCGTCAAACTGACTTGAAATGTTTAGGAGAAAACTCCATCTAATAGTATTGAGGATTCATGCAAGTTAAAATAATACAATCATTTGTTTATGAAGTGCTGTACCGACTTATTGTGTTGAACATTAGGCCAAACAAGTCTGTCTTATAGGGCTGGGACGGGTAACTCGGGTACTTGGGTACTCGGGTACTCGGGTCAGGTGGGTACTGAGGACCCGGGTACCCACAGGACTGGTTAGTCAGGTGATATATTGTTTAATGACAAAAATAATCTAGAAATTTATTGTTACACTACAAGTCACTAATGTTCGCATTTCTTTCTGACTATGCACCCATTCCTTTAGACTTTAATGTTTGAATAAAGATAAAACTTCAGTCAACTTCAGTGTATGCATGAACAGATTGTTTTATATGTGTATCTAAATACATTTTGTCCAGGGCTATGGTCAAACTATTCCCATTCGGACATTTTGTACCTACAGTAGATACCCGGGTAGGGTCAGGTAATTGGGAGGTGGGTAGTAAATTTGGACTCGTCCCATCCCTACTGTCCAGACATATAGTGCTATACAATATACAATATACAATATACAATATTCAATATAAAAAATATACAATATACAATATACAATATTCAGTATTCAATATAAAAATATACAATATACAATATTCAATATTCAATATACAATATTCAATATACAATATACAATATACAATATTCAATATTCAATATACAATATACAATATACAATATACAAAATCTTATTTCATTACAGATCAGCCAACCTAAAACACACAATCACTCTTGGTGTTACTTTTCAAAGCAAAACATTCTTGCTATAAAACACATAACACTGAAAAGCAGGTCAGCTATCCAGAGTGAAGTACACCCGTTGGTCCTATTATATTATTTCATGTGATTATCCTGTGATTATCCTGTTACGATTATTTCTAATTAAAAGTGTTCAGTGTATTTCTACCTTTTAGTTTCTAATCAATTTCATTGCCTGTTGTGTCCTTACTGACAAATATGAAGAATCCCTTTGTCTTCATGTTCATAATTGTATTAATCAAATGTTCATGTAGAAACTAATCTCTGATATCATTATCAAATGTCAAATTAGAAGTAGCGAATGATGACTCCCTGAATGCAATCTGACCTCAGTAATGTCGGACAACTCCATTTTATGTACTGGGGGCTTAAGTTTGGTGTTCTCAAAATTTTCACGTTGATTATCTGCAGCATTTCTACCAATACCAAATGTCATGTCTCTCCCACATTTGTGTGTGATCGTTCAGCCATTGCATTCATCTGCGCTGTCCATACCCATTTTGGGGGAACAACTCGGTAGACACTTCTCTGTAAAAAATAACGTCGTCCAATTTACGTCAAGTTGCAAGAGCATGTTCAAATCTCTTGAAATGACGTCATGACAGAACAATGTTTTACAGTGAAATAAACCATGCTTCGTTCTTCATTGTTCTTTGGGTTCGTCTCATAGCTATTTTATATAATGATATATACCATTGGCTACATTAGGTCTGTCTTGAGTCTGTGTTGAATAACAAAATGCTAAAAATAGCTGTCCAATCAAAATACTGTCATAAATGAGGGAAGTTCCAAATATAAGCTATGTTGGTCCCAGGGTATTTATCCTGACAGAATGCTGATGTGATACCCTAGATAAACGAAGATGCACTCTGACAGGTGGAGTGAGTTTCTGCTAAGTGGTCTTGTCCGTCAACTGACACCTTAATCCCCACAGTACATGACCACTGACCTGGGCGACAGGTATTGTCTGACCCCTTGATCCCATGTACCCCCCTCCTTTACCCCCACCCCCCAGCTAGCCCACTCAGGGTCAGTGATGGAGTTTCCCCTCTGGCTGGAGTTATGCCCACTGATCAAGGTGCTAACAAGACAGCAACAGGCTGGAAAAGAACAGTAAGTTATTTAAGAGGTGTATGGTTCAGATCTTGGAGGCTGTGAGATTGATGAGGCAGTGAACTGACCCAAAGCAGAATGCCAGGTGTAGCATTGAATATTAATACTAGCGGTCCATTATACGGAAGTATGGATGCCTTTTAGGGCCACTTTTTGGTGTGTTTTTTTCTTGAAATTTCAAGACAGTAAGTCGAAGTTTCAAGATACATACATTGACATTTCTGGTTAAAATCTTAAAATTTCAACTTATCTTGAAATTTCTACTTAGTATATATCTTGAAATTTCAACTCAGAATCTTGAATTTTCAAGTAAATATAAATTTCAACTGAGCATCTTGAAATTTCAAGAAAAAAAGAAAAAAACAAATGGCCCTAAAAGGCTTCCGTACCATTAGATGAAAGGCCACGTTATGATTGGCCATGCTATGTCTGTATCTATGTAAAACTGGTCTTAAAAATTTATACTATACATTACCTTCAATACGCCAGAATAGCATCCCAAACGACATGGACAGAACATTTTTTTTAATTTTAAAGAAAATATGAAGTCACTTAGTTGACATGCAGTCACTTAATCTTAATGGAGAAATTCCTCTCTTAATTGTCCCAGATAATATGTATATTGAGTCATCATGTATCGCATATATATCGTTTTGTTACATCGAAGGCTATTTATCGCAGTTTCAGGGTATCGTTAAACCCTCAATTCATATTGCAAATTAAGGCAATCAAACAATATCCTCCTATCTCACATTAATAGGTAGGGAGGAAAGAGTATATATTTATATCATATTTCTTTTACTAAATTTTACAGATCTATAAAAATAATCTTATTTTAATGTACAGTGTGACCTGTTTTGACCACGTCCCCTGTGGCTTGAAGTGAGGTGAGGTGAGGTGGGGTGGGGTGGGGTGAGGTGAGGAGAGGTGAAATGGGCTTTAACGTGGCATCCAAGATTATTGCACTTATATAGCGCCGTGCATGCACATGTGTGTGTGTGTGTGTGTGTGTGTGTGTGTGTGTGTGGCTGCTTGTACTAGTCCGGACTGATGCAAATTTATAGTGCTAGCTCACTGAGATACCATGCCGCAGTTTGACATGAATACCCCACTCAGACACAGTATACTGACTCCGAGCCAACCAGTCCTTGTTTTAACCCTTTAATGCCGAGCGCCAGACAGGGTAACAACAAGTACCATCTTTAAACCTCTTGTATGACGCGGCCGGAGATCAAACCCCAGACCTTTCACTCTCCGCGCTGATGCTCTACCACGAGACAATGGAGGCGGTCTCTCGCTCGAAGGAGGAAGAGATGGACGCCAGGTCATAGTGACCATGGCTAACTTCCACTTCCAATTTAAAAAAAGATTATTTTTTTTAAAAATCGAAATCTGTGAACAAACAAAATTTCAGTTGAAATCATCATTTCTTGACAGTATTTAGAATGTTTCCAATATAAGCTTCGGGGTAATGTTAGGCTGCACATATTTTAGTTTTCGTTTCATGGGCCCGCCACGTACCCCTACTGAAAACAGCTGAGAAAGAAATAAATTAAACATAAAAATAGTTATTTTTATTATGTCTCCTGCAAGTAATAGACCCTCTCCTACAATATGCAATGTTCTATATAAATTCCATGTCGACATCACTATCAATGATTCAAGAAGCCAGCTGCAGTTTTAACTCCACGTCAGAATGACTTTCATATGAATAAATAAATCATTGACATAGCTATATATTTTTAAAAAAAATTATTTATCGTGTGGAAAAACTGGAACAAATCTGTGAAACATGACATCAAAAAATGTTGGCTAAAGGAGCAGACGGATCATGAGGAAAAACAATTATGTTAAAAAGCCTGTAATAGGTAGTCAAGAAACTCTTGACCACATTTTTACATTGTATGGTGTTCTGATGTTTTACTAACTAAAAGTAGAGTAGGTAGAGCAGGGCATGTTGACACTTTTCACGAACACCTGGTGTCAACACTATTTTCAGTGATCCATTCATATAATTGTCACTACTATTTTGCCTTTTATACTCAATGGAATCTATTTCTGAAATAATCGAGACTGATTATTCTTGACGTTGTATATTTGCGATAATTGTTATACACTTGACAGTGATATCAGGGGCAGGTGGCACAAAGCGATCTCACTTTCAACTCACCTCAATAACAAACTCTGATTTGATGTCCGCATCGTCGCACAAACTAATATTTATCGGAATGTACTTCTGAATCATTGATTGCAGGCATGAAATGAACATATCGTACAGAAAAAAACCAGTTGTTCAGTTATCTTAATAAAAAATATAATAAAAAGGAGCATTCATTTTCAGAATCTAGACTTGCCAAACATTGTAGACTTGCATGGGCTGTATTTGATATATATTTGTATCAGGGTCTGTAAGACAGACTAGCAGGCATGTTGAAATCGTGTTATATACAATGGTAGGTTACAAAGTGTAGAACTGCAGTCCAACAATTTTCAAAGTATGTGTGGCAAACCGTTTGGTCATTAAAGATGACAGAAATCGACTGAGTGTGTATTTGAGAGACAGGTCCTGATTTATACGCTTCTCTATTTCTAAATGTGACGTCATAACGTTTGCCTAACAACAAATTGTGCGAACTCATTATGTTCTCCTCATCTCCTACCATGAAGTGGGGTGGGGATATTGGAACGAGGTTGTCCATCTGTGTTTCCGTCCATCCAATTATCGATGGGAGACAAATTTTCTCCAAAACAATTTAACATGTTCAAGTTAGAGAAATGAAATTTTACACACTCATGTAAGTGGTCATGATCTCAAATGAGTTCCAAAAGTGGTGTCTTAAGTTCACATTTTACAGAGTTAAGCCCCTTGCTCTTAGTGAATACTGCTTGAAATTAGCAGTTTCGCCCAAAAAAATGAAGTTACATGAATAAGACTTTGCAAGCTCAAAGAGGTACTTGTCATGATTGAGTGCAGTTGTATTTGTTTCCAGTTACATTGACATCCATATTATTCCCTACTATATCAACAAACCAAATTATTATATGCCCCAATGTGTCTTGTTGGCATAGAGGTTTCTCAATAATGTTTGCTTATGTTTGTTTGTTTGTTTGTTGTTTAACGCCGCACTCAGCAATATTCCAGCTATATGATGGCGGTCTGTAAATAATTGAGTCTGGACCAGACAATCCACTGATTGACATCCTGAGCATCAATCCACGCAGTTGGGATACGATGACAAGCATCAACCAAGTCAGCGAGCCTGACCACCCTATCCCATTAGTCCCCTCTTACGACAAGCATAGTCGCTTTTTACGGCAAGGATGGGTTGCTGAGGACCTATTCTACCCTGAATCTTCACGGGTCTGTTTGCTTATGAAGTGGATGTGCTCCTCAGAATGTACTCGGAACATTGGACTAATACCACTCCACTTACCCCTGGCTATACCATACCAAAAGATGGTACTTGTTGTTACCCTGCCTGGCAACAAGACAAGGACTGCTCAGCTTTGAGGTAGTTACTGTGTCGGAGAATGGTATCCATGTTAAACTGCTTGTACTGTAAAACTGGCATCCTTCTGCACTTGGGCAAACAGCAAACCACATGTTCATGAACATCCCTATAAACCCGAAATAATCTTGAATGCGACATTAAACCCCATTTCAGCTTGCTTGATACACAGAATTTGCCAAATTTTACAAACTTAATGGATTAATTTTCAAGCTCCTAGATCAAAGCTGATGTCATTTAGATACAAAAATTACCTCTAACGACTTCCTTTTGGAATTTTTTTTTTTTTATCGTAAGATTAAACTATTTGTGTCTTGAAAATTATTTGAATTTGAATTAATCTTACATCTTCAGAAGTCATGAGATTTACTGGAAAATGTCAACAGTGTAACGATATTGTCTCATTCTGATTATCTTGTGATATGTGATCTGCTGTATTTGCTGCCAAGAAGGGATCAGATATAATTTGTTTGTTATCTGAGACGTTTGCCCATTCCTTTGGCGTGAAAGCATAGTGATCATCACTTCAAAGTGCTCATTGTATAGGTTTTTCAGTTTATATTTGGCTGATAGTGGAATAAAGGAGTATGTTTACATACTCAGCAATGTCTGAGACATGGAAAGTAACTGGAAAGACTTGTAGCCAAGATAATCACATCCTTGAGTGAGTGAGTGAGTGGGTTAGGTGAGTGAGTGAGTGAATGAGTGAGTGAGTGAGTGAGTGGGTTAGGTGAGTGAGTGAGTGAGTGAGTGTGAGTGAGTGAGTGGGTTAGGTGAGTGAGTGAGCGAGTGAGTGAGTGAGTCCCCTTTGTGTTTTCAGGATTGACTGCTGAGGTTTGAATCTGATTCATTCTGTTTCTTGATCTGGAAGAACCATCCATTGCTTGTGGGTTTCACTAGATTTCTTTAGGTTTCACAAGGTTTCACTTGGTTTCACTAAACATCTACAACCCCGCCCCATCTTCCTCCCAAATGAAAGTGACATGAATGGATATTACTGACATGTGTGTTCACAAGGGCATATGCCAAACTCACTCACTCACCCATTCTCACAAGAAACACAGGGTAGACTTCATTATCAGAACAGATGTACGGAAGAATGGATGGATGAAGGGGTTGATGAATGGTTTGAAATGATGAGCAGTTGGAAATAATCAGTGTATGAGTGAGTGAGTGGATGTTATACATCCATTGATCATCCCTTCATCCAAAGACTGATTATTATCCTTGGATCATCCTTGCATCATTTTTGAGAAATCATGTCCGTACATGGAACTCATATAGCATCACCTTAAGCATGTGACTTTGTTCGTAATGTGCCATTGTTCACCAAGCAGTGAATGGGTACCCGGTAGGATGAGACGGTTGTGTGACTATGAACCTTCTAGCACTTCACATGAATCTTGGGTAGTATACTCCCCAGGGAGCTGAGAATGAATATCGAGTGCACACTGATCCACTGACTGGAGTAATAATGTTATCACTTTCAGCATGCACCTAGGGGATGTTGACTTGCACAAAGTACACACATTAATAATAATAATAATAATAATAATAATAATAGGATGGTGGTGATGGTGGTGGTTGTTGTTATTTTTAACAAATAGAAAACTTTGTTATTGTATTGTGGTCCTAAAATCTGTGTATGTTTTAACATGCAGCCATACCTTATTAATGTTTCATTATTAGTTTTAAACTGTGGTACACTTAGTTATTAAATATGAGGTCAAGTCAGATATGTCACCTAATGAATGAAAATCATTCACAAGCTGTTAGAATATTAAGTGTTAATCTATAAACACCACACTAATGTACAATATACTTCACATATGCTGCCATCATTAGTAACATCAGCCAAGATGTTATACCTGGACTAACATCGTCTAGAATCTCTGAACCCCTGAATGCGTTCGGCCTGTCCTATTATATCAGAGTTCTTTGTGCAGCTTAAGGCAATACAAAATACAGGACAGAGTTGGTGTGCTAAACAGACCTGAAATGCCTGGCTAAAAAGTGGTGGTTAGTTGAAGGTTTTGGGAGGTCACGCTGCATGAGGTCACGTAGAGACAGGTGGTCGGAGAGAGAGTAGCCGACGAAAAAGACGCGGGCCAAATACTTGGATAAGAATTAACCTGACTGTCGCCAAAGCTTATGAATAACAGTTACCCTGTGCAGGAGTATTCAGGAGTGTTTGAGGTGAGATTTTATAGCCGTGAGTGATGTACTGTCGATCATGCCATCAGTGTTTTGTGAGTTGTTTTTTTCTGTCATAATAAAACTGTTGAGCAATCCCTTATTTTATTTGGTTGCAGATATTGGATTTGATTAAAATGATTTTTTGTCTGTGTACGCTTTGTAACTCTAGGTCCTGATGATCGCCATGGCGATGGATTTATTTGAATTGACTTTGTGAGAAGAGCGTGTACACATTAGCTTTTGTTGTTAAAAAATAAATCTGATATCTATTTGAACAAATATTAATCTGGAACAGAAAAAATCAATCCGGTCAAAAATGAATAAACATTTTTAATTCTAAAAATAATTTTATTCCTCCATGAAGGATCAATAAATATGCAGCTTAGAGTTTTGAATAGGTTGACAGATGGTCGTCATTGTTGAATTTTCTTTTGTATATCATATAACACTTTCAGAATAGGAACATTATAGTCATGCTCAAATTAAATGGGTGGAGAAAGATACAAGATCCAAGAGCCTTTATTTAACAGCTGAGGTTATATTACAAAGAACATTGCTATAAAGCTATTTTATTCACAGTTTAAATCTGTACAAAACAGAAATAAAAACAAGAAATAGACAGTTTGTGAAATAGAAATAGAATTAATGACAAGATGGGAAAGGTGTCTGAGATAGAAAGAAGATAAAAATATGAAGTAAACACTAGTGGGTGAGTGAGTGAGTTGGTTTAATGCCGCTTTTAACAGTACTCTAGTTATATCATGGCGTGTCAGCTTAATGTGGGAGGAAAGCTCGAAGTGATGCAGGTCTCAAACATTTACCACTTCGGCACGGGTATGGTGCTGACAAACCTAGAAACATAAACAGGGTGAACCGAGATTCGAACCCACAATCATAGGTTTCTGGCGTGCCCAAGGGACGCAACTCTGCACTGTGAATCGCTGCGACTTAGACGACTGGGCCACCAGTGCCCCCAAGTAAACACTAGAATTGATGAGTGCACGTCCGAGTCATACAGAGCAATTAGTGCATGTATAGGACCATCAACGTTACAGACCAGTCTGCAAAACTCTCCACCTGATAAAGATGTTTTCAATAGTCTTTAATAAGTAAATGATCATAGTAGATTTAAAGAAATAATATAACAAATATGTAGCTTGCAACAATGTACCAGAAACATTAGACTAACATATAGTCTCTGAAATGAACATATCATACAGAAAATAAAAATCTAATAAAAAGGGAGCCCAGTGATTCTCTTCATTTGTACAGACCCTGATACTGCAGTAATCTAGACTTGCCAAACATTATAGACTTGCATGGGCTGTAGTTGATATAAATGTATCAGGGTCTGTAAGACAGACTACAGAAACATGACATCCTTAGTAGGGCATATAGTACTCTATGCACTTACTAAGCATTCACCTGATGAAGGAGCAAGACGTAGCTCTGAAACATTGTACAAAGAATAAAAGAGGTTGCTATCTATAAAAAAGGGTCATGTATTCATGTTCTCCCAACTTCTAAATGCCTGTGACAGACTTAGTGGGACATTTGTTAGGAAACAGCTCCATAATGAATCCAGGTCACTGTTAATGAAAGGCCACTGAGAGGTGTTGAAATCAGCCCTTATTTGCCCCTGTGTGTGTCACTGGGTGTGGACACAGAGTCTTAGACAATAAGATGGAGAAACAAGAAGCTCTGGGTAATTCCAGTGTAAGTATGACCTCTGAACAAGCCTATTACTTATCATTCCAAAGTTCTCTCTGTTTCTGAAAATATATTATGTTTGTGGTAGTTTATGCAAAAGAGACTGCCTTTGAAAAATTATAGCTACAGAACTTTCTTTGGGTAAAAAGAATATCTTTTTCCTTGGGTTACAGAAAATATGTTAATTCTGAACTGCCATGGTGTGTGTTCTTTCACATGCCTGTTGGTTGCATCAGTTGTATATAGTTGTATCTAGTTGTATATAGTTTCAGAGTATATGCTTACTCCTTCATCAGGTGAATGAAGGAGTAAGTATATACATGTACTCCGAAACGTGGTGTTCCCTCATAATAAAGAAGTTGATATCCATATTTTTTCTTCCTTATGTGTATCACTTCTAAATGCCTTTCAAAGACCTAGTTGTATCTAGTTGTATATAGTATTGTATGGTTGTGTATAGTTGTGTATAGTTGTCTGTTGAATATAGTTGTATCTAGTTGTATCTAGTATTGTATGGTTGTGTAAAGTTGTCTGTTGAATATGGTTGTTTATAGTTGTATATAGTATTGTATGGTTGTGTATAGTTGTGTATAGTTGTCTGTTGAATATAGTTGTATCTAGTTGTATCTAGTATTGTATGGTTGTATAAAGTTGTCTGTTGAATATGGTTGTATCTAGTTCTATATAGTATTGTATGGTTGTGTATAGTAGTGTATACTTGTCTGTTGAATATAGTTGTATCTAGTTGTATATAGTATTGTATGGTTGTGTATAGTAGTGTATAGTTGTCTGTTGAATATAGTTGTATCTAGTTGTATCTAGTTGTATATAGTATTGTATGGTTGTGTATAGTTGTCTGTTGAATATAGTTGTATCTAGTTGTATCTAGTTGTATATAGTATTGTATGGTTGTGTTTAGTTGTCTGTTGAATATATATTCTTGTCTGTTGTATATATGGTTGTCTGTTGTTGTTGTTGTTGTTGTCTATGTTGTATATAGCTGTATATGGTTTTGTATAGTTGCCTGTTGTTTCATATAGTCATTCACTGTTGTATCCAGTTGTGGTGTGTGAGTTGTTGTATATAGTTGTATAAGGTTGTTTAATGTTGTATGAGGTTGTGTAAGGTTGTATATGGTTGCATAGAGTTCATTATAATATGTGGTTGAATATGGTTGTATATAGTTCAATATGGTTGTATATAGTTGAATATTGTTGTATATATAGTTGAATATTGTTGTATATAGTTGAATATGCTTGTATATAGCTGCATATGATTATATATGGCTGAATATGCTTGTATTTATATGAATATGGTTGTACATAGTTGAATATGGTTGTATATAACTAAATATTATTCTATATGGTTGTACCATATATGACTGTAGTTAAACATATTAAGCCAAGGTATTATCTTGATCCTTGAAATCTGCATCAGAATGGTATGTCCTGTACATAAGTCGTACCACTACATGTTCTCGCAATTTTCACGTTTTCATTGACAAAGGTTGTTATCTCTTGTTAATTCACCTGAAGTGATACAATCAATCAATACACAGCAAATAATAGCAATTATACTTTCAAGTGCACTCAATGAAAAATAGAAATATAGTTTCATGAAAGTGTAACCTTTACATATGCCGACCCCTTTCTAAAGAGTCTATATTCTGGTTTTCATAATGTCATATACGGCATATGGTTGAATATAACTGATAGTTGTATAAATTGGTATTATCGTATTCGACATAATAAGCGCCCAGGGCACTCTCAAAATTAGAAATATGGGGGTTCTTATTAGAATATTACTTTGGTGGAAAAAACAGAGTTGAAAGATAAATTTCGTGGTATATGCTGACAGTCTGGACTTTATATACGACAGATACATTTTTCCAGAATTTAATTGCCCATAATTAAGGGTGCATACAACACAAGAGTACGTATTATACAGGAATAAATAAGTCTTGTGTACATTGATAAATTGGAAGGGGTGCTAATTAGGATTGTTCACTAGCCAATATGTTAGCATATACCGCCGTGGGGGCTTATTAGAGCGGGGCGCTTATTAGGTCGAATACGGTATTGGTTATCAAAAGCCACAACTTTTGTTGTTGTAGACGATGTTGCAGTCATGCATTCCAGGATGTTACTGTAGCTGCCACAAGTGACCTAGCCGACAGATGTATATGTAAAGCAATAAGCTAATAACGCACCTACTTGTGACGGCCGCATGGCCTAAGCCTGTATTGACACTTGAATGACAGCTATTGACGAGCGTATATGTCCTCTCTAAGCATTGGTTACACTGTATAAATACAGCTAGCCACATTGTAAATAGCCAGGCAGTAGATATATACAACCCCGTGATTGACTTGGAACAGGTTTGATGCCCACAAGGTGTTTCTTGGGATTAAACAGGAGGTACTTCAGAGATATGTATGGGGATTTATATCGGAGAAAGTAATAGTATGCCAGGCTTTCAATTTCAGCTTCCTCTATAATGGTGTGGTTTTCGAGTATGGCTTGCGTATGTAGTTGTGGGTTTTCTTGGATGGTTGAGTTGCTACAAGCTATGTAAGCTGACGTAATAATTTGTTGAGTCCGTGTTCTAGTGGATAGACCATCTGCCCAGAAAGATGAGGGTTGGTGGTTTTGATCCCAGCGGCGTCATACCAAAATACATGGTGCATATCGTCACCCATCTTCCTGAGGCAAGGGAGTTTACTGACTAAAAGTCCAGTTTCCACCCTTGCCAAACTAGGCTGGAATTATGGAGTTATGTTTTGGCTGGATTAACGAATCTATGCATAGTCCATTCAAAATCCTGTAACTATATCGACATCCAGTTTATAAACAACATGGCAACTGCTATGCCGAATTCGTTCAACTGCAGGATTTGCAGATCATGTGTACCGTCAAACCTGTTTTATTACAATAAAGGTCTTTATTATTGATAAGATTGTCTTGTAACAGCACAGCCATTTTGTTTGAAGCAAATGCAAGTGATATGAGAGATGGAATCTGATTGGTCAGTAGGAGGGACATAGAACTGACATAACTCGTAATTGCCTCTGGTGGCGCTACGATCAAGCCTGGAAATTCCAGCATAGTTTGGCAAGTGTGGAAACTGGACTTAACACCCTTCCCTTGAGAAGATGGTCGTCACCCTGCCTGGTGCTCAACATAAAGGGGATAAAACAAGGACTGGTCGGCTCGGAGTCCGTATACAGTGTCTGAGTGGGGTATCCATGTTCAACTGCAGTTTAGTATTTCAGAGGGCTAGCATACTGTAAAACCGGCGTTAGTCTTGACTAATACCCCAATACCCTTCCCACTGCCCCCACCGACACACACATACATGCACATTGCTGACTTACTATATTAGTGCAAAAATCTTAATGCAGCATTAAACCCCGTTTTACCATTTTGCCATAAAAGGCGACTATGCTTGTCGTATTAGGTGACTAACAAGGTCGGGTGGTCAGACTCGCTGACTTGATTATTGCATATCATCATATCCCAATTGCATAAATCGATGCTCATGATATTAATCACTGGAATGTCTGGTCCAGACTTGATTATTTACAGACCGCAATAATATGGCTGGAATATTGCTGCGTGCAGCATTAAACAATAAACAAACAAACATGAACCAACTTGCCCACCAGACCTTCACATCAGCCACAGCCCTATCTGCAGCCTTGCTCACCTCGTCTCACACCACGATACATAATATGCTTGTTGTCTTTGTATTTCTACGCTTCAACCAATCCTCTGTCATCCCCCATCCATTAACCCACATCTCCCCATCTCCATCACCTCCAGCCAGCCATCATGACAACAACACTTATCATGCTCTTCTAAGACAAATATCATGCTGTACATGGAATTAAACATTTATTGCACCAATTTCCAAATTCCTGAACATTCATTTGTTCATTTTATTCGATTTTGGGCCAGGAAAATATCCCGTCTTACATGCCATTTGCTCTCGGCAACTAGTTCTATTTTAGGCCAGATTGTTTTCAGATCACATGAAATCTAACTTTGTTTATGTCGCTGGAATTTCCAGAGGTAAAAGGAGAGTGTCTTTTTCTGGGTATAGCTCAATATGAAAAGCCTTGAAGGAGCCAGATCAGGAAAATTCTATGTGCATCTCAACAGCTATTAATTTTGTCTTGACACTGGCATTTGGCTAAACCTTGTTGCCTGTTTGTTTACATCTGTGTGTGGGAATTGCAGGTGAAAGATCAGTTTCACATCGAAAGTTGTTAACTCTGTTTATGTTTTATGATCTGATACAGACATATTTTGTCTACACGCCTCATATTGTTATCAAATTCAGATTCACCCGACCTTGCGTATAATAATATTTTGAATTCCCTGCTGTCCAAGAAGTCATTCAAGGTGTTACTTGATGCAATGGAGACCTTAGACTTGCACAAGTCTTTACGGCAATAATTATTAGTTTAATGAGTGAGTGAGTATGGTTTTACGCCGCTTTTAGCAATATTCCAGCAATATTACGGCGGGGGACACCAGAAATGGGCTTCACACAATTATTAGTTTAAATCATAAGTTCTAGATTATGTAAATAATAACAAGTTGTCACTATATAGAGACTGGAGTCTTTAGATGTACTGTCCACATATCTAGACTTGCCTATTAGGAGGATATTAGCCCATCCATGGACTTTTCTTTCAGTACAGCCTTATGATTCCCTATTATGATATAGTCTGATGAATATATTGAGGCTGTAAATCTTGTAATTAACGGGAGCGTAAATTAAAGGTGAAAAATGCGAGTGGTATTTGTTCATATTAATGAAACTTTGCATTTATGTCTCCAAATGACTGTGAACAATCTGCACACTTTGGATATCGGAAATTATGACCAACTTGAAACGTAAAAGGTTGCCGTAAAAGGTGACAACATCTATTGCTTTTTATGAAAGAGGGCAGTCTGGTAGTCTCGTGGTTAAGTGTTTGCTCATCATGACGAAGACTCTGCTGGAATATTGCTAAAAGCGACATAAACACTCACTCACTCACTCACACCCAACCTGCCAACTCACTCACTCACTCACCCACGTGATTATCTTGGCTACAAGTCATTCCAGCTATTTTTTCCGACATTGCTGAGTTTTTCCACTATCAGCCAAATATAAACTGAAGACCTAACTGTGCCTAAAGCAATGGGCTACACATCTCAGATAACAAACAAACTACATGTGTATCCGATATAGCAGTTCATATGTCACGAGATAATCAAAATGAGACAATATCATTACATCTCATGATGAGATTGACATTTCTTTCTCCCAAAGGGGTGTCATTGAAGGGAATCTTTTGAATTTAATGACATCAGCTTTGATCTAGGAGTTGACAATTAATCTATAAGTGTGCAAAATTTCAACAAATTCTGTGGATCAAGCAAGTTGAAATGGGGTTTAAAGTCGCATTCAGGATTATTTCAGGTTTATAGGGACTCACTCACCTAAACCAAAGTACCAGCGGTTCAGAAGCTCACCTTTATTAAGACCTATCAAACTTGAGTGGTAAAGTGCAAGGTCCTAAATCCGTATTCCGTTTCCATTGACATGATTCAAGTTTTTGTTGGGTTGTATATATTACACATTGTTGTGACCAGAGTCATGTAGAACATATTTGGGAGCGAGATATGATACGGTCAGTAGTTTTGAAAAAGCTTTTGAAGTTCAGTGCTAAATACGAGGGGCGTTCAATAAGTTTTGCAACTTCAATATAAGACCAAGTCGCAGAATAGCTTTTGCACTTTTATTTTTCAATATAATCTCCATTCACCTCAATACACTTATTCCATTTGTCCTTCAAGCTTTTAATACCACTTTTATAGAAATCCGCAGATTGGCCCTCTAACCATGCCTCTGTGGCAGCCTTTATGTCCTCGTCATCCGTTGGGCAGATTTCATTTGCCGGAACAGGAAATAGTCACTGGGGGCTAAGTCTAGGCTGGACAGTTAATGAATGGATGGACAGACGGACAAAAACAAATGACATGAGGGAACTCATATGAGAAAAAACATAATTTGTTTTTTAAAATCCTGATGACTTTGTTCTCCACACCATAGCCAGTGGAAATACAGCATAGCAGCTTAAGACCTTGATGAAACCGGCTTTCATATGAAACACAACTGACATGCCAACAGTTTCAGATAATGTTTTATTGAACAAAGAAAGTAATCTGAGCCACTTTTTTAATTCATTTGTTTACCCGACTACTGACAATTGTTTCTCTCAGTTTATTACAGTAACCTTTTAGTTTCAATCAAGAATTATGTTTCCTCTCAATTGTGTTTCACTGAGAATTCAGGTGCAGTAGAGTTGCGCATCCACTGTCTGTCCCGGTTGATGCATGTTCTATAAGTGTGTAATTTGAATAGTTCAAAAGCATGTGTACTGTAAAAACCTGATCTGTTATACAAAGGGTTCTGGAATTTTCATGCAACACTGACTGACTAACAAAAAGACCAATCAGCCCACGCACCCACTCAGTCTCAAACACATAACTAAGTAGATCAGCTTCGACATATCGACCATACAGATTTAGAGAACATACAGAACATACAGGTTATATAGAATATACAGAACATACAGATTATAGAGAACATACAGATTATAGAGAACATACAGATTATAGAGAACACAGAATATATAGAACATACAGAACATCCTGATTCTATAGAACATACACAACACATAGACCATACAGAACATACAAATTATATAGAACATACAGAAAATAGAGATTCTATAGAACATACAGAACATGTACCGGCAGGACATACAGATTTTATAGAACATACAGATTCTATAGAACATACAGAACATGCAGATTCTATAGACCATACATAACATGCAGATTCTATAGAACATACAGAATATGCAGATTATGTAGAACATACAGAACATATACCGGTAGAACATACAGAACATACAGATTCTATAGAACATACAGAACATGCAGATTATGTAGAACATACAGAACATATACCGGTAGAACATACAGAACATACAGATTCTATAGAACATACAGAACATGCAGATTATGTAGAACATATACCGGTAGAACATACAGATTCTATAGAACATACAGAACATACAGATTCTATATAACATACAGAACATGCAGATTCTATAGAACATACAGAACATGCAGATTCTTTAGAACATACAGAACATGCAGATTATGTAGAACATACAGAACATACAGATTCTATAGAACATACAGAACATATAACGGTAGAACATACAGAACATGCAGATTATGTAGAACATACAGAACATACAGATTCTATAGAACATACAGAACCTATAACGGGAGAACATACAGAACATACAGATTCTATAGAACATACAGAACCTATAACGGGAGAACATACAGAACATACAGATTCTATAGAACATACAGAACATAAAACGGCAGAACATACAGAACATACAGATTCTATAGAACATACATAACTTACCGATTATTAAGAACATACAGATTCTATTCAACATACAGAAGAGGTTGAGAAACATTTGGTAACATGTTTTCTTCACTTGGGGACCAGTTATTTATTGTAGGGTTGGGGTGGGTCAGAGGGTCTTGATGTGCTAATGTACTGAAAATAATGACCCTCCCCTCTAATGCTTGTCATAATTTTGGATGACCCTCCCACGTCCTTGCACAGTTTTTCCATGACCCTCCCAGAGAAGACAAAATGCAATGCAAAAGCACTGTACTTTTTATTTATTTCACACCTTATGTATTGTTTTGTTGTACCCTTACCCACATACTACCAGATTTAGTTTTGGTGCCTCTCCCCCATATTCCACACCCCTACCCCATCTTTTATGCCTTGTGGAGTCATCTTTTATGCCTACTGGGTTTATCTTTTATGCCTACTGGAATCATCTTTTATGCCTACTGGGTTTATCTTTTATGCCTAGTGGAATCATCTTTGATGCCTACTGGAATTATCTTTGATGCCTAGTGGAATCATCTTTGATGCCTACTGGAATCATCTTTGATGCCTACTGGAATCATCTTTGATGCCTACTGGAATCATCTTTGATGCCTAGTGGAATCATCTTTGATGCCTAGTGGAATCATCTTTTATGCCTACTGGAATTATCTTTTATGCCTACTGGAATCATCTTTGATGCCTAGTGGAATCATCTTTGATGCCTACTGGAATAATCTTTGATGCCTACTGGAATCATCTGTTATGCCTACTGGAATTATCTTTTATGCCTACTGGAATCATCTTTGATGCCTAGTGGAATCATCTTTGATGCCTAGTGGAATCATCTTTGATGCCTACTGGAATCATCTTTTATGCCTATTTGAATTATCTTTTATGCCTACTGGAATCATCTTTCATGCCTAGTGGAATCATCTTTGATGCCTAGTGGAATCATCTTTGATGCCTACTGGAATCATCTGTTATGCCTACTGGAATTATCTTTTATGCCTACTGGAATTATCTTTGATGCCTAGTGGAATCATCTTTGATGCCTACTGGAATCATCTTTTATGCCTAGTGGGATTATCTTTTATGCCTACTGGGATTATCTTTTATGCCTAGTGGGATTATCTTTTATGCCTACTGGGATTATCTTTGATGCCTAGTGGAATCATCTTTTATGCCTATTGGAATTATCTTTGATGCCTACTGAAATCATCTTTTATGCCTACTGGAATCATCTTATATGCATACTGGAATCGTCTTTTATGCCTACTGGAATCATCTTTGATGCCTACTGGAATTATCTTTGATGCCTAGTGGAATCATCTTTTATGCGTACTGGAATCATCTTTGATGCCTAGTGGAATCATCTTTTATGCCTATTGGAATTATCTTTTATGCCTACTGGAATCATCTTTGATGCCTACTGGAATCATCTTTGATGCCTAGTGGAATCATCTTTGATGCCTACTGGAATCATCTTTGATGCTTACTGGAATCATCTTTTATGTCCAGTGGAATCATCTTTTATGCATACTGGAATCATCTTTTATTCCTACTGGGATCATCTTTGATGCCTACTGGAATTATCTTTGATGCCTAGTGGAATCATCTTTTATGCCTACTGGAATTATCTTTGATGCCTAGTGAAATCATCTTTTATGCCTACTGGGATTATCTTTGATGCCTACTGGAATCATCTTTTATGCCTAGTGGAATTATCTTTATGCCTACTGGAATTATCTTTTATGCCTACTGGAATCATCTTTTATGCCTAGTGGAATCATCTTTTATGCCTACTGGGATTATCAGGGCTGGTTATTCTCTGGTGTTGACCTTTCAAAATGTTTTCAGAGAAATACCGATCCTCTTTATCAACAGCTGATGATAATTAACACAACATTACCATTTCCATCTATTTTCATTTACTTCCATAGGTCATCGTTCTTCAAGACATTTTGGGAACTTCGAAAGTTCGACAGATGATTATTAATTTAAATGACGGACATCATATGTCATCTTTGGAAGATGAAAGGAATACAACTGTGACAGATATAGCATGTCTAGATCTCTCTAATTTTGGACAAAATATTTCAAATATGTTAAAGTTGTCTCGACATATAGTAGTTGTCAGGGTGATAGTTTCTGACATTTGCTGAGATGAGATTTGGAAGGAAAGCCTTTTGTTATCAATATGTGTTGCATTATTTATCAAGATGAATCATCAATATGTGATTGAACAGATTAGTTTAACATGGAATCTTGAAGGTCATCAGGCTAGGTTCTAAGGTCGGAAGGCATTAAATCATCTGTCTCTGCCTCCTTGTCAATTGATAATCAGTAGGTATAATGTGACTGGAAACAGTTTTAAATATTTCATCCTTTTAGGGTTAAGAGATAAGCTATAGATGTTTGACTTTAGTTCTTACACATCAAGGCACTTCTGTTTCGAAAAGAAATGGGTGTATTCTATTTTTGTAATTTTTTATTTTCATGAAAATATTTATTTTGACCTACACTAAAAAAGTGTGTTGGCCCAATGGCCCAATTTAGAGTCTTGTATGTCTTTCACCTGTGGTAGGATCTGTTGTTTGTGTGTTAAAGTCTCACAGATGGCACAGTAGTGAGGTGACACAATTTGCTGTGCAGAGTTGTGTCCCTTACGTGTGCCAGAATCCTGTGATTGTTGGTTGAATCACCCTGATGATATTTCTAGGGAAGTTAACGTCATACATGTGCTTGTGGCTTTCATCACTTCTCACTTACTCACTCACTGAAATCTCAAATTCTCAGATTTCACAATCTTCCTGATTAGGACCATTGGTCTGTCGATCACCAGCAACGTGGTAACTGTCTTCAGTCTGCATGGCATTATGATATAACTGAAATATTGTTTATGGTGATGTTAAACTCAACTTCCTCAAAAAGAGAGGTGGCATGGATGCACAACTTGCTCCTCAGAAACTTGCTCTTCTTATGTAACAAATGTATTCAAAGAATATCACCATTAGTTGAGAAAGGTCTGTTCAGAACTACATCGGTAATTTAGTCACAATGACAGGGTGTCGTAATCAAGTACAAGATGTCAAAATGGCCGACACGATAAATGTGACGGGATTGATTTCGGGAGTTGCTAATGAAATTACTCCTTAACTTTTTGAGCACTAAATAATTTTTTTTGATGTTTTTACTCAAAAGGATCCTTCAGACATCACTCTTCCTAACCATGATTTTAAGGGATGACACAAAGATGCCTTATCATATAGATAGTGTTAAAACATTTGCCCGCACGCAAATGCACACATGACATCAAATGCACATTTGGCATCACACGCACATGACATCACACGCATATATGACATAACACGCAAATAAGATATCACACGCACACATGACATCACACGCTAATGACATCACACACACATATGACGTCACACACACATATGACATCACACACACATGATACAACACACACATGACATCACATGCACATATGACATCATATGCACATATGACATCACACGCACATATGACATCACATGCACATGTGACATCAAATGCACATATGACATCGAACGCACATGACATGACATGCACATGACATCACATGCACATATGACATCACACGCACATATGACATCACACGCACATGACACGACATGCACATGACATCACATGCACATATGACATCACACGCACATATGACATCACATGCACACATGACATCACACACACATAAGGCATCATATGCACATATGACTTCAAATGCACACATGACATCACATGCACACATGACATCAAATGCACATATGACATCACATGCACACATGACATCACACGCACATAAGGCATCATATGCACATATGACATCACACGCACATGTGACATCACATGCTACCGCGATGAGATCATCGGCCTTGTTGTTCTACCATTTTTGCGTCGCCATGGCCCAGGCATTACCTTTCAACATGACAACCCCTGGCATCAAATTGCTCGACTTGTTCAGGGGTCTCTTCAACAATACAACGTGAATGTCATCCCCTGGCCGGCTTGCTCCCTTGATCTCTCACCAATCGAGTACATGTGGGATGAGATGGATCGGCGCCTTCGACGTCAACCACATGTTCCACAGACACTCCAGGAACTTCGAAACATGCTCCAGTAGATATGGACAGATATCCCACAGGACTTTGTGCGATGCCTGGTCCATTCCATGAGACGAAGATGTGTTGCTTGCATCGCAACCAGAGGTGGATACACACGCTATTGATTTGTAAATTGACATTTTGACATGTTCATTATTTTTTTATGAAATCACACGTTTTCTGAAGTAATTATGGCAAATTAAACCATATGAACACTGACAGGAGTCTTTTATCTGTTGCAAACCGAAATTGTTTCAGATTTGGTAAAAAACATAACTTTGAATTAAATCTTAGTCAATGTCACAGGAACTTTTATTGTTCAGTATATATTCGTAACATTTGACTTTTCTCCTTTTATTTTAACTTAGTTATTTTTGTACCATAAGTATTGTATTTTTAACCATAAGTAAAAAAAGGATGATTAAAAGGTTTTAGTCATATAAAAATCCCTAGTTTTTTTTATTGTCAAAGTGATTTTTACATAAGGGAGTTTTAAATAAGGTTTTCAAAAGAACTGGCTGAGAGATTAAGGGTTAAAAATACTCATTATTTTCATCAACTTAAAGTCAATCACACATTTACAGCTAGCCTTTTCTATTAAATATCACCCCTTTCTGACACCCTTAATCCAAACTCCCAACATGTTCGCTGTTTATATACAAACACAAGTCAGTTTGTCCTTTGTTCACCATGTCGCTCAAACACTGCCTCAGTGAAATAACAAGCGTGATATCCTCTCATCAAACTCATACACCATTCAATACCATCTCCTCCAAACACAATCTCGGACACAAACACAATCTCAAACACAATCTCAGACACAAACACAATCTCCAACAATACAACACAGGGACTCGCTAGCCTCTTTTGTAGCCTTTCTGTTCACTTTGTTATCATCCAGAAAATAATCACCATTCAGAAAAAGTCCATTACAGATGTGCCCTATTAAACTGCCTCTATTCCAACACTCAATGCCCAGTCTATTATAACACTATAAAGTGGCCATGACCATTTCCACTTCAAGGTCTCCTAGAAGAAAGACCTTCAAATGACCATCTCCATCGCTCCTGCTTAACCAGCAGGCCCTTCCAGCCTACTGAACTAGCCTGAACGAACCAAGCATCACCATCCACACGCTCCCTCAGCATCAGTCAGCTGATCGCCACCGCAGCGAGCAGTTGGCGTTCCCTGCCCTGCCCACATCTTAGCAAACCAGTGATGTTTATATTATTGCTGGAGAATAATTCCACCAGATGACTGACAGAGCTGTAGACTAATCGGATTGGAAACTTGTGCTGGTCCTCAAGCTTGGACAACCCTGTGAGGAGCAGGATTAGAGGTATTTTAACACCAACCTGTACATGTTGATGTGAGGAGTATACACTTTCATTCACGCAGTTGCTGATAGAATTTACGATATTCTGGAAGGAGGTTATAAGCACCTGTTTGTGCTGAGGATTTACACTGATCCGATGGGGATACTTGATTAGGCAGGTGAGTTATCTGACTTTGTTGTGCTTCTTAACGCATCCCCAGCATTGTATGGATGAAGCTGTGAATGTGCTACTGTGGACAAGTATACATAGAGTGTGAATGGGTGGATCTAATAATGTAAGTCACACTCCAAACTTCAGATGAATCAGGCGTGTTCACAATAACAAGTGAGAGCCAGGCAGAAACCTGTACGCTCTAACACACCAGGAAATGGTCCAGAATGAAAAGTGTATATTTATTTTGGGATCCAGCTCATCTGGTACCTGTTAGCCTGAAGATGATTTTGATGGAAAACATTTGAAATGTGTGAACTAAAATGGTTCTGTACCGTATGAACTAACTCTTTGTCTTGTTAGGGAAAGAAAAATATTGTTTCAAATTAAACAAACATGCAGCTAGCATAGCCACTGTTTCATTTATCAGCTATACTCCTCGTCTGCTGAATCAATACGACGAAGCTAACAGAGCATAGCATCCAGGTGTATAATGGAAAAAAGCATCTTTTCATCGTCTGAAAACTATAGTGGTCTCAAAACAGAGTATTGATACATTTTGTACATATGACATCTTGTCACCATGACGAGCTGATTGTTAGATGAAGCTGCAGGTGTATAAATATGTCATGTAGAGTATACAAGGCTCTTCACTACTCAAAGCATCTCATTATTATGTCAACATTGGGTGGTTTTAGGTGTGTGAATTTCAAGACCAGGGTTGGTATGCAACTGACTTTTTTTACATGACTTTTTTTTTCTTTTTGTGCCACAATTTTACAACAGGACCAAGTGTTTTGACATGAATTTGGATACCTCATTTGCTTGTTTACTGAAACCTGTCAGTCGTTTCAGAATACCAATGCAAACTGATATACTTTTGAAAACCTGCTGGAATCCGGATGTTAACCCTCTGATATGTATAAAGTCATTCGTCAGTGTTATGGAATCCAGTGTTGGAAACATATTTAGGATGAAATTTTGTTTGCAATCTGTCAGTCTTGATGGAATAGCATTTGAAACATTAATATTTATGAAATATGCTGTTGGAAAGCTGTCAGTCGTGATGGAATATCATTTCATAGCTGTTGGAAAATGGTAACAATTTTTTCCGGAGGCCTGTTAATGTGGATTGAATAGTATTGGAAACCTGTGAATCTTTAAAGGTAATATGACTGTAATCTTGATCCTATTTTTCATCCGTTGTTGTAAATCTGTAATATTTGCTGAATATTTTTAGTGAGCAATCTGTCCAATTAGGTTTCAAATTTAAAACAATGAAGGGATTCAAGGTGACCACTTTTACCACTCTTGTACATTATCTGACCAACCGTGTGGCACTATCACCATGACAACGGTAAAATGTGTTTATGTGAAAACTGCCATGGTTAACAAGTTTGTTTGTTTGTTGTTTGTTGTTTAATGCCGCATTCAGCAATATTCCAGCTATATGACGGCGGTCTGTAAATAATTGAGTCAGGACCAGACAATCCAATGATTGACATCATGAGGATCGATCCACGCAATTGGGATATGATGACATGCTTCAACCAAGTCAGCGAGCCTGACCACCCAATCCCGTTAGTTGCCTCTTACGACAAGCATTGTCACCTTTTACAGCAAGCATGGGTTGCTGAAGACCTATTCTACCCCAGATCTTCGCGGGTTGGTTAACAAGTCCCCACCATAGACTCATCATTAGTCTGTCATACAGACCCTGAAACAAATATAGACAGCCCTTGCAAGTCTATAAAGTTTGGCAAGTCTAGATTACTGCAGTATCAGGGTCTGTACAAATCTGCTGAATTCCGAAAATGAAGAGAGTCTCTGGGCTCCTTTTTATTATATTTTTATTAAGATAATTTAACAACTTTCAGAGACTAAATGTTAGTCTAACTCATCATCAGCTAGGGTAAGACACAGATAGGGTCTGAATCCCATGTGTTGACTGTGTCCAACTGGTCTTGATTGTGTAGGAAAAGCGTCACTGTTAAGCTGCTTTGTGTCAGAACGCTGTACATCACAATGTGTGTGTGTCATTTATCCTTGCTGCAAGCCTGACGTTGAGTCCTCAGAGTGCTGGATGATGCTGGAGATGCCTCCGACAATTCAAACATTACTTGTATTTTAGACATTAACAGAAGAAGAGGATGTGACTTGATGTAAGAAGCTCTTAGTCAAGCTAAAAACAAAGTCTTGACTTTGAGGGAGTGAGTGAACGAGGGAGGTATATACATTGATATAGTTGATAAACAGCTTCGAGACTGAAGCAGTCATGTTGGAGAAAGAAGTTTTAAGATGCTGTTATTACTAAATCTCTGCAGATTGTATTGGGGATTGTGTTGCAGAGCGGAGTGTCCATTGCTTTGGCTTGACAGCACAGTGATCATGACAGTTAATAAGTTTTTCAGTTTATATCTGGCTGATAGTGGAATAAAAGGACTCGTAGCCAAGATAATCACATCCTTGAGTGAGTGAGTGGGTGACTCAGTGAGTGAGTGAGTGGGTGGGTGAGTTAGTGGGTGGGTTGGCGGGGCGAACGAGTGAGCGAGAGGGCGGGTGGGTGTTTGAGTGAGTGAGTGAGTGGGTGGGTGGGTGGGTGGGTGGGTGGGTGGGTGAGTGAGTGAGTGAGTGAGTGAGTGAGTGAGTGAGTGAGTGAGTGGGTGGTCGAGTGAGTGAGGGAATGAGTGAGTTTGGGTGGGTGGGTGGGTGGGTGGGTGAGTGAGTGAGTGAGTGAGTGGGTGGGTTGGTGGTGTTTGGGTGAGAGTGAGTGAGTGGGTGACTCAGTGAGTGAGTGAATGAGTGAGTGAGTGAGTGGGTGGTCTGAGTGAGTGAGTTTGGGTGGGTGGGTGAGTGAGTGAGTGAGTTGTTTTTGGTGGGGTTTTGGTGAGTGATAGAGTGAGTGAGTTAGTGAATGGGTAAGTGAGTGAGTGAGTGAAGATGAGTGGTAGTGAGTTTAGTAGTGGGTGAGTGAGTGAGTGAGTGGGTTAGTTAGTTAGAGAGTGAGTGAGTGCAGGCAGGTAGGCAGGCGAGTGGTCAGGTGGGTCTGTGATAGTGAGTGAATGAGTGAGTGGTGTAATGCTGCTATATTCAGACTCATCACAGCGTGTCAGTTTGATGCGGGAGGAAGCAAGGAGCCAAGCATATATGTTAGGTTTTTGTTAACCTAAAGAAATTTGGCTGTGGCCGCCAGTTGCCTACTGTTTCCTGATTGGCTGATAATAGGATGGGCGGGGCCTGTGAGCCGAAAGATGTGACTGGTATCCTTCCATCTACATTTTTGTAGATAAGAGAAGGAGAAATTTTTGTTGAGTTATTTATTTATGAGAGATGACTTGAATGTATTTGTAGGTATAAAAGTAAGAAGTGGTGTGTACACATAGTTTCGGTCATGTACACATTATGCATGTCAATATTTATATTTAAACCTCGATCCATCAACACAGAAAATATTAAAGTATTTAAGCCATATGTGGGTACCAAGTGGGATGAGGATCAAACAATGATAATGTCACATGAATTTGAAAAAAGGGGAGAAATGGGATTGGTTGGCTAATCTGAAATACAACATATAGCTTTCATACGACTTGGACTTGCAGACTTATTTTAAGTTTTAACTAAGTTGTGGAAGATTAAGAGCAGAAAATAGACAGTATTTCCATGCATCAGCTTGATGTCTGAGGAAAGCCCCAATTGATGAATATTAACTATTTTTGTGAAACTAACAAGCATGGAATACTGCTGACAGACGAAGGACCCTTATGTGGGGAAATCTGGGATTCAACACATGATCATTAAATCCTAACACAACTAAGGGATGTAACTCTACGCAGCAAAATGCAGAGATTTCAGTACAGCATTCATCCAGCATCCCTATCCCAAACAGCTTTCATGGAATAGCACTAGCTTGACTTTTTATTCATGTTCTAGAATTGTTTCGCTTTCATAAAAAGACCAACAAACCAACCAAACCAATCATAAAATACATATATTCCACAGTAATGATGCAGAAAGGGGGGCACGGGTGGCCCAGTCTCCTAAGGTGCCACGATTCGCTGTGCAGAGTTGCGTCCCTTGGGCACGCCAGAAACCTATGATTGTGGGTTCGAATCCTGGTTCGCCCCAATTATGTTTCTAGGTTTGTCAGCACCAACCCACCATGTTAGTGGGTTTCACCGAAGAGTAAACGTCTGAGACCTGCATCACTTCGGGCTTTCCTCCCACATTAGGCTGACACGCCGCGATATAACTGGAATACTGTTAAAAGCGGCGTTAAACCCAACTCACTCACTCACTCATGATGCAGAAAAAAGTCCCTGGTTGAGCGCCGTAATAGGTCATGTGTTCCACCAGACAGCTGACATTTGCTTCTGGTATGACTATGTCAGTGATTTACGGCTTTTAAGATAAAATTTAATAATTCATTGGAATTGTATCTTCATATTTTATGACACTGTGCCATTCTTTATTCTTGATTTGAATCTAAGAATACGGCTACAGATATAATTGCCATGATAATAGTTCACAGCTAGTTACATTTTCAAAGGGTAACAGAAATGTTATTGTTTTTAAAAAAATCGTTGTGAGTAGATGAGGAAAAATAAATAAAATATTTTAATAGTTTGGTGTCTTCAAGATTAATCTGAACATATCACCATGTGTGGCTTCTACCTGGAGATAGGGGCGGTCGGGTAGCCTAGTGGTTAAAGCGTTCGCTCGTCACGCCGAAGACCCGGGTTCGATTCCCGACATGGGTACAATGTGTGAAGCCCATTTCTGGTGTCCCCGCCGCGATATTGCTGGAATATTGCTAAAAGCGGTGTAAAACCATACTCACTCACTCACTCTCCCTGGAGATGGTCAGTCAGCCTTGCCATTAAGTAGACTACTGGGCAAAAAAGTATATATCATGTCAAGCTCATTTAAATCAGATCTTAGTTCTCCTCCCACTAAACATAGATCTGAGAACACCCCAAAACAGGTCACTAAAATTGAAACAAACAAGAAATTGTTATTTAATGGTGATCTATGTGATATTGATATCATTGTTGTGTTTTGGACCTTTGCATTGAGAGCTTGTCAGTTTAAGTCCTTATAATAACTGCTGACCGTGTGTCAGCGTCTCTTGCTCCTGCTGTCTCCACCCCTCTCTCTCTCTCTGTCTCTGTCTTTCTCTCTCTCTCTCTCTCTCCCTCTCTGTCTTTCTCTCTCTGACAGATCTCTCTCACTCTCACACCTATCTCACAGATCTCTCTCTCACACCTATCTCACAGATCTCTCTCTCTCTCTGTGTCTTTTTCTCTCTCTCTCTCTTTCTCTCTCTCTCTCTCTCTCTCTCTCTCTCTCTCTCTCTCTCCCACCCTCCATCACTCCATCCCCCATCCATCCACTCTCTCTATTTCTCTCTCTTTCTGTCAGGTGCCCCCCTTTCAGCAACACTTTCAACTCCCCTTTCAATTCCCCTTCCGTACCACTTCCAGCTTTCCTCACACATTAAGCTGACATACTGCGATACATTGAAATACTCTTCAGTGGCATTAGACCACTAGCTGACTCACAACTTCTGTCCAGCTTACTCAGAACTTGCAGACAACCTTATGCAACAGGGGGCACAGATGGCCTAGTCGTCTAAGGCCAGTCGTCTAAGGCGCCGAGATTCGCTGTGCAGAGTTGCGTCCCTTGGGCACGCCAGAAACTCACTCACTCCTTATGCAACTGAACTAAAATGAGTATAGATTTGTTCAACCTTATCAGGCATTGTGAGTGATATCTATCAGGGTGCCGGTGTATAAAACAACCTTACCGCTAGGATGATCGTAAGTCTACGTCAAAGTATGGAAGATACGATGACCTTAGCGCTAAGATGCCTTTGTACAACAGGACCCTGCTATACAGTGAAACATTCTCAAGTCAAATGGTCCAGGCAAGACTAACACTTTATCAATGAAAACATGTCTGTAACATTTCTGTTTTTTCTTTGAAAAATCTTTCCTCTTCTGCTGTTTTCATATCAAGAAAACTAGATTTGGTTAGTTTCATCTAGGCTTTTAGTTAAAAAAATACTTTAAAAAAATAAATTACAAAGTCATGGTGAAGTACTAGGTCCAGGCACGATATCAGTAATGTGGATGGCATTGGTACTCAAAGTCTCAAACAGAGAATGGGGTTTCACTATAGAGGTTAACCCCGTCAACAAGCTGACAAGGTAAAGATGTCATCTGGGGGATGACTCCTCGCCCTGCTACATAAGTAACATGATATATGTTGTATTAATGTGCTTACTTGAATTAATTTCATTATGTCAATTCAAACTGAACTGTTGGTATGGGTGGCCAAGTCGTCTTAGGCACCATAATTCACTGTGCAGAGTCGTGTCCCTTGGGCACACCAGGAACCTATGATTGTGAGTCAAACCTGCATCACTTTTGGGTTTCCTCCCATATGACGCTGACACGGCGTGATATAACTGGAATAGTGTTCAAAGTGGCATTAGCCCCATCTTCCTTGCTCACACAAACTGACCTAAAACAGAATGTAATTGGTTCCGCCTTGTTAGTCATCCAGGAGGTCTGAAGTGATGTAGAAAAGAGACATCATGTTTTATGACTGGAGTAAGTTTCAGTGTCAATGTAAGTATAATTGACAGGCTGGTGTCAAGAACGTCAGACATGAAATGTGAGTCTGTCAAAGGTCCGGAGACCCATTGGAGCAGATCTTCTTGATCTATGTCCATGGTACGCTAATTAGGTTATTGTTGGTACAAGCATTCATCTCCTCAACAACTGGCAAGCAGTACGAGTTGTATTGAAAAATGACCATTTTAACTCGTAATTGTTAATGACCCATGACATGGCAGCTGGGAGCCCCTTGTACTTACAGTGAAGAATGTGAGCTGGATATAGTGAGGCTGACCTCGGTGACCTTGTGTAACGAGGCGGTGATACAGTTGTCACAGCTGCTGTTGGTGTAACTAAACCATGGGGGAACTATAAGTAGACTATTACCTGTCAGAGAATGTCTGTGAGGAATGTTACCGTCAGAGATATATTTCATGGATCTGATTGATTGCTGAATTATATATAGGCAGGGATTGTTTAATTTTAAGATGTGTGTCTGTTACCTCATGCACTCACACAACTTATTGTCCCATCAACTGAGGCAGATCCTGGATTTTAAAAATGGGTACACACTAACCAATTCATCAAATGGTTGACACGTAAACCAAGTCTGAAAAAAGGGTCAGTGACCATCTTCTGTCCCACCCCAGGCTTGATACATGCATACCACACACATGCATACCACACACATGCATACCACACACATGCATACCACACGCAGGCATGCATGCACACACGCAAACGCACACCACAGACATGTCCACACCCACTCAGACACACCACACACAAACAATATCCATACACAAACACCAACCACACACACACTCATACCACACGCTCATACACACACACTCGTACACACATGCACCAAAGCATGCACCCATGCCAAAACACAACACCACACTAACACACACACCACACTAACACACACACCACCCCACAACACACCACACACCATACCGCACGCTACACCACCCAACACCACACCACACTAACACAAACACCACCCCACAACACACCACACACCATACCGCACGCCACACCACCCAACACCACACCACACCACACCACACTAACACACACACCCCACCACCCCACACCACACCACGCACCGTACTACACACCACACCACCCAACACCACACCAGACCACACTAACACACACAACACACCACAACACACCACGCACCGTACTGCCGACCATACCACCCAACACCACACTAACACACACACCACACCACACACCGTACCGCACGCCACACTACGCCATGCCACACCATACCATACTATATCATACCATATCACACCACGCCACGGGTAATACTGTTTTCTAGATGCAGATTCCTCAAAGCTGTGTTGCCAGTCCAAGTGAGTATGACAACAAATTGGATCCCTTCACACTCAAGTTGCTTCTTGACAGCATGTACGAGTGTTAATCATGTTTATGATGATTCTGTGTTAATGTGATTGCCAAGCTGGGGTTTTGCCTTCATTACGCTCCATTTCTTCAAGAGGTAATAGGTGTCATGCAATAAGCCGAAGCTCACCTGCACTGAAAATGTCGTGTCTGCATGTACCATTACAGAGGCGGATCCAGAAGTTTAAAAAAGGGGGTTCACATAATACCCAAGTCACAAAGGTGACTTGGCCGAGGGTGCAGTTAACAAGTCAGGGGCTGAATAAAAGGAGATAATGTGCATTAGGAAACTTGATATGAAGTAAACAGGTACCGTATTCGACGTAATAAGCGCCCCGCTCTAATAAGCGCCCATGGCGATATTTGCTAATATATTGGCTAGTGAACAATCCCAATTAGCACCCCTTCCGATTGATTAGTGTACACAAGACCTATTTATTCGTGTATAATACGCACTCATGTGTAATATGCACCCTCAATTAAATTCTGGAAAAATATATCTGTTGTATATAAACATTTCAGGCTGTCAGCATAAACCATGAAATTTATCTTTCAACTCTGTTTTTTTTCACCAAAATAATATTCTAATAAGAGCCCCCTATTTCTAATTTTGAGAGCGCCCTGGGCGCTTATTACGTCGAATACGGTAGTAGGTGAAAAGACATACCGTACATTTAGTGGCCGACTTTTTACCCTGCCCCAGTTTTTCACCTCCTTTGTAGCCACATACCCTTGTTTATCTAATTCTACAGTGTGTTTTACTCATCGGAAACCTATCTGTTATTGTCCCCCCCTATAAACTGGAAGGGGGATATAGGCAGGGGTCCGGAAAATTTAAAATCCCAATCGGACATTTGCATTTAGGCCATGCCCCCTTCAAATAGCGTATTTTAGTACGACTTTTCACGCACATTACAAGTTGTTACGTATTTATGATATGATGAATTATTTCAATCTAGATTGTTTAATTCACCGGACAATTAATAACAATTAATATCATTTTAGATATAGTCTACATGGAAAACATATTTTTGTTTCTGTTATAATAACGATCTGTTAACGTAGTGAACGGTCTAATTAATATTCATGAGTTATATCTGCTCAACTGAATGCGTTGTCACATTTGGATCGAGACTATTATCCTGTATTTGGTTATCACTTGACCTCACGGGTAAAAGTTTTTTTTAAACTATTATAAGATTATTAAAAAACAAGACAGATAATATAATCAACGGACAATACTTTTTAAAATGTCCGGACAGAAAAATTTAAATGTCCGGTACGAAACATTTTAAACCGGACATTTGAGATTCCCAATCGGACATGTCCGGCGCACATGACGGTTTCCGGACCCCTGGATATAGGAATGGGTGCTGTCCCTAGTCTGTCTGTCATGTTTCATTTCCGGAGCAGAACTCAGAAACCATGAAAGATATCTTAACCAATCTTGGCACATTGATAGGTCTAGTGGTGAACTGGAGCCTTTTGATGGTTTCGGTTTGTTGAAAAAAATATTTTGTGTGTTTCCATGGAAACGACTTTGACTTAGACTGAAAATGGCAGTAGTACTCATTTCCGGAGCAGATCTTGAAAACCGTACAATATTTCTTGCGTTGCACATAACCGGATATTGGCAGGGGATATTAATATTTCATGCTTGTTAAAAATTAATTTGGTGTCTCTAAAACTGCATGGCAGTCATTTTGAAAATGTCTTTTATGCCAATTAGTTGGTCATTTCTGTATTTGGATTCTCAATCAAGGATCTGACAACAGTGACAGAAGCCTCTGCAATACCACAACAATATTCGTCATGTTGGAGACCATCCATTCAGTATTTGGGGAATCACTGCTAGGTGCAACCCTGAGAAGGGGAGGCAAACAGATTTTGGTGGGACTTACAACACCTTAAAATTTCCCTGGTGGATCCAGAGGGGGGTGAACCCTCAGTCATTAAGTGCACCCTCAGTCATTAAGTGCACCCTCTGTCATTAAGTGCACCCTCTGTCATTAAGTGCACCCACAGTCATTAAGTGCACCCTCAGTCATTAAGTGCACCCTCCGTCATTAAGTGCACCCTCAGTCATTAAGTGCACCCTCAGTCATGAAGTGCACCCACAGTCATTAAGTGCACCCTCTGTCATTAAGTGCACCCTCTGTCATTAAGTGCACCCTCAGTCATTAAGTGCACCCTCAGTCATTAAGTGCACCCTCTGTCATTAAGTGCACCCTCAGCCAAGACCCTTTGCTGAAATTTTGGAAATCCGCATCTGTTTTTTAAGACATCCAATGAACCATCACTTTTTTATAACACCTCCACCATACCACCACCCCCCCACCCCCCCACCCCCCACCACCCTCTGGGGGAAATAGCGATCACTGAACTGAAGGTATCCAATGACAGTCAACCAAAAGTGTTGTGTAAGTAGCCAAATGCCATTTCTGAACTGCGCCAGACCTGGGGGATATGTCATCTCCTGATGACTTGTTTGGTAAAAAGCCAAGGCAAAATACTTCAGTATTGTTTATTATGCTATTATTTCTTCTAAACAATCCTCACCCCACTCCCCCAGACTATCAAATGGTGTTCCCATTGTGTCATGTGACAGAATTCATTACTGCATTGTGACAGGTGTAGTGGACAGTTTCAAGCAGGACCTGGTTATCGCTGACCACTGTCCCCATCCGGACACTTGCTGTGTCATTCTATCTCAGCCAACATGTTACCTTTGTGTCAACGCCAGCCAACATCTGAAACTCACATTCCCGGGATTCCTTGGATTGCTCAGACATCCCTCATGATTATTTAACTCACCTAGAATCAGTCGGTTTTATCATTGAGGTTTGTGGGGCTTCTGTTGCATTTTTGCCGCATTTAATGTTACGACTACTGGGGACTCACCCCTTGATGTTGTCATGTCTACTGGTGACACCCCCTCACTTCAATAAGGTTGTCATGTCTACTGGTGACACCCCTCACTTCAATAAGGTTGTCATGTCCACTGGTGACACCCCTCACTTCAATAAGGTTGTCATGTCTACTTGTGACATCCCCTCATTTCAATAAGGTTGTCATGTCTACTGGTGACACCCCTCACTTCAATAAGGTCGCTGTGACTACTGGTGACACCCCTCACTTCAATAAGGTTGCAATGTCTACTGGTAACACCCCTCACTTCAATAAGGTTGTCATGTCTACTGGTGACACCCCTCACTTCAATAAGGTTGCAATGTCTACTGGTGACATCCCTCACTTCAATAAGGTTGTCACATCTACTGGTGACACCCCCTCCCTTCAATAAAGTTGTCATGTTTATAACATATGAGTCCTGTGGTGACTTTATAACTGGTCACTTTGACATTAAATATATAATTGTACTTTTATCCAAATGAAATGAACTTTACTCCTAGAATATTTTGAATAATAAGCCATTTTTGTCTTTAAAATAGAAACTATCAAATATAATAGGAAATTATTTATTCAAAGATTCCTAAATGTTATTCTTTAATAAACGATGCCAATTCATGGAGATTTGTTCTGATAGTACATTCAAACTTATCTCTTCATTGGGTTTTTATAATAAATGTGATCCACCATGCGAGGAGGGACCTTATGGGTGAAAATCACGTTTTGACTTTTCATTATATTTTAAAATTATGACATCTTTGGGACACAAAAGTGCAGTTCACAAGCTTCAATTCATATTTATTACAGAGATACATGACATCACACATGGTGATCTTCACTGAAGTAAGTTGACGTCAAACGTCTTTATGACGTCATAGCACAACTGTATCCTAGCACCCATAAGGTCCCTTGTCTCCTGATTGGTCACATTGTTAAAGTAAGGGCACCAAGTACAAGTTATTTTTAAGTGACAGCAAAACTTATTTTAAAAGGCTTCAATCTTTGTCTTAATTACAAAATACTACTCTAAGATGTTATATTTCAAGGTCCCTTTCCACAAACCAATCTTAGCATGATGACTCATCACAATGTTAAAGTATTGGAGTTACAATCATCTTAGCGCTAAGATGACTTTAAGGGAACCTGCCTTGAAACTACCTGAAACTCATAAGGCCTTTTATTTTTTTATTATTTGGTTTGCAAACATTTGAAAAAAGGTTATCTTCCAGATAAGTACTGCTGCTAATGAATAAACAACAAACATGTTCTGATATGGCTTGACACCAAAAAATAATTGATAATATTTATGCATATTATATATATATTTGATAATATTTGTACATATTATTTATATATATTTGATAATATTTATACATATTATTCACCATTTCTTATGAACAGTGGTGAAAATATCTTTCTTTCTTTTTTCATCTAATTGTGAAACAAATTCATCACAATTATTTTTGTCAAAAGTCATTGTATATTCTTTTCTAATTTCAGCGTGATATTGTTAGTAGTTTTTGGTCATTCAATCATAACCCACCCACTTCAAAGATCTATAAGCCGGAAACAGCGATATTTTGCCCAACTGATTTTTTTGTAAGCTTTGTAAGTACTCCCAATTTCTTCACCTCAAATATTTCCAAATTAAATCTACAGGTAAGAGATTAACTTTCTGTGTGGTACTATTCATGGAGTAATTATGGTAGTTTGCCCCCTCAACAATATTGTTACACTGTAATCTGCATTCCCCCAAGGCTATGTTTGTATCTACTCCGAGATCAGAGAAACATCACTTGAAGGAGAGGCAGCCTCAATGAAGGTGACACTGCCGACGCTTACATGGCCACTTGGGACTCATGTTGACAGTTTTGAAGCAAGTTATTTCCCTCAAAGGCTATTTCTGTGAACACCTGACAGGTTAATTACAGGTGTGTGTACAGGAAAACAACAAGGCCTCATTGTAATGTTTTTGAACCTTATCTGATTTGGTTGTACAAAAACAAAGGTTTTAACATGAGAATGCTTTGTAGTTGGTCAGTATTTTTCAGTACGGAGGTGTTAGTACGGATTCTAGTTAGAATCAGACTCAGAATTAAAGGTAACATATATTGTTAACTTAAAGGCACATAATTATATTGACAAATTGCCCATTTTTTCAGAGGATTTTGTTGAAGTAAGTCGTTTGTTTGTTGTTTAACACCACACTCAGCAATATTACAGCTATATGATGGCGGTCTATAAACAATCGAGTCAGGACCAGAATATCCAGTGATTGAAAACATGAGCATCGATCGACACAATTGGGATACAATGACATGCATCAACCAAGTCAGCAAGCCTGACAACCCGATCCCGTTGGTCGCCTTTTACGACAAGCATAGTTGCCTCTTAAGGCAAGTATGGGTTGCTGCAGACCTATTCTACCCCAGAATCTTCAAGGGGGTCAAGCATGGGTTGCTGAAGACCTATTCTTCCCCGGAATCTTCAAGGGGGTCAAGCATGGGTTGCTGAAGACCTATTCTACCCCGGAATCTTCAAGGGGGTCAAGGATGGGTTGCTGAAGACCTATTCTACCCCGGAATCTTCAAGGGGGTCAAGCATGGGTTGCTGAAGACCTATTCTACCCCGGAATCTTCAAGGGGGTCAAGGATGGGTTGCTGAAGACCTATTCTACCCCGGAATCTTCAAGGGGGTCAAGCATGGGTTGCTGAAGACCTATGCTACCCCGGAATCTTCAAGGGGGTCAAGCATGGGTTGCTGAAGACCTATTCTTCCCCGGAATCTTCAAGGGGGTCAAGCATGGGTTGCTGCAGACCTATTCTACCCCGGAATCTTCAAGGGGGTCAAGGATGGGTTGCTGAAGACCTATTCTACCCCGGAATCTTCAAGGGGGTCAAGCATGGGTTGCTGAAGACCTATTCTACCCCGGAATCTTCAAGGGGGTCAAGGATGGGTTGCTGAAGACCTATTCTACCCCGGAATTTTCAAGGGGGTCAAGCATGGGTTGCTGAAGACCTATTCTACCCCGGAATCTTCAAGGGGGTCAAGGATGGGTTGCTGAAGACCTATTCTACCCCGGAATCTTCAAGGGGGTCAAGCATGGGTTGCTGCAGACCTATTCTACCCCGGAATCTTCAAGGGGGTCAAGCATGGGTTGCTGCAGACCTATTCTACCCCGGAATCTTCAAGGGGGTCAAGCATGGGTTGCTGAAGACCTATTCTACCCCGGAATCTTCAAGGGGGTCACGCATGGGTTGCTGCAGACCTATTCTACCCCGGAATCTTCATGAGTTGTTGAAGTAAGTCAATGGGGGGAACCAATAAGGTCTTTGATAGGCATTTAGAAGTTGGAAGAACATGAATACATGACACTTTTTATGGATAACAGCTTTTTTTATTCTTTGTAACAACATTTCAGAGCTACTTCTCGCCCCTTCATCAGGTGATTGAAAAATAGTTGTAAGTGCTGTACTTTTGTGCAGAGTTGTGTCCCTTAGTCAAGTCAGGATCTTCTGGTCTCCTTCACTTCCAAGTTTTTCTCCAATATTTATTGTTATGGAAATACCATGCATAGACCAGTACTGATTTCCCAAAAGTGGTAAATGTCTAAGCCTATCCCAGATTCCCCTTGATGAATGATCCAAGATTTCTCAGCACCTTATCCCTGCCCACAGGTTTCAGTGAAAATTGTCTATAACATCTGCATCAATGAGCGTTCTTTGCCGAAACAATTTTATAAATCTTAGCATGGTTTGTGCACTTGTCAATATCATAAATCTTAAATCTGACATGTGATGACAATACATCATTGGAAAAAAATCCTTTTCAGTCATACCAAAATCCCTTGGATCTCTACTGTCGGCGGTATGAAAAAATCATTCTTATTCTGATTTCATTATAGTTTGTTTTTATCAGTTTTTAAGGTTGGTGGATTCTTAAACAAAGCGAAGATATTGTTAGGTTGAACTTTATATCTGAGATCACCTTGAAAACAAATACCTAAATATAATGGCTATTCGTAAACTGTGTACCCGTGAATATCCGGGTTAGAGTGAGTGAGTTGGGTTTAACGCCGCTTTTAACAGTAATCCAGTTATATTGCGGCGTGTCAGCTTAATGTGGGAGGAAAGCCTGAAGGGATGCAGGTCTCAGACGTTTACCACTTCTGTGAAACCCACGAGCACAGGTATGGTGCTGACAAACCTAGAAACATAATCGGGGCGAACCGGGATTTGGATCCACAAACATAGGTTTCTGGCGTGCCCAAGGGACGCAACTCTGCACAGCAAATCTTGGTGCCTTAGACGACTGGGCCACCCGTGCCCCCTCCGGGTTAGAATTGATCTTCAGCCACCCTGGCCTGTCATAGAGAAGATTATTGATGCATTTCATCTTCTATCAATTGCGTTGATCGATGCTCATGATCCCAATCATTGAATTGTCTGGTCTAAACTTGATTATTTAGAGACAGCTGTCATACATCTTCCCGAGGCAAGAGAGTTAACTGACTTTAAAAGTCCAGTTTCCGCCCTTGCCGAACTAGGCTGGAATTACTGGGTTCGATCGTAGCATCACCAGTGGCTATTACGAGTTATGTCCTTTCTATGCCTCTCCTATTGACCAATCAGATTCAACCTCTCGTTTCACTTGCGTTTGCTTCAGACAAAACGGTGGCGCCCAGTCAAGACGATCTGATTGATAATCAAGATCTATATTGTGATAAAACGAGTCTTACATCGTGAAGTGCATCAAATCACGTGAGCACGTGATTAAAAGCATGAAAAGATTTAGAAAATATCTGTTGACAACGAGTTAGCGGTGCACATGCTTTGCAAATCCTGCAGTCGACCGAAATCTGCATGACACTTTACGAACCGGATTTCGATTTCAGTGCACGATTATGATTGGACTATGCATAGACTCGTTAGTCCAGCAAAAATGTACCTCCATAATACCAGCCTAGTTCGGCAAGGGTGGAAACTGGACTTTACAGTCAGTTAACTCACTTGCCTGGGAAGATGGCTGTCATAAAGCTCGAATATTGCTGAGAGTGGCGTTTAACAACAAACAAACAAACAAACCTACACTTTGTGAAAATACTGAATATGATAGCTATACCTAAACTGAGTACTCGTGAATATCCAAGTTAGAATTGATCTTCAGCAACCCATGCTTGCCTTAGGAGATGACTACGGTATGTTTGTCGTTAGAGGCGACAAACGGGATCAGGTGGTCAGGCTTGCTGACTTGGTTGCGTAGATTGATGCTCATGATGTCAATCACTGGATTGTCTGGACCAGGCTTGATTATTTACAGACAGCAGCTGGAATATTGCTGAGTGCAGCATTTACCAACAAACAAAACAAACCTTCACCATGTAAAAATACAGACTGTTAAACAAAAACCCACTGTTTGAGTGTCTAATATATTTTCCTGCTCATATTGGAGGATTTACAAGGAGTACTCTCAGTAAAGAGCACTTTTCGAAATGTGCTTCTGTTAGGACCTTAAGGAAACACAACTTATATAAAGGTAGGTGTGTTTAGCATTAAATAACAAATTGCTTTGTTGCTATTAAACAGGCCATAAAAATATATTTCTCAATTGAGTTTTTGAAGAAACTGACGGGACACCTAAAATAAAACTGATCTTGTACCTTTAAACATATGAAATGTTGTTAGGCAAGTACTCTTGGTAAAAATATAATGTGACATCAAACAGATCTTTCGTCTTGCTTTCAATTATAAAGCAATATTGTAATGTTGTTTCAGCAAAAACTTTAACAGTCAAATCATAGTAATTTCAAGCTATTCAATTGCCGAAGGTACTGTTGCACTTGATATAATGTACCAGACGATCTCAACGAATCAAATTACTCTGAGATACAGAGCATAATACAAAACAATCAGATGTGATGGAGGCCATTTTGTTCTCATTGTCACTGATTTCGCTTAATGTCAGCTGTAGGCTTAATGGTCAGCTGACGTGATTATTACTTATTTTCATCTGGTAACACAATTAATTCCCACGCTCTATGGATATATTATTCATTTATGCCTCCGTAAATGTCGTACCACATGGTTAACCTGACATATTAACTTCCACACCACTAGTTTTCTCTTTATCAAACTGTTCACGTCATTCTATTTAATTCCCCTAAAGCATGATAAAGAGATCATTTCTTGTTTTATTGTTTAATGGATCAGCTGGATCTAAATCTTTGAAGTAAAAATATTCTGAAAAAATAATTTGCTATGGACATTATCTTTACTTTAAAACTTGATAAGTTGTTTTGTTTAAATTTTAATTTGACGTATGTTTTTAAAGGGTAAAAATTACCTCATGCATCTTGGCATATTGATGTAAAACTTTGTAATCAAAGAAACAAATTGGGATGCTCAAAAGTAAAGAGGATTTCAACTAATCTCTGGTTTCAAGTATCAGCTTTTTAGCAGTTGTAAAACAATATTAATCACCTTGTTGTCAAAGCTGCACATTTTTTATGCTTGGTTTATGGGTTTGCAGACCTTAAAAAATGAAACTTAAGAAAACAATAAAATCAGAATAAAAAGTTTTGGTTTTTATTCCACCTTTGGTAAAGATCACTACTACAATTTAAAAAACAAAGGAATATTTATAAGACTAAAACGATAAATGTTCATAACAGATTTTAGATCTTAAATATTACTAAGTACCCAAACCAAGCCATGGTTTCTAAAACATATTTCCCCTACCTATTCAAACCAAATGTTAGTATGATTAGAACAATCAGGTACAAGTTTGATTTATTTTATACTTCCAAATAATATTCTCTATGAACAATCTGATCCTGTCATGCCAAAGGGAAGCAACTCCTGACAGTGTGGCTGCAGTGTGATGACTGATACTTGTTGACTGGTGCTTGAAGCACCATTTCGCCATTCATGTGATTCAGAGTTGCGTCCCTTGGGCACGCCAGAATATTATGATTGTGGGTTCGAATCCTGGTTCGCCCTGATTATGTTTTTAGGTTTGTCAGCCCCATACCCGTGCTCGTGGGTTTCACCAAAGTGGTAAACGTCTGAGACCTGCATCACTTCGGGCTTTCCTCTCACATTAAGCTGACATGCCTCAATATAACTGTAATACTGTTGACAGCGGCGTCAACCCCAACTCACTCACTCACTCACTCAGATGACAATGTGTTGGGGATCCACCATTTAAAAAAATAATTTGACAAATTATTATTTTTCAGTATTTTCTCACACATGCACACACAGACCAAATACCAAATGGTTTCTCCCTTAGCATGGTAACCCAACTTGTTTTTACGCCTTGATTCACAGATCAGTCAAATTTCTTTGAATGACCGGGCATGAGAAATTAGCACTATTTTTAACGCTTTAAGGAACACAGCTCTCTTGAACTTCAGTTTCAAACTGTGACAAGAAGAGAGAGATAGGAATTTAGTGTCTGAAGAAATACAATTGTGTTTGTTGCCAATATTTCTTTTCAAGTAAATAAAACATCATTGTATTTGTGAACAGCTGCTAGTGTGTTCATTTTATTAGTTTTTTAACATTACCTCACTGCAGAGCGGTTACTCCTGTGAATACGGAAAGCTTGGCTTGCTCTCTAAGTCTAAATACTCAACACACTGGATATAAACTCAGCTTGTTACTTCTCTGGATACCATCCCGTGGCCAAGTGGATAGGGCGTCTGCGCGAGAGCGGAAGGTCTGGGTTTGATCCCTGGCTGCATCATACCATTAAAAGATGTTACTTGTTTTTACCAACATTAATTGAAAAAACAAGGACTAGTCAGCTTGGTGTCAATATACATTGTCTGAGCTGGGTATCAATGTTGAACTGCAACATGGTATCTCAGTGGGCTAGCACTATAAAACTGGCATTAGTTCAGACTATAAGCAGCCGCACACACAAATGCATGCATGTTGCGAAATAAGTGCAATTATCTTGAACTTGATGTTAAACCTCATTTCACCTCACCTCACCTCACCTTAGCTCATTTCAACACCATCTCCAAACCCACTGAAGCCTATTGTAGGTCTCTGATTAAGGGGATGCTGGGGTAGCCTAGTGGTTAAAGTGTTCGCTCGTCACACCGAAGAGCCGGGTTCGATTTCCCACATGGGTACAATGTATGAAGCCCATTTCTCGTGTCCCCCGCTGTGATATTGCTGGAATATTGCTAAATGTGGTGTAAAACAATACTCACTCACCTAATGTAACGTCTCCTTTCAGTATCAGGGATGAAGTATGGGCCCCCGCCTCTGCAAGTTGAGCTTCCGCTCGCTGCGCGACCTCTTCCTCCTCCTCATCCTCATCGCGGTGCTTTCCTCCATGATGACCCTCCACATGAGCAGTTACCTCCCTTGGCTCCAGTCCCAACCTGAGCTTAAGGTCCACGTAGACGGGCACCTCAACATCTACCGAAGTCTTCAACTGAGTCAGAAGAGGGAGGATGGGTCGAGGAAGAGGCTGCTGTTCCATGGGAGGAAGAAGATGTCTGAAGAACACCGGGCTCTGGTAGCAAGGCTGTTGCAGGTAGGTGAACACAGGGTAGGAGGTGTCCACAAAAAACTTGCAGTGGACTAGCCAACAGCTGTCCACTGGCTGTCACATCCCTGGAGTATAGAGCTGAAACAACAAGTCTAGTACAAATAACATGTATTGACAATCTGACATGTTCAAAATGTGCTTAGTCAGCATAATCTGTAAAGGTTCTTTGTTTTGTTTGTTTAATGCCACACTCGGCAATATTCCAGGAATATCATGGCAATCTGTAAATAATCGATTCAGGACCAGACAATCCAGTGACATCATGACCATCAATCCTTACGGCTGGGATACGATGACATGCATCAACCAAGTCTGTGAGCCTGACCCCCTTATCCTGTTAGTCGTCGAGCATAGTCGTCTCTTACGACAAGCATGGGATGCTGAAGACCAATTCTCCCCCAGATCTTCATGGGTGATCAGTAGAAACAGGGGCGAGTCCAAATATACCATCTGGGTAGCCAACCCCCAATTACCTGACCCTACCCGGGTACCTGCTGTAGGTCTCAAGAGATATGTACAAAATGTCTGATTGAAATAGTTTGACTGTAGCCCTGGATAAAATGTATTTAGATACACATATAAAATGATCTGCTCATGCATACTGAAATTTTATCTTTATACAAACATTTTAAAGTCCGAAGGAATGGGTGCATAGTCAGAAAGAAATGCGAACATTAGTAACTTGTAGTGTAACCATAGAGTTCCAGATCATTTTTGTCATTGAACATTATATCACTGACTAACCATGGGTCTGGGTAGTCCTGTGGTAACCGAGTCCTTCTCAGTACCTAAGTTACCCATCTTAGGTCTAAAAGACTCTGTGGTGACACTTGACTGATTGTTAGTTTTGTCATTAATTGGTACACATTGGAAACATCTCTTCCTAATATATGTACTTCTCTATATGTTTCTATGTTCAGCATTCCTTTTGGCAGTAAGTGAGTGAGTATGGTTTTATGCCGCTTTTAGCAATATTCCATCAATATTAGGCAGGGGACACCAGAAATGGACTTATCACATTGTACCCATGTCGGGAATCGAACCTGGGTCCTCGGCGTGATGAGCAAACGCTTTAACCACTAGGCTACCCGACAGCCCCTCTTTTGGCAGTGAGTATATTACTGTGTCCAAAGGATCATAGCGTAACCCTCCCATTACATGACATTACATGACAATGCTGGGTAATCTAGGCCTGCATGACACCGGATTACGTCATGTTCTTTCTGCAGGGGATAAGACTCCATCCTCAGCACTACATATGTAGGTTGAGGCTGGCTAGAGCTGCTGACACAACCATCAGGTTATCTTTATATGATAGGGTTCTTCCTCAATCTTTCTAATACCATCAAGTAGTCTTCTGGGAAATGTCTGCTGTAGAATTATATCTTCTTGGATAAAGAAAATCCTCCTTGTTCACCTGGTATGTCCCACAGAGTGGCAAGGCTCTTAGCGCTAAGGTGCCACATGGTCTGTATTTTAGGGTGTACATTGCTAACTAATTACATGGATTTACCGGGTCATTTATGTAGGGGCCCAGGGGACTCTAGCTTTTAGTTGTAGCGATCAGAGATTAAAAATGGGGTTCCCAAGCTACTAAAAAGAGGGGCCAGGGTAATGGTAAAAATTGAATACAGAACTCTATCACAAGTAATTTTACTGGACTTTTAGATGTGGACTTCCCCAACTGAAACAAATCTGCAATACCATTGTGTATGGTATTGCTGACCATTGTGTACAGTATCGCTGACCATTGTATACAGTATCGCTGACCATTGTGTACACTACTGTTGACCATTGTGTAGACTCTACACTGTAGAGTATTGCTGACCATTGTGTAGAGTATTGCTGACCATAGTGTACAGTACTGCTGACCACTGTGTACAGTATTGCTGACCATTGTATACAGTACTGCTGACCATTGTGTACAGTATTGCTGACCATTGTGTACAGTATTGCTGACCATTGTGTACAGTACTGCTGACCATTGTGTACAGTACTGCTGACCATTGTGTACAGTATTGCTGACCATTGTGTACAGTATTGCTGACTATTGTGTACAGTACTGCTGACCATTGTGTAGAGTACTGCTGACCATTGTGTAGAGTACTGCTGACCATTGTGTAAGGTATTGCTGACCATTGTGTACAGTACTGCTGACCATTGTGTAGAGTATTGCTGACCATTGTGTACAGTACTGCTGACCATTGTGTACAGTACTGCTGACCATTGTGTACAGTATTGCTGACCATTGTGTACAGTATTGCTGACTATTGTGTACAGTACTGCTGACCATTGTGTACAGTACTGCTGACCATTGTGTACAGTATTGCTGACCATTGTGTACAGTATTGCTGACTATTGTGTACAGTACTGTTGACCATTGTGTACACTACTGTTGACCATTGTGTACACTACTGTTGACCATTGTGTAGACTCTACACTGTAGAGTATTGCTGACCATTGTGTACAGTATTGCTGACCATTGTGTACAGTACTGCTGACCATTGTGTACAGTACTGCTGACCATTGTGTACAGTACTGCTGACCATTGTGTACAGTACTGCTGACCATTGTGTACAGTATTGCTGACCATTGTGTACAGTACTGCTGACCATTGTGTACAGTACTGCTGACCATTGTGTACAGTACTGCTGACCATTGTGTACAGTATTGCTGACTATTGTGTACAGTACTGTTGACCATTGTGTACACTACTGTTGACCATTGTGTACAGTACTGCTGACCATTGTGTACAGTATTGCTGACCATTGTGTACAGTATTGCTGACTATTGTGTACAGTACTGTTGACCATTGTGTACACTACTGTTGACCATTGTGTACAGTACTGTTGACCATTGTGTACAGTACTGCTGACCATTGTGTACAGTATTGCTGACTATTGTGTACAGTACTGTTGACCATTGTGTACACTACTGTTGACCATTGTGTGCACCACTGTTGACCATTGTGTAGACTCTACACTGTAGAGTATTGCTGACCATTGTGTACAGTACTGCTGACCATAGTGTACAGTATTGCTGACCATTGTGTAGAGTATTGCTGACATTGGGTACAGTACTGGTGACCATAGTGTACAGTACTGCTGACCATAGTGTACAGTATTGCCAACCATTGTGTACAGTATTGCTGACCATAGTTTACAGTACTGCAGACCATTGGGTACAGTATTGCCAACCATTGTGTACAGTACTGCTGACCATTGTGTACAGTACTGCTGACCATAGTGTACAGTATTGCTGACCATAGTGTACAGTATTGCTGACCATAGTGTACAGTACTGCAGACCATTGTGTACACCACTGCTGACCATAGTGTACAGTACTGCTGACCATAGTATACAGTACTGCAGACCATTGTGTACACCACTGCTGACCATAGTGTACAGTACTCCTGACCATAGTGTACAGTATTGCTGACCATAGTGTACAGTACTGCTGACCATAGTGTACAGTACTGCTGACCATAGTGTACAGTACTGCTGACCATAGTGTACAGTACTGCAGACCATTGTGTACACCACTGCTGACCATTGTGTACAGTACTGCTGACCATTGTGTACAGTACTGCTGACCATAGTGTACAGTACTGCAGACCATTGTGTACACCACTGCTGACCATTGTATACAGTACTGCTGACCATTGTGTACAGTATTGCTGACCATTGTGTAAGGTATTGCTGACCATTGTGTACAGTACTGCTGACCATTGTGTACGGTATTGCTGACCATTGTGTACAGTACTGCTGACACTGTGTACAGTATTGCTGACCATTGTGTACATTATTGCTGATCATCAACTCAGACACCCACAAACCAGAATCAGTTTTAATGCCTACCATGTTTCACACTTTACTTTTGTCATGGAGTGGAAAAATAAAATGACAAGCATCCATCATCTTTTATCAAGTACTACCAACTTGTAGCAAGCGCCTACAGCTCCCACTTCTGCTGCTCTTTAAGCTAGGCTCCCTGTTGTTAGCAGATAAACTGTATACCATACACTAATGAGCCTTGAACACTCATGAGGATAGGTGTAAGTAATGGCCCATATGGCGTCAATGGAGGGGGGCAATGTTGGTGCTTCGGACACTCAACAAGGTGTTTCAGTCTCAAGGTCAACCTCAATCCAGTGATGTCAATGCACCACCTCAATCCAGTGATGTCAATGGCACCACCTCAATCCAGTGATATAAGTGGCGCCACCTCAATCCAGTGATGTCAATGGCACCACCTCAATCCAGTGATGTCAGTGGCAACACCTCAATCCAGTGATGTCATAGGCATCACCTCAATCTTTATCAGTATGTCATTGGCGCCACTTCAATCAAGTGATGTAAATGGTGTCATCTCAATCTGCACCAGTATAATGTCATTGGTGCCTCTCATTCTGTACCAATGATGTCGATGATGCCATCTGTCACTACCAGTATGTCATTGGTGCCTCTCATTCTGTACCAATGATGATTATGATGCCATCTCTCACTACCAGTATGTCATTGGCACAATTTCATTCTAAACCAATGATGTCAATGGCGCCATATCAGTCAGTACCAGTTCAATTTTGGTGAAATATATTCTTTAAAAACAAATAATGATATTTCCTTTGATTATCAGAAATGCAATCTGTCATTAATATGTAAGTATATGGACATTTAATGTTATACACCTATTTACGGCATGGAAGAAGTCGCCCTTGATTAACTGCATGTTCAGGCTGGGTAACACTGTGCAGGTGCTGTGCACTGTCTGCAGGAGACTTTATTCAAGTGTTCTGGGGATTGGATATCTGGGCTCTGGCCAAGGGAATATGGAACATTTATGGACCAGGTAGTCTGGACTTGGTTATAATGTGGATTTTCCCATTTTCCATATCAGTCTGCACATTTATGCCTGCCCCTGTGTCCTGTCCGTGGGTAATGACTGGGTTTTTTACGCCATCGTTTCTGTAGGCAAACACTGTTTATTACATGCACAGATCTGATGACATTTTTTTTTAAACATTGATTTTTTCTAAATTTTTATTAAGAATAAATTCTGCTGACACGACATCAAATAATGACTTTGCCTGAAGGTTGTGTATAACACTGTTTAACCTAAGGGTGGGCATAGGTGGCCCAGTCATCTCAGGAGCTGAAATTTGCTGTGCACAGCTGCGTCCATTGGGCACATGGGAAGCCTATGGTTCAGGTTCGAATCCCTGTTGCCCTGATTATGATTGGTAAATGTCTGAGACAGGCATCACTTCGGGCTTTCCTCCCACATCAAGCTGACACGCTGCGATATAACTGGAACTGTTAACAGCGGCGAGAAACCCAACTCTCACTGAGCCTTTAGGCTATGTATAACACTGTGTTAGCCTAACAGCTATGTATAAATCTGTAGCTTGTTTGTGAACTGAAGCTGCAGTTACACAGCCCCACCCCAACCCCAACCCCAACCCCAACCCCCACATCCACACCCACCCCTACACCCACCCCTAAACCCACACACACACCCACACACACACCTACACCCACACACACACACACACACACACACACACACACACACACACACACCTACAATATCTCAAGTCAAGTCAAGTTTGTTTATTTGTTTGTTGTTTATCGCAGCAAAAAACCAAGCTATATGATAGCGGTCTCTAAATAATTGAGTATGGGCCATACAATCCAGTGATTGGCGTCATGAGCATCAATCCTTGCAATTTGGATATAATAACATGCATCAACCAAATCAGTGAGCCTGACCACCCGAATCCTTTAGTTGCCTCTTACAACAATTGTGATTTGTAGCTCTGTAGTTAAGAAAGGATCAAAAGAAAACTCTGTAAGTTGGAAACAAGCCATGGTCTGTTACATTAATAGGTGAGTGAAAGACTTCACTGATTCCACAGCTTTTGAGTAGATAAGGTCTGGACTTCTGACGCTTATAATGGTGTGAATTAACTTCCGTATCTAATCTTCAGAAATAACATATCAGTTGATTGATTCACTGCTGCCATGAGAACAGTTTTTGTCCACTCACAGCAGTTAGAATTAGACTGGTGAAAAAGGTTTGAGTGAGCAAGTGGGGTTTAACAGTATTCCAGTTAATAATATATCATGGCGTGTCAGCTTAATGTGGGACGAAAGTCTGAAGTGATGCAGGTCTCAGACGTTTACCACTTCGGTGAAACCCACAAGTATGGGTATGGTGCCGACATACCTAGAAACATAATCAGGGCGAACCGGAATTCGAGCCCACAATCATAGGTTTCTGGCGTGCCTAAGAGAAGCAACTCTGCACAGCGATTCACAGCGCCTCAGATGACTGTGACACTCCTGCCCTTGAAAAATGTTTGATATTAAGGTGCAATTCAAACTTTGATGTAGGACACAAGTCTTAATTCTTCAGGATACTTTAACATACGTTAAGTCACTTGCCTAAGTCACTTGCCTAAGTCACCTGCCGACGTCACTTGCCTAAGTCACTTGCCTAAGTCATGTGCCTAAGTCACTTGCCTAAGTCACTTGCCTAAGTCACCTGCCGACGTCATTTGCCTAAGTCACTTGCCTAAGTCATGTGCCTAAGTCACCTGCCGACGTCACTCTCCTAAGTCACTTGCCTAAGTCACTTTCCTAGGTCACGTGCCTAAGTTACTTGCCTAAGTCACGTGCCTAAGTCACTTGCCTAAGTCACTCTCCTAAGTCACGTGCCTAAGTTACTTGCCTAAGTGATGTGCCTAAGTCACTTGCCTAAGTCACTCTCCTAAGTCACTTGCCTAAGTCACTTGCCTAAGTCACTCTCCTAAGTCACTTGCCAAAGTCACGTGCCTAAGTCACGTGCCTAAGTTACATGCCTAAGTCACTCTCCTAAGTCACTTGCTTAAGTCACTTGCTTAAGTCACTTGCCTTGTGTTACATTTGCTTCAGTATGGGGCATGGCCGAAGCCCTAGAAACTAGGAGTCAAAGTACTGAACACAGTCCCCACAACTCTCCCCCACCAATCTGGCGTGATGTGTGATGTCTGTACACAGACCATGTGCCACCACCACATTTCAACCCACGTTAGGAAACAAAAACTGCACAGCAGACTTGGAAAATTTGAAAGTTTGAATTTGTTTTTTAGAAATAATTACAAATAGTTTGATAACAACATATGTGCACACTCTTAAGACCTTCATGGAATTCTACACCTTTATAACTCCAGGACACTTTAATGTGTAAATAAACAAGGGGCATTTTAAGTTTATGTGCATATGAAAAAATAATCTGTGATTTGGTGGCAATTTAGTTTATGATTTATCCATTTTGGGTCACTGATCATGTTTAGGGAAAGACAACCATCTGATTACAGTTAAAATACAGGCTACATTTAACATGCCAAGCATGTGAATCTGGCAGGTTCAATTGGTCAGTGCTAGAAATTTGTTTTTGTGGCATGGTATGAGCATTCCTTGGTCAGCTGGTCAGTCCGGCGGCAGGTGTTCAGAAACAGATGGAAACAATTGTTAGTGTAACATGAAGCTCATATTCAGTTACCCAGGACCTCCAGTGTTACCCAGGACCTCCAGTGTTACCCAGGACCTTCAGTGTCATCAATCTGATAGTACTTCCTGAATGACGTTTTACGCAACTTTTAACAGTTTTCTAGTTGGGCTGGGATCAGTCCAAACTTACCTGACCCTACCCAGGTACCTGCTGCAAGTCTCAAAATTTGGGTGCAAAATGTCCAACTGAGAATTGTTTTACTGGATCCCTGGCAAAAACTATTTTGATGATGATGATGATGATGATGATGATGACGATGACGACGGTGATGACAACAGAGTCGATGATGATGATGATGATGATGATGATGGTGACGACAACGGAGTCGATGATGATGATGATGATGATGATGAAATTTGGTTTATTAAATTTTGGATTCAAATATTTTCAAAAGCCTTTTGCACAACATCTAGTGGAGGCGGTCAAGAGGATCGGCATGTATTTTCCGTCATAAATATGTATTTTCTAACATGTTAAGACTATCATCTGTGTGTATTGATGATAAAGACGATGAAAAAGTGTACTTGAATCCTTCCTCGCCAATGCTTCAAGCCTGTGTTATACAGTGAGCAAATGGAGACATCAATGTAGGCAAATATTTCTGTAGAGTTATCTACCTTGTTGACTTTAAGCGATAAAGGCTTGGGGCTAAGATCACTGTGTTGAACTATTCCCAGATGTTGGGTGATGAATGGATGTGTTGACTGGAAGACTGATGATGAATTTTTGCAGAGATAATATTCATTTCATAAAACACCTGGCATTTCTACTTCATGGAGCCCATGGGGATTCTGGGATTGAATAGAAATCCCACATTTCCCATACTTCTTTCTGGAGTGATCCAGTGATAGAATAGGTACCCTGTACCCATGCTTGTCTCCTTGTAGGGATCAGGAGATAGAATAGGTCGCCTGTACCCCATGCTTGTCTCCTTGTAGGGATCTGGGGATAGAATAGGTCCTCTGTACCCCATGCTTGTCTCCTTGTAGGGATCTGGGGATAGAATAGGTCCGCTGTACCCCATGCTTGTCTCCTTGTAGGGATCCGGGGATAGAATAGGTCCCCTGTACCCATGCTTATCTCCTTGTAGGGACCTGGTGATAGAATAGATCCCCTGTACCCATGCTTGTCTCCTTGTAGGGATCCAGTGATAGAATAGGTCCCCTGTATCCATGCTTGTCTCCTTGTAGGGATCCAGTGATAGAATAGGTCCCCTGTATCCATGCTTGTCTCCTTGTAGGGATCCAGGGATAGAATAGGTCCCCTGTACCCATGCTTGTCTCCTTGTAGGGATCCCGGGATAGAATAGGTCCTCTGTACCCATGCTTGTCTCCTTGTAGGGATCCGGGGATAGAATGGGTCCCCTGTACCCATGCATGTCTCCTTATAAGGATTCGGGGATAGAATAGGTCCCCTGTACCCCATGCTTGTCTCCTTGTAGGGATCTGGGGATAGAATAGATCCCCTGTACCCCATGCTTGTCTCCCTGTAGGGATCTGGGGATAGAATAGGTCCTCTGTACCCCATGCTTGTCTCCCTGTAGGGATCCGGGGATAGAATAGGTCCCCTGTACCCCATGCTTGTCTCCTTGTAGGGATCTGGGGATAGAATGGGTCCCCTGTACCCATGCATGTCTCCCTGTAGGGATCTGGGGATAGAATAGGTCCCCTGTACCCATGCATGTCTCCTTATAAGGATTCGGGGATAGAATAGGTCCCCTGTACCCCATGCTTGTCTCCTTGTAGGGATCTGGGGATAGAATAGGTCCCCTGTACCCATGCATGTCTCCTTATAAGGATTCGGGGATAGAATAGGTCCCCTGTACCCCATGCTTGTCTCCTTGTAGGGATCTGGGGATAGAATAGATCCCCTGTACCCCATGCTTGTCTCCCTGTAGGGATCTGGGGATAGAATAGGTCCTCTGTACCCCATGCTTGTCTCCTTGTAGGGATCTGGTGATAGAATAGGTCCTCTGTACCCATGCTTGTCTCCTTATAGGGATTCGGGGATAGAATGGGTCCCCTGTACCTCATGCTTGTCTCCTTGTAGGGATCCGGGGATAGAATAGGTCCCCTCTACCCCATGCTTGTCTCCTTGTAGGGACCTGGGGATAGAATAGATCCCCAGTACCCCATGCTTGTCTCCCTGTAGGGATCTGGGGATAGAATAGGTCCCCTGTACCCCATGCTTGTCTCCTTGTAGGGATCTGGTGATAGAATAGGTCCTCTGTACCCATGCTTGTCTCCTTATAGGGATTCGGGGATAGAATAGGTCCCCTGTAGCCCATGCTTGTCTCCTTGTAGGGATCTGGGGATAGAATAGGTCCCCTGTACCCCATGCTTGTCTCCTTGTAGGGATCTGGTGATAGAATAGGTCCTCTGTACCCCATGCTTGTCTCCTTATAGGGATTCGGGGATAGAATAGGTCCCCTGTAGCCCATGCTTGTCTCCTTGTAGGGATCTGGGGATAGAATAGGTCCCCTGTACCCATGCTTGTCTCCTTGTAGGGATTCGGGGATAGAATAGATCTCCACGAGCCCTTGTTATCTCGTGAGGCATAGGGGAATAAACACTCAGTCATTGAAATCAGTGATTCAATGTGCACTGGCTTTCCGTTCTCAGCTCCCTGAGGAGTATACAAACCATAATGCCTGTGAGGTGCTATAAGGTTAACAGTCACATTACAATCTCATCCTACCGGGTACCCATTCACTGCTGGATGAACAGAGGCACATTTCGAACAAAATCACCTACCCAAGGAGACGCCCCATGTGTTACACGTGCTTCAGTGTGGGGCAGGACCGAAGCCGTAGAGACTCTTAAGAGTTGCGCACCCGAACATGGTCACCAATCCAACTGCTCTCTGCGATCAACATAGCTTAATTTCAACTGATTTCTGATCTGTGTGCTGTATACAGGACCAGGTACAGCATGCTTATATATCTAGCCTCAGTCATTATTTAACATGTCTTGAAGCCATGATAATCTAGCACCTTGTTGACAAAGGGTTGAAATGCTGACTAAACAGTTTTGTCGTAGTTGGTTTCAGTGGACTCTCAACACATCCCTGATAAGATTAATCTCGGCTAATTGGGTTTGTGTATAGGGATTAATTGACCATATGGAGCTTGTGCGCACACTTGAAAGATTACACTTCTTATCTTTCACATCAACTATCTGTTAACAAGGATTTCATTAGTCAAAAGAAACTATGCATGTCAATTATTTTGCAAAACAAATTAATTTGCAGATATCTGATTTGAAAAGACTTCCCAAAACACTTTGCACCAAGTTACATAAAACAGATATTGATTTGGTTGAAAAAGGATATTTTCCCTGCCATGTTAAAAATGATTTGAGGAAAATGTATTGGTTTTTGAAACTAATGCTTCATCAAATTTGACAGGTTCTGGAAATTTGAATTAGTGGTGTTTTGATGAGGTGAGATAATGTTTTTGCTGACATCAAGATGAAGCTTGATGATGGCTCATACAGAGTCGTCTCCCTTGTGGAGCACCAGAGCAAGCTCCTTCCCAGCATGTGACACCTTCGTTACACTCTCGGTAACATCGCTGCCACCAGTGTGGGCGCGGCCATTACAAGAATCTTGAAATTTGCCCTCTAACCCCAAATGAAGTAACGTTCATACTTTTGTTTATGTCTTTGGGAATGCCATCATATTTCATTTTGAAAATGTTTACGACTGACCATGTTTTCCAGATGAATTTACTTTGTTGTTTGTGTAATCAGATTGGTTGGAGATTGCAGGAGAAAATCAACCAACGTCTCCCTTACATTCTTAATATATCAATTACATGATAGTTTTAATGAAATAGAAATTCAAATTGACAAGCAAAGAACAGTAATTTAGCAGCGATAAGTGTATTCGGCGTCACGACAGTCGTCACTTGTTTGTAAACATAACGGTCATTCGGGTGCGATTTCAACTCCAAGCATGGTTGGGGCCACCTATCACAGTGGGGAGTTTTGACTTGTGAGAGTGATAGCATAGAGAGCTCTGCGAACCGGCTTACACTCAGGAGCCTGGCACCAGAGTACCATAGGTGATTGGGGTTATCTGCCCCTACCTCCATCTGTTGTCTTGAGTTGATGATACATTAATATTTTCATAATTTGGGACATTTTCCAAAGAACTATAATATCAGGGATCTATGGGATTAGGAAAGTAAAATTTTTGTTTAATTACTTGCAGATATCATTGATACGTACATTTATGATCCTGCAACTATATTTTCATAGATATCTTTTCTTTGCATGTTTTTGTACGGTTAAGATTAAGTCAAACAGCTTTCTGGAAAAGGTGTATTTTGTGATGTGACAACTCATGTTCAGATCGCATCGAATAGCTGCAAAATTGCTAATGCGGCGTTAAGCACTATTCACTCACTCACTCACTCACTCGTGTTCAGAAATCAGGTAATTATTTTGAATATATTTCACCAAATGGGTTGTAATAGTATTGTATGTTTACTTCCACAAACAAGATCAACTGAATCAAAGTAAACATTTCAGAATGTATAGGGTTTAGGATGCACAAAAAGAATAGGTGCATCCCCGGCATCCCCGGCATCCCCGGCACCCCAGGTACCCCGGCACCTCAGGAACCCCGGCATCCCCGGCACCCCCGGCACCCCAGGTACCCAGGAACCCCCGGCACCCCAGCACCCCCAGCACCCCAGGTACCCCGGAACCCCCGGCATCCCTGGCACCTCAGGAACCCCCGGCACCCCCAGCACCCCAGGTACCCCGGAACCCCCGGCATCCCTGGCACCTCAGGAACCCCGGCACCCCCGGCACCCCAGGTACCCAGGAACCCCGGCATCCCCGGCACCCCCGGCACCCCAGGTACCCAGGAACCCCCGGCACCCCAGCACCCCCAGCACCCCAGGTACCCCGGAACCCCCGGCATCCCTGGCACCTCAGGAACCCCAGCACCCCCAGCACCCCAGGTACCCCGGAACCCCCGGCATCCCTGGCACCTCAGGAACCCCGGCATCCCCGGCACCCCAGGTACACAGGAACCCCCGGCACCCCCGGCACCCCCGGCACCCCAGGTACCCCGGCATCCCAGGTACCCCAGCACCTCAGGAACCCCGGCATCCCCGGCACCTCAGGAACCCCGGCATCCCCGACACCCCCGGCACCCCAGGTACCCCGGAACCCCCGGCACCCCAGGTACCCAGGAACCCCGGCATCCCCGGCACCCCCAGCACCCCAGGTACCCAGGAACCCCGGCATCCCCGGCACCCCCAGCACCCCAGGTACCCAGGAACCCCGGCATCCCCAGCACCCCAGGTACCCCGGAACCCCCGGCATCCCCGGCACCTCAGGAACCCTGGCATCCCCGGCACCCCAGGTACACAGGAACCCCCGGCATCCCCGGCACCCCCGGCATCCCAGGTACCCCAGCACCTCAGGAACCCCGGCATCCCCGGCACCTCAGGAACCCCGGCATCCCCGGCACCCCAGGTACCCCGGCATCCCCGGCACCCCAGGTACCCCGGCATCCCGGCATCCCCAGCACCCCCAGCACCCCAGGGACTCCGTAACCCCTGGCACCCCCGGCATCCCCGCCATCCCCGCCATCCCCGGCATCCCAGGTACCCCTTGCATCCCCCTCTGTATGATAAGGCAAGAAGTATTTTTACTTTAATTTTATTTGGATGATCTTGATGTCAATAACAGTGTTCAAGCTGTGTGCAAGTCAAGACTACGACGTGTTAGAGAAGTGAAGATGTGAGTTATCTCCCCTGTCGGGCATTCAAATCCGACTTATCACAACGTGACTCAAGTACCCGATATTTTGTAATATGCCACACACTCGACTCCATATCTTTTCTTCCCAGGATCCTATACATCGAGATGTGTCCAGAAACTCTACTGTTTCCCTTCCGTGTCAGAGAAGTGAAGACATGACTTTTTCCCTGTCCGAGTCCTTGAGTCCGTCAGAGCCTGACCCGTGCTCAAGTCATTAAATACCTTACATTCAGGGAACTGTTTCAACTCGGCAGGCAACCAGTACACTGCACAGCCTGATTTAATCTATCCTGAACACAACAAAATCTGGGATGTCCACAGAATGCTTTCAAAAACTCTTAGTCAGAATCTGTCCCAAATTCAAACTTCTAGGACTGGAGTCTGTCAAAGCTGTCAAACGCATGTCAAACGAAAACTCATGTGTTCTGTAGTGTGAGTTGATGTGACAAGATTGCATAAAAACATCCAGTTTTGGAGAACAGAGTGGTTGAATTGAGTATCAATCTTCTGATGACTGATGCTTGTCAGTGAATACAGCACTCACGTCTTAAAAGTGGCCTAATTGATACATCTTCTGAAAAACAATTCAGGCCAGACCAGATTAAAAACTTGTTTTATGGGAAATGTTTTTTAAATGAAAAAAGGGAATTTGTTCAAGTGCTCAATCTAGAATTCTTAAAGTATACAGTTCTGCACAGAATTGATGCCTATCACATGTTCTAGTTTTATAGACATGGTTCATCTTTTTCTTCAAATATATGAACTTTTTCAATCTGAACATTCTTGTTGTTCACTTTGTTGAAAGCACAGCGCAAACAGCTAAGTCACCTACAAAGTTATCATCAGTGACTTGACAATTATGATATTATCCTTGACAAGCTTGAAGGACCTTTTCCAATTGTTACACCTAGGTAAATTTTCCAATTGTTACACTTAGGTAAAAATGGCAAAAGGAACTTTCAAAATGTACGAAGACAAATTGATTTTCATTCTTTTGGTCGACCGTGTTTACCGACATTTCGAGTGTTTAGGCAATGGGCTCATGAAATACACAATTGGCTGCCCCAGTAGAGAATGAGTCAATGGCTATATTTCTTTCACATCAGTTATGGCTCTGAACTGAATTTTGAGTATCTTGAACTAGCCACCCTTACTTGAAATACAAAACCATCAGGCAAATTGTATTTTTTAATGCTAAATTGTTTTGTTTTTTTACGTGAGGACAAGTTCTGTAAAGCAATAGATAATTTGGTCTGACATTAATAAGATAACATTTAGAAATTAAATCTTCATATATCTTCAAACTCTAGACTAACATCTAGTTTTTGAAATAAATATATATAAAAAAAAAAGTTAATAAGAATATAATAGAAAGGAGCCCAGAGACTTTCTTCATTTTCAGATGCAGTTCTCTAGACTTGCCAAACATTATAGACTTGCATGGGCTGTATTGGATATGTTTGTTTAAGGGTCTGGATGACAGACTAGCTTGTATCACTCGATCTTACCCCCTAGCATACAGCGTTTGTACATTAGACAATGGGTACATGGTGACCCCACCGTCTTGATGAAACACCATCAATATGAGCAGGCTGTCCCTGACTGTACATTTCATGGCGTAGACCTTTGAATACCAGCACCTGGCCAATTACAACCCTTTGCCTTTCAACCACCCAGGATCATTTTCCTTAAAACCTGTTCCCCTCACAGATACAGGGGCTAGAAAGGTCAAGGTATTGTCCTTCCTCGGGGCCCTAAGGGGCTCTGGTGAACTCTGGTCTTGGTCAGTCAGTCGTGTCAGTTGTAATTAGCTTTACTTTCCAAATATTGTGTCGCCATGTTATCATCTTGGTCTTTGTAAAGGTGCAGTTAGACTTGCACAAGTCTCTAAGGCAATAATTATTAGTTTAAGTTGTAGATTATGTAAATAATAAGAACAAGTTGTCACTATAAGAGACTGGAATCTTTGTACTGTCCACATATCTAGACTTGCCTGTTAGGAGGAGGTGAGGTGAAATGGGGTTTAACGTCGCGTCCAAGATTATTGCACTTATATAGCAACGTGCATGTAACTGTGTGTGTTTGTGTGGCTGCTTGTACTAGTCCGGACTGATGCCGATTTATAGTGCTAGCTCACTGAGATACCTTGCCGCAGTTTAACATGAATACCCCACTCAGACACAGTATACTGACTTCAAGCCGACCAGTCCCTGTTTTAGCCCCTTAATGCCGAGCGCCAGACAGGGTAACAACAAGAACCATCTTTAAACGTCTTTTGGTATGACGCGGTTGGGGATCGAACCCCTGACCTTCCGCTCTCCGGGCAGACAATCTACCACTAGACCATGGGGGCGGTCCTATTAGGAGGATAGAATTACTACACATCCATGGACTTTTCTAGTGGCCCAGTGGGATAGTGTATGCCTGTCACATGAAGTTCCTTGGTTCATTTCCAATATGGGTTCAATGTGTGAATTGTGAAGCCACTTCTTAAACCCTCAACCTGTGAGTTGCCAGGAATATTGCTCAAAGCCAGGTCTCACACTCTCTGAACCATTATGATTATTTCTTCTTTCGCCCAACCATACTGTTATGATATAGTCTTAAACGAAGCAAGTCTAGATTTTTACACTGATTCCTGTTCTGAATCTCCTATCTCAATGGGATGTTTTTCAGTTTGGATATATGGGCTTGTTTCTATCAAAATTATATGTTTTCACAGACCAAGCTGTAAGGCTAGGTAAAACCCAACTCACTAACTCTTTCATAGTTGAATATAACATAGTTGATTGCTGTAAGAGCAGTGTTAACTGGTTGAGTGAGTTGGGTTTTGTGTGGCTTTTGCGAGCATTTCATTTATGTCATGGTATATCAGCTTACAGTTTGTTTGGTTGTTGTTGAATGCCGCACTCAGCAATATTCCAGCAACATGATGGTGACATGAAACAAACTGAGTCTGGATCAGACAATCCAGTGATTGACATCATGAGATACGATGACATGTATCAACCAAGTCAGCGAGCCTGACCACCCGATCCTGTTAGTCGCCTCTTATGACAAGCATAGTCGCCTCTTACGGCAAACATGGGTTGCTGAAGACCAATTCTACCATTGATCTTCATGGATGGACCATTGGTGTGGTGTTGACACACCAGCTGTGAATTGCACCCATGTTCATCAGTATTGATGAGAGTCAAACAGCTGCCATATTTGTTTGGCCTCGCAGTGATTATCCTTAATTTACATAATTATGGACGTAGATCACGTAGAGAAAAGTAAGCGTCTGATATGTTTCACTGTTATATAAATTACTGGTACACATATTTCATGTCCCAACGCATGCTCCCAGGCCATAATAAATTAATAATTATATTTCATCCCTGACCGCCTCTCTACCAAAACCCCACCTCACATTATTTATTTGGTCTCCAGTACAAACAAGAGAATTTGCTGTGTGTCTTCCCTTCCTACTTTGCTTGTTGAAGTGAGTAAGTGAGTATTTTTTTATGCCGCTTTTAGCAATATCATGGCGGGGGACACCAGAAATGGGCTTCACACATTGTACCCATGGCGGGAATCGAACCCGGGTCTTCGGCGTGATGAGCAAACTCTTTAACCACTAGGCTACCCGACCGCCCCTTGCTTGTTGAAATATTGAACACATTTAAGTTGATATGGACCATGATCTGTCAATATGAATGTACACAATGCTTTTGATAGTTTCTTTAAAAAATTATGTATGAAAAAATTGTCTCCTGACGAATATTTTTGTATATATTGATGTAAATTATATAATTAATTTATTGTGTCCTTATTGCCATTCCATTATTTTTCTCAATAAGTATATTTCCCCACCCCTCAGACATACGATACAGCTGGCCCGGGGGTATGTGACACATGGGCAATACTTGTGGTCAAGTGCTGGACACGGCCAGCTGTCAGACTGACCGGCAGACTGACCAGCAGGCATGGAGGTCCCTGCGCCTTCTGTGTTCTTTGTAAACAAAGAGGGTGAGGGTTGGTACCTGCACGCTCAGCCTCAATGAAAACAAAGAGCTAAGGATGAAAGTTGTTAGAAGACAGCCTGTGGTCTGATTAGAGATATTGTATTCAATGTATTAGAAGCATGTCAAAGCACATCAAAGCACATCGAAGCACGCGCTGCATTGAACATTTCAAAGATGGCCGCATAAGGCATGTGAAGAAACTTCAAATCACTGGTTACCTGTTGAAGCTGGGAGATGGATCAATATTATTAAAGGAGACAAATTAAAGTCTAGAAATGCAACCAGTGAAATGCATATTTTGTTTAAATGTCCCATTTTGTCAGTTGTCTGAAATCAGTTGATTCCCTCACATGACTGTACATGTAAATATCTTACAAATCTCCAGACTCGACTCGATTATCTATAGACCACTGTCATATAGATGGAATATTACTGAGTGTGGCATTAAACAACAAAGAAAACAAAACAAAACAAACAAAACTAAATGGATCAGGTGGTCAGGCTCGGTGACTTGGTTGATTGTGTGACATAATATCCAGACAGCATGGGATGTTGCTCATAATATCAATCACTGGTTGGTCTTGACTCAGATATTTACAGGCCACTGTCATATAGCTATGAGTGAGTAAGTGAGTGTGGTCTTAGCAATATTCCAGCAATATCACAGCGGGGGACACCCGAAATGTTCTTCACACATTGTACCCATGTGGGAATCGAACCCGTGTCTTCGGCATGACGAGCGAACGGTTTAACCTCAAGGCTACCCCACCGCCCCTCATGTAGCTGTGATAATGCTTAGTGTACTAATTGTATTTAGTTATGGAAATATAGCCACTTAGTGTTTAAAAAATACAAATACAATGATAATGATAATATTACCTCGACCACTTATCAAAAGCAGTTTACGGCCTCAACTGAGCATGTCTAATTTTAATGAAAGGGTGATAACTCTGTAATTTAAAGATGTCCCTGAAATGGTTATTTAGAATTACTGATAAAGGCATTTCATATAAAAGGGTAATATTTGGAAATATTATTCAAGGGAGGCTATTCTAAACTCACAGCTTCTCCTAGAGGGCGCTGTGTTTTAGCAGAACAATCCCTGGGCAATTTGATACCATTGTACTACAAGTGTGAGATTAAGATAGGATTTAGATACTAGCCTACGCAGTGTAACAGCAGAAGTCGATAATGAAAGGGAATACCCCTTTAAAACATGATCATCATCATGAGTGATTTTCAGATGTACTTATATTACTTTATGTGGCAGACTAATGGCAGATTAAGTGACGATATGGCACACAGAAAATCCAGCCAACGTTAATGGCCAATAGCTTAAGTGCAGATATTTGCTCGAGCTGTAATAGGGAAATAGCATTTCCACTGCTACATCCATCAGTGGAGTGCAAACTGATAACCATTCGGTCATTATAGCTGTATTAATATTTAATAAGACTTGAAACATGTGATAATTCTGTATGTCTTGGATGGTTAGATTCATGAATTAAAGACAAAACTCACTGACTGTGAAATGAAAGCTGTTTGAAATTATCCTTTTATCATGAAATCGGATAAGGATGGCCTATTAAGGTTGTCCTGCTTCATTATCTTAATGAGGTAATGCAAAAGTGTTTTTATTAATGGAGGTGGAGGATAATTTCTTGTTAATTATTAAGAGAGTAAATGAGTCCACTTGTTAACAGGACATATTAAAAAAAGAGTACTGGTTTAGTGCTTTGATGTATGACCTGTTTCTGTGTTGATAGTTTGGTGAGGTTGTCTGTAAAAGCGACATTGCTTTGCCAACATATTGGATACATTTCGATGGATTGTTTCTTCACCTGGGTTGTTTTCATTATATTTCGGGGTGGTCAGGTAGCCTAGTGGTTAAAGCGTTTGATCGTCGTGCTGAAGACCTGGGTTCGATTCCCGACATGGGTTCAAAATGTGAAGCCCATTTCTGGTGTCCCCTGCTGTGATATTGCTGGAATATTGCTATAAACGGCATTAAACCTCTCACTCACTCACTCACTCACTCACTCACTCACTCACTCACTCACTCACTCACTCACTCACTCACTCACTCACTCACTCACTCACCCACCCACTCACTCACTCACTCACTCACTCACTCACTCACTGAGAGTGAGTTCCCACCTTCTTGGTAGTTTATATTAATGAACAAAGGAATGTCTCCAATCCCTAGTTTTGCTTTCTTCCTATATTGAGATAATCACTGTTAAATAACAAAAATGCCGTCCACAGTGGTACTATAAAAACCACTGACTCACTTGTAGGTTTAAGGTTAATAATCCCTTCAAGTGTACTGGCTGTGCTAGACAGGTTTGTCCACCAAGGAGATTAGTCTGACCAGCTGTCCACTCTGATGGCCGTAATCCCTGCTTGTCTGGCCAGCACTCGCTCCCACCAGTGTCTAATCCTGGGATTAAAGTTCAAGCCCGAATTACACTGAGGCACGTGTTCCAACATGGCATTTTCATAATGGGCTGGATTGAAAATCTAATGATTTCTTTGGGGATTAGATTTTTATGAAATTTCTCATCAGGAACACACAAAGAAGTGCTCCAGTGTCGTTGTTCATGCTTTTTGTGATCGTTGTTGGGTTTAATTAGTGTTTTAGAGACAAAAAAAATCAGGGTTATTTGGAAACAATTTTGTAAAATTTCATTTGGGTATTAGTCAATTTGAAGGAATAAGCTTGAGAACAGAACATAACAGTATTGACATTTATTTCCATGAGAGTTCCGAGCTGGAAGATGGTTAATGGCAGTCAGTAAAAAATTCTTGAAACACTTCCGATTATCAGACAGACAGACTTTTTCCAGAAAGGACTGTAGCACAACAGATTTTCCATTTTTATTTTTGTGGGTGAGTGAGTGAGTTGGGTTTAACACCATTTTGAACAGTATTGTAGTTATATTATGGCATGCCAGCTTATGTTGAAGTGATGCAGGTCTCAGATGTTTACCATTTTTTGGTGAAACTCTCAAGTACTGGCGTGGTGCTGTCAAACCTAGAAACATGATTACCATATTAAAGACATGTGAAGATCTGGTGTAGAATTGACCTTCAGCAACCCATGCTTTTTGTAAAAGGTGACTATGCTTGTCCTAAGAAGCGACTAAAGGGATCGGGTGGTCAGGCTCACTGACTTGGTTGATGCATGTCATTGTATCCCAATTGTGTGGATCGATGCTCATGATGTTAATCACTGGATTGTCTGGTCCAGACTCGTTTATTTACAGACCGCCGTCATCACCTCGGATGAGGTGAGTCATGCATATTGATGTAATGTTACACAGCTCAGTAAGCCAATTTTAAAGTTTTCGAACATGAACAAGTTGATGCCAGACATGCATACCAACTGGATGGATAGATGGATGGATAGATTCATGGGGAATATTTATCAAGTTGCAGTTATTTATTCGGAATCGGAATACAGAATTCTGGAAAGCATGTGGATGATGGATTGAAAGAATGAATGAATGAATGAAAAGTATTACCAAGAATCAATGAAAAGCCAGGTTATTTTAGAAAAACTGTTTTTCCACAGAGCATTACAGAACATTTAATACTCTCTATCTGGCTTCCCTGAGGGGAAGAACAAGCCATATCTCCCAGGAGATGATTATGAATGTAATGAAATTGTATCACAACTTTCTGTATTATATTACCACTTAATCATTCAATCATTCAATTCAGCTCTGCAAAAAAAAATGTTTGGTTCTCTGTTTTGAAGAAAAACATTGTATGTCTTGGAGCAGTTACTAAGTAAAATATTCTGTCTCTAACAAAATTGCCTCAAGCAAAGATCCTCCGACCCCCTCCTCATAATTTCATGCTGTCAGTCCCAAAACTGCTCATTGTAAATAATGCACTTGAGAAATAAGACTGGAGCTGCTTGCTAATATTAAACCTCCAGCCATCAGGCTCCTGTGCATGACTTACCAACAACTTATGTTTTTTGCTTCACAGATAGTGTAGAAAAAATTTGGTGGGAATTAAGATGGTAAACGAAAAACATTTCAGATATTTGTTATCTTCTTCAAAACTGATATGTAAACATGTGGCCATCTGTGTTCTGTTCCTAAAGCTGATCTCGTTTTTTTGCAGTTTAATGTATTTTGTGCTAAAAAAATGTTTCTCGGCACATTTTTCCGAAAGTGATGATGGAGGAACATTATATTATTTTTTTTGGTACCAAGAATATCAACAAACACAACTGAGCATGAACTAAATTTGGCTCTTTAATACCCTGTCAGTGTTCAAGGATGATAACAGAGCTAGTATGTTTTATGTGACGATGGAGGTTTAAAAATATTTCATTGTTGGCGGAATGAATTACTGACATGCAGGATTTATAGTCTGGCACTGATGGCTGAGAAAATTGCCCATTTGTAGCCTTATAGAGTTATGAATAGTAGTAGTAGTAGTAGTAGTAGTAGTAGTAGTAGTAGTTGTGGTAGTAGTAGTAGTTGTGGTAGTAGTAGTAGTGGTTGTGGTAGTAGTAGTAGTAGTAGTAGAAGGACAATGTTTAAAGGCCCCAGATGCCTATTTGCAGCATCTGAAGCCAGTGAAAACATTATGTCTGAATAATGTACCACATTTTCAAGTTTGTAAATTGATTTGTTTCTTAGGAAGCAAGATCGACTATTCTGATAATGAAATGAGCTCATTCTTCTGAACCTATTTTTTGTCTTGTATTGACATTATTCATGAGCATCTAATCTGCCTGGCAAAAGACAGTTTACACCTGAAAATTGAATTTGACTAATAAATACAAATGTTATCAAAACGTTACTTGTAGCCAAAACACGACAAACTTAAACCAAAATACAATTTGTGATACCCATAAAATAACAACCATATATATAGCAAAAATAAAATATATATATATATATATATATATATATAGATATATAGATATAAACAGATATATATGTATATATAGATATAGATATATATCTGTTATTCAGTTATAGCTTGATGAGACTCATACGTGGTACGAGTTAAAAGCGCTAGCCAATTAAAACTGTGTTCAATCTTACTCCACTTATTTAATTATTACTATATTGTGCCTGAGAGTTAGAACTTTACTGTGCTTTTATATATATGTTCACAAATTCACCAACACAAGCAAACTTTGAACCATCAGCGGTTACCTGTAAAAGATTTCTAATCATGTGATGGTTAATCTAACCACTACATATTCTAACCACCATTTTTCATAGCACTCATAGTTATAAATGCTTCTCAAGCCAAACCAGTGATTTTCATGTAATTATGATTTTGGAATGCAAGAAACAAAAGGAACAAAAATAGAATGTTCTTTCATTTGAGGTATGGTTTGTTTCAGACCTCTTGAAAAAATTATGTTTTCCAAGAATTAATCATATCAAACATAGAAATTCTTCATTTATTTTGGTTCCCTGTTGCTAATTCAAGGACTGGCTCATTTGTAAACAAGAAAACAAATGATACGTCCGAACACCATGTTTGTGGTGTGGAATATCGATAAGTCATCCTTCATGTTTTTTGTTGGCAGCTGGAAGAGCAGTCGCTGCCCCTGAAGACCTCCCCAATTGTAATCCTAGCCGAGGGTTCTCTATCAGCTGTGAAACACGAGGTTCCGCTCCTTGAGTCAGCCTTCTCACAACTCGGAGCCAAAGTCAAGTTCAAAGTCATCGAAGGTATTCATTATTTAAGGGTTTGAATTTTCTAGAAACAAAATATTTTTTTTTTTTTCTTTCAATTTATCTTCTTTGATGTATTGTAATTCAAATTAGTTTTTTGTCAAATCTGTACCTAATGTGTTAGATTGTAAAAGAATATTTGTTCACAGTACATGTATGAGACTAACATGTAGTCCCAGAAAAAAGTTATCTTAAAAAAATCCATTATACACAGTATAAAAAAATTCCAAAAGGAGCTAAGAACACTTTCAATCTAGACTTGCCAAACCTTCTAGACTTAGTTGGGAATCCTTTTGAAGTTATCCTCTTGGGTATGGGAGATAGACTCACAATACATGTATCAAAATTATGTATTCTTTATATTGTTTAGTTCTGTTATTGTCATCAACTTTTACTTTGTGAATTTGAAACAGACCATCACTAGTAACATGTTCTGAGCATTTGAGATAGAAATCTAAAGGTACCAGTAATACGATCTAAATAAATATGATTTCAGATTCAGATAACAAAGATGACAATGTGGATGAAGACATGTATGCCACCAACAAGCCCACGTGGCGTGTACTGATGTGTCTGAACACATCCAGACCAAACACTTGCCGGGACACAGGGCAGCACTTGGACCAGAGGGACTTCCAGAGGGTGAGTGGGTGGGTGGGTGGGTGGGTGAGTGAGTGAGTGGGTGGAAGGATGGATGAGTGGGTGAGTGGATGGGTGGGTGGGTGAGTGAGTGAGTGTGTGGGTGGGTGAGTGAGTGGGTGGGTAGGTGAGTGAGTGAGTGAGTGGGTGGATGAGTGAGTGAGTGGGTGGAAGGATGGATGAATGGGTGAGTGGATGGATGGGTTGGTGTGTGGGTGGGTGAGTGAGTGAGTGAGTGGGTGGGTGTGTGGGTGGGTGAATGAGTGGGTGAGTGGGTGTGTGGGTGGGTGAATGAGTGGGTGAGTGTATGGGTAGGTGAGTGAGTGGGTGGGTGAGTGGGTGGGTCGGTGGGTGAATGAGTGGATGGGTGGGTTGGTGTGTGGGTGGGCTAGTGAGTGAGTGGGTGGGTGGGTGGGTGGGTAGGTGAGTGAGTGGGTGAGTGAGTGGGTGTGTGGGTGGGTGGATGGGTGAGTGACTGGGTGGATGGGTGAGTGAGTGAGTGGGTGAGTGAGTGGGTTGTTGAGTGGGTGGGTGAGTGAGTGAGTGAGTGAGTGGATGGGTGGGTGAGTGAGTGGGTAGGTGAGTGGGTGGGTAAGTGAGTGAGTTGGTGGGAGAGTGAGTGAGTGAGTGAGTGGGTTGGTGAGTGGGTGGGTGGGTGAGTGGTGACTGGGTGAGTGACTGGGTTGGAGAGATTGGGTGGGTGGGTGAGAGTGTGGGTGAATGAGAGTGCAGGGTGAGTGTTGAGTGAGTGAGTGAGTGAGTGAGTGAGTGAGTATATGGGTGAGTGAGTGGTTGGTTGGGTTGGTGAGAATGGGTGAGTTAGTGGGTGTTGACTAAGTGGGTCAGTAAGTGAGTGAGCTGGTGAGTGAGTGGGTGAGTTTAATGCTTGACAGTGTTTCAGTTATATCAGCTTATTTGAGAGTGAAACCCAATTTGACACAGGTGATATCAAATTGGTAAAACTCACACATATACACAACTCTATAACTGAAAAGACTTTTGATACAAAATCTGTAAAATCGGTAATATGTTGATGGTGTCAAGTGTCGGTAACACTACACATCTAACACTGCATGACACTGCATAACACTGCACATCTAACACTGCACATCTAACACTGCATAACACTGCATGACACTGCATAACACTGCATAACACTGCACATTTAACACTGCACATCTAACACTGCATAACACTGCATGACACTGGCTATATCCATGTAGGAGACAGGCAGTATATCCACATATCCCTCTGTTTCCAGATGAACGTGATCCCCGCCCTCCACGCCCTGTTGTTTGACCCTCAGGTCATGTGCCAGGGCGTGGGCAGTACAGGTAAGTAGGAATCATAGTAAGACTTGCTGTAGCTTGTGTCTTTTCATCAGAAGAATAAAGAGACTTTTGTCCATCTAAAAAGGATAATTCATTACAAACTGTAAACCACATGTCCTCAAAATTAGCATGTTGGTCTGACATCTGTAACCATTTGATTTAAAATATGCAAAAGGAATCCCTACCTTCCCAACTCCATATTACTTGGCTGCCCAAAACATAAATATATTTTAGTGATGGTCGGGTGGTGTTTATTTGTAGATCTATGTTATGCCAGATATGAACTTTGTGATAAGCATTTCTTCTATATATTTAGCTCAATTATATTTTTCAACATAACAGGCGCTTTATGATCCATCCTTCTTAATAAATATGAATAACCCCCCCAATCCCACACTGAAAATCAAATAGTATCTCCCTAAATACCCTGTAATATAGGTCATATGGCCTTTGAAAGAAAAAAACCGAATTAATTAAATACACACAAAAAATGTTATAGACAAACCAGCAGGTAACTGATGTGACTAGACTCTGCCCAGCCTCATCCATGCTTAATAAGAGTGACTTCCCCTGACAGGTCAGTGGCAAGGGGGACCACTCCCGTGTTACAAACTTCTTGAGGATGTCCGTGCCCTGCCCTCCAGCCAGCCTGGTGACAAAAGTGGAGGTGGATGTGGTGAGCGCACAATGTGGGTCCTACACGCAGGAAGACAGGGGGGGCAACCATCCATTCGGGAGTGTGAGGAGTTGAAACAACTGACAAAGGGGTAAGGATGATCTGTTACAGTCGGTCCAGTCTGTGTATTCTGCTCATGGATTTGTACCAGCCCTGTGTAGATTTCAGGTTAGAAAAGATCCTAGCAATGTGACTGCCTCCGTGGTCTAGTGGTAGAGCGTCCGCCCGGAGAGCGGAAGGTCAGGGGTTCCCCCCCCAGCCGCTTCATACCTAAAGACGTTAAAAGATGGTACTTGTTATTACCCTGTCTGGCGCTGGGTATTAAGGGGCTAAAACAAGGACTGGTCGGCTCGGAGTCAGTATACTGTGTCTGAGTGGGGTATTCATGTTAAACTGCAGCATGGTATCTCAGTGAGCTAGCACTATAAATCAGCATCAGTTTGGACTAGTACAAGCAGCCACACAAACACACACACGTACATGCACGTCGCTATATAAGTGCAATAATCTTGGACGCGACGTTAAACACCATTTCACCTCACCTCACCTCCCAGCAATGTTGCAGCCTACAAGGTGATTTGATGGGTCAAATTCCTGGTAGGTTAGGGACATAACTCTTGCGTTTATCATGACCATACAGCTCGGTTATCGTATGTCATTGTATCTCAAGCGCATAGATCGATGTTCATGATATCAATCACTCGATTGTCTGGTCCAGATGCGATTATTTACAGACCTCCATCATATATATTGAATAACAAATAAACAAACATCTATAAAATCAAAATCATAAGAAACAAAATACCTACTTTGATTGGCCTTGTGTATATGATTGGCCTTGTGAATATCATTGGTCTTATGTATATGATTGGCCATGTGTATATGATTGGCCTTGTGAATATCATTGGCCTTATGTATATGATTGGCCTTGTGTTTATTATTGGCCTTATGTATATGAGTGGCCACATGTATATGGTTGGCCATGTATATATGATTGGCCCTGTGAATATCATTGGCCTTATGTATATGATTGGCCATGTGTATATGGTTGGCCTTATGTATGATTCCTGTTGACAGCCCTGACTGGAAAGCTGGCGTGGCGGTGAAGCTCCCTCCCCGCCTGTTCCATGTCGGAGTTCAGCCACTGATGGTCCAGTTCCATGTGCTCGTGATGTCCTTCTCCCCACTCCGACTCTATCTGCACTCCGAAGCCCTCACTTGGGAGGGTATCAGCTCCTACCTCAGCAAGAAGGTAAAACAATGAAAGATGGGCGCGCAGACTGACTGAGGCCTGACTAGAGATCAACTCCTTCTGTACCAGAATCATGTACATCGGCCCACTTGCACAAAGCGATCTTAGTGCTAAGATGATCGTAACTCCCATGGTCTTTTTACTTCAAAATAGTGCATCATGCCCAAATTCAGCATCGATTGCAGGATTTGCAAAGCATGTGTACAGACAGCTTAACGTCAACAGATCTTTTGCTAATTTTATCGATCAGATTGTCTTGACTGGGTGCCTCTATTTTATTTGAAGCAAATGCAAGTGATAAGAGAGGTGGAATCTGATTGGTCAATAGGAGGGTCATAGAAGGGACAAAACTCGTAATAGCCATTGGTGGCGCTATGATCGAGCCTGGAAATTCCAGCAAGTTTAGCAAGGGTGGAAACTAGACTTTTACAGTCGGTTATCTCCCTTGCCTTGGGAAGATGTGGTTCAGTGGGCCCCAAATAGACAACCTTACCATCTACATTCCAGCCCCAGCGTAGCCTGACACTGGGGGAGCTGCAGCAGCTGATGAGGGACTCCCGGGGACACCAGGTGTCGATGGACCAGCTGGAGGAAGCTATCGTGGATGCCCTGCTGCTCCTGGAGTCGGCCGACAAGCACCTGCAGGACCAGACTCACGCCAGGTCAGTCACCCTGTGTATGAGGGTGGGGGATGCCTATGCCCAATAGGATGTCTTCGTGGTCTGTGGTAGAGCGTTCGATCCCCGCCCGCATCATACCAAAAGACCAAAACATGGTACTTGTTGTTACCCTGCCAGGTGCTCGGCATTAAGGGGCTAAAACAAGGACTGGTTGGCTCGGCGTCAGTATACTGTATCTGAGTGGGGTTTTCATGTTAAACTGCGGCATGGTATCCAGACTAGTACAAGCAGCCACACACACAGGCCACCGTCACATAGCTGGAATATTGCTGAGTATGGCGTTAAACAACAAACACAAACACTCTGATTGAACCCCAAACAAACATTCCTGTTTCACCTACTTTCTCAGACAAAGGCACAGGTAACAACAAGTAGTGATCTACAAGCCTCTGTGATGGGTAATGTTAATATATTGTGTTGCTTACAGGTGCCATTCCTGCTTCCAACTCCTCGAGGTGGCCACAGTCTTCAACACTTCCTTCCATCCATTTATACTGCAGGTAACCCACAGTTCTTTTGTAATCATGAGTGAGTGAGTGAGTGAGTGAGCTTTCAACGGTATTCCAGTTATATCAAAATGGGGGGCACGGGTGACCCAGTCGTCTAAGGCGACGTGATTGGATGTGCAGAGTTGCGTCCCTTGGGCACACCAGAAACCTATGATTGTGGGTTTGAGTCCCAGTACTCCCCAGTTATGTTTCTAGGTTTGTCAGCACCATACCCATGCTCGTGGGTTTCACCAAAGTGGTAAGCATCTGAGACCTGCATCACTTCGGGCTTTCCTCCCACATTAAGCTGACATGCCATGCTATAACTTGAATACTGTTAAAAGCGGCGTTAAATCCAACTGACTCACTCACTATATCATCATATCAGAAGATGTGAAAAGAAAGTTTATCACCAGTAATCACAATTGAAGTGTGTCATGCTCAGGAACCCGATCCTTATACGGTAAACTAACTAAAACGAACTTGAGGGGACCACTAATTTTAGTTTGTAATAACCGTAGTTCGTTAGAAGCATATATACAGCATATATACAATAAATGGTCGGGACTTAAAAATAAGTTTATTTGTTATAAAGCGTGTTTGTTATAAACGTTGTTTACTGCAATATGTGTCTGGTCATACTTACGTCATCCATGATAAAATCTGTAGTTTTCATCCTGCCTGTCTCACTTCTCCCAGAGACAATTTTGTGACCTTACAAGCCATGGCGGTCATCCAAATGACTTTTTCTTTAAACTACAAGTGTCTGTCTTGATTGTAAGATTAGAAACAGAAACACAACTCTTATTTGATTTCAGATCAAGCCATACACTCACACAGGCAAAATGGCTTCTCTAAATGAATACCTTGTGAGACAGAGGATACTGGAAGATTTGGCAGCCATGTTGGTTGCTAGGGATACCGTTGTCATGGATATTGCCAAGGGGCTTGGAGAACTTGGACTGACAAATTTATACAATGTGAGTACATAATTGTATGCATATTGATACATATAGCGATACTTGACACACAATATATGTGTCACGATATTAAATTTGTCCCATTTTTGCTTGAAATTCTCTGCTCTATGTCCACCTCCCTGGTGTAGTGGATCATGCGTCTGCCTGCAGAGCTGTAAGCCTAGGGTTCGATCCTGAATGCGTCATACTAAAAGACATTAAAAGATGGTACTTGTTGTTACCCTGCCTTGCGCTTGGCATTGAGGGGTTAAAACAAGGATCGGCATCTTTTATTTGTGTCAGTTTAAATAACTGGGTGCCGATGTACAATGCTATCTTAGCACTAAGGTGATCGTAACTCCCATACCTTAACACAGACTTACGACAGTCGTAGAGCTACTTGTTTTGTACAATGGCACCCTGGACATTAAACAGCTCTGTGATGTCCATATCATGAAGTGTCTGTCCTGTTTCTCTGTTCAATACAGGAAGGAGTGTGCAATTCTGATCAGAGCTTCTGCCTTAGTAAAGGGGACCTCATCTTCTCCCTCAACAACAGACGTGAGCAGCTTCATCACGGCAGCTTCATCAAGGTCAGGGTCATTGCCTCAACTTCATAGCTCTGTCTTTTAGGTGCCCATTTAAGTTTGTGTTTATCTCCATGCTCAGCTTCAGAGTGAGTGTGCTGCAAAAAGAAAATGATAAAACGTAAAAATCCAAAATTGTATCTTTGGTTGCATATACATCTGATGAGTTGTGTAAGATATATGCAAAATGGTTCACAATTTGAGTTAAGTACTGGTTATGAAGTTTTGAATATTTTTTAACAGTGTTTGTGCTCATACATTCATGGCATCATTTTTATTTTTTTACATGTACTGTATTTATGTTGATTGTTTAAAAGACCGGAAAAGCAGAGACCATACATATGGGCGGCCATTCGGTCAAAAAATACAAAGTTGAAAAAAGGACAAAAGTATGCAATTTAGATCAAATATTACGAATAAAGAACTAAATGTTACTACTCAAAATACAAAACAAACAGATGAACATACAAAGTTGAAATAAATGTCAAAAGTACGCAATATTAATAGTCAAATGTTACGAAAAGACGTCATAAGAAAAGAAAAAGAACAATGTGTACGAAAGAAAAGAAAAAGAACAATGTGTACGAAAGAATGTCAGTGAGCACGAAAGGACGTTTTCAATAAAGAACGTCGGTGTGCATGAAAGGACGTTGACAAAAAAAAAACGCCAGATGGCACTGCAATTTGTAAAACATTCCGAGTTTAATCGGCTTGTTCCGCCGAGTATAGTATATGATAACTGCATGCCGAGGTGCACAATGTATTACGTCATTCCTCGTGCACTCACCGTCTGACGTCACACATACATGTATTCATAATGTATAAATATGTTGAAAACACAAAGCTATATAGGCACAGGTACTTTCGTTATTCGAATATCGTCCCAATAAGATACAATGATAATTCTTTTTCTGAAAACCTTACATGAACAGCAAGGAAAATTGTTCATTTTGATAAAATAGTAACATCTTTGCAAAATATATGACAAAAAATACCATGTTCTTCTTTATTTGTTGACCAGGGCCCCTTTTCCACAAAGCAATCTTAACACGTATGTTAAAGTATGGGAGTTACAATCATCTTAGCGCTACGCTATCATAAGTCTATGTTAAAGTATGGGAGTAACAATCATCTTAGTGCTACTCTTATCGTAGGTCTATGTTAAAATATGGAAGGTACAATCATCTTAGCACTACGCTATCATAAGTCTATGTTAAAGTATGGGAGTTACAATCATCTTAGTGCTACGCCTATCGTAGGTCTATGTTAAAGTATGGGAGTTACACTCATCTTAGCACTACGCCTATCGTAAGTCTATGTTAAAGTATGGGAGTTACAATCATCTTAGTGCTATACCTATCGTAAGTCTATGTTAAAGTATGGGAGTAACAATCATCTTAGTGCTATGCCTATCATAAGACTATGTGAAAGTATGGGAGTTACAATCAACTTAGCGCTAAGATCACTTTACTGACCCTAACAACTAGCTGCGATTAGATGTTTGTTAGCTAGTTTATGTATAATCTTAACACTAATCAGTGGTAAAATCAAGGATTAAGAATTTTAGACTAAATATCTAAAATTCACACAAGTTAGATATTGCTAGTGCAGGGCAATTGGATAGCTTGGAATTTGGTCCTGAAACCCTGAAAATATAGAAACGGGCCCAGTCCGTCCGTCCATCCGTCCATCATGTTTCGTTTCCCGGAGCATAACTCTGAAACCGTTCAATATTTTTTAATGAACCTGTCAAGTACTTGTTGAACTTGTGCCTTTTGCTATTTAGAAATTTTAGAATTTTTTATTTTTTATGTTTCCATGGCAACAAGATGGACTTGGGTTCCAAACTCTTCTTTTTTTTACAATTTCCATGACAAGTTCCACCTCGGTTAAAAAAGGTTAGGGTTTGTTTAGATTTAATTATGTCATAAATTCTGCAACAGGGGCGGGGGATATAGCCACGGTAGTGGCAAACTCTTGTTTATATTTGTTCGTATTGAATATGTAAAAGACTAGGTGACAAGGATTTTTAGGTTATGATGGAAAAAAACAATATATTTTCCCATTATTTCAGAAAAATTAATCTCATATTTTGTACAAGTGACAAATAACAGAAAGTTGTCGGATTCTTGTTACAGTATAGACCCCTACTCATATCTGCAATTTTTCAATTCCAGCTTTATCCATCCACTGCAGCTGTGAAATACACACATTTGTTACAAGCTGTCAATCAAGATGGGGACGAGGTAGACGACATAGAGGGCGCCACTGACCAACATTCATCTACCGTGGAGTTACATTCCTATCTTCTCAGCCTGGAGAGTTACTTTGCACATATGGAGGAGGAGGAGACTATCGAAGCTTATGATGATATGAATGTACCAATGTAAGAAACATCGAGAGCTTTATTGTTTGCAGTTCAGTGTGGATAAAAAACATATTAATGATCGAATGTAGGTCCTTATTGAGAATGTTTCACATAGTAGGAGCCTGTTCTTTTAAAGTGCATACTGGAAGAACTTTGTGAAATTTAATATTTTGGAGCATTCATTTGAAATATATAGGATAGATATTTTAATTGTCGACAATTTGCTTTTTTCAGAGACTTTGATGGTATAACCAGTGCTAAATCATCCGCCAGGGGTCCCAATATCACAGGTAAGAGCAAATATTCATCATCAGATCCTAACGAGAGGTGCAGGGATGCGCATCCCATCTTTATGAAACATACTGAGGCAAGACATTTTTTTTAGCTTGGTTTATGTATCTGCCAACTCAAAAAAAATTAAATGTGAAAAGAAGCTGTGTTTTTTTAATTCTTCCGACCAGAAATATGTAAAATATTAAAAACACAGCTCATTACTGTCGCTATCATTATGAATACATTATATAAAGCCTGTTGAAAATCTACCTTAAAAACTCCTGTCCCTACCTTTTTTCTTCTTTGTTTCTTCCAACTTAACATTTTGCAGAAATCCCCCAAAGTAATTGAAATTATGTTTTTATTGACCTATCACCCTGAATTTTGGGGACCAAAATGTGTAAATAAATAGAACTTTGGCCTAAACATGATATCATATACAAATACTTTTTACTATATCATTTACTGATTCAGTTTTAATAAAAAGAACATTTTTTTTAACTAATTTTTGGAACTAATGGAATGACCAATCAGAAGGCAGCTTTCTCGTGCTTTATGGCACTAATTTCAAATTGGCGACTACGCCTTGAAACATATTTTGACAAATTCTCGATTACAAATTTGAAACCTGAACAAAAGAACATTCTGGAATGGCTAATAGATGGTCTAGATTGTATGGATACAGTCGTTAAACCCGTAACTATCGTTCGGAGTTAAAGTTTTCGAGGCTGCATGATCAGAAATCACATTCCGACTGTCACTTTCATAATCTGGTACGCGATGCTCTGATCGGTCGTATGAAAGGTCGTTCTGACGTGACCCGTAATGGGATGTCCTCAGATCTTTGTTTAGCGGTAGCGAGAACTGAGGTCTGATTTTAATGAGATTGGGTCTTCGACATGAAGAGCAAATGCTTTTAAATCAAGGCTACCCAACCACCCCTATCACTTTCGTACTAATGTTGTCTGTACTAACTCATCCCAAGGTAAACGTTTACTTGTTGCAGAGGTGCAGTCCAGAGTGGCCTGTGACAATGGTAAGTACCGACATCCTCCCATTGTGTAGTCAAACCACTACTACAACAGAATCTTCAATATACAGGATACCCAACATCCAGAAATCAATGAATGTGGGTTCAAATCCCAGTTCATCACGATTATGTTTCTAGGTTTGTTAGCACCATACCTTGCTCATGGGTTTCACCAAACTTGGCACATAGATAGGTCTAGTGGTAAACTGGTGCCTTTTGATAGTTTGGGATTTTTGAAAATTAATTTTCTAGTTTCCATAGCAACGACTTTGACTTAGACTGAAAATGGCGGTTACGCTCGTTTCCAGAGGGCTATTGTCTTGCACACAACCGAACATGTCATATTGGCAGGGATATGAGTATTTCATGGTTGTTTCTTCATAAATAAGGTGAGCTACAGACCTTTGGTCTCTATTTGTTTGTGTTAGTGTCCATGTGTAATTTTCACACTCTGTCACATACAAGGATCAACCACTGTTGCTAGTTTACAGCATAGAACTTGTATACAGGGGCATAAAACAATATTCACGAATAAACAAAATTTGATCCAGCTCGATGAATGTGAATACAAAAGCCTTCCAGTGCCAAAAGTTTGTTTGGGTAGTATGTTGCCCAGGGAGCGGAGAAAGCTTATTTTTATTATTTTAGTTATTCTTATTATGACAATGAACACCACCGCTTCTTTGTGCAGACCCTGCCAGCATGCCATACCTCGTCAACATCGTAACAAAGCCTTCAATAGACCTGATGCCAGAGTTCTCTCCCCTGACCACGGAGTACCGGGCAGTGGTTGGGTACGACATGCTTCTCATCACTGTGTGGGCGTTTGCCAAGAGCTGCTCATCTCAGGCCCGTCTAGAGGATAAACATGGAAACAAACGGTGAGTCAGAGTGCTGGCTGTTCCTTAGAGTCAAGTGGCAATTGCTTTGTTTTCGTCCTGCTTTCTTCCATGTTTTGAAGGACAGAATGTTGTTACATCTATTTTGTTGTGAAGAGATTGATAGTTTTATACATCCACAAATATCCCTTTGTTTACTTAGCCAAGATCCAAAACAACAAGTATCCGAGGTTAGATTGAGTTGATTGCAATTAGTAGTATGATGCGATTGGAGAAATTAAGACATCTGTATATTTCTTTTTTGAAAGTCTGTTGAGTAAAAGACTGGAATCTTTGATTTTACTTTCAAAGGAACAGCTCATGAAAAAAAAGTTAAAACTGAAATATAAACAAAATGCATTGAAAAGAAACACTTCGATTACTGGGTAATCTATGTCTCCTCGTGGACATATTTGTCCAAAGGTTTGGCTCATAGGCATGTATTTGTTTGATTTTTGTTATCAATATTGCCCAAATAAATTGATGATTTCTTCCAACAAGAGAGGCGAACTTTACGCTGGGTATTGGCGAGAACCGTATCAGTATTTATGTGGTGGACATGAGCCACGCAGACCCCTGGGTCCTCAACACCTACACCCTCATCATAGAGAGGCAGGGGCCGGACTACCAGCAGACCTCATTCCTCCCCGGGCTGCCCCACCAAGTCTGTAGTCTCACACAGGTAGGTGTTCAACCCCCACCAGGTCTGTAGTCTCACACAGGCAGGTGTTCAACCCCCACCAAGTCTGTAGTCTCACACAGGTAGGTGTTCAACCCCCATCAAGACTGTAGTCTCACACAGGTAGGTGTTCAACCCCCATCAAGTCTGTAGTCTCACACAGGCAGGTGTTCAACCCCCATCAAGTCTGTAGTCTTACACAGGCAGGTGTTCAACCCCCACCAGGTCTGTAGTCTCACACAGGCAGGTGTTCAACCCCCATTAAGTCTGTAGTCTCACACAGGCAGGTGTTCAACCCCCATTAAGTCTGTAGTCTCACACAGGCAGGTGTTCAACCCCCATCAAGTCTGTAGTCTCACACAGGTAGGTGTTCAACCCCTATCAAGTCTGTAGTCTCACACAGGCAGGTGTTCAACCCCCATCAAGTCTGTAGTCTCACACAGGCAGGTGTTCAACCCCCACCAAGTCTGTAGTCTCACACAGGCAGGTGTTCAACCCCCATCAAGTCTGTAGTCTCACACTGGTATGTGTTCAACCCCCACCAAGTCTGTAGTCTCACACAGGCAGGTGTTCAACCCTCTGTAGTCTCACACAGGTAGGTGTTCAACCCCCATCAAGTCTGTAGTCTCACACAGGTAGGTGTTCAATCCCCACCAAGTATGTAGTCTCACACTGGTAGGTGTTCAACCCTCTGTAGTCTCACACAGGCAGGTGTTCAACCCCACCAAGTCTGTAGTCTCACACAGGCGGGTGTTCAACCCCCACCAGGTCTGTAGTCTCACACAGGTAGGTGTTCAACCCCCATCAAGTCTGTAGTCTCACACAGGTAGGTGTTCAACCCCCATCAAGTCTGTAGTCTCACACAGGCAGGTGTTCAACCCCCATCAAGTCTGTAGTCTCACACAGGTAGGTGTTCAACCCCCATCAAGTCTGTAGTCTCACACAGGCAGGTGTTCAACCCCCATCAAGTCTGTAGTCTCACACTGGTAGGTGTTCAACCCTCTGTAGTCTCAGACAGGCAGGTGTTCAACCCCCACCATGTCTGTAGTCTCACACAGGTAGGTGTTCAACCCCCACCAGGTCTGTAGTCTCACACAGGTAGGTGTTCAACCCCCACCAGGTCTGTAGTCTCACACAGGCAGGTGTTCAACCCCCATCAAGTCTGTAGTCTCACACAGGTAGGTGTTCAACCCCCACCAGGTCTGTAGTCTCACACAGGCAGGTGTTCAACCCCCATCAAGTCTGTAGTCCCACACAGGCAGGTGTTCAACCCCCATCAAGTCTGTAGTCTCACACAGGTAGGTGTTCAACCCCCATCAAGTCTGTAGTCTCACACAGGCAGGTGTTCAACCCCCATCAAGTCTGTAGTCTCACACAGGTAGGTGTTCAACCCCCATCAAGTCTGTAGTCTCACACAGGCAGGTGTTCAACCCCCATCAAGTCTGTAGTCTCACACTGGTAGGTGTTCAACCCTCTGTAGTCTCAGACAGGCAGGTGTTCAACCCCCACCATGTCTGTAGTCTCACACAGGTAGGTGTTCAACCCCCACCAGGTCTGTAGTCTCACACAGGTAGGTGTTCAACCCCCACCAGGCCTGTAGTCTCACACAGGCAGGTGTTCAACCCCCATCAAGTCTGTAGTCTCACACAGGTAGGTGTTCAACCCCCACCAGGTCTGTAGTCTCACACAGGCAGGTGTTCAACCCCCATCAAGTCTGTAGTCCCACACAGGCAGGTGTTCAACCCCCATCAAGTCTGTAGTCCCACACAGGCAGGTGTTCAACCCCCACCAGGTCTGTAGTCCCACACAGGCAGGTGTTCAACCCCCGTCAAGTCTGTAGTCTCACACAGGCAGGTGTTCAACCCCCATCAAGTCTGTAGTCTCACACAGGCAGGTGTTCAACCCCCATCAAGTCTGTAGTCTCACACAGGCAGGTGTTCAACCCCCATCAAGTCTGTAGTCTCACACTGGTAGGTGTTCAACCCTCTGTAGTCCCACACAGGCAGGTGTTCAACCCCCACCAGGTCTGTAGTCTCACACAGGCAGGTGTTCAACCCCCACCAAGTCTGTAGTCTCACACAGGCAGGTGTTCAACCCCCACCATGTCTGTAGTCTCACACAGGCAGGTGTTCAACCCCCACCAGGTCTGTAGTCTCACACTGATAGGTGTTCAACCCCCACCAGGTCTGTAGTCTCACACTGGTAGGTGTTCAACCCCCACCAAGTCTGTAGTCTCACACAGGCAGGTGTTCAACCCCCATCAAGTCTGTAGTCTCACACAGGCAGGTGTTCAACCCCCGTCAAGTCTGTAGTCTGACTCAGGCAGGTGTTCAACCCCCATCAAGTCTGTAGTCTCACACTGGTAGGTGTTCAACCCCTATCAAGTCTGTAGTCTCACACAGGTAGGTGTTGTATCAAAACAAAAATTGGTATGGATTTTGGAAAACAAGATGGCAGCCCACACAAAAACACCAGAAAACGTTTTTTCTCTGGAATCTTTATTTCAAGTTTTGATGAAAATAAAAAAATATGTCTTTAGGTAAGTGACCAAGGAAGAGAGTAGTGATAAGATGATTTGTTGTTGTCATTATACGTAATGAATCAGAGATATAAATCCTGCACACTAGCAGAAGTTGATCTGAAGTCGACAGTAGTGTGAGTGAGTGAGTGAGTTGGGTTTAACGCCACTTTTAACAGTATTCCAGTTATATCGCGTGTCAGCTTAATGTGGGAGGAAAGCCCGAAGTGATGCAGGTCTCAGATGTTTACCACTTTGGTGAAACCCACGAGCACGGGTATGTTGCTGACAAACCTAGAAACATAATTGGGGCGAACTGCGATTTAAACCCACAATCATAGGTTTCTGGCGTGCGCAAGGGATGCAACTCTGCACAGAGAATTGCGGTGCCTCAGACGACAGTAGTGACATATAGAGAAAGTAACCACAGCTACTGTATTCCAGGCACCTAATTAGTTTGTTGTCTGTTTCAGGACTGCTCTCTGCGTTTCCTCAAGACCTCCTCCTGTGGGTTGAAGCCGGTGTACCAGGAGAGGAGCTGGGCCAGGTTCATGGAGAAGATGATGTCCCTGCCGCAGTGCCAGGATGGGGATGTGAAAGGTTTGTCATCTGTCAGATACTGACATTGATGTACTTCTTTGTATCCATGGACATCAGGATTAAACAAATGTATATCTGTGATTCTGTTTCTTTCTTTCTTGCTGTAAGAGGCGACTAAATGGACCAGGTGGTCAGGCTCTGTGACTTGGTTGTTGATTGCATGACATTGTATCCCATTGCACTGCGTAGATCGAAGCTCATGATGTCAATACACTGGATTGTCTGGTCTAGACCCGTTTGTTTACAGGCCACTGTCTTATACAGCTGGAATAGTGCAGCATTAACCAACAATCCATCAAATAAGCAAACACAACAGGGGTATTGGCTAAAAATAGATTCATTAGAATAGAGTGCTATTCAATTAAGGATTGACTGTGGATGTTTTTTGGTTCATGAATCGATAAACCGATGTGAAAACCGTTTGAATCTGTGTAGGGATTCTTACCACAGTTTGGGATTGGGATTCTCCGACGCGTAGTAATAAAAGTAGTTCAATTCGGTGGGCATGGCTTAATTTTTAGATTTATTGGGAAATGAAAGCAATAACATGTGACCAATTCAGCTAATCAGAATGCAGGAATTACAATGAACACAACGAAAATTTCATTATTACTTTCACAAAAAGTTTAATCATTTGCTTTTAATATTCTCAAACTGTTTTGACTCCAGGTTGATTTCTGATGTTTCTCTGTTGCAGGTCAGTGGTATGTCCCCTGCACTGACTGCAACGATAGCCCTAGTTGCTATTGGAAACAGGCGCTATGGCAACCAGATACTTGTTCCTATAAATGGTTACCAAGAGGAAAAGTGCAGCAGTGTTTTGCTGGTAAAAAGGTATGCACACATTTTGAAAACAGGTAAGTTTTAACTGAAATAATGTAAAATCATTTACAAAATAGTTGGGAGAAACAATTGTAACAAATATATTGTTCATATGTAATTTGTCATAACTATAAAATCATTTTGAACATGTAGCAGTTATTATTTATGAGATGGCCTTATTCCCTGAACTTTGACGAAGTGGTCTGTGTTTTAACATGCTGTGCAGAGTTGCTTCCCTTGCTAGGTTCGAGCAGTTGTGGTTCAAATCCTAGTGTTTCAGAAATTATGATGCTAAGTTTATCAGTATAATACCCATTCACAACTTCTAATAACTTAATTCTGTTTTGCTTTAAACCAAGATTCAATAAGGTAAAAGGCCACACTACAATTGTCCGAAAAAGAAATATTTCTATCTCAAGTATAAAAAACACAAAACTCTCATTCGTAGCTTTTATGAAAATTAAAAAAAATCTGTATCAAGTGGAAAAAATAATTGCCATAGGAAATTATTTTAATGCGGCCTTGAGGAAATGGGTACATTTAAAAATGTACGAGAATAGTCACCGTTTGTAGTACCATACAATAGCCACTGATCTAGGCATCCATTATGGAATTGTACTCATTGACAGGAATAAAGAATTTTGAAAAAAATAATTTTTTTGATTGAATAATAGAATGTGTTGTTGCTGTGATCCAGGTGTTGTTCATCGGGGACTCAACAAACCGTGGCATCATGCACTACATCTCAGAGCGAGTGAACAACACGTTGTTGGAGTGGGACAAGACGCACCACTTGAAGGTCTACAACAACCTCAACAACAACACAACAACATTCAGCTTTGCCTACTACCCTCAATTCTGGCTGCCGGCGGAACACAGACCCGTCTTTGACAAAGCTCTTTTTCAACTTATAAAAAAGTAGGTGCAGTTTCTTGTTGTTGTTGTTGTTTGTTTGTTGTTTAACGCCGAACTCAGCAATATTCCAGCATATATCAATCAAGTCAGCGAGCCTGACCACCCGATCTCATTAGTAGCCTCTTACGACAAGCAAAATCGACTCACCCTTAGTAAAAGTCAACGTCAGGTCGAAATTTGTGAATTGATCGAACCAATCTTGCAGTACATGCATCATCAATTATCCAGTGTATTATGACACAATTCTTTTATTATCAATACTCTGGACAGCTTCCGTGGCCTAGTGGTAGGGCAGAGTAGAGTCTGGCCAGAGAGTGGAAGGCTGGAGTTTCAATCCCCGGCTGCGTCATACCAAAAGACGTTAAAAGGTGGTACTTGTTGTTACCCAGCCCAGCACTCGGCATGAAGGGGCTAAAACAAGGACAGGTCGGCTCGAGTCAGAATACTGTATCTGAGTGGGGTATATATGTTAAACTGTGGCATGGTATCTCAGTGGGCTAGCACTATAAAATCGGTTCGAGACTAGTACAAGTGGCAACATACACATTTGCCTGCCCGTCGCTATATAAGTGCAATAATCTTGAACACGACGTTAAACCTTATTTTATCAATTATAAATACTCGGCACTCATTCACTGACATATTTTCTGTTTTCGGCTGCCTTGTATAATATTTGTCCAAATTCATTCATTTATTGCAGAAATAGTCCCCTTGAGAACAGCACGAAGACAGTGCTGGTAATCGGCGGCGTCCATTGGTTGGCCAAACACCACATAGACGTTGTCATCAAGGCACTCCGGAGGTAATTCAGCTGACCACACCTCCCTTTGAAAATCTAGATGTCCAACCAGAATGCATCTTCAGAATACATAGAACTCAAATAAACCCAGTTCTGTGCCAAAACTGAAGGCCTCAATCATTTCTTGGGGTTCTTTTCTTAAGTACTGTTTATTTTAAAATTTCAATCCCATTATTAGACATAATATTGTCATTTAATTTAATTTGATATTTACCTTTGGTGGAAGGTATTCAAGGGAGGTAATTTTGCAGATAATTATGGTTGAATGTACCATTCTGAATATTCAGTTTGATGTGGCTTTGCCGAAAATTTACCATTAGCGTCCCTTTTAAAATCTAGATAATGCTTTAATTTCAAATAAAGCAGGAAAGTTGAATGTTTTTACCCTTTCATTCAAAGAATATGGTTTAGAAAATAGGTACCAAAAAATATGAACTTGCCACTGTAGTGAGTGAGTGAGTTGGGTTTAACGCCGCTTTTAACAGTATTCCAATCATATCACGGCATGTCAGCTTAATGTGGGAGGAAAGCCGGAAGTGATGCAGGTCTCAGGCATTTACCACTTCGGTGAAACCCACGAGCGTTGGTATGTTGCTGACAAACCTAGAAACATAATCGGGGCGAACCAGGATTCGAACCCACAAACATAGGTTTCTGGCGTGCCCAAGGGACGCAACTCTGCAAGCAAATCGCGGCACCTTAGACGACTGGGCCACCCGTGTCCCTCTTGCCACTGTAACCATAGTAACACTCTATGTTGTATGCTGAAAGTGCACTTCTTTTTCCAGGGAGGGTCTGACCGGTGTCCAGCTGGTGGTCAAGGGACTGGGAGCCGGCTTCCACCAGCCGGTCAGTGGCGTCCACTGTCTGTCACAGGTACATCTCCACTACTGTGTTCTTTGTCTATGTATTAGTATCGCATTAGGACAGGTACAAATCGTTCTTGTTCCTTGTGACCTGTTTAAAACTGATGAGGTAGGGATGGAGGATTATTAATTTAATAATATTTTTTTAGTTAGTTACAAATCTATAAAGGTAAAGTTAAGTCTGTAAGTAATCAAATCTGGACCAGACAATCCAGTGATTGACATCATGACCATCGATCCACGCAATTGAGATAAAAGTAAAGTTAAGTCAAATATTTCCGAGGCCATTGTATTTGGTCATGGCTTGGTTTCCCTGCAAATCTGACATGCTATTAGTGACTTGTAGTGAAATATGATATGAAACAAAAACAGCGTTATAACTATCCTATGGGTCACATTAGAATTTTTTTTGTTCATATAGTAGTGAATATAAACTATAAAAAAGATTCCTATAAAGCTTTAAGAAGGTGAGGTGAGGTGAAATTGGGTTCAATGTTGCGTCCAAGATTATTGCACTTATATAGCGACATGCATGCACGTGTGTGTGGCTGCTTGTACTAGTCTGGACTGATGCCGATTTATAGTGCTAGCCCACTGAGATACCATACTGCAATTTAACATAAATACCCCACTCAGACACAGTATACTGACTCCGAGTCGACCAGTCCTTGTTTTAGCCCCTTAATGCCAAGCGCCAGACAGGGTAACAACAAGTACCACCTTTTAATGTCTTTTGGTATGACGCGGCCAGGGATTGAATCCCCGATCTTCCACTCTCTGGGCGGACGCTCTACCACTAGAACACGGAGGCAGTCGCTTAAGATGAGATAGGCACTAGGGTTGCTCTATGTCATCAGAAAAAATGATTAATATGAAATTAATACACACAAAAGGACCCTTCTCTGAAAAAAATAATTCATGGTACCAATTCTAGAACTCAGTCTCGATAAGTATCTCTTAGATAAGCTAACTTCAGTAGTTTCTGAGAAAACTTGTCCCCATTGCAGACACTGTGTAAAAAAACATGGATCAAAGGCCATTTGTGTAAGAGCTGATTCAACATAGAAAACCAATCTATGCATGTGATATTATTTTGATATAAAAATATCCACTGTTTGAACAGGAGAGTTTGTAGTTTTAAAATCCCTTTGCAGAAAGAGCAGCAGCGGTTTCTGTCTCACAACCAAGCCACCCTAAAGTACGCCAGACAGAGTGGCTTCAGCATCGTGGATACGTTCAACATGACCATGGCGAGATATAGAGACTTCTTGCAAGGAAAATGTGCTTGCCATTTCCATAGAGTAAGTAAATGGCGTAAAACAGTGATCAGTATGATTTTACGCCACTTTTAGCAATATTCCAGCAATATCATGGCAGGAGACACCATAAATGGACTTCACATATAGTATCTATGTGAGCAATCAAACCCACAGTTTTGGCTCGATGAGCAAAAAGTTCAACAGCTGCTATCCCGTCAATAAATTAAATGCCTTTGACACTAATGCTTGCAGTGAATAAGCTCTACAACAATTTTAAAATTTATTTACTCAAAATATTTGATGTGGTTTTGTCCCTAGCACTAGGGTCTCAAATGAGGTTAAGCTGAACAGCACTGGTGGCAGAGAGTAGGTGGATGGGTGACTGCTCTTAGCAACCTTGACTCCTGATTTCCATCCCCTTACTGAAACATCAGTTATACAACTTCAAGAGGGTTGGTTGGTTTGTTTGTTGTTTTACGCCGCACTCAGCAATATTCCAGCTATATGACGGCGGTCTGTAAATAATCTAGTCTGGACCAGTGATTGATATCACGAGCATCGATCCACGCAATTGAGATTGATGACATGCAACCAAGTCAACGAGCCTGACCACCCGATCCCGTTAGTCGCCTTTTACGACAAGCATAGTCGCGTTTTACGGCAAGCATGACTTCAAGAGGGACTTTGCTCCACGATCAGTTCCCATTGTCTTTGTTGATATTTTGTAATTAGTGATTTCTGTCAGTCTGAGACATTCCCCAGGGGTGATTAGGGTACTCATCAATTATTAGATTGATATACATCCTAAAATATGAATTACAGATGAACAAAATAGATATTAAATGACTGATTTCAACTTTGCTACACCTGATAAAATAACCTGATCCTGGTCTCGAATAAGCCATCGCTTAAGCCTCTTGTTGGAAATTTGCCTTTGTGCTCCCAGCAGTGAATGGGTACCCGGTAGGATCAGGTGTTCATGGTATGTTTTGTGTTCACTATGTAACTCAAATTTTGTATTGGGTGGTGAAGAGGTGAAGCCAATGTTAAAGGGGAAGTGTACACGCAAAAATCACTTTCTTTCTTTTTCTAAACAAAACGCAATTTTAGAATTAGTTAGTATCTGTGTTTGTCTATGACACTTCTATGTTAACACTTTTAATGTGGAAAAAGTACAAGAAAAAAAGGTTCATTTCCGTGTGAACTTGCCCTTTAAATCAAACCTTTATATGTCACACATTGGTGAAGTATTTCCAGTTTTGTGATAGGTCACATGTTGCTATTGTGAAAAGCGAATGAGAGTAGTGTCATGATGTTCTTCAAGCAATGAAGTAACAGTGTTACCTCACTGTATCATATCAAAGAACTGTCATCAATGGGATGTCACGTCACAATTTGCACACATTTTATCCATATGTCTCATTTTTTTCTCCATTCGGAACTTCCTGTTTACATTCTTTTTCAAGAAACAGAAATAAGATATGCTGCCCTGAATGTTTCACTCACTCATACTGAATAGACGCTGATTAGCTGATTAGGAACCAGGCCCCTGTTCCACAAAGATTTTAGTGCTAAGATGAACGTACCTCCCATACTATAACATACTCTTACTGTAGTTGTAGCGCTAAGATCGCTTTGTGGAATGGGCCTCTGATCTTGTAAAAGATGAGATATTAACGAGCTTGGGAAGCACTGAACCCAACTCATTCATGCGAAAGTAAGTTAAATATTCATCTTCTACCCTCATTGATTACCTAGAACTAATCCAATTGTGTCATTTTTCAGGTGTCCATGACAAAAACCAGTTATAACCCGTCCAATGCCGTTGGATCTAAACATAGCCTTTCATCCTCCTACTCCGAGTCCTCACAGACTGTGTATCATGTTGAAGGGGAGATAAATGCTGTATACTCCGAGATGTTGATTAGCCAGATCTGTGGACCTTCATAGCAGGAGCTTGGACAACATCAGGAACATCAGCGCTATGGTTCATCACAAGACAAACACACATTAAAAACACACTGTCTTCAAACTAAATCTGTTAACGTTTTCTTGAAAAAGCCGACATTTCAGTGTGGGATGGTATACAATTCTAAGAGAATTGGGGAATCCAGAGGTTCGTGTGTGCATATTTTTCAGACATCTTAAGTTTTGACTTTGTGACATGGGTATTACGTGCACCCTCCTTTTTCAAAATCTTGGATCCGCCTCTGAAGAGTCATATTCATCACACAGATAATGAGATTGTGCTAGGTACATAGAGGGAAACCATAAGTGGCTCACACACAGAGAAACCAGCCCAGGACTTCTGTATGGGAGGCCCAGTCATCAAAGGGGCACATTTTGTTTTGCAGAGTTGCGTCCCTTAGGATTCAAACCTAGGATTGTGGGTTCGAATCCTGGTTCAGCCTGATTATTTTCTTGGTTTGTCAGCACAATTACTGTGATTGTGGGTTTCACCAAGTCTTACCTCTCACATCAAGCTGACATGCCGTGATATAGAAAAGGGTACAGAAATACTGTTCAAAACAGGGTTAAACCAAACTCACTCACTGTTTGTGAACACATGCAATAATTATTCCTAAATTTTATGTCTGAATACAAAGCAATTATATACAACTCAAAAGAAGTTAAGGCCCAGCTGATTCTTTCATATTGCTCTAGTTAATCTGAGCCATGACAGATTAACTATAGTTATATGAAAGACTTTGGTGGTCCTTAACTTCTTTTGACCAGTATACATGTATCAGATACCATACTTTCTGTTTTTAGTGAGTTAGGAGACAAACATGGCACTCTGATATAGCATTACAATATACCATAATGTTTTCAATGTCAAATAATTAAATTTTCGTTGTGTGCATTGAAATTAGCGGAATTGGTCACGTGTTATTGCATTCATTTCCCAATGAATGTAAACAATTAAGCCACGCCCACCGAAGCGGACTACTTTGATCACTACGGAATGTCGGGGAATCCCAGGGGAATTCCCTTTCTGCTCACCAGTATCTTCTTGAACTTATCCGGCCTCGTATTCATACAGTTTGCACATCGTTTTTTCGATTCATACCTCAATGAACCGAAAAAAATAAACTGTCAATCCTTAAGTATTATTGAAATGATTCATGATTCACAGTTTAATCTACAAGTACCGGTACTTTGAATTCATTTTTGATATGGTTATCACATGTTTTTGTTCAGTTAAGTAATCCTATGGACGACCAATCACACTGACGATATTGAAATTGATCATGTTGCTGCCTGTGTGACGCAAGCTATTTTCAGGACAACTATTCCTTGTTATCATATCACCACTACTCTGGTTCAGTTTTATTATTAACAAAATATATTTTTTGTACCCCGGGAAATATGCAGTGATAAGGAAACTTGACATTTAATATGTTTTGGGGGATTTATTGTCAAAATTAATCATGTGCAAAACAAGTACATGTTAGGTTTTAAAATCAATATTTGATCTGACTGGGGATCAGAGGTATCAAATCACTGTAACATGGCTTGGATTATTACAGCTGAACTGACTGGGGATCAGAGGTATCAAATCACTGTAACATATGTTAGATTATAACAGTTGATCTGACTGGGGATCAGAGGTATCAAATCACTGTAACATGGCTTCAAATATAACAGCTGATCTGACTGGGGATCAGAGGTATCAAATCACTGTAACATGGCTTCGTTTATAACAGCTGATTTGGCTGGTTACTCTGAGGTATCAAATTACTGTAACATGGCTTGGATTATAACAGTTGATCTGACTGGTGATCAGAGGTATCAAATCACTGTAACATGGCATAGATTATAACAGCTGATCTGACTGGGTACTTAGAGGTATTAAATGACTATAAAATGTCAGCTGATTTGGCTGCCTGACTGCATAGTAATATACCGGTATACCCACAGTAAGAACATTGAGGGAACATGGACAATTCATATTTGCTAATTTGAGGCATATTTTGCCATGATCATGACAGTTTTGAATATTTATATGTAAATAGTATACATGATGTAAAGATATTTATTTCTTGTAACAAATAATATTTGTGTACATATGACAAGTGTGTGTATGGAGGACGCATGGGACCAAAACACTGAATTGCTCAATGGTATGGTATAATAGCCGTTTTCAAGAAGTTAATAGACCAGACGCCTTGTGTTAGGGATGACCTTGACCCTATAAACAATCTGTGCGCGGTTAAAACTGCGTATAATTCAACCCCTACTTATCAACTGGATTGTTTCATTTTTATTTCAAGAGCCTCTTTTCTGTCCTGGGTGTAGCATTGTTGATAATTCCCCGATTCATGCTTAGAATTATTTATATTTTTGTCTTTTTTACATTCATATTTTTAGGAATACACTGCATAATGTAGATATATGTATAATATTTTTTTGCATAATAAGTTTGCAATGATACTAAATGATTGACTTCTACATGTATCAATGTAATATGGACGCAATTCAATGCATCCTGAAGCTGCGTAACATATATCATTCATTAATACACTGAACAATGTCCATATATACTTAATATCAGACATTTTGTTTTCCATGTTCAACGTTTTCACAACAACATAATTTATTGCATGACACATTATGCATACAGTCGGACCACCTTATTGGTATGGTATGCCACCATGGGGACCGTGTCAGCCCACCTTATTGGTATGCCACCGTGGGGGCCGTGTCAAAAGTTTGCATGTCATTTCCAAGATTATTTTTCTGGTTTCAATCATGACAGCCTCCCTCGCCCTCAGTAAAGTGTCAACTGCAGTTAATACCAGAATAATGGATCTTAATGATCCAGGCAGTGTATGTAATGTGAACATAACTTTGTTTGTCGATTTTCTGAAAATAGAATGTAGCAAGCACATAACAGGAAAAGAGTTTTTTGTGTTGAAATTACGTCCCTATTACAGTTTTATTAAGATACAAATAAATGTCCTTTACAATTTATACATACCATTTTTAAGTGGCTTAAGCGCCAATACTGTCCTCATAAATGAGGTTATACATCACATTGCCAAATGGAACTGTTATTTTGGAATTTACATGTGAACTTTTCACACAACCCCGTAATTATTTTTCTGAACAGGAAACATACATTTATCTCAGGGGATTTACAAGATTTCTTGACTTTTGTTTCTTACTCAAATGTTTTTTCATCTGACAACCCTATTACATATAGACCCTGAGATATACAGACCCTTTTATATTCAGACCCAGATAAATGTAGACCCTGTTAAATACCCTATTACAAGTACCCTATTAAATATATAAACCCTTTCAAATATAGACCCTGTTAAATACAGATCCCATTAAATACTCAGACCCTGTTAAATAAAGACCCTAGTGCACAGACCCTGTTCAGTTTAAGCTGTTACACATATATAAGAACTTGAACCAAAATATTCGATTCCAATTTCAACAGGGAACAATCTATTCTATAAGATGATGTTATTTCCGTCCATGACCCTCAGGTCACATATCAGTTAGAAATAAGGGAGTGGTACTCTGTAATGGGGTGTGGAACTTTGTAATGGGGTGTGGTACTCTGTAATGGGGTGTGGTACTTTGTAATGGGTGAATGATACTTTGTAATGGGGTGTGCTACTTTGTAATGGGGTGAATGATACTCTGTAATGGGGTGTGCTACTTTGTAATGGGGTGAATGGTACTCTGTAATGGGGTGAGCTACTTTGTAATGGGGTGAATGGTACTCTGTAATGGGGTGAATGGTACTCTGTAATGGGGTGAATGGTACTCTGTAATGGGGTGAATGGTACTCTGTAATGGGGTGAATGGTACTCTGTAATTGGGTGAATGGTACTCTGTAATGGCGTGAATGGTACTCTGTAATGGGGAGTGGTACAAATAGGAAAAAAAAGATAAAAACCGCCGACCCACCCCCGTAACAAAAGAAGTGGATGTTATAGGTCAGTGTTACACATGACCGTATGTGTATTTCAGATCCAAGTGAGTTAAGTTGTCATGTTATTCATAATTTTATCTGTATTTTACTTTATTACCAGTTTATATAATTCAACCATGACGCTTTTATTTACTAATTTGATGTTTTGTTTATTCTGATGTTTGACTTTTTGATTCATGCACACATACTTTACTTCAGTGTTCTACATTTTCAGGGATGAAGCTTAGCTAAAAATAACAAACACTGAGTTACATTATGACCTTTTTTCTAAGATGGCACAGTGTATTCATCATTTGGAACTGGATCACCATTTTAGCTGTGGTGGATCTTGGGAGTGACCTCCCCTTTCTTTGGCTATAGATTTATAAAACAAATTCATTGCCCTATTTGGATATCCTAGATCCGTACTTAATAAGTTGCTTTTTGTGGAAGAGAAACTCAGATCCACTGAAAATACCCAGGTGAGCCAGATAATAAATTCACCATCGCTCGAAAAGTGAGATCTTAGGACAACAATAGCGGATATGCCTTTCTGAAAATCATTCCCTCTACTGCATGGTGTAGTGAAATAACTGACTATATTTCACCTGTGACCAATGGGTTTTAATACTGTATTTGGACACAGTAAAATGGGTTCATTTAATGCCATTTGAACAGTATTTAAGTGATGTCATGGTGTGCTAGCATTTGTCGGTGCTGACAGACCAAAGTTCATCACCAGGGCAGACTTGAACAGATGACCAGACGATCCTGATAGTCCAGCAGTTTTTTCTACCCAAATGTCATGTCATGTCCCATGGTGGAGGCTTGTAAAAATTAATTTGATTCTTCTACCCTACCCCCCCCCCCCCAAAATTCCATAGTATTTATAATGCAGATAAACAAATTTGAAGTCAAATTTCATTTTTGCGCCCAATTCTAACTTTTTGCAAGCACCATGCTGTTCATGGTGTGTAAGATTTGTAGAGGGACCTAGCTGTGGTCACCATGACAACAAGTCCATCTTTACATCCTTCAAGGTGCAGGGCTGTATTAGAATAAAGATTTTACCAAGTCAAAAATATTTAAAAATTATATCCTCCCTCCCCACCCCACCCAAACAAGACTGAAAAAATTACCGGTATGTAACAGGCCTAATCATGGTGATGCTAGCTACCCTAACCAAGGATGTTATTCCAGTGCTAACAGATTACAGGTTGCACACAAGCATCAAATGCTTCCATTGCCCCTTGGAAACAAATTATCAAGTGCTGAAATGTTATATTATTGTTTTGTTGATTTTGTAAGATATTCTGGAACACAAAGTGTACACGGTACACAATCTGCACATTCTTGTTGTAAAGATTGTACAAAATGTCAATAAATCGTTATTATAATTCCATGTTGTGTATTCACTGAATCATGTTGTGTATCGGTCAACCTGCTTCCAAATATACCTACCAGAAACTTAAGACTGACCTAAGTCAGTGTCACAATCCGTGTTTGTTTGTTGTTTAAGGTCACATTCCGCAATATTCCAGCTAAATGACGGCGGTCTGTAAATATTCGAGTCTGGACCAGACAATTCAGTGATCCGTCATGAGCATCGATCTCATGGGATAAGATGACATGCATCAACTGAGTCAGCGAGCCTGACTACCCGATCCTGTTAGTCACGCAAAGGTTGCTGAATACCAATGTAACCCAAATCTTTTCAGTGTGTATGGAGTGAGTGAGTGAGTTGGATTTAACACCGCTTTTAACATTATTTCAGCTTAATGTGGGAGGAAAGCCTGAAGTGATGCAGGTCTAAAGCAATTACCACTTCGGTGAAACCCACGATCACGGGTATGGTGCTGACAAACCTAGAAACATAATTGGGGCGAACTGGGATTCGAACCCACAATCATAGGTTTCTGGCATGCCCAAGGGACGCAACTCTGCGCAGCGAATCGCGGCGCCTTAGACATCTGGGCCACCTGTGCCCCCAGTGTGTGTATGGAAGGTGAACTTTATATTATAGTTAAACAGTTCTTTGTTTTGGTTGAAAGTGTAAAAACGTTAGGAGAAGCAGTTTAACTTACTCATGAACCATCTAAATGATAGAAATACCAGAAAAATAAAAGGAAGTCTTCGGAATACCTTACAGTGAAACAATACAGTAGTTATGGTCCAAACGCGCTGGACGACAGAAAGAGAGCGAAAGAAAATGTGCAGCATGCAGACAACTGAAGTCATGACGTAAGATTGAACACCTGTTCATAACCTGTCCAGCTGCATTAAATACGCATTAAAACTAAAATATGCAGACAAATCAATCCAAGTGATAAAGATTTTGTATATTACAACTACTGGATATAACGATTTTGTATATTACAACTACTGGATATAACGATTTTGTATATTACAACTACTGGATATAACGATTTTGTAAATTACAACCACTGGATATAACGATTTTGTATATTACAACTACTGGATATAACGATTTTGTATATTACAACTACTGGATAAAACGATTTTGTATATTACAACTGTTAGATAAAATGATTGTGTATCAGCTGATCGCGAAATTCACTTACCCACAGTTACATTCAGAAAAACTGTGACAAACAAACACAAATTCTGATGGATTCCAACTGAAAAGCACGTAATTCCTAGTCAATGTATCTTAAACCGTGGCTGACAGGTGATTAAAACAATAGCACCTTTCTTACATTGCTAGGTTTTTCAAACAAAAATGGCTTCCCTGAGAGGGAGCTGAAAGCAGACAGATGGGTATACTACTATTGATCTAGTTTTAAATGATTCACAGGGATTGTTCCGAAACATGTTTTCAAGTTGAAATACCCAAATGTCAAGAAACAGGTGGGTAAAAACAGGAGTGAGTGAGTGAGTGAGTGAGTGAGTGAGTGAGTGAGAGTGCCGCTTTTAGCAATATTCCAGCAATATCCCGGCGGTGGACACCACAATTGGGCTTCACACATTGTACCCATGTTGGGATTCGAACCCAGGTTTTCGGGATGACAAGCGAAAACTTAAACCACTAGGCAACCTGACCACCCATAAAAACATTAGAATACCCTCCAAAAATATGATACCCAATCAAAATACAAACCCTGGGTAAAAACCCACATATCCAAAAGCTGTTCTATAGCTCTCTTATTGTTTTAACTCCTGGTGTGACACAAAAGGATGACATTCCTGGACAATTTCATCATTTATTGACATTTCCATTTACATCGTACATAGGCAACATAAGCATTTCAGTGCTGATTAAAATTGACATAATATATCTTCGCAGATGCAGATTTTGGCACAGGTAATACATATTCAAACACTGTCACCGTAACTGAAGGAACATCAGACAATCATAAAACACACACTCTAGGATTAACGCACAAGGCAGCACTGGGTTCATCTTAAGTATTGTGATGACACTCATCCCCATTTAGCAACATTCCAGCAACATTCCAGCAAAACCACACCACAGGGACACCTGATTGATTTTGTTGTTTAACGCCGGACTCAGCAATATACCAGCTATATGACGTCAGTCTGTAAATAATCATGTCTGGACCAGACAATCCAGTGATTGACATCATGAGCATCGATCCCTGCAATTTGGAAACGATGACATGCATCAATCAAGTCAGCCAGCCTAAACACCTGATCCTGTTAGTTGCCTCTTACAACAAGCATAGTCACCATTTAAGGCAATCATGGGTTGCTGAAGACCTATCTTTACGGGTCAGGGATATCTGAAATGGGCTTCACGCATTGTACCCATGTGGCGACTCTAACCCAGGCCACTAGGAAACACCACTGCCCCGATTTGTTGAGTGATTGAGTGAGTATAGTTGAACATCGCTTTGATCATGTCATGGTGTGTTGGCCTAATATGTAAGGTGATGCAAGTCGCAGATGTTTATTACTACGGAGAAACACAACAGGGATGGTGCCGACAGACCAGGAGCATGGGATTCAAACTGATGATCAGCGGATCCTTACATGGTGGAAGGAGGCAACTCTGTACTAGAAATGTTGATGAATAAGAATTCAAACTAAAGCATACTCTACTAACAGAACTATAGTCATAGAGGCATACTACTACTAGGAGTGAAAAAGACTTGACACAAACCACATACTACCCATCTACTGATAGTGATGTTGAGACATATTCTTTGACCAGCTTACAAAACCCAGAGGACAACATAAATATACATTAATAATTTACTTGATTTAAGTTAATCTTGAACTAAATGCTAGGGTTCCTTAGGAACATGGTAATATTTTCTTTACAACCTATTCAAGCAATTAGTCTCATTTAGTCCTAGTTCTGACACAGAATAACTCTATAATGAGTGAGTGAGTGGGTATGGTTTTGCGCCGCTTTTAGCAATATTCCAGCTATATCACGGCGGGGGACACCAGAAATGGGCTTCACACATTGTACCCATGTCGGGAAACAAACCCGGGTCTTCGGCATGACGAGCGAACGCTTTAACCACTAGGCTACCCGACCACCCTATCCCTATAATGAGCTGAGTAGTATAATTGCTTACCGACCACAATGCTCCCTATGAGAAACAAATGGTTAATTTACAACAGGCTATCACAATACCAATAATACACTTGATGAGGATGAATACTTAAGAATAGCAAGAAAAATCTGCACCGCTACTTCCAGTTCTACCATTCACAATAATCATCAGTTACGACTGGTGCAAAAGATAAAACTGAGAAAGTCACAAACATAAGATCAATTTTATATGTACCTTCCCTACACTGTGTGCATCAGGCGTACATTTGTCTGATTATGATTTTCAATTTGACCTTGACCTGCAGAAGTACGTACAACCCGGTCTGAGATTTGTTTGTCGGTTTTTTAACACTGTACTCAGTAACATCCCAGCTATATGATGACGGTCTATAAATAATCGAGTCTGGACCAGACAATCCAGTGATTGATATCATGGGCAGCTGATCCTGTTAGTCACCTCTCACGTCAAGCATAGTTTGATTTGATTTGATTTGATTTGATTGTTGTTTAATGCCGCAAGCATTAATATATTAGCTATATGACGGCTGTCTGTAAATAATTGAGTCTGGACCAGACTGACCATCCGTTCCCGTTAGTCGCCTCTTACGACAAGCATGTACTGCTGAAGACTGACAAGCATAGTTGCCATTTACCGCAATCGTGGGGTGCTGAAGACTGACAAGCATAGTTGCCATTTACGGCAATAGTGGGGTGCTGAAGACCTATTCTCCCCAGATCTTCACGATTACCCATCTGAGAGCAGAGATCAAATTACAGGTCAAAATATCCTCTAACTGGACAGGACTGAACACGGAGAGTGCTGAAGCAAAAGGGACAATACCACAGCTGACACAATACACAGCAAATATATACTGGATGGTATACTTGTCGGTGAAATCATCGGGATTAACAATTTTTTGTATTAACACATTACTTGAAACTGTATGATTTAATCCACCTTCTCAAGGTACCGGTATGAGATGCACAACAATCCCCATTCCTAGAGTATGAAGTGTACAATAATCCCCATTCCTAGGGTATGAGGTGCACAACAATTCACATTCCTATGGTATGAAGTGCACAACAATCCCAATTCCTAGGGTATGAGGTGCACAACAATCCCCATTCCTAGGGTATGAGGTGCACAACAATCCCCATTCCTAGGGTATGAGGTGCACAACAATCCCCTTTACTGGGGTATGAGGTGCACAACAATCCACATTCCTAGGATATGAGGTGCACAACAATCCACATTCCTAGGGTATGAGGTGCACAACAATCCTCATCTCTAGGGTATGAGGTGCACAACAATCCTCATCTCTAGGGTATGAGGTGCACAACAATCCACATTCCTAGGATATTAGATGCACAACAATCCCCATTCCTAGGGTATGAGGTGCACACCAATTCCCATTCCTAGGGTATGAGGTGCACAACAATCCACATTCCTTGGGTATTAGATGCACAACAATCCACAATCCTAGGGTAGAGAGGGCTACCCTGGCTGCCAACCCTCAACATCCCATTCACACACATCACGTGACTGGCAACAACAACTGGCTGCAACGGCAAGCACCGTAAGGGACACGACTCTGAACAGCAAATTCCTGCAGCTTTGACAAAAGGGCCACAGTTCCCATTTCGCAATGTGAAGACGACAGAGGGGCTGACACAGGTTATCTAAAAGGGGAATCCAAAGTATTGCCCACGTCCATGATCAGTGTTGTACACTCTGCAGATTCATAGCACAAGATTACAGCCCCCTTCTTCATATGCTTAACAATTTCCTCATTCTTACTAATAACAAAATATTTCTTTAATCAAACATTTCTGTAAAGCTGTGAAGTACAGTGATAAGTGTAAAGATAACATGATACCGGGATATACATACATGATACAATAGTACAACATTGCCAACAAGGGAAGGGAAGTGTGGAATAACTTTCCAATATTTGCACATTTTACCATCCTCAATGCTGATTGGTCAATTGAAACAATAAGACGTCACAGAAAAATGATGTCATCCATTGTTCATGGTGTCACAAATTGATAACATGTCATCTAACAGTAGGCTGCCTTCAGTGAAGTTATCTGTAATTTTGACATTTCATACATCTTTTCTTCATTTTCTCTTAAAATGTCAACGAGTAAAAAATACAATAACCTACTTTAAAAGGACAGATTATCTGTCCTCCATGAACATGATGAATGATGTTAGTCACTTGCTAAAGGCTCTGGGCCCCGACCACAAAGTGATCTTAGCGCTAAGTCGATCGTAACTCCGATTCTTTAACACTGACTTACGACAATCGTAGTGCTAAGATCGCTTTATGTAACGGGGCCCAGGTTATTCTCTAAATACTCAGTGTAAGATACACTACCAACAAACAATAAGGGAACTAATGATCTGAATGTAGCTACCATTGAGGTGTACATTTCCAATACCGTGGCGTTGCATCTGATCGCATCATCTCACATCATGCATTAAAAGTGTGTGTGCCTACAAGGGAACTTACTATCACTGATGCAGTTGAGCTAAGCACATGCTTAAAAATGCCTCCGTGAATTGTGGATACGATCGAGGTGGGGATGTCAACATGCCATGTGGGCCTAATGGCAAATCAAAAGGAGTAATTTCTCGACTGTGGGACAAGTACCATTAAACAGGTGGGGTCGCAATGAGACCTGGACGTGGAAGGCCTAAAAAATACACATGGACATAATCGTCTCATTACACGAATTGCACTAAGCAACAGAATCAAATCTGCTCCTGTTATCAATAGGGAATTCCGTACAAAAACAGGTAGGCAAATTTCAACACCTACCGTTAAAACCGGCTCTAGCAGCCTGCCTGAACGCAAGGCGTCCTGTGAAGGAAGTGACCCTAACAGCTTCCCATAGGCAGTAATGATTGGAGTGGGTTTGGCAACACCGGGACCAACAATGTACGAATGGCACACACACACACACGAGAAGACACACACACATTGGACTGGCCCACTAAGCTCCCAGTCCCCAATAGAGCACCTGTGGGATGTTCTCGGACGGAGAGTATACGCCAGTGACCAAGCACCGCCAAAGTGGCCCAACTTGGAGTAGCCTTGAGGCAGAAGGGCGGGCAATCCTAAGGGCAATGACAATGCCATACCATATCATGCTCAGGTCATCACCGATGATCTCCGACAAGAAGGCATACGGACATTGGACTGGCCCACTAAGTCCCAAGTCCCTAATAGAGCACCTGTGGGATGTTCTCGGACGGAGAGTATACGCCAGTGACCCAGCACTGCCAACGTGACCCAGCTTGGGGCAGCTCTTCAGGTGGAATGGCTGCAATACAAAGCTTTAAGGGCAACCATATGCACGTTAATCGCAGCATACCATCAAACTGTCGTCCATGTATTGCCCAACATGGTGGACACACCAGATATTAATCTACATGCCCCAAATTAATTTTACAGACATTTATCATCCTTAGACTTTCACTACCATTTCATCAGTTCCCTTATTCTCTGTCGGTAATATATCTGTCTCTCTGCATAGACAGGCTTAACATATTCATTTCAACAGAAAGTTTAAAAGTCCACATGTATCATTTTAAACTTGAATGTTGTCTTTTTCACAAGTTTCTTTGAGGGCAGCATGTCAGTATGACATAACTGGCAATGCTTTTCTCAAGGTGCACAAGCATGACTTTTATCATGATACATCCTCGAAGATCTACATACTGCCTCAACAGCCTGGAAATGCAATATTAACTGTATTTCCAAACAGATGTGATGAGCCCCGTGACCTCCATATTCTTCATCAGAACAACTTCAACAATACAGATTCTCAAAATGATCATTTTCCTGATCGATTAGATGATTCCGACACAACATTCCACAACAGCATCTTGAATCAGCAAGTCTAAATGAAAAACAAACTTCCTTGTACTCTAATTATTTAATCCTTATGACTTCCTTGTGAAACACACGGATTTCACTTCATGCTGTTGGTAACCATGGTAACAGATATATTATCTTCAAGCTGTTCTTGTTTTGCGTTCAATCAAATGATTAGGCATCGACATTATTACAACTGTAGGTTGGGGGTCGAGTCTGTTCGTCTTTCTCTCGCACAAACACTACTATCTTTCTCCCGTGCCCCTGATTTTAGAGGCTGCTAGTCTCTCTATGTCATCTAAACTCATGCTGGCCAGGCCTTTGTTGAAATCCTGCAAGGATAAAGTGAAGAAAGGATTAATGATCCTGTTAAAAATGCTCCAAAAGGTTTCTGACAGATCTTTTCTACATCAGACAAACTCTAACATGTACTGTTGTGTTGGTTATCTGCCCCCAACAACTCCATCTCTGTTAAACGGCTGATCATTAATTACGCTCATCTGTTATTTGGACCCCAAAGGCAGCATTAAAGCGAGGCAGCGTTAGAAACTAACAGTTTTCGTCCACTAGTCCTTATAATGATAACATATAGCAAAACCCTTAAAAATGGCAATTTTCTACTAGTCCTTATGATACCTTTACTATTGGACAGTTTGGCAAGGACTATAGGACTAGTGCCAATTGCTAACCCTGCGAGGGGTCACTGCATGTCCATTAAAATTGTGAATGGATATCAAAACACTGCAAGACCCAAGAAATGGCTTTTTGAATCATCAAAACAGTGAGTGAGTGAGTGAGTTTGGTTTAACGCCGCTTTTAACAGTATTCCAGTTATATTACAGCGTGTCAGTTTAATGTAGGAGGAAAGCCCGAAGTGATGCAGGTCTTAGACATTTACCACTTCGGTGAAACCCACGAGCATGGGTATGGTGCTGACAAATCTAGAAACATAATGGGGGCGAACCGGGATTCAAACCCACAATCATAGGTTTCTGGCGTGCCCATGGGACACAACTCTGCACAGCAAATTGCGGCGCCTTAAACGACTGAGCAACCCATGCCTCCGAATCATCGAAACAAATTCCTGCAGCATGCACGTCAAATGTAACTGATATTCATTTTCATTCTGATCGGAAATACATACAGTGAGTGAGTGAGTTGTGTTTAACGCCGCTTTTAACAGTATTCCAGTTTTATCGCGGCGTGTCAGCTTAATGTGGGAGGAGAGCCCGAAGTGATGCAGGTCTCAGACGTTTACCACTTCGGTGAAACCCACGATCACGGGTATGGTGCTGACAAACCTAGAAACATAATTGGGGCGAACTGGGATTCGAACCCACAATTATAGGTTTCTGGCGTGCCCAAGGGATGCAACTCTGCACAGCGAATCGCGGCGCCTTAGACGACTGGGCCACCCGTGCCCCGGAAATACATACAAAGATCAGACTGTCCATGTCAAGTCAAAACAGACTATTTCAATTAATTTTCTGCTTGTGTTTTGGGGCTCTGGTCGGTTGAATCCATAAACCGCACAATAAAATAAATTATGTCGCTCTTGGGGAGCACTAGAACTGTCCCTGAGAGTCCAAGGCCATTTTGTCAATATCCTCAAGTTACCTCCCTTGTTCCACCAGTGATCTGGTTTAACGAACTGTATCAGACTAATGCTGAGGATATCCTTTAGATAGAAACAAACAACATCTTCTAAAATTGAAAAGGAGCCCAACTGAGATGGGACTAAATCAGAATCGGAGGAAATTCTATACTTGCTTCAGTTAACTATAACATTACAATAACAGATGGGCGGCATAGGGTTCAGAGACAGAATAATCGTCTATGTACCTTTCTAAATTCTGCAAGTACTAAGTCTGCATCCTTCTCTGTATAATGTCTGCGTAGGAATGTCTGCAGTTTGGTCCAGACAGGGGCGCTTACATCTGTGTCTGAACTCACTGTCTTTGAAACACTGTCAGCTGAGCTGGCCGAGCCAGGACGTGCAACCACTGTCAGCTTGCTGCCATCTTCTATATTGTACTCACTCAGTTGTTTGTTGTCTACACAAACAAAGAAACAAATTAAACAAATGGTACAGAATTATCATAAAATAATTCTTAATCAAACTACAAAAAATTCAAATAACATACTTAATACTTTTTTAAAAATCTGAATCAACATCTTACTTAACTTTTACCTAAAATCATAAGTTCTAGGAATTATAAGTTTTGAACAAAATTGCAATGATTGCATTGTTTCAGGCCAGGTGAGCAAATTGTAGGCAGACGGGTTAGAAGTGCAAAGAGTTACACCCATTAAGGGATTCTTCATCGCTCAAGTTGTCTTTGTTTGGTATTTCTGTAACATTAAATGACATCAATTAGGGACTGGTCATTTATTAGGGAGGGGGAGGATTAAGGGAGAGGGAGAGGAAAAATGAAATGGAAAAAAGATCGGTGTGGTCAAAATATATCACAACTACGGGGGCACATGAAAAAATGAATATAATAAATCTGAACATTACTGGTGGTGGTGGTAGTGGTGAAGAGAGGTGTGTGTGTGGGGGGGGGGGGGTTGCAAATGCATTGGGGTTGTGACAAGGACCCCTAGACATGTTTTCAAGCATTGCATAACCATCTCAGCCTCACCCGTCATAGGTTTCCCCTTGTACAGGAGCTTCTGGTTAGCGATGGGAATAGACATGAGGGCTGCCACCTGTTGTTTGATGTCCGTAACATAGCTGCTGGGTGATGCCTGCAACACAAACACGCCCACTACATCCCCAGCCTCCAACGTTCATCTGTTCCACAAGTCACCAGGCTCCCACTGTTATGTACCTGGTCTGTTTGTTGTCTATCTGTACATGCAGCAATATTCTGGCTATATGGCTGCTGTCTGTAGATAATTAAGTCTGGACCAGACAATCCAGTGAGTGAAATAACGACCATAGATCCACCTGTGTTGACAATTTACTTTATCTCCCCTAAAAGAATGGCTTCTGAGAACTATTTCTGATCCTCTTCCAGTTCTTTCATCCAACATGCATAGGGTACGGGTAACTTGGGTTATAGCTAAAACGGCACCTCAACAAGATGTCACCTGGCGAAAACAGCACCAATTGGGGAAAACGTCACATCGCCTCAAGTGAAAATGGCTACTATTGCCTGGCGAAAACGGCACCCTATTTTTTTTTACCTTGGTTAAATAAATGAAATCAGATGAACATGGTCACATGCAAACACCAATAATCATGATAATTGTGAAATGTAAAAACAAGTTTACATTAGAAATTAGCCTCTACTCCAACGGCCTACCGTTAGAATACAGTACCACAAATTCTTCAAACACATGACAATACCCTATTTCGTAATTTGTAGTATTTTGTTGCCAGTCACACAGGCGAAACAATGCCCTGTGACGTCAGGGGTCATTGAGTGTGCATAAGCTCCTCCCAGTGATCTATCATCTCTACACGCAATGTCTTGAATACGCCCAGCGGTGTTGAGAGTTTTGAATGTTTGTTTACTAAATATAGCCTGCAGCAGCGCATTTTAGAGTAGGCGACGCCTGATGCCTGAAGCCATTTTCAGTTCGCGCCATATCGGCTCATTCCTCACCACTCGGTATCTTGTAGAATACGGAATGGGACAAGTATGCCAATGGCATCAGGATCATTCGTAAGTGTCCGTAGACTAATGTCACGAGACACCATGCCTACCCGTAACCTTCGTAAGTGTTTGTCACCTAGTCGACCTTTTTCGTTCAGTTCCGTAACGTCATAGGCATGGCAAGGTAAATTTGCACTTCGTTTCACAGTGTGGTTGTAGCTCAGTTGGTTAGCTCTCGGGCTAACAATCCCAAGGTCGCGAGTTTGCGGCCGACTGATTCTCACAAAAACTGGTTGCTTGTCTGCGAGACATGTTACCTACGGTAGAGATCGTCCTCACGAGAAGTTGTGGTACTGTATTCAAAAGGTGCTCCACTCCAACTATATTCCAACTTAGCCTATATGCAACTCAACTTATTGTGAAAACATAACATGCCTTGAAGTAAAATAAATGAAATTAAACTCACATCGTCTCTTACAAATACCAATAATAGTGAAATGTTAAAACAAGTTTACATTAGAAATTAGCCCCCTGAGTCAGCTACTATCACAATGCTCGGTGGTACATGGGCCGATATTGTAAACTGTGAAGAACTGTATATATATGTGAAAGTATGTAGTTATCTGTGAACAACTGGAAAACAGGAAAAAACATGTAAATACATCAAATAATATGTTACAAATAACAAATAACATAAATCAGATATACTAATACATAAATCGTTCTTATCGTTATTAGAAATAGAGGTGCCGTTTTTACCCGTAACATAGAAGCCGTTTTTGTCAATTGCGGCGATGTTTTCATGAGGTGCCGTTTAGCCTGCACCCGGTAACTTGGTACAGAATCCAGATTTGGGGAGAAACATTTATGTGAAGCAAAAGCTTTACACACTCTACCCGGAATCAAATGTGGAACAAAAGAATGTCTTTACTACAAGGCAACCCAACAATATCTTGCTACCGCCCCTATAATATCTGAATACATATAGAATACATGGAATAGATGACATGTTGGTTGGTTTGTTGTTTAACTCCGCACTCCGCAATATTCCAGCTATATGACGGCATTCGGTAAATAATTGAGTCTGGACAAGACAATCCAGTGATTAATATCATGAGCATCGATCCACACAATAGGTTGGTTGGTTGGTTTGTTGTTTAACGCCGCACTCAGCAATATTCCAGCTATATGACGGCGGTCTGTAAATAATCGAGTCTGGACCAGACAATCCAGCGATTAATATCATGAGCATCGATCCATGCAATTGGGATCAATGACATGCATCAACCAAGTCAGCGACCCTGACCACCCGATCCCGTTAGTCGCCTTTTACGACAAGCATAGTCACCTTTAACGGCAAGCATGAGTTACTGAAGACCTATTCTATCCCGGAATCTTCACGGGACGATCTACATCAGTAAACAAAACTGAACCCACACACGGATTTTCCTCTAAATCTTATGGTCTCGACTCAATCTGGTAGTTTGGTCATAGTGTCCATGAACACACTGATTAAACTTACGGCGATGGTACACTCGTCTCCGTTCAGTATTTTAACGGTCAGCCGCATTGTCTTTTCGTATTCAGATGGATCCGCTAAACTTGTCGATTTCGTCAATCCACTTAAGACCGGTGATTCCCCAAAACGTCACTTCCGACTCGCGTAGATATCTACCATATTTTCCAAAGAAATTCAATGAAGATCATTTAAGCTGTAATAAAGTAAATGCTCCTCTCTCCTTGGACCATATTACCCTTAGAGATGCGTATGTCATCAGTTCATGGACAAGACATAGCTCAAACATTTGAATAGTCGTGCACTATTTGTTATCATGTCATATAGTTCATGCAGGTGCTCGAAACTTGCTGCCTACATGTATCGCTCTTATTGCTTACATACGTTCTTACATCAATGGATAAGTCAGTTTCAAATAATTAGCTTTATAAAACAACCATTTGTGAATTTATTACATTCTCTGTATGTCTAGTTTTAACTTTTCAAGCACCCAGGAAAGAGTCTGTAAACATTACCCCTTCTCGTCAAACGTGCACTACTTTTCGTCAAAACATACTCGTATACTACATTCCTCACAGCATATCAATTAGGTTACAAATTTTTCACGTAATAAATCACAAACCCTTGATTCTTATTATCAAAAGTCATTATTTGCCTTTTTCATAAAGTCCAAACTGTGACAGAAGGGATACAAACGTGTGTGTGTTTAAGATTATATGTATCCATTTAATATTGATTTATTTTGGTGTAATATGTCTTCAGCAAACTAGTATTCTGTTAAATCATTGACTGCATTCTTCGCTGAGTGGCTAGGCCCTGCTGCAATCTCACTGGCTCGTGCGTTGACCAACCAATTTCTCAAGCTCGTCTCAATCACCCAGGTTTGTTGTTATTATCCTTTGGCCAATAGACTACACGTGCAACTCTTTCAAACCATATTCCATCTACATTGGAATTATAGTCACACTGCGACCACCCCAGTTCATTCTTTTAGACAGTTTCGGATGTTTTCAGCTTTCTCCGCCATTTTCTTTTGTAAGATGACCTCGCCAAAGCCGAGTACCGGCACGATCCGATACATCGTTGAAAATTTAGTATGCCGACTACACGTATCTAGAACGTTGTGTCCATGTTTACAGGTACACCATGAATGTCGTTTGCTGCAGGATACCAATTCCAACCTTCCCGCATACAAATGTGATCAGTATTTTTTTTTTCGCTTTGAAGAATATAATTTCCTGGTATTCGTCTATAAATAACTCGATCTGCAGAAATTTCAAGAGACGCATCAGGCATGTTGCTGTTCGAACCAGTGACAGTATACAAGTATACTAGTTCTTGTAGACTAGGGCCTACTGCATCACAAGGTCACTATTTCAACAACACAAATAAATCTTAAAGGATTAGAAAAAAACATTTAATTAGTGGTTGATGCCTTTGTTATTTATTTTTTTCAGAGATGATATACTGCGCCAACCATAAGTGCATTTAGTGCATTTATTGATAGTATAAGGGGACATCATCACATTGATCAACAAAATACCTAAATATTCAGTTATTTTACAATTTTAGTGAAAAATCTGTCCATTTATTTTATTATGATTACAAATTCCAAACATTTCATCACCCATCATTACAACCGACCAGTTAGATGTAAAACATTAGACAGTTACCTTGTGGGGGGAATGTATCCGTAAATATCCACATATTTAAAGGAATAATATCCCACAGGTATGCAGTTGTACAAAGAAACTTATTCGACGTCACATGTCTTTGTATCAATCTGATATTTTAAAATATATAGCATTTCTGGACTCTATGTTCTTTTCTCAAGTTTGTTTGAGGTGTTTCACATAGGTGTCAAGTCTCACTGGTCAGCTGAGATAGCACACGTGACAACTATGGTCATGATGTCCTTGGTTCTTTAAAAAAAAATCCTTTGAGTTGGATAACAATGAGCCATCAACAGATATGGGTGTATTCTGTCTGCTTTAGTAAACCTACACATGTAAACTCTAACTACTGACAAATCCACTGTGCAAGATAATAGTTATTAATGATAATCATTTGAAGAGCAGTGTAACATTTGTGTAGATGAGGCTGTTGGGGTTGTGGTTGGTACAAGTACTACAGAAATGTACCCAAGATACTTTTCTGCATTCACTCAGACCGCCTCCGTGGTCTATCGGTAGAGCGGAAGGTCCGAAGTTCGATCCCTGGCCGCGTCATACCAAAAGACGTTAAACGATGGTACTTGTTGTTACCCTGTCTGGCGCTTGGCATTAAGGGACTAAAACAAGGACTGGTCTGCTCGGAGTCGTATACTGTGTCTGAGAGGGGTATTGATGTTAAACTGAGGCATGGTATCTCAGTGAGCTAGCACTATAAATCGGCATCAGTCCAGACTAGCATGCCGGCAACACAAACACACACACGTACATGCACATCGCTATATAAGTGCAATAATCTTGGACGCAACATTAAACCTCATTTCACCTCACCTCACCTCACCTGCATTCACTCATGTACCAAAGCTTGGCAGTATTGACTGTGTTGATGTCAGGATTGTATTCAAATGTTTATGCTTTGTTCTGTTGATGATATATGCATACGTATCTCCAGTAGGTGAAGTAATTATCAAGAAACACAATTAGGCCAAACCAGTTTATTACTTGTTTTCACCTCTTTATCCCCAATACCTGTGAAAATCTGGGTAAGTATAGGTCTTCAGCATTGTTCAGCAACTCATGCTTGCCGTGAGAGGCGAGACTGGGTGGTCAGGCTCATTACAGGTCACGCAAGAACGACCTTTTGTAAACTTTTACCTACTAATGAAATGACTAGCAAGGAATCAACACAAACCAGTCAGAAAGGAGCTTTCTCAAACATTATGGCTCTAATTTCTAACTGACGAATTCCATTCTAAACCACGCTTTGAAAAATATTGATTCAAAATTTAAAAACTGAACAGAAGAAAATTCTTGAATGTCTAACAGATGGCTGAGGTTGTATGGCAGTACTTCCCACAGGCTATGGAACGTCTCTTCCGTTTCAAATGGTTATCCCACTGAAGCAAGAAATGGACAATGATTTTGACTGTCGTTTAGAATACCCTATGTTAACCTTTTTGAGGTTGTGTGATTTGAAAACTCATTCCAACTGTCACTTTTCCGATCTGGTAAGGGACACTCTGATTGGTCAGATGAAAGGCTGTGACCCATAATGCAATGTCCTTAGATGTTTTTTTAGCAGTTACGAGAACTAAGATTTTAGTGAGATTGCAGTTATTGACGGTAGTCTAGTGGTTAAAAGCATTTATTCGTCAAGGTGAAGGCAATGTACGTTTCCTTCATGGGTAAATATCTTCCCGAGGCAAGGGCGTTAACTGACTGTAAAAGTTCCGTTTCCACCCTTGCTGAACTAGGCTGAAATTTCTAGGTTTTGATCGTAGCACCACCAGTAGCTATTATGTGTTGATTTTGTGATTTATCATTATGACTACAGGATGGAGACAGCTGAAGGTTCCGGGGACAACAGTCTGAGTGAGTCGTTCCTTGCAGGCAGCAATCAGTATGTTGTGGAAGGAGGTGAGTACAGATACTAGGCCTGTAACGATTCACTGATATCATCGATACTTAGGTACACACGATACTGACAACTGAATCAGATTGTGAGATTGCGATATGCTATAAATAGATCAATGAATCATGAACTAATAGAGCTACCTCCAATGATGGCAGAAGTAGCATAGCGCCACCTGTAGGCATGGCAGAACAGAGGATGTGGTAGCTGAGGACGCGCTGACTGTTGCATTTTATGACCATCCCTTCATTTAAAACTGTTTTGTTCTTGTGGTTTTCTTTGATAAAGTTTTTGAGATAATAATAAATTTATGAAGAAAGAGGTTTTAGAGTTGTATTTCAGTGATGTCATCGTTTCTTACTATTTGGTATGGTGTATGGTAGTATCGTCAGTCTGTATCGTGATACAAATCTTATCGCTAGATACCAGGCTCAAACAGGTCTCCATGGTAATTTTACAATATCATATGGCTACCTGGTTAGAATATGTCCCAAGAACCCATTGCTGGTCATAGAGGTACATAGGATCATGTGGAGTACAGTGTGTTATTGTGAGTCTGGATGGTGTGGATCGTCGCTCAAACAAATTTTTCAATCACCATTGGCCTGGTCGACACTTGATTATTTGCAGGCTGCCATGATATAGCTGTAAAATTATGACTGGCATTTCACATCATGGACATTCACTGACAGTTGGCAGAAGTCCCATCAGAAACGGGAATGTACATTACTCATTGGCCATCTCTCTGTAGCTGCCGTGGTTATATTGAGAGGTTGTATATGGAGTTTCTGTTGCAGGTGATGGTGATGAGGTGATAGCATCAGGGGAAGGTGACGAAGAAGCCAAAACAGACGAGCCACTGAGAGAACAGGTAGGTCAGGACTTTGATGATAATGATCTGTTCAGGAATAGATATCAGCTTCTTATTTTAATGGTTTCACAGACACTAGTGAAACTGTTTATGCATAAAATCATTTTGTTTTTAGTGACATTTCAGGATTTCTTATTGCCCCTGATGATACATTTCATGTTTAACAAACTTTAAAATGCCTCTAGTAGGAGAAAGCGAAGTAACAAGATATTCTTAGTGGTATGCACAGAACCCTTTCCGCTTATGTGCTGCAATTTGCTGTTCAGAGTTGCATCCCTTAGGCATGCAAGGATCCTGTGGTCAAATCCTTGTTACACTTGATTGGGATACTTGGTTTGTCAGCACAGTACCCATGCTCATCTGTATCCCCACAGTGTAAGATTTGAATAACTCCTTGACTTCCTCTCACAGCTGCGACACTCACCCACTCAACTATCAGATCAATTTCTATCCGTGATTGCTTTCTCATATACTGCCCAGTCTGACCAGTCATTCATTCATTCATTCATTCATTCATTCAAGGACATTTCTGTCAGATAAAGCCCATGTCTGTCAGATAACACCTATTTCTGCCTGATAAAGGCCAGTAATTGTCCTGAGTATTTGGGTCATGTTGACCTTTGGGAATTGCTGTCAATGTCCACAGGCTCCTTTTAATGAGCCAAACTTTTCAATAGTAAATGAGGTAGTAATTCAGTTCTGAACATATGAAATACAAGTATGATTTTCACTTGCTTGTGTGGATTTAGCTGATTTTATGACACGTTTCTAGGTCATTTTTTTTTTTTGATTAATGATGTTTTTCTTCTTTGCAGGATCGATTTTTACCCATTGCAAATGTTGCAAGAATTATGAAGAAGTCAATACCAGCAAATGGAAAGGTAATGTGTCAAAGTTTGATAACGTAAAAAAAAGTTCGAGCTAAATTACGTGTTGTTTTCTCAAATGACTTCACCTGCCAAATTATTGCAATCCAGCCTCCTTGGTGCAACACTGAAGGCCATTTGAAATTGAATGTAACTGCCATGCTGATGGTAATCAACTGATTGCCAATGCTATCTCATGCACTCGTTCCTCTGTTCCTCCAGATTGCCAATGCTATCTCATGCACTCGCTCCTCTGTTCCTCCAGATTGCCAATGCTATCTCATGCACTCGTTCCTCTGTTCCTCCAGATTGCCAATGCTATCTCATGCACTCGTTCCTCTGTTTCTCCAGATTGCCAATGCTATCTCATGCACTCGTTCCTCTGTTCCTCCAGATTGCCAATGCTATCTCATGCACTCGTTCCTCTGTTCCTCCAGATTGCCAATGCTATCTCATGCACTCGTTCCTCTGTTTCTCCAGATTGCCAAAGATGCCAAGGAGTGTGTTCAGGAGTGTGTATCAGAGTTTATCAGCTTCATCACCAGCGAGTATCCTTTCACCCACTACTAAAGCTCAACAACTGCTAGTTATTTACTATTTATCATATTATCCCAGGCCACGAAGTGGAAGGGAGATATAGGAATGGGTGTAGACTAAAATCTAGTCTCTGAAATGAACATATCGTACATAAAAACAGTTGTTCAGTTATCTTAATAAAAATATAATATAAAGGAGCCCAGTGACTCTCTTCATTTTGAGCCTGATACTGCAGTGATGTAGACTTGCCAAACATTATAGACTTGCATGGGCTGTATTTGATATATATTTGTATCAGGGTCTGTAAGACAGACTAGAATGGGTGCTGTCCTTCCGTCTGTTTGTCCGTCATGTTTCGTTCAAAAACTCAAAAACCATGAGTGATATCTTCACCAAACTTTGCTCTTAGATAGGTCTAGTAACCTGGTGCCTTTTGATAGTTTGGGATTTTTTAAACAAATATTTTTCGAGTTTCCATAGCAACGACTTTGACAGACTGAAACTGGAGGTGGTGCTCCTTTCCGGAGCAGATCTTGAAAACCATACAATATTTCTTGCCTTGCACACAACCGGACATGTCATATTGGCAGGGGATATGAGTATTTCATGCTTGTTAAATCAATTAGCACATTGTTCACCAATCTAATTAACATCTGATCTTTGATATGTTACCTCTCTGCATAAAGATCTGAGGATGCCTCCCTGTTAACGGCTTGAAAGGGGTGAGATCCGGAGTAGAATAGGTCTTCATCAACCAATGGCTTAAAGTAAAAGGCATCTATGCTTGATATAGGAGGCGACTGACAGGATCAGGTGGTCAGGCTCGTTGACTTGGTTGATGCCTGTCATCATATTCCAATTGCGTACATTAACGCCTGATGTCAATCACTGGATTGTCTGGTCAGAATATTTACAGATCGCTGTCATATAGCTGGAATATTGCCGAGTGTGGCATTAGGCAACAAACAAACAAACAAATGATAGGAGAGCAGTGTGGTATTAGAACTGCCCAGTGGTCAATGCAGGGACCAGGACAAATGTCTGTTGACCTTGACCCTGTCCAGAGCCAGTGAGCGGTGTCATCAAGAGAAGCGGAAGACCATCAACGGAGAAGACATATTGTTTGCCATGTCTACCCTAGGATTTGACAACTATGTGGAACCTCTTAAGGCATATCTACAAAAATACAGAGAAGTAAGAGAAACTGGTTTTTCCTTATAGTTGGATATTACTAACTTCAAATATTAGTTCCTCATATGCCACTTACTCCTTTAATGTAGCAGTAATGTGATCCGTGATGTCATCACTTCCTTGGTCTCGTATGAGCTATGTGATAGGGTTGTTCTCTCAGCTAGTTGAAGCAACTTCTTCAGCAAGACTTCACAGAGCTCTTCTTTCTGTCAAGACAAGCAGTAATATGCATTAAGGAGTAATGCAGGATAAGTTTACAAAAATAAAAAATATCTAGGATTTTACTAGTATGATACTGTTGATATCAATCCAACATGCTCAAGGTCCTTTCCAACAGCCCTCTATTTGTCACCACTCTCATCAAGTAATGTTTCTCTTCATGTTTCAGTCATCGAAAGGGGACAAAGTGCTTACTGTTAATGCTGCTCAAGATGCTAGCATGGAAGAAATGGTTGGAGAGGAATCGTTTGGTAAGTCACTCAGTGGAACTAAGTGATTGGCTATATTGATTTCTGTATTTTGATCCTTGTCTTCCATGTACAGCAGCAACATGATCTTCAAACCCCACACGTCTAGTATGGGGAAGAAACTGTCCCCAGTACACACTGTCAGGAAAGTCTGGTAGTCCAAGAGATAGGAGCAATTTGTTTCACCAAAGAGGTCCAAGTTACTGCTTGTTTCAAAGATATAAAAGGCCGAATATTTCCAAAATGTTTATCTCACAAAAATCTGATGGGCCATTTTCACAGTAGGGAGCGCTGAAATCATGACTCAGCTCTTTTTTTTGCATTAAGCCTCTTAAAAGTACATGGATGTTTTCATCAAAACTAATATTTTTTTCTTTCAATGTTTGGTGTCAAAATAAAGAGAATTCAACAACCTACACAGTCAAACACAAAAACTGAGCATTCTGAAGTATTTGAAGTGCAATAATACTCTGACTGGACAAAGCACTGGTTGGATTTTGTTTCATTACCAATTGCCCTGCTGTACCTGTGACCTGTGAAGACCCGGGTTACAGTTGGTCTTCAGCAACCCAGGCTACTGATGGGATTGGGTGTCTGGCTCCCTGACTTGGTTGATGCATGTCACTGTATGCCAAATGTATAAATTGATGCTCATGATGTCAATCACTGGATTGTCTGGTCCAGACTTGATTATTTACAGACCATCAGATAGCTGGAATATTGATGAGTTTGGCATTAAGCAATATGCATAACAGTCAAAAGTGCTTTTCAGTGTTACGATTATGAAGTAATGTTGCCAGGTGTTTAAAAACCGAGACGAAAACTCTCCCATGTAGTGTACATACCAGGCAAGATTATTACTGAACCAATTTGTTGACTCTTCAATCCCAGTATCTTCAATGATTATGATTTCTTTTTACAGGTCAGTCAGTGACGAGCATGTTGACCACAGATGGTGTACATTCAGGGGTCATTCTTGCTCAGTATCCCAATACAGTAAGTAAAAGGACCCTGATCAGTAATAGCAGGCGCTGAGTAGGTCCTCAGTACCTCATCATCTGCCGCAAGAGCAGAAGGTCTGATGTTAACCCTGGTCACATCATGACGAAAGACTGCTTGCACTGGTCTGGAGTAATGCCAGTTTTATAGTGCTAGCCGACTGAGATACCATGCCGCAGTTTAACATGGATACCACTCTCAGACACAGTATACTGACTCCGAGCCTACTAGTTCTTCTTTTAGCCCCTCAATGCCAAGCACCAGGCAGGGTAGCAAGTACCATCTTGTAATAAGTATTGGTATGACGCGGCCGGGGTTAGAAACTCAGACCTTCCACTCTCTGTAGGTGTAAAACAATACCAAACTACATGTGAGTCTTGTACAACTTTGAACAGTGTGAACAGTATTTCAATTTGACCTGTGAAGATCCAGGGTAGAATAGGTCTATGATTGTGATAAGAGGCAACCCGGTGCTCAGGCTTGCTGACTTGGTTGATGCATGTCATCATACCCCAGTTGTGTGGATCAATGCTAATGATCTCAATCACTGGATTGTCTTGTCCGTACTCGATTATTTACAGACCGCCATCATATGGCTGGAATATACCGAGTGTGGCATTAAACAACAAACAAAACAAAAACGTATACCACTTTGGTGAAACCTCAGATCATTAAATACCAGTTCTGTGTGTACTCATATATCAAAGTTGAATATGTGTGATACTCATAATTATTTGAACCTGTGAAGATCCGGGGTAGAATAGGTCTTCAACAACCCATGCTTGCCATAAAAGGCAAAAAGGGATCGGGTGGTCAGACTCACTGACTTGGTTGATGCAGGTCATCGATCCCAATTGCGTGGATCGATGCTCATGATATCAATCACTGGATTGTCTGGTCCAGACTTGATTATTTTACAGACTGTCGTCATATAGCTGTAATATTGCTGAGTGTGGCGTAAAACAACAAACCAACCAAACCAACCATAATTATTTGACTTGTGCTCAATACTGAATTATGGTAGTTTATGTTTTGCTATGTTTTCCAGATGAACTTTTCGTAGAGGAATAAATCTGCAGTCAATCTAGTGGTGCATCTGAGGCAAGCAGCATCTTAACCAGCCAAACAACATCATCAGCGGTGTGGCCAGGCATCCCAGCATATATACACCTATAACATCTCTGGTGGTTATCATTGTAGTGTGTCCCAAACCTTGCCGCCTCATTGGTCATCCTGTTAGTGAGTTCACAGAATTTCGATCCAATTTTAAGCATGGCCACCATGGCGGACATATTGACTGAAAGAGGACGGATGACAGTTCTCCCTACTGTGAAAGTTGGATAGACAACCATGTCAACATAATCATCAGACACAGAACCAATTTGTTAAAGACAAGTTATTTGTACCATGTTCATGGCATGTGACTTCAAGAAACTGGATCCATGGCAACATTATCAGTACATTCTTTGGGGGATGTCTGAAGATGATGTAAGACCTCCCTGTAGACTGACTGGCATTCTCACATTAATGACAGATTTTCTTCTAAACTTTGTTTGGAATCTTTGCCAGATTTAACATGTGAAGAACATACAACCTAGTACAATTATTAGTTTTCCGAATATTGCTCACAATATCAGCACCAGTTTGTCTGGCCCAAATTCGATCATTTACAGACAGTCGTCATATTTGATGATTTGTGAGAAAATTTGCAAGATGTTGGATGACCAGTAAGATCCTGGAGAGGTAATCAATCTGTTCTCATATGAATGTTTGATGGGTGTAATAGTTTTTGATATAGTATAGATACTGCGATTATGTCCAGTTATGCATAAATTACATTTCAAAATTTATTCGTTGCAAAATAAGTTTTTGTGAGATGAACATATTTGGTGGGACTATTGGCCAATCCCTAAACGGAATTGGCAAGGGTCAGATCTGGATATTATCAATAACGTTCTACATTTGTATTGACCAGAAACCAGACCAGTGCTTTTATCAGAGATCATCTTGTAATTGACAAATTTTTCATTTTGTTTGTGTAATTTTACCATTTTTTAAGTGACAGTGTGTTTTGTGTCAAGTTAAAACCCTTTTATCACACTCTGTATTATCACACTCTAGTGTTTTATCACACTCTGTGTTATCACACTCTAGTTTGCTGGAGAAAGGATTTCCTTTGGTGCTGTTGTACATCATTTTTCACCTATTTAACTTTGTAGGTACAGCCTTCATGTAGTGCTTAGATAACTTAACACTGGCGTTTCCTGGTGTGAAGGATCTGACTGAAATATGCTGCTGAGCTGTCATAAAGGATACTACCGGGGTAGCTTTTAAACACAAGGCGGAAAAGGACATATTTCGCTCAATGTTTTTTGTGGTCTTTAGGTGTGGGGACAAAAATAAGTAAGAAAGACATTTCAGATTTTTATTTTTATTAAAAAACTTTAAAATTTTGCCGTTGTTAGGTAAGCTATTCTCATAGTTAGCTTGTTGTAGCATATTGTCTTACAGATGATCCTATTGTATGCGCAATTATTTTTTGGTGAACATTTACATTTGTATTTTGGAAAAACAAATAGTTTCAGATTTGATTTTTTTCCACTTTTTGTTGTTTTTTAAAGGTATAGGCAGCAGCATGCAGTTTTTAACAAAGCATCTCCATACTGCAAAAAACACCATCCTTTTTAAACAGGCAGTTCTAACAAGTCTGAAGAAACCATAAATCACTCACTGTTCAAAGAGGAAATAACACTGCAGAGTGATCAGAAATGACTTTGTTTCATTTGATTATTTTTCTGCGTGAGAATGGAGCAAGCAGTTAATAATGTTTTGAACATTACAAACTCATCCCTCATTACATTTCTTGTGTGTGTTCTCTCATTGCCAGAGATAATAGTGATGATAGTGGGGTTGTATTCCTAGCAATAGTTGAGTATTAGTTGGGTTAATATCCTTGCTTCAAATTAACAACCCTATGATCATGAAATCTATCAGTGTGCATGCCATTTGAACAATCATGCATCTGAACTGGTCTTCCTGTTGACAAATGCATCCTTTAGCATGACAATTCTTTCTGTGTCGGAAACAGCTGTTTTCACAACTATATTTATCATGTACATATATATACTATTACATATTTTGTGTTCACTTAATTGTCTCATTTAGATTTTGTCACCTTTTCTAAGATTTCTTTGTCAGCAGTTTGATTTGTTGTGATCATACCCAGAGGAGGAATACATTTCACAAGAAAAGATCGTGTTAATAGCCATAATGGACAATTCACAGAAGTGTGAATACTATCATATTCACAATCACTTATCTCATAGAAAATGTATCAGTATTTTAACGTGTGTGTTTTCAGTGACAGACTAGCTATGTGACCATCTTCCCCGATATCTTGCCATGATTTGGGTGCTGTTGTACAAAACAACTTTAGCGCTACGACTGTCATAGGTCTATGTTAAGGTATGGGAGTTATGATCACCTTAGCGCTAAGATCACTTGGTTCAACGGCACCCAGGTTCTCCCCAGGTTTTATGTAGCCTTAACCGAATCTCGTCCTGGAAATACTGGCAGTTAGGTGACTTCTGAGACAACTCCAGAGGTTGCAGACGGCGCCTGGTGTGACTTACGGAGACTACTCCAGAGGTTGCAGACGGCGCCTGGTGTGACTTACGGAGACTACTCAAGAGGTTGTAGATGGCGCCTGGTGTGACTTACGGAGACTACTCCAGGGGTTGCAGATGGCGCCTGGTGTGACTTACGGAGACTACTCCAGGGGTTGCAGATGGCGCCTGGTGTGACTTTCGGACACTTCTCCAGAGGTTGCAGATGGCGCCTGATGTGACTTATGGACACTACTCCAGAGGTTGCAGATGGCGCCTGGTGTGACTTACGGACACTTCTCCAGAGGTTGCAGATGGCGCCTGGTGTGACTTACGGACACTACTCCAGAGGTTGCAGATGGCGCCTGGTGTGAAACTGACACATTGTGTCTGTGTAATTAGGGTTGTTGTTAAATGCCAGATTGATATCCATCTTAAGCTTGAGTTGGCAGACAGTGAGTGAATGAATGACTTGGTTCATATAATTAACACTAGAACTACTGAACATGATGTTAAATGACTGGTTCGGGCTAGAATTCCTTGTTAATTGATACTTGTCAGTTTGCGTACCCCATCAGGGTCTTGTTCAATAAAGCTATCCTAGTGCTACATAAGTCTATGTAAAATATAGAAGTTACGATTGCCTTAGCGGTAAGATCGTTTTGTGGAACGGGGCCCTGGCACACATGGGCTGTATACTAAGGTTACATGCATTGGGTATACCACAATCACAGTGTGAAACAATCTCCCCAAAATTATTCTTGGACGCTTCGTTAGATCTTCACTCAGAGAGGTATCAGTCGTATCAGATCTAATGTTAATGAAACAGAAACTGAAGTCTTGAGTGTCGACGAGATGCAATATGGTCATGTGTTCAGGGGTCAAGGGATCTCTTGTCTTCCAAACCAGGACAGTTAGGATCCAATGTGACGTTCAATAAATGCTTTGCATAATTTTATTAACGGTAATCAGCACTACTCCTCTTAAAGCTTGAGGCGGGCACAGGTGGCCCAGTCGTCTAAGGCGCCGCGATTCGCTGTGCAGAGTTATGACCCTTGGGCATGCCAGAAACCTATGATTGTGGGTTCAAATCCCGGTTCGCCTGGATTATGTTTCTAGGTTTGTCAGCACCATACCCGTGCTCTTGGGTTTCACCGAAGTGGTAAACGTCTGAGACCTGCATCACTTTGGGCTTTCCTACCACATTAAGCTGACATGCTGTGATATAACTAGAATACAGTTAAAAGCGGCGTAAAAACCCAACTCACTCACTAAAAGTTTGTGCGTTAAGAAAGGTCAGTCTCTATATAGGGCTGGCCCAGTGGATCATGTGACACACACTATTTCTAGACACTGTGTCAGATTGTTAACTGCAGTTCTCTACATCACTGCTGTGGAGAACATCTAGGCTGTTGTGTAATGTGTATGTAATTCTACAACACAGGAATACTCTTAATGTGGGTGACTTTGAGATCTTATATAGATATTGCATGAATTTGTCTTTATAATGAAGTCCTATGTGGGTTATATGATCAGTAGCCTTGAAACAACGTGTCTTTGAAGCTAAACAACAATAAGAACAAGAATATGATTTCAGATAGATTTTATAAACATCCACTCCAAATTATCAAAATTATAAAATAGTATGCCTAAGTTGATTGTTGACTTTTTAGTACCGAAATTATCAGGTTTTGGAAAAAGTGTTATGAAAACAGGTGCAGTTATTTATCTGAATGAATACTTAGTGCCTTGGTTTTTCTTCTTGAGGACTATGTATTGTTTGTAATGATAGTGAAGTATTATGATTACTGACAGTCACTGTCTGATCGTGAAAATTAATGAAGATGAAATATAACTCTTTCTTGCTGATGTCTCCTTGGTGACAGTCTGGTCATATTTATTTATTAATCTGACATTTATGTCTTGTAAAACATATCTTTTGTTTTGTCAGAATCTTATGCCCCAAATGTCTTATACATGTCAGATAAAAAAAATCATTGTAAATAAAATTTACAGTCTTACAGTTTTATGTGCTGTGTCTATTTCACTAGTTTTATATGTTCTGACTCATGAAGATCCGGGGTGAATAGGTTTTCAGCAACCTATGCTTGTAGTAAGAGGCGACTAACGCGATCGGATGGACAGGCTCGCTGTCAAGGTTGATTCATGTCATCGTAACTCATTTGCGTGGATCGATGTTCATGGTGTCAGTCACTGGGTTTTCTGGGCCTGACTCCATTATTTACAGACCGCCGTCATATAGCTGGAATATTGCCGAGTGCGGCGTTAAACAACAAACGAACAAACAAAAATTTCAAGAAAAGGGCACTTCCCACTTCTATGTGTAACTAGGAAGCAGCCATCACAACCGGCCAAATGCAGTGTTCCAGATAGTGCTGGAGAAATGTATCCACACTCTGGTAGGATAAGTGCACATGTTGGCCCACATCCGCATAATTTCATCTTCCTGAGGCAAGAGAGTTAACTGACTTTAAAAGTCCAGTTTCCATCTTTGCCGAACTGGGCTTGAATTACTTGATTTGATCATAGCGCCACCAGTGGCTATTACCAGTTATGTCCCGTCTAAGCCTCGCCTATGGACCAATCAGATTCCACCTCTCGCATCACTTGCGTTTGCTTCACACAAAAACGTGGCGCCCGGTCAGGACGATCTGATCGATAATCAAGATCTATATTGTGATAAAACATGTCTTACATTGCGAAATGCATTAAATCACGTGAGCACCTTGATTAAAAACATGAAAAGATTTGGAAAAAATCTGCTGACAACGAGTTGGCGGTGCACATGCTTTGCAAATCCTGCAATCGACCTAAAATCTGCACGACAGTTAACAAACCGGATTTCATTTCAGTGCGCGATTTTGATTGGACTATGCATAGACTTGTTAGTCCAGCCAAAATATAACTCCATAATACCAGCCTAGTTCGGCAAGGGTGGAAACTGGACTTTATAGTCAGTTAACTCCTCGGGAAGATGGCATAATTTAAGTACAGGTTATGAAAATAATCAGGTGTGTTCATAAATAGTTTTACGTTCGTGGGCCAAGAAGGACTATTCCTAGTTCATCCTTTATAATCTTCCTTTCTTGCACACGAAGCAAACTGTCAACCTTCAAATCTTACCTTACGATGATGAAGTTGATAAAACATTGGTAGAATAATAAAGCACAAAAAGAAAGAACAACCACAACTACATTTCAAAAGCATGTTATTCAGTCAAGGACCATACAGCAGCACATGAGCCAACCGTGACAAGGACAACAGGACATGCACTGTTGTTCTATTTTAATCCTATACACAAGGGACTGCCATAGCGCCCCACCATTTCAACATTTCTGAGAATACACGAGGCACAAATATGTGCCATGACCTGATGGGCATGTATGTAACAACATGTTACTAAAATAACAAATCGGTAAAAATCGTGCCACAGCACTGTAGCTCACCTGGATAAACATAAACAAAGACTAACACTGAAAATGTATTTTCTGAAAAGACAAGGACAAAAGTACAACCAAAAATAAAAGAAACTAAATTTCCAAAGCATTTCTAAATCTGGCAGAATGAATGTACTCTTGTGGAACACTGCTGCATTAAAGTTACTTCATTTTCTACAAAGAACCTCATATATATACTTCTAAGGAGAATAATATTTGTGAAGCCATATTTTTTTCTTCAAATGATTCTTGAAAAAACACAATTTCTTATGAACTTAACAAAAAATCATGACATCATAAACAGAAACAAACCATCTTCCTCTGCAATTTCAGAGGAGAAGATAGACAGAGCTGAAAATGGCTGATCAGTGACCACAAATGGGTTTTTGAAAATTGCTGCCATGTCTGCGGTTTCAGCTTTCAGTATGATTGAAGTGCAAAGGTCAAATCAAGGTCAAAAATGTGAAAACAACTTACATGGTTAATTACACATGTACCAAATTTCATTATACATGTAGTTCAAACAAACATGCTAGCATAAGGGCCATTAATAGCTTTTTCAATATGGCGGCCATATTAGGCTAAAAAAATATTAGTCTTGGTTCTCAGGCACCGCCCACACCGCCCACATCATCATAGCTGCACGTTTAGTTTTTATTTCAATTTAAAAAATAAAACAAAACATCTTTAACAATCCGCATCTCAAACACAAAATCTCGGGAGTAAAATGCCACAATACATTAAGATCAACATAATTTTGCCAAAAATATTGTAAACAAAATTTGGTTACATACATGTACTAGCTTGAACAACCGCCCGCACTATATTTTTAAACGCCATTGCCCGAGAACCGATTCTTTTATTTCTTTAAGCCATAAATAGTGGATTTAAACCTATGAACAAATTCAGGTTTCATCATTGTTTTGAACAAGTATGTGAAATTTCAGCTTCATTGGCCAAGTGGTTTCTGGGGAGATGTTAATTGATTTGAATTTTCCAACATGGCCCATGGCAGCCATATTTGATTTCCGATAGCAGCTGTGATGTTATGGACTTTCAGTTTTGGGAGTTGCCTCCCCTTGTTTGGGACGCCGGAGTCGCTGTGCTTGTGGCTGCCATGTTTGGCACAACCGAAGTATAAACGAAGAACCATTAAATGTGTAAAGAACTTATTGGTCATGAAATACATAACATTGTGTCAGAAGAGGGATCGCACATCCATGGACCATCGTAACACTTACCACTGGTCCTTCCCTAATTGGGACACAAGTGTCACTGAGCTTGTCGCTGCCATGTTACCGAAGTGTAAACGAAAAACAACTAATTGCCCAAACTGAAGAACCAGATCATGGAACAACATAACAGCTGCCATATTTTATTTCTGATCAAGATATCTTGAACTACACAATCTCACCCACCCACCAAGATTTTGAATTTTCTTGTTTACAATCAAAGATGGCCACCTTGCAACCATATTGAAATCCAAATTCTGATGCCTAGAACAAGCATGAACACCTTCATACTTAACAAACATCCGAACAAAATTTCGCTGAATTCATCAAGCAATTTCGGAGAAGTGGACAGACAAAATTGTGACAAAATAAACTCATGGCCTCACGGATCAGGTGAGCTAAAAATAAACTAAAGGCTAAAGTTTACCTGACCAGTTGGGAACAGCTTTATACTTCATTATTATCTTTCCATATTTCTTACTTTTGACATGATTAAGTTATGGCCCAATTATTTATTGACTTTTCCAAGTCATCAAGTCAAGTTACCTCATTAATACACTTATAAGCAATAATTAAATTGATTAAACAAAATTCACATCACCTTTAAGTTTACATTACCTTTAAAGTTTAATTTTTCAAAAATAATGTATGCTCCTTTGGCAATCATATTGAAGATGTTGAATCAGATTTGTGTTTGGAACAAGCAAGAAAACTACAAACATTGCAAGAAAATTTGTTCTCGATGATCACAAATACTGTCACTTTTGAGACTATTCATATTTAAGGTAAAACATGACGTTCACAAATACTGTCACTTATAGGTATGGTCATACTTAACCACCCGTGAAGATTCCGGGGTAGAATAGGTCTTCAGCAACCCATGCTTGCCGTAAAAGGCGACTAACGGGATTGGGTGGAACAAACAGGTGATGCTCCAAGCTTGTATTGTGTTCTTCTAAGTTAATTAGTGGCATATGTATCTGTATATATATCAGTCAGTTTATCAACCTGATTAGCATGATTAGTCAGTATATATCAATAAATTTATCGACCCGTGAAGATCTGGGTTGGAATTGGTCTTCAGCTACCAATGTTTGTCGTAAGAGGCGACTATGCTTGTCATCAGAGGTAACTTACTGTATCAGGTAGTCAGGCTCGCTGACTTGGTTGATGCATGTCATCGTATCCCAATTGCACGGATCGATGCTCATGATGTCAATCACTGGATTGTCTGGTCCAGACTTGATTATTTACAGACCATTCATATAGCTGGAATATTGCTGAGTGCGGCGTTAATCAACAAACAACAAACAAACAAATAAGGCCAAACATCAGGATCACAAACAGTCACTTTTTAGTATGTTGAGAATGTTTATGACGTGTAACATGGAATTTCTGTGTAAACTTCCTTCCACAGATATCACAGCTGAATGGTCGTTCAGACATATGTAGCACCATGTGTTTTGACATCGATGATTCCGTGCAGAGTTTCCCACAGACTTTACACGGCTTCCTCTTCTTCCCGTCATCCGGCTTCGGAGGAGGGACTGCTCGGATATCTCCGTGTTTCTTGTGAATCCGCATGTGTGTGTACAAGCTTGTTTCCGATATGAGCACATTGCAAACAGAACATGGCTTCCGCGGCTGGCCGCTCTTCGTGAAAGCCGTGTTGGAATTTTGGGGTCTGTCGTGGTCTCGGATGTGTTTGTAAATACTGGTCGGGTGCAGCATCTTGTTGCAGAGTGGACATACTTTCCTTGGCTTCCCTTCCTTGTTGAACACGACATCACCACTGATGTCCTTGTCTGGGGTCAGGTCATTATTCATGACAACTGCGCTGTCCTCGACTGTCGGTGTCTTGGCGTCGGGCGGGACTGACATATCTGGAAGCACAAATGTGTTGAAATCAGGATGTTCAAAGAAAATTTAAAGGAAACAGAAAAGGGGATGAACAATGAGTGAGTGAGTGAGTATGGTTTTACGCCGCTTTTAGCAATATTCCAGCAATATCACGGCGGGGACACCAGAAATGGGCTTCACACATTGTACCCATGTCGGGAATCGAACCCGGGTCTTCGGCGTGACGAGCGAACGCTTTAACCACTAGGCTACCCGACCGCCCCGGGATGAACAATGAGCTGTGTGAGTGAGTGATTTAGTGAGTGAATTGTGTGGGTGAGTTGTAAGCGTGAGTAATATAGTGAGTTGTGTAAGTGAGTGATTTAGTGGGTGAGTTGTATGCTGAATTGTCGGTGAGTTGTGTGGGTGGGTGAGTTGTGTTGGTGGGTGAGTTGTGTGGGTGAGTGAGTTGTGTGGGTGAGTGAGTTGTGTGTGTGAGTGAGTTGTGTGGGTGAGTGAGTTGTGTGGGTGAGTGAGTTGTGTGGGTGAGTGAGTTGTGTGAGTGAGTGACTTGGTGAATTGTGTGAGTGAGTTGTATGCTGAATTGTCGGTGAATTGTGTGGGTGAGTGAGTTGTGTGAGTGAGTGACTTGGTGAGTTGTGTGGGTGGGTGAGTTGTGTGAGTGAGTGATTTCGTGAGTCATGTGGGTGAGTGAGTTGTGTGTGTGAGTTGAGTGGTTGAGTGAGTGAGGCTATGTGGGTGTATTGAATCTGTGAGTGAGTGGCTCATAAAAGTTATTATATTTAAGTAAACTTTATTTATTAAGGTTATAACGAACACGTTTATAACAAACTGAAAGACATAACGAAATGTGTTTTGATCCTGTCCATTTGCTGTATATATGCTTATAACGAACTACGGTTACAACGAACTAGAATTAGTGGTCCCTTTGAGTTTGTTAAAACCGTAGTTTACTGCAATCAGATTCAAATGAACAAAAACAGAGGCCATATGGTATATGTAAGCTTGCAGGCTCAAATGGCACAAACAGGGCCCTCGGTTGTAAGTGCAGGGTACAAGGAAGCAATGGTTGGCCTGACAGACTCGGTAACCAGTGCCTCACCAGGCACTTATAGCTTTACAACTGTACACCTACCTGTGTCTTCAGCACCTGCAGTATCACTCTTCATCATTTTCTGGTACTTCCCCGGAGTACTCTCCCCTCTTGACCCTGAAACATGAGTGACTGAGTGTTATGTCAGTTATACCACGGACCACAGTATATCATAAACTACAGTTATACCACGGACCACAGTATATCATAAACCACAGTTATACCACGGACCACAGTATATCATAAACCACAGTTATACCACAGACCACAGTATATCATAAACCACAGTTATACCACGGACCACAGTATATCATAAACCACAGTTATACCACGGACCACAGTATATCATAAACCACAGTTATACCATGGACCACAGTATATCATAAACCACAGTGGCAACCTAACTGCAATATTTTTATCAAATATCATCAACTGTTAATCTACATAACGTCATCAATAGGGTGGGTGGGTGAGTGAGTGAACAGTATTTTAATATCTCAGTGTATCAGTGACACAGGTCACTCTCTACTATTTTATGTAGACAAAGAGTTTTTCCAATTACCACATGCATCCCTCAAATAACACCAGAAACAGCATGTACACCGGGTAAAGCTTGTAATACAGCATGTACACCGGGTAAAGCTTGTAATACAGCATGTGCACCGGGTAAAGCTTGTAATACAGCATGTACACCGGGTAAAGCTTGTAATACAGCATGTACACCGGGTAAAGCTTGTAATACAGCATGTGCACCGGGTAAAGCTTGTAATACAGCATGTACACCGGGTAAAGCTTGTAATACAGCATGTACACCGGGTAAAGCTTGTAATACAGCATGTACACCGGGTAAAGCTTGTAATACAGCATGTACACCAGGTAAAGCTTGTAATACAGAATGTACACCGGGTAAAGCTTGTAATACAGAATATACACAGGGTAAAGCTTGTAATACAGCATGTACACCGGGTAAAGCTTGTAATACAGCATGTACACAGGGTAAAGCTTGTAATACAGCATGTACACCGGGTAAAGCTTGTAATACAGCATGTGCACCGGATAAAGCTTGTAATACAGCATGTGCACCGGGTAAAGCTTGTAATACAGCATGTGCACCGGGTAAAGCTTGTAATACAGCATGTACACCGGGTAAAGCTTGTAATACAGCATGTACACCGGGTAAAGCTTGTAATACAGCATGTACACCGGGTAAAGCTTGTAATACAGCATGTACACCAGGTAAAGCTTGTAATACAGAATATACACAGGGTAAAGCTTGTAATACAGCATGTACACCGGGTAAAGCTTGTAATACAGCATGTACACCAGGTAAAGCTTGTAATACAGCATGTGCACCGGGTAAAGCTTGTAATACAGAATGTACACCGGGTAAAGCTTGTAATACAGCATGTACACCGGGTACAGCTTGTAATACAGCATGTACACCGGGTAAAGCTTGTAATACAGCATGTGCACCGGGTAAAGCTTGTAATACAGCATGTGCACCGGGTAAAGCTTGTAATACAGCATGTGCACCGGGTAAAGCTTGTAATACAGCATGTGCACCGGGTAAAGCTTGTAATACAGCATGTGCACCGGGTAAAGCTTGTAATACAGCATGTGCACCGGGTAAAGCTTGTAATACAGCATGTGCACCGGGTAAAGCTTGTAATACAGCATGTACACCGGGTACAGCTTGTAATACAGCATGTACACCGGGTAAAGCTTGTAATACAGCATGTACACCGGGTAAAGCTTGTAATACAGCATGTACACCGGGTAAAGCTTGTAATACAGCATGTACACCGGGTAAAGCTTGTAATACAGCATGTACACCGGGTAAAGCTTGTAATACAGCATGTGCACCGGGTAAAGCTTGTAATACAGCATGTACACCGGGTAAAGCTTGTAATACAGCATGTGCACCGGGTAAAGCTTGTAATACAGCATGTACACCGGGTAAAGCTTGTAATACAGCATGTACACCGGGTAAAGCTTGTAATACAGCATGTACACCAGGTAAAGCTTGTAATACAGAATATACACAGGGTAAAGCTTGTAATACAGCATGTACACCAGGTAAAGCTTGTAATACAGCATGTGCACCGGGTAAAGCTTGTAATACAGCATGTACACCGGGTAAAGCTTGTAATACAGCATGTACACCGGGTAAAGCTTGTAATACAGCATGTGCACCAGGTAAAGCTTGTAATACAGCATGTGCACCGGGTAAAGCTTGTAATACAGCATGTACACCGGGTAAAGCTTGTAATACAGCATGTACACCGGGTAAAGCTTGTAATACAGCATGTGCACCGGGTAAAGCTTGTAAAACAGCATGTGCACCGGGTAAAGCTTGTAATACAGAATGTACACCGGGTAAAGCTTGTAATACAGCATGTACACAGGGTAAAGCTTGTAATACAGAATGTACACCGGGTAAAGCTTGTAATACAGCATGTACACCGGGTAAAGCTTGTAATACAGCATGTGCACCGGGTAAAGCTTGTAATACAGCATGTGCACCGGGTAAAGCTTGTAATACAGCATGTGCACCGGGTAAAGCTTGTAATACAGCATGTGCACCGGGTAAAGCTTGTAATACAGCATGTACACCGGGTAAAGCTTGTAAAACAGCATGTACACAGGGTAAAGCTTGTAATACAGAATGTACACCGGGTAAAGCTTGTAATACAGCATGTACACCAGGTAAAGCTTGTAATACAGAATATACACAGGGTAAAGCTTGTAATACAGCATGTACACCGGGTAAAGCTTGTAATACAGCATGTACACCAGGTAAAGCTTGTAATACAGCATGTGCACCGGGTAAAGCTTGTAATACAGCATGTACACCGGGTAAAGCTTGTAAAACAGCATGTGCACCGGGTAAAGCTTGTAATACAGAATGTACACCGGGTAAAGCTTGTAATACAGCATGTACACCGGGTAAAGCTTGTAATACAGCATGTGCACCGGGTAAAGCTTGTAAAACAGCATGTGCACCGGGTAAAGCTTGTAATACAGAATGTACAACGGGTAAAGCTTGTAATACAGCATGTACACAGGGTAAAGCTTGTAATACAGAATGTACACCGGGTAAAGCTTGTAATACAGCATGTACACCAGGTAAAGCTTGTAATACAGCATGTACACCGGGTAAAGCTTGTAATACAGCATGTACACCAGGTAAAGCTTGTAATACAGCATGTGCACCGGGTAAAGCTTGTAATACAGCATGTGCACCAGGTAAAGCTTGTAATACAGCATGTGCACCAGGTAAAGCTTGTAATACAGCATGTACACCGGGTAAAGCTTGTAATACAGCATGTACACCGGGTAAAGCTTGTAATACAGCATGTGCACCAGGTAAAGCTTGTAATACAGCATGTACACCGGGTAAAGCTTGTAATACAGCATGTACACCGGGTAAAGCTTGTAATACAGCATGTACACCGGGTAAAGCTTGTAATACAGCATGTACACAGGGTAAAGCTTGTAATACAGAATATACACAGGGTAAAGCTTGTAATACAGAATATACACAGGGTAAAGCTTGTAATACAGAATATACACAGGGTAAAGCTTGTAATACAGAATATACACCGGGTAAAGCTTGTAATACAGCATGTACACCGGGTAAAGCTTGTAATACAGCATGTACACCGGGTAAAGCTTGTAATACAGCATGTGCACCAGGTAAAGCTTGTAATACAGCATGTACACCGGGTAAAGCTTGTAATACAGCATGTACACCGGGTAAAGCTTGTAATACAGCATGTACACCGGGTAAAGCTTGTAATACAGCATGTACACAGGGTAAAGCTTGTAATACAGAATATACACAGGGTAAAGCTTGTAATACAGAATATACACAGGGTAAAGCTTGTAATACAGAATATACACAGGGTAAAGCTTGTAATACAGAATATACACCGGGTAAAGCTTGTAATACAGCATGTACACAGGGTAAAGCTTGTAATACAGCATGTACACCGGGTAAAGCTTGTAATACAGAATATACACAGGGTAAAGCTTGTAATACAGCATGTACACCAGGTAAAGCTTGTAATACAGAATATACACAGGGTAAAGCTTGTAATACAGCATGTACACCGGGTAAAGCTTGTAATACAGCATGTACACCAGGTAAAGCTTGTAATACAGCATGTGCACCGGGTAAAGCTTGTAATACAGCATGTACACCGGGTAAAGCTTGTAATACAGCATGTACACCGGGTAAAGCTTGTAATACAGCATGTGCACCGGGTAAAACTTGTAAAACAGCATGTGCACCGGGTAAAGCTTGTAATACAGAATGTACACCGGGTAAAGCTTGTAATACAGAATGTACACCGGGTAAAGCTTGTAATACAGCATGTACACCGGGTAAAGCTTGTAATACAGCATGTACACCGGGTAAAGCTTGTAATACAGAATGTACACCGGGTAAAGCTTGTAATACAGCATGTGCACCGGGTAAAGCTTGTAATACAGCATGTACACCGGGTAAAGCTTGTAATACAGCATGTGCACCGGGTAAAGCTTGTAATACAGCATGTGCACCGGGTAAAGCTTGTAATACAGCATGTGCACCGGGTAAAGCTTGTAATACAGCATGTGCACCGGGTAAAGCTTGTAATACAGCATGTACACCGGGTAAAGCTTGTAAAACAGCATGTACACCGGGTAAAGCTTGTAATACAGCATGTGCACCGGGTAAAGCTTGTAATACAGCATGTACACCGGGTAAAGCTTGTAAAACAGCATGTGCACCGGGTAAAGCTTGTAATACAGAATGTACACCGGGTAAAGCTTGTAATACAGCATGTACACCGGGTAAAGCTTGTAATACAGCATGTGCACCGGGTAAAGCTTGTAAAACAGCATGTGCACCGGGTAAAGCTTGTAATACAGAATGTACAACGGGTAAAGCTTGTAATACAGCATGTACACAGGGTAAAGCTTGTAATACAGAATGTACACCGGGTAAAGCTTGTAATACAGCATGTACACCAGGTAAAGCTTGTAATACAGCATGTACACCGGGTAAAGCTTGTAATACAGCATGTACACCGGGTAAAGCTTGTAATACAGCATGTGCACCGGGTAAAGCTTGTAATACAGCATGTGCACCAGGTAAAGCTTGTAATACAGCATGTGCACCAGGTAAAGCTTGTAATACAGCATGTACACCGGGTAAAGCTTGTAATACAGCATGTACACCGGGTAAAGCTTGTAATACAGCATGTGCACCAGGTAAAGCTTGTAATACAGCATGTACACCGGGTAAAGCTTGTAATACAGCATGTACACCGGGTAAAGCTTGTAATACAGCATGTACACCGGGTAAAGCTTGTAATACAGCATGTGCACCGGGTAAAGCTTGTAATACAGCATGTGCACCGGGTAAAGCTTGTAATACAGCATGTGCACCAGGTAAAGCTTGTAATACAGCATGTACACCGGGTAAAGCTTGTAATACAGCATGTACACCGGGTAAAGCTTGTAATACAGCATGTACACCGGGTAAAGCTTGTAATACAGCATGTGCACCGGGTAAAGCTTGTAATACAGCATGTGCACCGGGTAAAGCTTGTAATACAGCATGTACACCGGGTAAAGCTTGTAATACAGCATGTACACCGGGTAAAGCTTGTAATACAGCATGTACACAGGGTAAAGCTTGTAATACAGAATATACACAGGGTAAAGCTTGTAATACAGCATGTACACCGGGTAAAGCTTGTAATACAGCATGTACACCGGGTAAAGCTTGTAATACAGCATGTGCACCGGGTAAAGCTTGTAATACAGCATGTACACAGGGTAAAGCTTGTAATACAGAATATACACAGGGTAAAGCTTGTAATACAGCATGTACACCAGGTAAAGCTTGTAATACAGCATGTACACCAGGTAAAGCTTGTAATACAGCATGTACACAGGGTAAAGCTTGTAATACAGAATATACACAGGGTAAAGCTTGTAATACAGCATGTACACCGGGTAAAGCTTGTAATACAGAATGTACACCGGGTAAAGCTTGTAATACAGAATATACACCGGGTAAAGCTTGTAATACAGCATGTACACCGGGTAAAGCTTGTAATACAGAATATACACAGGGTAAAGCTTGTAATACAGCATGTGCACAGGGTAAAGCTTGTAATACAGCATGTGCACAGGGTAAAGCTTGTAATACAGCATGTACAACGGGTAAAGCTTGTAATACAGAATGTACACCGGGTAAAGCTTGTAATACAGCATGTACACCGGGTAAAGCTTGTAATACAGCATGTGCACCGGGTAAAGCTTGTAATACAGCATGTACAACGGGTAAAGCTTGTAATACAGAATGTACACCGGGTAAAGCTTGTAATACAGCATGTACACCGGGTAAAGCTTGTAATACAGCATGTACACCGGGTAAAGCTTGTAATACAGCATGTGCACCGGGTAAAGCTTGTAATACAGAATGTACGTGAGTTTTTATACTATTTTGTATTAAAAAATATCATGTCCTTCTGGCTTTAAGTTTTCCATCCATTTCATTAAGTTTACCTAAAGTTCCCTTCAATATTGTGTATGTTAACTTCAGCAAAGTTGTGTTGCACCAAGTCAAGCAGGCTCCAACTCACTATTATATTCATAAATACAACCTCATATTTGCTACTGGACTACTTTAAGTCAATATGTTGTTGCATTATAAATGAAAAAAAGCTATGAAATTACAGTGTTTCTGTAAATCTTTGGGAGGTTTGTTTCTTAACATTCAGCACATTTTAAGCACTATGTAAATAAAAGTGGTAGGGTCAAATTCCAGAACTTCTCAAGTTTTTATGAACCCTGCAGTTGAAAGTATGAGCAATGAAGTGACTAAAGTTGAGACTGAAAGTCAAGGTGTCCTTGCCTTAACCGTAACATTGAGTGCGTGGGCTTATCGTCGCTTTTAACAGTATTACAGTTATATAACGGCGTGTCAGCTTAATGTGGGAGGAAAGTCCGAAGTGATGCAGGTCTCAGATGTGAAGAATCAGGGTTCCCCAAGAAATAAATAACATCATCAGTGTAGAAACAAATCTCAATAGCTGACACTGGTGATGGAATCCTTACGTGTGAATCTCTTCAGCAAATGTTGGATCTCCTTGTCTGCTTCCTCCTCCACACCTCGCTGCTCTGTGTCTGAGGACGAAGATGAGACAGTCAGTACACCCATCTGTATTAAAGGGGCAGATCATGCTTTGATAGAAAGGTCCTCAGTGCAAAATTGACTGATAAACTGATTGATGTTGTTTGTTTGTTGTTTAACGACGCACTTAGCAATATTCCAGCTATATGACAGTGGTCTGTAAATAATCGAGTCTGGACCAGACATTCCAGCGCTTGATATCATGAGCATCAATCCATGCAATTGGGATACTATGACATGCATCAACCAAGTCAGAGAGCCTGACTACCTGATACAGTAAGTTACCTCTTACGACAAGCATAGTCGCCTCTTACGACAAACATTGGTAGCTGAAGACCAATTCCAACCCAGATCTTCACGGGTCGATAAATTTATTGATATATACTGACTAATCATGCTAATCAGGTTGATAAACTGACTGATATATATACAGATACATATGCCACTAATTAACTTAGAAGAACACAATACAAGCTTGGAGCATCACCTGTTTGTTCCACTGCAGCATCAGCAGCCTCTGTAGCTTGCCTCCCTTCCGGTGATGCCTCTGTAAGCATGAAGAGGCCACACTGTTAGGAGATGCACTCAGTATTTCCTTCATAACAAGTCTGAAGTACTGCAGGTCATGAACCTTACCCATTTAGAGGTGAGGTGAGGTGAGGTGAGGTGAGGTGAGGTGAGGTGAGGTGAGGTGAGTTGAGGTGAGGTGAAATGGGATTTAATGTTGCATTCTAAGATTACTGCTCTTCATTAGCAAAGTGCGTGCAAGTGTGCGTTTAATGTTGATTTAATAGTGATAGTCCACTGAGATACCATGCAACAGTTTAACATGTATAACAATTCGCACTGACGATACAATTGTTATCACAATACACAACATCAAATAGTAAAAAACAATGAAATCACTGAACTACAACTCAAAAACCTCATTCTTCATACATTTATGTATCGATATCTCAAAACCTGTAACAAAGAAAACCACAAGAAATGGTTTTAAATGAAGGGATGGTTATTAAATGTAACAGTTAGTCAGCATCCTTGTGTTCTGCCATGCTTACAGGTGGCGCTATGCTACTTCTGCCATTATGGGAGGTATATCTATGAGTCTCCTGTTCTATATATAGCCTATTGTGATCTCACAAACTGACGATTCAAGTAGTATCATGTGTCAATGGTATCGTAGGTATCGGTGAATCGATACAGCCCTATCCAACACCCAACTTACATCCCAGGGCTGACAATGTGAACTGTTTAACAACTATTCCAGAACGATTATTTACAGGCCGCCATCATATAGCTGGAAATTGTGGAATGCAATGCTTAACAACAAACAAATCACAAAACCGAAAGTATTTAGTGTCTGAAGTTCCTCACCTTCAAGATGTTTTCTCCGATGGTTGATGAGGCCAGCCATCCCCCTCATCTTCTCTCCACACTTCCTGCAAGTAAACACACTCGGCGCTCTCCGATGACTGCTTGCTCGGTGATGTTTCAATGCTTTGAAAGACTTAAACCTATGACCACATGTCTTACAACTGTGCTGAAACACAATATTATGCTTGATCGTACAGTGTCTGGTGAGGAACCGCTGAAACACAAAGCCTTCCCCACACTGCCCACACAGGAAAGGCTTGGTGCCAGCATGTTCTCGAAGATGGTTCGTCAAGCCAGCTTTATACTTAAACGTCCGACCACAAATCTCACACATGTTGCTTGCGCTGTTTGTATGGGAAGTTTTATGGAATGTCAGCCCTCGTTCGGACACACATCTAAACCCACACAGTTCACATTTAAATGGTCTGTCCTCGGCATGAGACTCATAATGAGCATTCAAATCCGTTTTCAAATCGAATTTATCCATACAATACTTACAGGAAAATTTCCGCTTTTCTTGATTCTTTTTGATAATTCCTTTGCTACCAATGGGTACATTACATGGACTTAAAGGCACCTTTTGCTGCGCTGCCAAACTTTCATGAATTTCAATATGTTTATCGAGCAACTTTTTATGAGGGAATGTCCGAGGGCATAAATGGCATTTCTGTCTGTTTACGGAGTGTAGTGCCATGTGTCGTTTAGCGTGTATGAACTGGTTAAACTTCTTGTCACATACGACACACGAGTAAGGCTTTTCTTGCGTATGTATTTTCATGTGTCTTGTGAGAGAACTCTTCTGAGCAAATCTTTTCCCACATGTTCCACACTGCTCGGGCTTGAACCCATTATGGCTCTCCATGTGAATCTTGAGCAAGAATGGTTTGGAGAATCCTTTACCACACACATTACACTTACACCTCTCCTGTCGAGACTTGTCATGTTTGAGACAGTGCTCCTTGTAGGTTTGAACTTTGTTATAAGACTTCTCGCACAAGTTACATTGGTAGACCTTATCAGAAATGATGGCAGTCTTGCCTTGTGTCGGTGTTATTGCGATTTTCTCCAACAACTCTTTTTCTTCCTCTTTGGTGGCAAAATCCTTTTTCAGTTCTGTCAAATATTTCTCAGCATCTGTGAAAATTAAATGTAGCTTTATTTCCAAGCTGAAAAATCTGATTATTAGTGTATGGTATAAAAAAAATAAATATCATATTTATTGTATTCTTCCTGGAGAGTATGTCAAATAATGTTAATTCATATCAGTATCAAAAACCGTCTTCAAAGAAATACTGTAAGGACAATATTTTTGTTTTTGAATTTTCCTATTTACTTATTTAACCTTCAACCACGGACAACTTTTACAAAACTATATCTGCAGACAAGGGAACTAAGGTGAGGTAAAATGGGGTTTCTCATTGTGTTCAAAATTACTGCACATGCGTTAAAGCATTACGCCAGGCAGGGAAACAACAAGTACCATATTTTAACATCTTTTGGTTTGATGCAGCCAGGGTTCAAACCAGTGTCTTTCCACTGTCTTTCCAGCCAGACACTCTATCCACTAGACCATATAGGCAAAGTAAGTTAAACAATGGATTTGGTGTGGCTGTATACTGAGAACATCCTTACCCTCATTGCTGTCACTGATGGGTGGTTGTAGGCTTGCAGTCTCAGCCAACACAGTGATCTCGTTTGCCTGTTGCTGAATCTCCGACAAGTGCAGCATCTGATCCGATGTCACCACAATCACCTGCTCCTCATCTACCAACTGTTCGTACACCACCAGGGAACCTGTTTCCCCGGCAACGCCTGCGATGGCTTGTAGAGCTTCCAGTGCTGATGATGTTTCAGCAGATGCCACATCGGGGATGTCGGATGTCCCAGGTTGCGTTGTCCCTGGATACGGTGGCAAGGCAATTCTTCGCACAACCGGTTCGTTGGTAGTGAGAGTCATGTCACTGCTTATACTGAAAGAGTAGTCTCCCCCTGCCTGAGGAGTAGAAGGAAGGTCATGGACGATGATGTCAACTTGAGTGTCCTCTGTATCCCCCTGGGATACATACTGGACTTCCTCGGATACAACTGGTCCATCACTCGGGTCCAGAGGTGGATCTGTTGAGAAGTCTTGGCAGGCCTAAAACATCAAGGTATGAAGTCAATAGGATCCTGTGCTATATAGCCTACATACACAAGGATTTATCTAGACCTTCTCAGAGGCCAAAATGCACCCCAAATCTGCAGCAGATGTCAGTATTCCATCCCAAATTGGAATTAAATATTTCCCAAATTTTAATCAAGATAACATTCTTCCCCAATTTGTCAGCCATGGGCACTTAGTTTGGAATCAGAGATAAATCCCTGCATACATGTCATATACAGTGAACCCTTGTTAATCCAGACAGTAGCAGTCTCGCTGAAATTGTCTCAATGAAGGAATGTCTGAATTAATCAATCATAAGTACTGTCAATTTGAATACATATATTGTCTGAGGTTTCCCAGCAGTTATCATTCAGAAGATGGGTCATCCAGATTACCAGGGTCCAGGCTTCCAAGGTTTCACTATACATTTAAACCAGAACACAGAAATGGAATAACAGATGACTGAGTGAGTGAGTAAATGTTGTGTTTCTGCCAGTCTCTTGTTTGTTGTTATATTATTAATTGAGTCTGGACCAGACAATCCAGTGATTGACATCATCAGCATTGATCCATGCAATTGGGATACGATGACATACATCAAACAAGTCAGTTAGCATGACCACCCAATCCCGTTAGTCGCCTCTTACAACAAGCAGTCACCTTTTACGACAAGCATGGGTTGCTGAAGACCTCTTCTACCCCGGATCTTCAAGGGTGACTGGTAAGGGACTCGGTGGGGTAGGTGGATTAAGTAAGAGTGTTTGTTGCTCCACTGTGCACAGTATTTCAGGTATATCATGGCTCGTGAGCTAACCTCTTTGATGTTTATTCATGACCAACCAAGAATCATAAACTGGATTAATTTGGGACTCAACCCATGAACATGGACCTATTCTAACCCAGATCTTCATGGGTCCTTTGACAGTCACAATATTTCAGTTCTTATCACAGCAGCATGAATGGGCCTGGCGAACCAGTGAGTGAAACCATGAGCACAGATCCACACTTTCGCAATGACCACCCAATGCTCTCTTGATAGTCCCATGACAATCTGCCCTCTGATTCACACGGGGTAGTAGATATCAGCTCTTGTGCACTAAAAAGCATTGTTTTTACAATAAAATGTAGACCATTGTGCAGTAAAAAGCATTGTTTTTACAATAAAATGTAGACAATTCTCATGCTTATGTTAATCCTCCCCTCAGCTACAGGAAACTGGTCAAAATTCAACCCAATACACTGCTGCCATCAGGACCACCTAATCACCTCCTTAACATATTTCTAGTCAAGCAAGCATTGGGTTACCATGGTTACTGGAGAACTGGTAAAAAGTCTTACATAACATGACATGACAAATACAGCGCCAGTGTACATTCCTGGTAATGCCAACTCACTAGAGTCTTTGAGAACAAGTTTCTGTATTCCTCAGTGTTAATTCTGGTCTCTATGCAGGACAGATCTTCCAGGATCTTCTGTGTCACCACGCCACACTGACAGTGGCGGAGCAGTGGCCCACATCTGCGGATGAACTTGTCCTGGGACAAACAGGAATTTCATGACAATATGTTACACAGTTTAACATACAAAGGTCCGGTATGTTGTCATTACTCCCAAAACAACACACACTCAAAATAAACCAAGGTTCCTATTGGCTAATTTTCTAGGACATTGATAGATAGATCTTTGTCAAATTTGGCATTGAAAAATAAGCTTTAATGTGTGTTATCAATAGCTGACAAAATGAACATTGTCATGACTGTTTGATAAGCTATGAAATATTCCCATTCTATTAAATTGCCACATCATGTAACATGAAATATGATACATTGGTAACATTAACATAATACATCTCTTTACAAGAACAACCTTTATCTGTTGGACAAGCTACATAATAAAACTCCTAGCTTAAAACCTCACAATAATGAAAATCTCATCCCTGTACATAACAGGGATTTACCTAGGCTTCTCTAACAATAAATTGTTTGCAGCCATTCACAATTGATATGCATATGGCCAAAATAGTGCTAATCTCGCTTTAACATATCATGGCGGGGGACGCCTGAAATGGGCTACACATATTGTACCAGCGAGGGGAATCGGACCCAGACCTTCGGTGAGACAAGAGACTGCTTTAACAACTGGGCTACCCCACCAACCCTAAAGTATACAAGTCTTGTTGACAGTTATGTTTGTATACAGTACATTATATATAAATCAGAAATATTACAGAAAGGATTACCTTCTCTTGACAATTTCGGATAAGATAGTCATTGATCAGCTGAAGTTCTGACAGGGAATCCATGCTTCAGGTGTCTTCAACAGGCTTGTTCATTCAAAACAAGCTGCAATAGAATGTAAAACTTTTAACATAAATACTATGGTTCATCGTAAAGGTAAACTTTCAGAAGTAAAACTGAAAGGTCAATCATGTTGTTGGTAGTGGTGAAATGGGGTTTAACGTCGCATTCAAGTTTATTGTGCTGTGATGTTATACAGTGACGTGTGTGGGTGTTTGCTTGTACCAATCAAGACTTGTGCCAATTTTTTAGCACCAGCCCACTGAGATGCCACAGTTTATTAGATACCCCACTCAGACACAGTATACTGACTCTGAGCTGACCACTCCTAGATTTATACCCCAATGCCAAACCAGGCAGGGTAACAACAAGTACCATTTTAAAAAGTCTTTTGGTATGATGTGGCGGGGGATCGAACTGCACTCCGAGCAGACGAGAATGAAGTGCATCATATTTGTAGAAAACTTTCATATTTAGGTGTACCAGTATATGTTTGCATTATTGTAAAAAAAAAAGTATGTACATCAAAAGAACAATACTAGCCTACAATCATAACAGTTCTGTCACTGCTGTGAATTTAACTCATGTCACACTTTTAGCGAGGATAGAAATTGGTTCCGAAGAAATTTAAACTTATGCCAATATAACTAAATGCTCAAAGGCCGGATTAAAATAACAGTTACGATACCAGGTAGATATCATTGGATTCTCATATACAAACTTTATATGGGAGTGTAGTCTGAACAAAATTCCGGTGCTCGAACCTACTTTGTGCAAAGAGTCCGACAGCAGCAGATAAGTTATATCTATAGGCCCTATAGACCTATAGTTCGTCGAATGTGGGAATTAAACCCAAAGGATTAATAAATAAGCTACATTTTTTTTACTTTAAACATGTAGTGGCACATTCATCGTCTCACAACCGTGCAAGGATGGCGCACACCCCGGCCCTGGCAGCTGCAACAACAGCTTACAACTTTTTCTCACCAATGCCAGAAATGTAAGCGGAAGTCATCATTTAGAGCAAAGCAGGTGCGCGATAAATATTCATTAAAAGCGTTTTTTTCACGTCTTATTAAAATAGCAGCTGATGTAAGAAAGGGTATTTCGGGGCCTCCAAGATGCACGAGGTATCTAATTATTTCTAGATGATTCATGGACATTTATGTTGTTATCAAAAGTTATATTTAGTGCGTGCCTACTTGGATACTATGTTCCGGTTAAAAAACTCTCATCGTTTGTTTAAAGTTAAATAGAAGTTATTTGTTATGACATTCGTTGGTTTGCCTTCATTATTTGACAGGCAAAAACGGTTTATGCTGCTTGTTCGTTTCATATGGTTTCCATATATACCCAAGTTGACACAGAAACGTGTTGACAGGGAACGTTCAGTCTGTTGTCTGTCTAACAGTGTTGTTATTTCTCGGACAATTATCAACTAGTATCATGCGTGTTTATTATGGATTATGAAAAAATACACTGTGAGCACATTTCAAAAGCAATCATACTCACAGTATTGTGAGTATCACAGTAGAAAAGTGATGCATTTAGTTAATAACTACATTATCTGCTGAGAGGATGGATTTGGAGGAGAGATATGATCGACTCATTGCAAAATGTGTTGAGAAGGTAAAGTTGTGACAGTGAATTGGTTTTGTTTATTTCCCTTTATCGCATGTATCTTAAAAGCACAATGTACATAAAATAACACATCATGACTACTTGCATATTGTGTATGTTTTAAAGGGACAGTTCATCGACGGTTCTGTGTGTTTTTAAATCATGCATGAAATAATTTCTGAGTGTGACGTCACATGCCCAGTTCAATTCTCAAACCAAAATAATAGAGCTCCAGACAGTGAAGCCGACATGCAAGAGCTGCACAAAGTAAACTGGCTTCAGTCTTGTTTTTGTAATAGAGGCATATTGAAGAGAAAGCTCATCATGCTCATGAGTTTTGTTACGGCTGAGTTATAAAATACTGATTGCCAGCTTGATCAGATTAGAAGCCAGTGTGTATCGTAACCTACATTACAATATAGGTATGCCGCCTCGGTTGTATAAAGCCATTATCACTCTCCTACCCAGAGTTCCTTGCAACCAGCCAAAGTACCTCTGTCACGTCATCACATCTTATACCATGTTATACAGTCCATTCATTTTGGATGCTAGCGAAATATGGTCACTTTGATGTGTAATGCTATTTTTTGAGCACCTGATTGTGTCATTTGTCATAGTATATCTACATAATTCTGCAAAACAATATGTAAAGCGCAGCTAAAGGCTTGCATCAAGCCCATCTGTTTCAGGATAAGTGTTTTTGTTTACAAACAAGAGGAAAATCGGGGCCCACTTTCACAAAGTGATCTTAGCACTAAGACTATAGTAAGCCTATGTTAAAGTATGGGAGTTATGATTATCTTAGCGCTAAGATCGCTTTGTGCAAGTCCTGGTCACATGATCAGCCTAAACCAGCAGTGTGGTCACTGGAGCGGAATAGGAATAAGGCGAGCAGAGTCGAGTACACTCAGGGGTTTTCAACTGTTGTTTACAAACAAAGCTTCAGAACGGTTGACGTCCTGTCTCTTTAAGGGGACTGGTTTGGGACAAACACTACTGAAAATGACTGTTTGCATACACATAAGAGAACAGAGGTCTAAAAAAATGTGCAGCCAACATGTTTTAAAGAGGAGTTTAACAGTGTCAGGAATTTTTGGAGAACATCCATGGTGAGCAGTGGTGAGGTTTTGTACACTTGTTTGATATTATTTATCTCCTGTGAATTATCATGATTATAATTCAAGGATTTGTGTATTTCAGGACAAGTATATTCGGCGCCTGGGAAATGTACTGAGAGGCTGTCATTGTGGTATTGTCACAGGAACACTGCTGGATGAACTATGTTTGACTGAATCTGACCTGGAAAAAAATGAATACTTGCAGCTTCTGTCCCCATTTGTACACAGTCATGCACGAGTCAGAGTACAGGTGACTATATATCTTGTTATCTTCACCTTTTCCGTTCAAGTTTGAAGATAACTGCTTCATAATATCTTAAATAGAAGTCTTCCAGAGACGACCCTGCTATCCTGCTACTTTGCATGTAAGATGGCTGGTTATAAGATTTCATTTCCTATTACATCTGGGCGCACGGGTGGCCCAGTTGTCTAAGGCGGCGCAATTCGCTGTGCAGAGTTGCGTCCCTTGGGCACGCCAGAAACCTATGATTGTGGGTTCGAATCCCAGTTCGCCCCGATTATGTCTCTAGGTTTGTCAGCACCCCATGTTCATGGGTTTCACCGAAGTGGTAAACGCCTTAGACCTGCATCACTTCCTCCCACATTAAGCTGACACGCCGTTATATAACTGGAATAATGTTAAAAGCGGCGTTAAACCCAACTCACTCACTCCTATTACATCTGTAATTCGCTATACAATGTCAATTTGCAAATCCTACTTTCATGTTTGTTGTCAAAATTCATTTCACAATCTTTTGTTTACCATGTTTACATGCCTACCCAAAGTGCTAAAGTTTGGATTCCAAAGAATGAAGAATGAGACATTGTGAACATTTTTCTGTTCTTTCTGGTTGTAAATGAGGTCTCTTTTGAAATTGGGTGTGTCCAAAAAACATTTGTATTTCTACAAGATATATAGAACAGGGTGGACCTTGAGGCTCTAATTAACAATGCACAGCTGCATTTATTCATCTTCCTGAGGCAAGAGAGTTAACTGACTATAAAAGTCCAGTTTCCACCCTTGCCGAACTGGGCTGATATTATGGAGTTAGATTTTGGCTGGACTAACAAGTCTATGCATAGTCCAATCAGAATCGTGCAATGAAATCGAAATCTGGTTCGTAAACTGAAATGCAGATTTTCGTTGATTGCAGGGTTTGCAAAGCATGTGCACCGCCAACTTGTTGTCAACAGATATTTTCCAAATCTTTTCATGTTTTTAATCAAGGTGCTCACGTGATTTGATGAACTTCGCGATGTAAGACCCGTTTTATCACAATATAGACCTTGATTATTGATAAGATCGTCTTAACTGTAAGCTGCCATTTTGTTTGAAGCAAAAGCAAGTGATACGAGAGGTGGAATCTGATTGGTCCATAGGAGAGGCATAGAAGGGACACAACTCTTTATAGTCACTGGTGCTGTTACGATCAAGCCCAGGAATTCCAGCCTGGTTTGGCAAGGGTGGAAACTGGACTATTAAAGTCAGTTAACTCTCTTGCCTCCGGGAGATGCATTTCTTAGGCCTGCCAAGATCTATGATTGTGTGTTCCAATTGGTTTGTCTGTTGGTTTCTTAGCACCATACCTGGTTTTCACCAAAGTAGTCAACATTAAGATCTGCATCACTTAGAGATTTCCTTTTACGTTTAGTTGATACTGTGATATCCCTGCAGAGTTTTACATGATGCTGAAATGTGCCTCTAGTATGCACCAATGTTGAGAATGGACTCAGATAAAGGAATACACTGCATCTGGAGCAGTTATGGGTGTCTGTCCGTTCATTCATCAATCATGACCACTGTCCAATCTCATTAAAATCAGATCTTAGTTCTCGCTACCACTAAACAAAGATCTGAGGACATCCCATTAGGAGTCACGTCAGACCAACTTTGCGCAAACTTTGACCGACCAGTGGATTGACCAATCAGATGACAGCTTTCTCGTGCTTTACGCCACTAATTTCAAATTGGTGACTTCGCTTCGAAACATATTTTGACAAATTCTCGATTACAAATTTGAAACCTAAACAAAATAACACTATGGAATGGCTAATAGATGGACTAGATTGTATGGATTCAGTCGTTAAACCCGTAACTATCACTCGGAATATCCAGTGTTAAATTTTTCGAGGATTCGAGGTTACTTCGAGGTTGCAGAATTGACATTCCAAATGTCACTTTCATGATCTGGTAAGCAATGCTCTGATTGGTCGGATGAAAGGTTGTTCTGTCCTCAGATCTTTGTTTGGCGGTAGCGAGAACTAAGATCTGATTTTAATGAGATTCGACCACTGTCCACATGATCATTGATTCAGTCCAGGCTCTAAAGTATCTATCAAAACGTACAGTACACTACACCATTTCATTACTTCACAGGACCTCATATTGTCTGTAAGGACCCTTTATATTAATTATAGGGGTCCCCTGGCCCCCCACTTTTGTAACTCAAAGTAGAACCCTGTAACCATGGTAACTATTGCTGGTCATACCTGCATTAAACCATTTTCACTCACGATATTGGAACATGCAAAAAAACAAACATAGTCCTTAATTAGAAAGAAGAGGCATACCTGATCATTGAACTTTGAACCTATTAACAAGGATTGATTTAACTACTGGTCCATTGACCCATAATTTGTTGTTAAAGCTAGCCCTGGCTAACACTGTTTCATGACTATATTTCAGGGCGATGTGACTGCCAGTGAGAAGTATCCAGTAGTATCAGTACACAACAACCCTCCAGTGAATAACACTGTACCCTGGGGGCAAGTCACTGCTCTTACAGCTTTGTCGGCCGAGCTTGGAGCAAAGCAAGACGACAGACTTCACCGACAATCCACTGAAGCATATCACAGGAATGATAGAGATAACGCCCAATTTATCTCAGTGTCCGACAACCGGTCATTCCCTACTCAGAACACGCACAGTGTCACAGAAAACTTTGTTGACAGACCCAACATAGAGTCTGAACACAGCTATGCCAATGGAGCGGAAATAACAGATCCAGGATCACAGTACGTTCCTCAAGGCATCATTAGTCTTCCAGAGTCCAACCATTTCAACAGAGTTAGCATCAATGGCGTCAGCGAGGAGTATCAACCTCAGCATCTACACAGAGAGGGTGGGGAGAGACCGCATACCACGGAGGAGGAATCCGGGGAGAGGTATGTTGGCAGCACGAACAATCAGTTTGCTGATGCCACGCCGCAGAGTGATACGGACCACAGTGATCGATTCATCAGTCGGCAGAGTTCCGAAACTGGAAACTTGTTGAATAATTTGACTGATTTAGCATATCAAAATTTTGTGGACAATGTTCCGTTTTCACCTGTATCTCCGGCGGAGTCGAGCTCTGAGATCTTCAACCTGCAGGCGCCGGTCATCTCGATGCAGGTGACGGAAAACAGAGTGCAGCATTTGACAGGTAGGTTTTGTTTGTTTTGAGTGTTCAGCAATATTCCAGCATATACGACGGCGGTCTGTGAATAATCGTGTCTTGATTGATATCATGAGCAACAATCCACACATTTGAGTTACAATGGCACGCGATCATCACCGAGTTTGACCATCTGATCCGTGAGGCATGTTAAGCATTCTCTTACAACCAGCATAGGATGCTTGGGACCTATTCTAACCTGGAATCCCCACTGGGGACAGGTAGGTAGGTTGGCCTGCCAAAACTGTTTCCTTCCAGAAGTTAGATTAGTTAGAATATTTCTGTGCAGAGTTACTTCTCCTTGTGGGGCAGTCGGGTAGCCTAGTGGTTAAAGCGTTCGCTCGTCACGCCGAAGACCCGGGTTCGATTCCCGACATGGGTACAATGTGTGAAGCCCATTTCTGGTGTCCCCCGCCGTGATATTGCTGGAATATTGCTAAAAGCGGCGTAAAACCAAACTCACTCACTCACTCACTACTTCTCCTTGTTCTTGGGTTTGAGTCCCAAATTAATCCAGGTTATGATTCTTGTTTGGTCATGAATAAACAGAGGTTAGCTCACATGCCATGATATACCTGAAATACTGTGCATAGTGGAGCAACAAACACTCTTACTTAATCCACCTACCCCACCGAGTCCCTTACCAGTCTCCCTTCTTGTGGAGCCTTTACATCATGGGAATGATTAACAAATATATAATGCGTTTAATTATGGATTTACCGGCATTACCAAGATAAGTCTTCACAGTTAAAGGGGCGGTGGGGTAGCCTTGTGGAGAGAGCGTTTGTTCGTCACACCAAAGGCACGGGTTTGATACTCCACATGGGTACAAAGTGTGAAGCCTATTTCTAGTATCCCTCACCCTGATATAGCTAGAATATTGCTAAAAGCTGCATAAAACCCAACTCACTCACTCACTCATGCTACTCCTGTTTTTTTATTTTCACCAGCACAAAAACCAACCGAGTCACAAGAGCAAGTGGAATTGAGACCAAAGATTATTTCCCACAAAACTAAACATCGGTGTGATGTGTGTGGAAAATGCTTCGCTAAGCCATCAAAACTAAACGAACATGTCCGAGTTCACACAGGAGAAAAACCTTTCAGATGTCCCACGTGCCAAAAATGTTTTGCCCAGTCCGGCACCCTGAAATACCACATGAGAATCCACTCCGGAGAGAAGCCGTTCACGTGTACAGAGTGCGGCAAGACATTCACACAACCAGGGCAGCTGTCATCACACACACTCATCCATCAAGAAAAGTCCCATAAGTGCCAGCTGTGTAAGAAAAGCTTCACGGAGGAACTCTTACTAGAACGCCACATGAAAATCCACAAAAAGGAACGCCCACACAAGTGTGACAAGTGTGGGAAGTGCTTTCTCCACTCCGGTAATCTCGTCATTCACAAACCAAAGTGTGGCGGGGCCGACGAAGACCTGAAGTGCAAGGAGTGTGGAGAGGTCTTCCTGTCAAGGGACGACCTGGAAGATCATGACGAAACTCATTCGAAGAACAAGCCCCATCAGTGTGAAATCTGTTTGAAGAGATACAAGCAGGCAATAAGCCTCTGCAAGCACAGGAGTTCCCACATCGAGCTCAAACAGAAGCTGCACATGTGTGAGCTGTGTGGACAGTGCTACAGTAAACCCAGCTTGCTGAAGATACACCTGAGGATCCATACAGGTGAAAAACCTTTCATGTGTGATTTGTGTGGAAAGTTTCACGGCAGTGCCAACAATCTGCGACGTCACATGTTATCCCATACCGGGGAACGTAATTTCAAGTGCAAGGATTGTGGGAAGGACTTCTCAACGGCACATAATCTGGAGTACCATTCTCGTGTTCATTCGGGCTTGAAGCCATTTAAATGTGACGTTTGTGGAAAGGGGTTTCCCTTTTCATTTAGCCTCGACCGTCATATGCGAACTCATAAGAACGTTCATCGGACATGACGGATGTCTTACCTCATTGTATTCAAAAAGCATTTTGAAACTTTTATACAACTACATGTACAATGTTTAATGATATTTTTTAGCCCACCTGATCTGAAAATGTTCAAGTGATCTTATGTTGTTTTTGGTAAGTCACCACCATCTGACTGTTAAATGTTTACCTTTTAGACATCTCCTCTGAAGCCATAATGTCTATGAAGCTGAAACTGGATATTTGCAGACAATTTTGATCTGATGTTGGAAATATCTTTGTGGCATTATTTTTTCTATCTGAATGTATAATTTAAAAACTTGAACTGAAATTTTGCAGGATTTCTCCTGAACATGTTTTATCCTGGTTACCATGGTTACTGGTTATGCTTGATGTTTATTTTCAAGCTTAATGCTTTGACCTTGTTTTAAATCTTTGTATCATCATGGTGATCATGATTATGTATGACCTTCAGCGTTCTGATTTACTCATGCTAATGGACTCGTGAAGATCTGGGATAGAATAGATCTTCAGCAACCCGTGCTTGCTGTAAAAGGCGACAATGCTTGTCGTAAGAGGGGACTAATGGGATCGGGTGGTCAGGCTCACTGACTTGGTTGATGCATGTCATCGTATCCCCATTGGTTGGATCAATGCTCATGATGTCAGTCACTGGATTGTCTGGTCTAGACTCGATTATTTCCAGACCGCCGTCATGTAGCTCGAATATTGCTGAGTGTGGCGTTAAACAACAAACAAACAAACAAACTCATGCTAATGTTAAAAGATATTCCTGAAAAAGACTGATGACCTACAGCACTGTGGCTGTGTGTATGGGAATCCAACTTTAGAAGAGGTCCCAAGAGGTCGTAAGGTTGACGACGTGCATTGTTGCTCACAATATCAATCATTGAATTGTCTTGGCTCGATTATTTACAAACCGCAGTCATATGGCTGGAATATTGCTGAGTGTGGCCTTAAACAACAAATAGAAAAACTCAACGAAAGTGCGTAACGTTTGCATGTACCATGAATGTCCTTGTCACAGTCAGCATGTGTTCTCCAGAGGACAACCAGATCGTATTTAAAATGCTGGTATGTTTTGTCATGGGAGCAACACATCCGGGATTAAATTTTTGATTTTCATAATGGCTTCCCTGTCGCGTCATATAGGACATTCCACAACATACGTTTCGGCCAACACACTTGAAGGCTGCAATTTATTTGATATGAATTTCCGTGGTCTAATAACACAATTCTGCCTTGTTTACATATATAACCATGATAACTGTTAAGGATATAAATCTATAAATATGATTCAATAACTAAATGTTCATAAACATGATATATGTCCTGTGCTACTAGGAGTAAAATGGTTGGTCGGGTAGCCTAGTGGTTAAAGCGTTCGCTCGTCACGCCGAAGACCCGGGTTCGATTCCAGACATGGGTACAATGTGTGAAGCCCATTTCTGGTGTCCCCCGCCGTGATATTGATGGAATATATAGGTAAAGAAGACACAGTTTGTGGATTATATCATTTTTTACTGTAAAGGCAGCGTTTCGGTAAAGATATTTATACCATTGTCAAGCAAAGCATTTCGAAAGCTCATATTTCATTATGTTTAATCCCATATTGGTTGTTCTCTCCTAAAACATACCGAGGTCTTGAAACCTGAAAAATTGTTACCTTTCAGTATGTTTTGGCCATGGAAAGGATATTTGAAAACCAACAAACAGCAGGTCTGTTTGTTATTTACCTGAATAGTATTTATCAATTGTTTCATGGTCACGTACTTAAGTTGTTCATGATTAGCTGCTTATGTTCATGTGTTAGTGATTTCCGATGTTCTATTGAACTGCAATACAGGAAACACATAATGTTTGTATCAACCTCCGTTGTTATGATGGTGTTTAATAATGTCAAACTGTTAGAAGAATTATCATCTGTTTTCTCACATAACATTTACCAATACAGTGATACCCCATTAATCCAGATGTGACCACTCTACAGGGTTTCCGGAATAACAGGATCTGGATTAACGAGGTTTCATGCATGTATCATTATTAATTATCCCTTAAAGGGAAAATCAATGGAAACAATTATTGCGATTTTGTTGCAAATATTAATTGTCCCAGATATCAATTAAGTCAGTTCCCGAGAGAAAAAATATAATATTCGTAAAAAGTATTTAAATGCTGAAATCATGTGTTCTGTAATCGGATTCAAAAACAAAACTATTTGGGGGCGTGTCCTAATGCTACTAGTGCAGCGAAGCATGAAAATGTTATCAAAGGCTGATAAAGTGGCTGACTGGTGATGCTTGGCAGCTTTTTGGATGCGTCAGGAAGCGGTCAATCTAAAAGTGTTGCTTGTTCTGTTAATCCTACGAAAAGAACATTGCATACGTTGCTGAATCGACCTTTGATCTTGAAGTTGTGAATAATTAAAACAACAGTTAATATCTGTAACGAGCTTATTAGGACTAACATCCTGTTTGGGTACCATAAACAGTGACTTCCTACTTGTCCAGCAGCTGGCCTGAGGGTTAATCCTCATCGTGTTTGTTCAAGTAATATACATCAGTACATCCAGCATTTATTTTCTTCAAAATATACAATGATAAAAGAAATGAGCACTGTATAAGATATTGTCTTATTTGTTTAATTTCACATTTAAGATTTCCATTTACATAATTCACTGTCCAACCACATGTGAAACAGCATTGTGATTATCCTTCACTGTTTTTCTGGTTGGCGAGAAGTTGTCTCTTCTCCGTCTCAAGGGCATAGTCTAGGTTTCGATACTTCTTCTAGGGTGGCATCAGACTCCCTGGATTGTGATCGCAGTATTATCCAGCTCAACCTGCAGTATCTCAATGAATTTGTACATACATACATCTATTTGGATACCACCCCTCCAGATGATCTGTGGCGTCGTCCCACTGCTCAGAGACATGTAATTGTGCTTGTGACAAAGTCATCTTTGATGTTAATGATGTTTGGGCATCCTCGATGCACGACAGGGGCTGTTTGTCAGTGATGAGATCTTGTCAAAACAAGCCTTGATTAAAAAACCTGATGAACCTTTTTGGAAACTTGTCTTCTTTATCAATGCTAGATAGTGTACGCTGTTTAAATCGGACAGAAATATAACTGCAAAAATGTGATCTTTACAGTTCTTTAACAGAACTATATTTTTCACGCGTAAAAACATGTTAATCATGTAAATTGAGTAATATGATTGGAGTGAATGGACAGTGTTTTTTCACATGCGAATTGATACAAAACAGCTGATTTTTTGATCGGCGACAGGTTTGTTTTCCTTGAAATGTCTTTAAAATGATTATGGGTAATAAATAGAATAACCCACTCAGTACGACGGATTACGTAATTGAATGGAAGTTTGACGTCTGGTCTTAATCAAGTGCTGATCCCTCTTAGAATTGGGAATAAGCTGTAGATCATTCTGCCCATTTGCCACAGTGGAATAGTTTCTTGTCTGCAATTCCTTTTATAGCTCAAATTGTACTAAATGATTAATATGTCCACCCACTCACTGATATATATTTTTTAAGTTTTACCCAGTACAGTGTATGTGAATAGAGTTAATCATTTAGTTGTGTCGTTATATTTTGTGAGATATTTACCAATTACTTGTCTCATGTGAGATGCATCACTTAATCTCTATTGTCTTATCCATCACCATGCTAGAGTAAATTTGTACCAATGACAATATGTGCTGGACAAGTAGGAAAACAAAAACAGCAGACTGGGAGCAGGCCCGATCGTTGAAATTGCGCAGCACGTCAGTCACTGGTACCCCATTTTAAGGGGATTCCTCTTGATGGCGGAAATTTTCATTGGGGGTACGAATTTGCCTGTTGTTTTTATCATCCATTTCACAGTTTTTCCCATTTTCAAATTTAATTTTGGTCAACCATTTGTGATTAGGGATCCCCTAAAGTACTAAATTCTGTTGTTATGTTGACTTGCCCTTTAAAAACTTGTTACAGTATATGTTTCCTTGAGTTATAGATCATGCATTGCAGTAGCAAACGAATGTTAATGATTAAGTCAAGCACGAGGACAGATTATGCAAAACAACTGCTTCTTGTAATCGGTGTTGCTGCTGGGCAATGGCAGGTTTTAATGTCATTTTCATGAATTGCGTCCCTTGAAACCTATGATTGTGGGTTCGAATCCCGGTTTGCCCTGATTATGTTTCTAGGTTTGTCAGCACCAAACCCGTGCTCGTGGGTTTCTCCAAAGTGGTAAATGTCTGAGACCTGCATCACTTCGAGCTTTCCTCCCACATTAAGCTGACACGCCGGGATATAACTGGAATACTGTTAAAAGCGGCGTTAAACCCAACTCACTCACTAACATTTTCATGAATTGTCAGTCATGTTCCCAAGGTGTACAAGCCATGTCTTGCCATTTACAGTGCAACACTCTACACCAGGGGTTTACTGAAGGTCCAGGTGGCCTGATGGCGGAAGCAGTAGCTTGTCTCACTGAAGTCATATGTTCATATATGTTAGGCTTAAAAGAATTGGTTCTCAGGCAATGGTTTTTGAAAATATTTTGCAGGCGGGCGGTGCCTATTTTTTGTTGTTGTTGTTGTTCAAACTAGCATGTACCAAATAAATACTTGTGTACAATCAACCTGGGAAGGGGCGGTAGGGTAGCCTAGTGGTTAAAGCGTTCGCTCGTCACGCCGAAGACCCGGGTTCGAATCCCGACATGGGTACAATGTGTGAAGCCCATTTCTGGTGTCCCCCGCCGTGATATCGTGATATTGCTGGAATATTGCTAAAAGTGGCGTAAAACCATACTCACTCACTCACTCAACCTGGGAAAGGGCCTCCCTACAAAATGTATTCCTTGATGAGTAAAATACTGGAATACAGTATTTGACTACTGTTGGACTTGGAATGTTTAAGGATTTTTTTTTTAAATGGAATTAACAACAAATCATGCAACAAACTTTATGATGATGCAGGAGTTGCCTGGGAACCAAGAACTATTATTTTTTTTTAGCCTTATAAACCCTGAGGTGGTTCTGGGACACATCCCTTGTCACTAGGGACCTCATGATTCACTGATGTATCCATGTGTCACACATTGTCAATAGATGGTATGATAAACAATATACCTACCTGTGTATCCATTCATGATTTAATACTGTTTTAATTTTCAGAAAATAATGGGGGCCACATGGTTTGCCCCGATAATGTTTCCAGACTTGTGAGCACCATACCCATGCTTGTACATGGATTACTGTTACCACCTGTCGCAAGGCAAAGTGTTGACCTTGACAGGAACCCGTGAAGATCCGGGGTAAAATAGGTCTTCTGCAAACCATGCTTGCTGTAAATGGCGACTACGCTTGTCGTTAGAGGCAACTAACGGGATCAGGTGGTCAGGCTCATTGACTTGGTTGATGCATGTCATCGTATCCCAAATGGCGACTACGCTTGTCGTTAGAGGCAACTAACGGGATCGGGTGGTCAGGCTCATTGACTTGGTTGATGCATGTCATCGTATCCCAATTGCATGGATCGATGATCATGATGTCAATCACTGGATTGTCTGGTCCAGACTCGATTATATACAGACTGCCGTCATATAGCTGGAATATTGCTGAGTGTGGACTAAACATCATAAAAAGGAACATATATTATGTATTGAGAACATTCTCAGTGTAATCTGGTACAAGTGGCATATATATTGTATATCAGTTTTGTAACAGAACTGAGGTTGTATACTGGTGTCACAATGGACCATAGACATTGGATAGTCATAGTGTATAAAACTACTGTTTGACCTTGTACCACCCTTTGACCTTGTACCTCCCTTTGACCTTGTATCACCCTTTGACCTTGTATCCCCTTTGACCTTCCTATGAAAGCATGACCTTGACCTGCTTCTCAAAGTACTTCATAGTCCTAGAACCCATAAATTCCATATTATTGGGAGTTTGGAACACTGAGGGCTTCCATTACTCTTCCACCAAGTGTGCATCATAAACATGTATTATGGTATTTGTACTCCACTCTATAGGTGGAGTTTTTTTACTGTACTGGAGTGCAATCATCCTGATTAAAAGTGTGCAATGAAGAGTTGGTGTTTTATTCATGGTGGAAGACTAGGCCCCCAGCATCTCATGTTTCTGGAGACGGACTGACAAGGATCAGGTGGTCCGTAGGGTGACATAGCTTATTGTGTCAATGTGCTACCCTTGCGCATCCTCTTCGACACTGGTTTGCCTGGCCCAGCCTCATATTTACAGACCACCTTGATACAGTTGGAGTGTTTCTGAGTGCCGTCCTAAATAATATGCACATCCAGCAGGAACACAATGTGACATTTTCATGCATCAACATCTCGGCCGTAACAGCCACCACCACCACACACACACACACACACACACACACACACCTCTGCTTTGTATTTCTGCACATCTGTACATATACATACTACCCGTGAAGAACGGGATCGGGTGGTCAGGCTCGCTGACCTGGTTGATTTATGTCATTGTATCCCCATTGTGTAGATCGATTCTCATGATGTCTATAACTGGATTGTCTGGTCCAGCCTCGATTATTTACAGACCGCCGTCATATAGCTGGAATATTGCTGAGTGTGGCGTTAAACAACAAACAAACAAACATAAACATACCTCGTATTTAGACGTACACTACATACTGACAAGATAATGAAATCCTGCAGCCGGTTATATGTAGTGTGTAACTTGTTTTACTAAAGGTAACAAGTTTATTATAGGTGTATTCACACATTTAACATGCCGAATACATTACTCAAACTTTAATTCTGAGTGTCCAGGTAAGGTCTGAATGTGACTGCTTGGATAAGTTGCCATGCGAGCGGGATTCAATAATGTCAAGGAACAAGCATATTCAGTTCAATTTTAAACATGTACATCATTCAACAAGTTGTAATCCTTCATTTTCATAAGGACATGAAATATCTCTATCCCTACCAGCCGAGAGTGAAAATATCTCCTTTTACACGCCACTCAGTGAGGGATGTATCATATTTCACAAGATACATGAAATATTCTCTGTAACAGACTAACAGTAAGAAACGAGTGTTTGACCAATTAGCACTGTGTATTCAAGCATATTCGACGGGTCAGTACGTGGAGATTAACAATCTCAAATCAGAGCATTCCAATGTTTATCGAGGAGTGTAAGGACCAAAAAGAAAGTTTGTGTACCAGCACTGATTTCTATCTGACAAGTGAACTTTTATGTCACGATAACAACATCTTCAGAAGATCGTGTTCATACATGGAGTTTATTCCCATGCATGCGTCCAGCTAGTTCACAACGGAGTCATTGTCATCTCCCCGAGGCAAGAGAGTTAACTGACTATATAAGTCCAGGACTTTTAAAGTCAGTTAACTCTCTTGCCTCGGGGAGATGAGTCATTGTATGCCATGGCAGTTTCTGAGTTTATCTCTTTTGGGGGCACGGGTGGCCCAGTCGTCTAAGGCGCCGCGATTCGCTGTGCAGAGTTGCGTCCCTTGGGCACGCCAGAAACCTATGATTGTGGGTTCAAATCCCGGTTCGCCTGGATTATGTTTCTAGGTTTGTCAGCACCATACCCGTGCTCGTGGGTTTCACCAAAGTGGTAAACGTCTGAGACCTGCATCACTTCGGGCTTTCCTCCCACATTAAGCTGACACGCCTCGATATGACTGGAATACTGTTAAAAGCGGCGTTAAACCCAACTCAAACACTTACTCAATTATCTTTCTTTTAATTGGTAGAACTCTCTTTAAAACATGCCTGAAATAGATGTGAAGATAACCACAGCTAACATGTTAATAGTAAAATGGCTGGCTTTATAAGGCTGAAAATATACTTGATCGCTGTTCATTAAGTGAAGTGTTTCATAACCCCAGGACTTGACGCTTCGTGGCTTACAAAGATAGAAAGAACGCTGACAGGTCACTTCTTCTAATCATGGAATAGTACTCACTGTCAAACTCTGGGGGTAACGGATATTCTTCCTTTAAAAATGTGCCTTCCTTTAAAAAATATTCATTTCTCCCAAACGAATATTTTGTATTCCCTACTTCAATTTAGAATCACAAATCATAATATACCTGTAGAATCTAGCAGATGACATTGCATATACACCCCGGGAGTAAAGACCGTGCCATCTCTGCAAAACACCATCTATTGGAGACGAATTTCATTCTCTGTTTAAATGTAAAGCCCTCGAGAATTAAAGATTAATATATTTAGATAAATATTTTTATTTATGGCCAGCTTTATGTAAATATAAACAACATTTATGTTCACAGAAATTAAAGGTACTGAAAAAACTCTAAATTTATACAATTGATATTTAATACCGTGAACACGAAATAGTTCTACATGTTTACCGCCATACCATCTTGTCATGTGTTATATATATTATACAATGATATGTCAAATATGCTCTTGTACCACCGTGGGTGGTCTTATGAGAATGAATTTTGATTGATTGACTCAAGGAAACTTATTCTCAAACTAAATGAAAACAACAAACGCCTTATTGTCCTTTAAAATCATACCTAAACCCAATCTCACATAATCCGACTTGGGCAAGGTCGCCAATCGCCACCCATATTTATATTGCTTGTATTTATATCGGACGCACAACGAAGGTATTTCGCCTGCTTATTTGTTAGTAAAGAAAAGAGAAATAATTGGTGATATGTGCTATAATATTTGTTACAAATTTTGACAATGCAGATGTAAAAGCTAGTGTAAACTATTCCCCTCGAGACACGACTGTGAACCCGTTTGCACTGATCCATGTTCCCAGCTGGAGGGATATAACGTTTTACACTATGGATCAAGACAGATGAAATTGCCAAATGTCGGCATGGGTGGTCTAATCTTAAACCCCCATTCACATGTAGACTTTTGTTTGAGTTTATTTTTGCATATAGAGTAAAACTATTCCCATCCTAAAAAGTCATAAAGGTGTATAAATATAGTTTCTGTTCACACGTGATTGAGGTTACGGGTATAATCTGATATTCAGATACTGTTTTCAAAGAGTGAGTGTTCGAGTTGGGTTTAACGCATGAGTCACAGTATTCGTGTGATGGTGGACGAAGGCGCCTCAATTCTCTGTGCATAGTTGCGCCTCCATTGGCGTACCAAAAAGCTTTGATGGTAGTTTCGATATTCCACATTCGTCTGATAATATTTCTAGGTTTATCAGCACCATACACCATCATGGGCTTCTCCAAAGTGGTAGCCACCTATTCGGGCTTTCTCTCACACCAATCTGAAACGTCATGATATAACTTTAATTCTGTTCCCGGGGCAGGGTAAAACACAACTCACTCACTCAATACAGCGTCAAAGAAGAATTTATTTTTTTACAAAATATATATGGTACATCTAACATTACTTAACGTTTATACAAAGGCACATACATGTACATACACTAATTCAAACGTAACTGTTTTGTTCTTATATAAATAATGAACATCTGTGAATGACATATCCCATCACAATAATTTCTTTGACAGGAAGTATATCTCTTACGTCCTTTTTATCTAAGCGAGAATTGCCCATCATATATCTCTTATTTATACCGCATTCTTTCAACATATTTTTTTTGTCAAGTATTATTTTGAAATAATGTGAAGAAACCGAACACCTTTGCATTATATACAGTTACATATTTCATTGTTGCCAACAGTTGTCTTCGAACTGTTCATGTCTAGCTGACGCCCGCAATCTTGATTGAAGAGGGTTACATACAGAACACTGATTGTTGGTAGACAGAAGCATATCCAGGAACAACAAAGGGAGGTAATAGATATCCAGTCGTTTTTTCACGTATGTAATCACATTACACTGTCATGTCGAGTTAACCAAGCTCGGCCCATGGTCTATGCACCCACCCCTCAGGTTCCCCAATATTCCAGTGTAAAATATCCTCACTATTTTATAATGTCAACTACCCGCGACCCATTCGTGACCACTCGTGATAATCCGGCACAAACCGGTTACGGAAAGGAGCGATTGGTGACGAATGCCATTCGCTAGCAAAGCTTCGTTTGGAAGGGTGGTTGCAATGTCCGTCCAATCATCAACCTAGCACAGAATTTCTTTCGCTGATGAGCTTAACGACCAATCAATTAACTTTTGAGAATTCGGCGAAATAACCCACTGGTTAATCGAGTATGTTCTCCAACCCCCCAACCCCACCCGACCAAGACTCCATCCCCAAAGTCATTATAACAGTCTCTGCTCTCTACAGGAAGGCGTCTTGTGTGATCTCCTGGTTGTTGGAATGTCTGTCAACAAACACATCGGCAATATCGTTCTTCCCCATCTCGCGGAGTGCGCGTTCCATGTACTTCACTCTGTCCTTTGTCTTCACTTCTGCCGTCATCTTCTTCCAAAACAGAAGACACTTCTCCGCAACCGATACACGAAGCTTCTCGTTCTCTTCGCATCTGCTGTCGCCGCCGATGTCGCAGATGCAGTTGACGATGGTGGTGGTGGGGATGTTGAGCATCATTGCCAACACGACGCCGTTAAGGTTCTCCTGTCCTACATTGCGGGCCAGCATCACGAGACTGGAGTCGGTGAGAACTTCCACGTCCTTCTTTAACGGGACTGTATTGACTGTAACATGGAGAACAACGTGTGGGTTAATACCTTACAGTTTGTCAGCGTGCAAGGGTTTGTTTGTTTGTTCTTTAACGCCGCACTCAGCAATATTCCAACTATATGACGGCGGTCAGTAAATAATCGCGTCTGGACCAGACAATCCAGTGACTGACATCATAATCATCGATCCATGCATCAACCAAGTCAGCGAGCCTGACCACCGGATCCCGTTAGTCGCCTCTTACGACAAGCCTAGTCGCCTTTGACGGTAAGAAACAAGCGCCATCATGTGTGTGTGGCGTTTAACAACAAGCCAAACAACATATAATGGCAGGATTTCATATGTGTAACTAAGGTAAATAATAATATTGGGTGTCGTATGACAAATTTCATGAAACGTGTTTTTGGTTCATTTGGAATCCACATGAAATCTTTGGTTTCATATCACATATCATCTTGGAGTCTGCTTTCATGTCCCCTACAGTTCCAGTTTCATGTCGCCTATTTCGTTCAATGCCGATATCCACACAAAAATAATACCAAATTTTTTTGTCATTTCTGCATTGATTGGGATTGATTAGTGTGTGAAAAAATGAGCAAGTGCAGAAATTAGGTGAAAAGATGGAAAAATCGCAAAAACACTACTTGAGAGCCTGGTGCCGAAACACACCAACATGGCATGCACGTTGGGTTCTCATTTGCATGCCACCACAATCCTACAATAACCAGGAATATATTTTAAAAAGAAAACTCGAAAACACCTTACATCGTACGGAACGCTTTCCTGGTTTGGTTCTCGCTTCCATCGCATCCGAATATACGCCGATCCCAACACAAAAATGAAATCCTAGACCGTGTATGTCCACCCAACACCACACAAGATCCAATAGAGTCGCCTTATAAACAGACTTGATTGTCAAAATCGAACAGCTTCAACACGTTCGTCCTTTCAATGCCGTGGGCAAGCTTATAGGTAAATCTCACTGAATATCAAGACAGTCCCACCCGCCTTCTTCAGCCCAAGTGTTCACACGTTTTGTTTAAGAGCTTATTGAAAGTCGAACGCGGAATCACCAATAATTACCCGTTGACCTGGCTGCTATACAACATACCCCTCACAATAGACTCTGCCAGACTTTATTACCTTTGCCATAATCTCAACACGCACATAAAAGCAGAACAGTGCAATTATCAGCATTATTGCTGACAGTTGTTGATTAATTGGCCGCATTGCCACAAGTTCTATTGACTTGTGAGGAGCGCTCTAAGGGTTGAGTGGCTATAATCGACGCTTTTGTTATCGGTTATTACAAGGTAAAAATGGAAGGTAAATAAATCATTGATCCGCGGATAGGGTGACATCGACACATAAAGCGTTTGTAAATGACGGTGTGTGGATAGTTCCACACACACACACACACACACACACACACACACACACACACACACACACACACACACAGATCTATTGTAGTGGTTCGGTATCTCTTGACATCTTCAGTCAGGTGGAGAGGGTCGTGTGTCGGGTCAGGTAACAGTGATAGTTTAATTACAGGTATGAAGGACACTCCAGTAACCGGAATAGGACGCAGGGAGGGTGTTTTTTTAGGTTTTTTAAAACAAAAACAATGTACCCGGAATTTTTAATTTATAAATGCAGTTTTTCAACAATCTCATTAAAATCAGATCTTAGTTCTCGCTGCCGCATTCGGTCTGGTTCAGGGGGCGGTCGGGTAGCCTAGTGGTTAAAGCGTTCGCTCTTCACGTCGAAGATCCGGGTTCGATTCCCCACATGGGTTCAACGTGTGAAGCCCATTTCTGGTGTCCCCCGTCGTGATATTGCTGGAACATTGCTAAAAGCGGCGTAAAACCATACACACTCAGTCTGGTTCTAATGACCGACATGAATCTGAAGGTCTGAATGTAATAATGAAACCGTGCCAACCGTTTAACAGTATCAAACACATAAGTATATAGAAATAGCGTGTTTGATAATAAAAAAGTATATAAAATCATTATTTTAATCAGAACTTCATATTTCTGTGCGAGGACACAAGATTAATCAGCTGGCATTTGACATGCAGCTAGCTCCATTCGCAACACCGTGGGGAGGTTTTTGTTTGTTTGTTTGTTGTTTTACGCCGCACTCAGCAATATTCCAGCTATATGAAGGCGGTCTGTAAATAATCGCGTCTTGACCAGACAGTCAAGTGAATGACACCATGAGCATCGATCCACGCATTTGGGATACGATGACATGCATCAACCTCGTCAGGGAGCCACCCGATCCCGTTAGTCGCCTCTTACGACAAGCATAGTCGCCTTTACGGCAAGCATGGGATGCTGAAGACCTTTTCTGAAGACCCGAGTTCGATACCTCACATGGGAACAATGCGTGGAGCCAATGTCGGGCGTGGTTATTGGTGGAATGTATTAAAGTTGCGTAAAACCATACTCACTCACTCACTCACTCATTCGCATCGGAGCATGGGTTGCCTAGTAGTCATGCCACAACGCTGTGCAGATTAACATTTAGTGCTGGGACTGGAGAGTTGTTGGTTCGAATCCAACTTTCACTCTTTGTTCATTGACCTGTCAGTACCCTGATGATAATGATTGCGATTGAGTATGTTTTTACGCCGCTTTTAGCAATATTCCAGCAATATCACGGCGGGGGACACCAGATATGGGCTTCACACATTGAACCCATGTGGGGAATCGAACGGGGGCGTTCGGCGTGACGAGCGGACGCTTTAACCACTAGGCTACCCTAACGCCATTGGTGAATATGAGTCCTGTTGACAGTAATGTTTGTATACAGTTTATTTTATATAAATGGTAAAATGGTTAAAATATTTCTGCCCAAAAATAGGAAACGTCTACAGTCTCATAAAATTCAAATCTTTAACTCAGTCTCACTTGACTAAAGGGGTCTGATTGTAATGAGACTGCTGATCAAGTGTTATTCCAACTCATTGTTTGTTTGTTGTTTACTCTCTGGATGCCGAGTTTTTTCTCTGACGCACATTTTCCTAAGATCGGAAAAGTGAAGGTTGTGCGAGAATTGCGCTCATGCGGCACTGGATCTACCTCTGGCTATAAAATTACGCAGAGGTGGAGAATATTAAATTTCCCATTTGATGGTGTAAATTTAACTGTAAATATCAAACCGGTTTTAAAAAAGACACTCCTAAGTGTTGTCCGAGAATTTTCAAAAAAGCTGTATCCGCCATGAACATTAAATTCCAAAAATAGCATGCCGTAAATGACGAAAACTGATTTTTCTCTATGACGTCAAAAGGTGACAGAGAGGTTACACACGTACAAAGAAAAGGGGGCATAACTCCGCTATGCTTAGATCTAGTTGGTTGTAACTCAGGTCACTTGGTGAGAAGGAGCTGTGGGTAAGGACAATATATTTTCATGGTGTTTTGTTCAGGAGGAACCAAACTATTCCAACACAAATATCGATATTGAAACTGTACACGTTTAGTTATAAAATATACCCATAAGAAATGATGAAATCGTACTTCATAAAAAGGAGGTAATAGACAAATGGATGGCCTTAACTAACCTATAACTTAGTCCTTAGATTCCAACGTTCTCCTGATTGTGTAAGTGTAATTTGACTGTTTCATCATTATTAATAGAGCACTAGCCTTATCATCAAATGTAATGAAATACTCTAAAAATAACACCATTCTTTTTGACGTCATGGCTGGTTTTATGTCTTTGATAACGTCGGAAAAAGACGACACTGGTATTTTGATTAATATATATCCCCCACAATTGTCGTTCATGGTATGGAAAATTTCGATGTGTGGAACGGAATTTGACGCTTTTTCGACACAACATAAAATGACTGCTATCACCAAGTAGATAATGTCTTGAATATGTAAACAATTAGATAGTTTATCGTGTATCTTAATTGGACAAGACACGCACCTGTTTGGCATCAATTTACGTTATGAATTACCCAAAAGAATATTTCAAAACAACCAAAATTATATTCAATATTGGACATATATTTGTTCATGATTATGTTATTTTTTCTTAAACAATAAAAGATGCAAAGAAAGCTCTGTTGGTATAGAATTATCAGGATAATCGTATACGTTTGATCCAACGGGGTACCTGGCATGGGTTTTATTTTTATACATTATACAATTCCTGGAGAAATAAAGTAAACTGTTTACTATCCTGTGATCACAATACTAAAAAAAGAATGAAACCATTGATTATATAATGCAAAACGAGAGGAATAATTCGTAAATTGTTTGTGACAAACGCGCACCTGGCGAATCGTTAGATATCACTGTTCTCTGTATCCAACGACATAAAAGACAAATCCAAGACCAAGACATTTCAGAAATGTGTGCATATATTTTACCGAAAAATATTATCCATTTTGTTAAAGTAATATATTCAGTTTTAGTTATAAAATAAAATGAAACGGCTATTCATGGACATTGGTTATATGAACTTATAATATTGACTTATTACACATCCCAAGAAATACGTACATGCTGCAGTTACATTTACACTTCTGAGTTCATCTTGTAACCAAAAGAAAGAAATATCGTAGTCGACACTATAAACCTATCACATTGTTATGTAAACAATGTTCAAACAAACAGGAGATTATCAAAGGTTCGTTCATACATGTTGTGGCCTATATGTACGTATGATTTCATTTTGAACATTGACAAATATCCAAAGTGAAATTAATTGTGTGAAAACATGTATAAAAGACATGCAAAATATACACCATAACAGCGTTAGAAATTGGCACTAGTCCTGTAGTCCTTGCCAAACTGCCCAATACTAAAGGTATCATAAGGACTTGTAGAAATTTGCCATTTTTAGGGGTTTTGCTATATGGTATCATTATAAGGACTAGTGGACTGAAAATGTTAGTTTCTAAGGCTGCCATAACTGAAACTGTAAACAGCATGATACAATGATCGTGTGCACTCTTATTCAAGGACCTTTACCGCAAAGAAATTACCAAATATGTACAACAATGTTGACGTATGACATCACTACCTGTGACCCACTTTTACAAAATGGCGTGTACACTGTCAACTGTACGCGGGATTGTACGAGGGGACTTTCGTTGATTCAGGGATCGTATAAACATAAATGTGACATGTAAGTAATCAGAAATATTCAGACAATCTATGTACTGTTATTTTTTGTCATAATTTTCACTGAACAAACGGAAATAGTCAGCAATTCCGATAAATACCGTTGTCGTTGTGCGTGATTTTGCGTCAGTCATGGCGTCAACCAGAACGGTAACTTTGACAACTTTTGAAAATTTCAAATCATTGCAATGTATCTATTTGAAATTCCCTAATTCTTCCTACGATTCTCTTCCCATGCATATTCTGAAAATGTTGAGCCAATATCTTGAACGATTAGACGAATGGATAGCTCAAAATAGGAGAAAATCTGAATTTTGCTTTGTTTACATTTCAACAATGTGCAGTTTTTCGAGCACAGCGTTCGTTTTCACACCTAACTTATTTTGCTTGATTTCATTTAGCCACTTTGTATTGGTGACAAAGACCACTGGTCATTTGATTCTAAAATGTATGAGGAATTCAAGGATGTAGGAATCGCAAATAAGTTTGAAATATACGTGATGTTACAGGCGTCTCATAACCGGTGTACCTGAAACGTGATTTTGTAAACACTATCCAATATGGCGGAAAGGTCACTTCGGCGTTCGTGTTTTCCAAAACATTCTAACCGATTCTAGGGTTATCGGAGACGTTTTGAAATGATCACTGGTGATTTCATAAAAGACAGATACCCGTGATCACTAATATGCTATTTTTGAAATTCATTTCTCCGAGTAAATATCCGAAATTTAGATTTCAAAATATGCTGTAAATAACGCCGTGAGTGGTGATTTAGTAATGTGTAAAAAATGGCGACATTTACGATGTACCTAATTTTCAGAGGTCATGTTCAGTATTCTGCTTGGCCTAAATGCCAGTGGATGATATCACAGAACAGGGAATTTCCCACCTTATTCAAAACTGTAAAGTGTAGTTGTGTGGGTGATGTATTTTGAAATTTATTCGACTTCAAAGTGAGGGTTGTAGAGGAGGGACATATATGTCCCTGTGGCATCCAGGGGGTAACGCCGCTTTGTAAAATGAGCCTCGTTCCACGCATGTGGGATACGATGACGTGCCTATCAACCAAGTCATCAAGCCTGACCACCCGACCCATCCGGGCACAAATGTAGGTTGCTGGGGACCCATATTCTTTCCCGGAATCACCACGAATATGTTTTTTAATCTGATAGAATAGAATGAAACAATCATTCCACTCCAGCCAGAATATCTTTACGTGGACGGTTACTCCGTGTAGAAACAGAATTTTAACAAAGGAAACAGTTGATTACTTTCGTGCGAAGTGAATAAAAAAGAAATAGGAGTTAACTATTTTCACGCCCATTCAATTTCAATTCAAACCATGAATATTCATAGCCTAATCCTCCAAATAAACACCAAGCATTCATTATTCAAAAGGTGCCTATATATGTATTGTATGTACAATATATCGGTCGAAATTAATTCAAATTAATTCCAATCGCCTGCCCACTTGTGTGCTAAGGCCACATATCAGTGTATATATTGACATATATAGGATTTGATTACGTTTTACACATTCTCAATTATATTATATGATAAATGTACTATTACTTTATACACTCTTTTCATGCGAAATTGTTTTGTATATATTTAAAGTCCACGGAAAAAGTCAAGCGTATTTACGCTGCTGACCCCTCTTTCAGATATCCACGCAGATATCAATGAAACATGGATCAATACGAGAGTGCAATCGATTATCACCAAGAGCTGCCAATAATTAATTGACAGCGAGATCCCAGTGGAGTAGACTAATATATCCCAGCCCGGCAACTCGACAAATCATATCTTCAATACTTCGATGTCAACAACATGTATTCCACTCAAATATCCCCAGCGAGCGGTAGCGATTTCCACCCTGTCAACGGTGATTTTTGTGTCCGGTATCTGCATAAAATACCTTACATAATTATATCGACTGGTCTTTGAATATTATGTCTGGATGTCCGATGTCATATTTCTAGATTAAAAACCCACCTTCCTCTCCCATTGTGCCGTGTGGTTGAAGGACAATGCTCTTTCGTTAGAAATAGTATCGTAAACACCTCCGCGTTCGTGTTAATTCTCGTGCAGTTGACCTCGGCGCTTAGCAACGTGTACATAGTTACGGGTTCAAGGGTTACGGCTTCTCGCTGTCATTGTGTGACGCAGTCAATTCACGCAGTAATAGGCTGTGTGCCGTATTTTTTTCAAATATAGGATACCGGGTTTATTTTGTTATTATTTATGACGATTTGTTTACAAATACGCTCATTAAGGCCTTCAAAATGGTCTTATTTAATAATAATAATAATAATGATGATGATAATTATAAACAAGAACAACAACGACGACGACTACGACTACGACAACGATGATGACGATAATGATACGTTTGTTTTATATAAATACCGGTGTACCTTTTGTTTGTTTGTTTGTTGTTTAACTCCGCATTCAGCAGGAATCCAGCTATACGACGGGCGTCTGTAATTATTCGAGTATATGGACCAGAAAATCCAGTGAATGATATCATGAAGATCGATCTATGCAATTGACATACGATGACATGCATCAACCAAGTAAGCAAACCTTACGACCCGATCCCGTTAGTTGCCTTTTACGGCAAGCATGTGTTGCTGAAGACCTTTTCTACCCTGAATTTTCCCGGGTGTCCCCTCCCGAACGCCGTGACGATTAAGTGAATGTGTTCAATTGAAAACTTTATGTCAAATTAGGCGTACTGTTGAGTACTGAAAATCATAATTAAAATTAAAATTAACATTAACTAATTTATAATACATAATATTTTTTTTAAATCAATGGATTTTAAACATTTTCATTTAAAACTATTTGATAACGATCTAAATGTTTTTAAACCTTTGCTGGACCACAACATTTGTGATGTTTTGTATTTTTAAAATATTTAAATCCGTGAGAAACTAGCAGATCTATTAAATTAATAAATATTAAAGCTTTGACAGGTGCGTTAAAGAAGAGTGCTGTAACATATATATATATATATATATATATATATATATATATATATATATATGTATGTATGTATGTATGTATGATTCGCTGTGCAGAGTTGTGTCCCTTGGGCATGCCAGAAACCTATGATTGTGGGTTCGAATCCCGGTTCACCTCGATTATGTTTCTAGGTTTGTCAGCACCATACCCGTGCTCGTGGGTTTCACCAAAGTGGTAAACGTCTGAGACCTGCATCACTTCGGGCTTTCATCCCACATTAAGCTGACACGGCGTGATATGACTGGAATACTGTTAAAAGCGGCGTTAAACCCAACTCATTTACTCACTATATATATGAAATGTATATATTGTCTATTGTAATGGCTGGTTGAGCCTTTGAACGTTTATGGTCAAAGGGAGTTAACTCTCGATGCTAAATTGTTACTGAAGGGTTGTCGCGTAATCTTGTATTTGAAAAGTTGGTACGTCACGCCGACGCCCCTGGTTCGATTTCCAACATTGGTACAATATGTTAAGCCTATTCTTGCTGGCATTACGCTGACGCGTCATAAAACAATATTATTGTCATTGGAATATTTCAGGAGGTTATACAACTGATCGTTTCAATCACACAGAGCAGTGTTCTGAGATACAGTTGGTTGGTTGATTGAACTGTTGTTTTACGCCGCACTCAGCAATATTCCAGCTACATGACGGCGGTCTGAAAATAATCGAGTCTGGACCAGACAATCCAGTGATTGAGATACAGCAAGTGAGAGTATGTGAGTAGGGTTTTAGCAATATTCCAGCAATATCACAGCGGAGGACACCAGAAATGGGCTTCCAGGGTTAGAAACTAACAGTTTTCGGCCACTAGTCCTTATAATGATAACATATAGCAAAACCCTTAAAAAGGGCAAATTACTACTAGTCCTTATGATACCTTTACCATTGGGCAGTTTGGCAAGGACTACAGGACTAGTGCCAATTTCTAACGCTAGGTTTCACACATTGTAACCATGTGGGGAACCGAACCCGGGTCTTTGGCGTGACGAGCGAACGCTTTAACCACGAGGCCACCCCACCGCCCCTGAGAGATACAACAAACCTTATTGTAACCAAAAGAATTAAACAAAATATTATATGAATCATAGTCATAGAATGTATTGCTGGGATATCTGCCTACTATTTACGGACGTCTCAAATAACCTTCAGTAGCTGCTGTGGAATGTTGAATTTGTTTTTTCGGGTTTTTTTTAACGCCGCACTCAGCAATATTCCAGCTAGATGGCGGCGGTCTGTAAATAATCGAGTCTGGGCCAGACAATCAAGTTATTGACATCATGAGCATCGATCTACTGGGATCGATGACATACATCAACCAAGTCAGCGAGCCTGACCACCCGATCCCGTTCATTGTTTTGCCTTTTCGCTCAATGGTGTTTCTATTCAGTATTCTGTGACGTTGATATCTATTTATTTATGATGAGCTAGTCAAATATTTAGAATTCTATTGACACTATGTTGCTTAAAGTATGATACCATCTTTTCCCTACGATTTGTGTTTCATTTTGGCCTTACATCAAGTATCGGTGAATTATTTATAATTGAACTGACACAAAGGAGGTTATTACGATGGTTCTATTTTCCCCACAATTTTCCAGTTGGACGTTACATCAAATATCCTCATTAAAAATGTCATACAACACTAAAATATACATCACCAATATACTTATTTAGTAGTTATGCGTCAACGAAAGATGCAACTCTCAATTTTGTAACAGCATATGGAAATGTATGCATGCAAATTCCCTAATGTACCCACCACATAGATACCTGATCATGTGACAGAAGAAGGTTATCTTATGTTCTTATCACCGCCTCCGTGGTCTAGTGGTAGAGCGTCCGCCCGGAGAGCGGAAGGTCCGGGGTTATACCAAAAGACGTTAAAAGATGGCACTTGTTGTTACCCTGTCCGGCGCTCGGCATTAAGGGGTTAAAACAAGGACTGGTCGGCTCGAAGTCAGTATATTGTGTCTGAGTGGGGTATTCATGTTAAACTGCGGCATGGTATCTCAGTGAGCTAGCACTAGAAATCGGACTAGTACAAGCAGCCACACAAACACACACACGTACATGCACGTCGCTATATAAGTGCAATAATCTTGGACGCGACGTTAAACCCCATTTCCCCTCACCTTATGTTCTTATCACTTGTATCTGCATTGTTAGAGGCGTTGTGATGAAAACCTGAATTCCTTAGTTTCAGACAGTGAATGATGTTGGCTTATATGAATGCGGCCCTTGCCTATTGTATTCTGTGATATTTGTCATTTGTTCTGTATATTTGTTTGTGTACATCAGCTTACACATCAGCAGGCTCCATTAATCAGTATACATAAAATATCTTTAGAAGAAGCTGACAAGGTTTCAGTTTGCTATCATTTGAAGGATAACATTTTGATTATTCTTGAGGTTATTTCCTTTATTAATCAAATGCTTTAACCTCTTCTTGTTGTGTTGTGATGCGATTTATTTTTCACAAAATTGTACACGTGCACATCTCTGTGCATATAAGTCTGCATGTGTATACTTGTACATGTACAAAATTGTACATATATAATGTTATTGTATGTATATGGGCCTATGGCCAGAATACAATAAATGATGATGATGAGGAGGAGGAGGGCGCCAGATGTACCTGCTGATAAAGAATGGAAGGTTTTCCATCAAAATGTTCTTCCAAATTCATACCGAAAGCATGTTTTGAGTTTGGTCATTCTGGTGTGAACAAAACTTGTGACAAAATTCTGGCCCATTTCTTTTGGCCTAATTTGCGGCATGATGTGACTGAAGTTTGCGCCATGTGTGTCAACTGGTTGGCAAACCTAATCCCAGCCGCACATTTGAAACCCATTCCAGCTTTTGAAAAACCTTTCAGAAGAGTCATCATTGATTGTGTTGGTCCATTGCCTAAAACTAAGTCAGGAAATCAGTACATGCCTACTATCAATGTGCTTGTGAGAATTACACTGATAAAGCATTAATCTGGTAATTATCACGATTGAAAAATCCTTTGGTTTATTGATGATTAAATATGTTCCAATCAATGAATGCTTTTCGGATATATGTGTGGCATTTCCAAACAGCTGTTGAGAAACGCAGAGCCGAACCTTTCAATAGCACTATCGATAAAATCCCTCAACCAGAAAGTTGTAATGAACATGAAAAAGCAATTTTCAACTCACACACTGGAATACCCGGCTAATTGGGATGTGTACAATATTAAGCGAAAACAAAACGTCAATGCCAGAGAATAACCAGTCTCAGATATACCCCGAAACAGATTCTATTGGGTGTAAAAGGTAAAAGGCGAAAATTATATGAAAATCAGTGATGGCACCAGGTGTTCGCGAAAATAGTAAGCAAGTCCTGTACTACCGTTAATTCGATCTTTATTAATCAGATGTCATACCACTTAACTCAATACACAACTGGAATGTTTTTGGTACTGTGGTTCAAAATCGGCACGACCTTAATTCGACATATTTTTGATAGTCACGATGTCTTCGATTATACCCCTGTAGGTTTTACCTAGACGACCATGATCCCTGGACATAGGTTAAACACTACAACTGTCCGTGGTCATTTCTGAGAAAGCCACGTTATGCTGGACTTTCCCTGTGAAGAATGTGGTAAGTATACTGGCCAAAAAACGAAACGCATAGCTGAAATCTGCTTTTCACACTTGAATTTACACTAATTTATTGCACCCGAACACAACATTTGGTGACTTGTCGCCAAAATACAGCATCTTGAAACCAAACTGGGAGAAATTGCAAGTCAGATGCTGCACGTCTAAATACGGCTACTTAGCCTTTATACCTATGGGTATACAAATTTGTCAGTCCTTCTGCGAATCACTCTCCGATGTTCTGTATAGGTGACTGTCATGATGCCAAGAATGAATGAAGACTGTAGAAATAGAGCCAGTGGGCGTCTGGAAGCTGGAGAAAGTCAGACATCAGTAGCCAGGCACTTTAACGTGAGGCAGAGTACCATTTCTCGTCTGTGGCAGCGCTACAGTCTCCACAACTCTACAAGAGATCGACCGAGAAGTGGTAGACCCAGGGTAGGACCGCTTCATCCGAGTGTTGCATCTTCGCAACCGGACAATCAGCGCAGCATACACAGCTAACAATGTTCCTGGTCTTCGTAGAGTCTCAGCGCAAACCATCAGAAATCGTCTAAGGCAGCATGGGATATGGCCAATGAGACCATATACAGCAACCGTTCTGCGGCAACATCATCGTCGTGGACGTCTGCAATGGAGCAGCAATGTTCGACCATGGACCCTAGTGCACTGGAGAAGGATATGGTTCAGTGATGAGTTGCGGTTCATGCTGTATCGCTATGATGGTAGGATGCGTGTCTACAGACGAGAAATGAATGCTACACTCGACACTGTATTCATGATGTTGGCAGGCATATCCGTGAATGGTAGGACAGATCTGGTGCACGTGCAGGGAAATTTAACCGTTGTAACGCTACCGTGATGAAATCCTTCAACGTCACCTTATTCCCGCCATTGACGTCAGAAGAGAGATTTTCTAGCAAGACAACGCAAGACCGCAAACTGCACGTGTGACCATAGATTATCTTGCCCACAACAATGTTACTGTACTGCCATGGATTGTCTGGTCCAGACTCGATTATTTACAGACCGCCGTCATATAGCTGGAATATTGCTGAGTGCGGCGTTAAACAACAAACCAAACCAAACCAAATCTACGCCGAATCTAAATTTACCACAATTTAAGAAAACCTTCCAGATGCCTCAGTATCTATTGACTATATCAGTTCAACACGCTGACGGTTATGGTGCTGGGTCTACTAATGTGTGCATTAATGTGTGTTTGTTGTTTAACGCCGCACTATTCAAGCTATAAAACGGCGATCTGTAAATAATCGAGTCTGGACCAGAAAATCCAGTGATTGACATCATGAGCGTCGATCAACGCAATTGAGATACGATGAACTGCATCAACCAAGTTAGCGAGCCTGACCACCCGATACCGTAAGTCGCCTCTTTCGACAAGCAAAGTCGCCTTGTACGGCAAGCATGGGTTGCTGAAGACCTATTCTACTCCGGATTCATAGGGTCGTGTGCATTAATGAGCTTCTAACCAAAATAAAATGCATTTTAAATTAAACTGATTCTTGCAGGTAATCCCAGGCGAATTGTTCAATAAACTCTTTAACAAGAATCAGTGGACGGTTTCCGAATAAAGAATTATTCTTCCCTAAAATCAATAAGTTTGAACACGTAAGGTTTTTAGGAACACTGTCGGTATCGGTTTATGTATTGATATTCTTTAACTAGTATGATACTATTTTCCACACGACTGCATTTGTCTTAATTCGTTTGATGATTTATTTACGATAATTATTTCGCACTGCTAAGTTGATTTTCTTAATTGCTCAATGTCCAACGCGACGCAACGCGTCATACACACTTAAGAAGGCACGGAGGTAGTCGTGAGGACGTGGCATGGCGCTGTCAAGGACGTTGATTGTAATAGGCGTTATACTCGGGACCTATGGCCGTAAGTTATACAAGTGAAAATATAGTTATCTTAATATAGTATGTACACACATTAACAAAATGGGTTTTGTTTGCGATTTATTAAAGTATTTGTTCATTGGTTTAATTCTACTGTAAATATATCAACATTTGCACGTTACCATTTATGCTGTAGATATGACGTCGATGCGGTCAGTTATACTACCGTAATGTAATGATATAACGTTACTTTTATGTATGTTAAAATTCACCCAATAAGCGCCGAAGGCATTCTGTCAGTTATTCTGACGTATTATAACCACATACCGTTATTTTCGTTATTATTCGCCCGTTGAAGAAACCGCTGTTTAGAAACAATAAGCTGGTATTACACAGTGTCTAATGCACGTGATTATGTACTGCCATCTTCTTGAGGCAAGGGAGTTAACTGACTGTAAAAGGCTGCAATGACGTGGTTCGATCGTTTCGCCACAAGCGGAAATAACGGGTTATGTTATGAAACGAGTGAAAAGATGTAGTAGCCGACGAACGTATAACACGGGAGCGAGTTTTGCATTATATATATATTTTTTCAATATTTACTGTATACATGGAAAACGATTCTTAACAAATAATTGTCGTCTTTTCTTATATAATTTACATGTATTTCTCTGCGTCGCAGTCAGATTGTATACAAATGAGATGTCTGGTCATCCTCCAGGTGAAATGCTAAGATTTTTGAATGAGTGAGGTGGACTGAATGCTCTGAGCCTGTTTTCATTTCACCACAGTGTGAGTTTTAACACATATTAAACATACCGGGTAGTCTTCAGCAACCCATGTTTGCCGTAAAAAGGCGACTATGCTTGTCGTAAGATGCGATCGGGTGGTCAGGTTCGCTGACTTGGTTGATGCTTGTCATTGATCCCATTGCGTGGGTCGATGCACATGATATTAATCGATGGATTGTCTGGTGCAGACTCGATTATTTACAGACCGCCGTCATATATCAGAAATATTGCTGAGTGCGGCGTTAAACAAGACACATCCCACATCCCAGTAGACGATGAGCCACTTAACAGTATATAGCATAGAGGCTAACATGACAATAGAAATTAAAGAATAGAAACTTCGAAGCAGCCAAGACACCTGTCTATTGTTGACAATGAGGTTTCTTGTAATTTTTCTATTTTTCAAAATCCTATACATCATTACATAAATACCAAACAAGGTTCTTATCCGATTATAACATACAATAGTCTAAAAGTCTAGATAAAGCCAGCAGGAAGTACTGATTTTAATTTGAATAAATGGGATACATATACTACTCAAAGGAAGTTAAAGACCATCCGATTCTTTCATATTACTATAGTTAATCGGCCATGGCATGAGAGATTAACTACAGTGATGCGAAAGATTCGGGTGGTCCTTAACTTCTTTTGAGTAGTATATTAACGATTTAACATAGCAAGACTAAAGTACCCAATAAGATGAATACTGTCTAATTGATCCGTGCATGTTATTAACGTTGAACTTGTCAGTGAGTGTTCATGAACGTAACGACAAAAATACGATAAAGCAAATCTTCTGTAAATTACTGTATGAAATGGAACTGTATTTTACGGTTGAAAGTTCAGGGCAATATACTGTTGTGGTTGACAGAACGTTTCCCTTTCCTTGTTTTGAATAAGATTAATTCATATTAACCGGGAGCGGTGGGAAAGCAGATATTTCCTGGAGTGAGTGAGTGAGATTGATTTTACGCCACTTTTAGCAATATTCCAGCAATATCACGGAGGGGTACACCAGAAATGGGCTTCACACAATGTATCCATGTCGGGAAACGAACCAGGGTTTTCGGCGTGACGAGCGAACGCTTAACCATTAGGCTACCCGACCGGCCCGATTTCCTTGAAGTAAAAGACCGACTCATAGATGATTGGCTATTGCCCATGTTTGAACGTGGCACAACGTATGGCCTTTTAATGTCAACTGTTACCAGACTGTGAACATTTGTATTGTTGTTATTTCAGCCGGTTGGATACGTGGCGGGGAGTATGTTCTTGTTTCGCTGGGGAGTCACGGTGCAGCCATCAAACCCTTCGACATATCCGTGACCTCGCGTTCAGTAAACCTAATGTCAGCGTCTGTCACAACATCCTGGAACCTCACCTCGTCTCAGAACACGAGCGCGAGCGTAACTCAGGGTCACCTGTTTTCCTATGGGATGGACAGGGTTCTTCAGGGTATCTCAACCAGAGGTGACGCCGTTCATATTCAGACGTCGGATGAAATTGACGTTTCTGTAATCAGCTGTTTCTCCTACTCTGGCGGAGCGTATCACGCCCTACCTGTACACAGTCTGGGTCAGGTCTGTTTCATTTTAACGCCAGATGACTGTTCAAACAACTGTCACATCGACATTGCTGCAACGGAAGACAACACGACGGTGACCTTGACCCCAGGGGACATTATCCCAAATTGGGAGCACGTACCAGGACTGACGTTAAGTAATCATACCTTTACGTTTCAGCTTGACAAACACGAAAGCATAAAACTTGGCAGCGTGTCTGATCTTTCCGGTACACACGTGGAGTCCGATAAACCAGTTGCAGTATTTTCAGGAAGTACTGGATCAAGGGGAGACCGCGGATTTGATACCGTTATAGAGCAGCTTCCGTCATCAGACCAATGGGGGCGGACCTTCTACACCATCCCAACGCCCTACCTTGTGTCGAAACGAAACTTTTATAAGTTCATAGCTTCTCATGCCAACACAACTGTGTCAGTAGGTGGTCAAGTGACTGACCTATTGGACGCTGGGTCTTTCGCCACCGTAACCTTGTCATCCGATGCTTTCGTTGAAGTGACCAGCAGCAAGCCGTTGATGATGATGAAGATGGTCCAGAGGGACGCTGGTCTCGATGGTTGCATGTCGCTTGTACTTTCACTGAATCAATATATTTCCGGCACCTCCTTTTTCTTACACGACGGCTACAACAACTACGTCTCCATCATCATCAACGTCACCCACAAAGACGATATTCTTCTGGACCAGAGCTCTCTTCCTGGTACGGCCAATTGGACTCTCAGCGACAATCTCGACATGGCCGTGGGGGTGGTGCTTGTGGGTAATGGCAGTCACACCCTCACCGTGGCTGCCCCTGGGGTCAGGTTTGCTGCTTACCTGCACGGCGTCAGTATCAACACAAACGCAACCGTGTGCATGCCTCTAGGTGTCGCCCTTTCCGTCAGTAGATGGGTAAGTAGTAATACAGATTAATGGAGACAATATTGTGTTTCGCTGGGTTTAGACCCGGGTTCGAATCCGCCGTGATATGAACTGAGATATAGTGATTATTATACAAGCATGTGTGGCATACTGATGTTATGACACGAGTGTCAAAATTCGGACTGATGCCGATTTATAGTGCGAGCTCACTGAGATACCATGCCGCAGTTTAACATGAATATCCCACTCAGACACAGTATACATACTCCGAGCCGACCAGTCCTTGTTTTAGCCCCTTAATGCCGAGCGCCAGACAGGGTAACAACAAGTACCATCTTTAAACGTCTTTTGGTATGACGCGGCCGGGGATCGAACTCCGGACCTTACGCACTCCGGGCGGATGCTCTACCACTAGACCACGGAGGCGGTCTCGCCGTGATATGAACTGAGATATAGTGATAATTATACAAGCATATGTAGCATACTGACACGAGTGTCAAAATTCTTGTATTTCACGAGTGAGAGCTAGGGTAATACATGAATTCTTAAACGTTTCGCATTATCAGTTTGACACACATGTGTTATTTCTGAATCCTTTTGAGCTCCCTTTAGAAAAATGCACTGATCACCACTGATCTCCTAGAAAACCACAACTTGTCGAATGAAAATGGGAATATATATTGACATGCCTCCAAAACTGCATATTATAATGAGAATCATTATTCTTGAACTGAACTTGTAGATCCCCTGTAAAGTCTTACACATAACGCACTTTCTATTCTGTTCAGAATACAGTCATGTCCCATTATTCCGACATGGTTGGTTGCATATGATTATGCCGAATTAACGACTATGCCGGAACGAAATTAAGTTGTATCAAAATTCGTGATCGAAAATCGGACTATACCACAGATAACAATACGAACACGTTGTAATAAAAAAAATAAAAATGAAATATTGTTATGTTAACGAGACATGACTGTACATTGCTCTCTTTCTCTCTCCAGCCTTCGCCCTGCACGTGCAGCACGGTGTGTTTTCACGAGGATACAGTTAACCGTACGATAACCGCCGAGTTAATCGCCAATCTCACCGAAGAGATCCGAAAGAATCTGACTGTAGAACGGAAACAGCTTTCTGCGTCTGTCCGGAAGAGGAAGGCTGCTAGCGACAATCGGCCATCTTCACAAGGTATGGGGACAATCGGCGTCGTCTTCATCACCGTCCTGATGGCTGTCGTGGTACTGTTTGACATCACGGGGATGTTTCTCGGACCCACGTATGTATTTTCAAAGAAGATAAGGAGATCGAAACTTAGACAGAAAACGAAGAAAAAGGACGAAGACATTATTCTCGTCTCCAAATTACAGACAATCACAAGTCATGAATGAATAGAAGGAAATGACGTATGCTTTGCAAGAAACGCGACTAACAAATACGTGAACGTTCAGCTCACGTATACAATCAGTTCCTGTGTATGACCTTCAAGCCTAAGTTTGTTTGTTTGTTGTTTAACGCCGCACTCAGCAATATCCCAGCTATATGACGGAGGTCTGTAAATAATCGAGTCTGGACCAGACAATCCAGTGATTAATATCATGAGCATCGATCCACGCAATTGGGATACGATGACATGCATCAACCAAGTCAGCTAGCCTGACCACCCGATCCCGTTAGTCGCCTCTTACGACAAGCATAGTCACCTCTTTACGGCAAGCATGGGTTGCTGAAGACCTATTCTACCCCGGAATTTAAGCCTAAGATCAGTGGTACTCTAGAAAAGGTGTCTTCTCAGAAAGTGTATGTAATACAGGGCATCGTTCCACAAAGCGACCTTAGCGCTACGACTATCGTAGGCCAGTGTTAAAGTATGGAAGTTACGATCGACTTAGCGCTAAGATGGCTTTGTGGAACAGGGCCCAGATCTGGTCTTTCATATCACAATCAAATTAGCTATACTTATGTGTCATTGTCGCCATTTCTGTTTCTACAAGTGTAATTGGATTTGACGTGTTGGTCGGTGACATGCAGACTGAGACACGCACACGCACACGCACACGCACACACGCACACGCACACACACGTACACACGCACACACATTTATAATAGATTGTATTCTTCACATTCCACCGTAAGTCTACTTTTAACTGTTGTTTAGGCATCGCAAGGCCCATGTGAAGGTTTAACTTCTCTCAAACTTGCTTAAAGATTTTAATCTGTATTAAGACATGGCATTGGCCATTTTGAAGATATGACCATCCCAAATACGCCGCACCCTCATTGTTTACTCGTGGGGGAAAGTTCGGGACATCTATATATTTTGAGGTAATGGCAAACTCGTCTGATTTCTATAACGATATCACAATGTTTGAGATCGATTAGTTTGATGCAAACAATATATGTATATTTTTTATAACAAACACCCCCCAGAAACTGCTCCGTCTTGACGCGTGTTACACTCTGATTCCGTTTGTATAGTGTTTTATTCAGAACCTGAGAACGAAGTCGGTTTTAAAAATCGAATCAGATATACAATTGCTTTTCTCCGAGTAATCAATAATTGTGTGCGGAGGTTAAAGATGAAATTCACCAAATCACACATCTAACCTCTCCTCGGGACGTTCCGCCAGTGGAGCCGACTCCATCGACCGGAGCTTACGCCGTCAACAAAACAGCTCCAGCAAACACTATCTATCATTCATTGTATTAAATGTCACGTTGGTTATGTAGTAAAGTCTTTGAATTTTTTAGAACTTTCGATAGCTGGCCAGTTAATGAGTCTAAACATGAGTCATCTTGACATTTCTTGCTAAGCAGAGGAAATAATTGATTTTTACTGAAAAAAAAATGTTTCCGAGGTAATCACCAGAGGATCGATAGTTGAAATAATGCCATCTTACTGCTGTATTATTTCCGTTAACTGATTATCGTTTTGTTTTATGTTTTTGCACGCGAGCCCCCACAAATGATAACTTATTTATGTTCTCCACATAAAGAGATAAGAATGACTTTTTAAACCACGAATGACCTCTAAATAACTTCGGGGTAATCATTACTGCAGGCTGAGTGAGTGAGTGGGTGGGTGGGTGGGTGGGTGGGTGGGTGGGTGAGTGAGTAAGTGAGCGTGTGAGTGAGTGATCCACGTCATCGGGGTACGATGACACTACACGCCATCACACAGTGTTGTCATTCGATCTTCATTTAAATCAGACATGAGGTATTGGGAACCTGCTGTGGTAATTACATCTTTACAATTCGGTGTAAAACTGAGGAATACTCCAGCAACATAACAGCGAGCTATGTATAACAGATAGGAGGTATTATGATGTGAATAATCTTCACGAATGCTTAGTTTATAGTTTAAATAGTTTAACCGTCATTAACTTCATTTGGTCAAGCTCGTGTTTGATGCCAAATAAACCCCAGACATGCATCACGTATGAGAGAAACCTGTCTCACTAAGGGGGCGGTGAGATAGCCAACGCCGAAGACTCGGGTTCGATTTCCCACATGGGTACAATGTGTGAAGCCCATTTCTGGTGTCCCCCGCCGTGATATTACTGGAATATAGCTAAAAGCGGCGTAAAACCATACTCACTCACTAGAGAGACCCTTCCCAATTGTGTCTAAAACACTTGTCCACTTTTTCGTGATCTTACTTGTGACACTAAGCTGCAGAAGTACCTTTTATTTTGTAAATCATGATCAATGTTCAAATATTGATATAATTTTCATGTTTCATTTTCACTCCCAACAATTGTGCATTATTTGTGCATTTTCAACTTCACCCAATACTCTTCACCCAAGGGTAATTACTAATTAGGATTTAGACAACATGGCCAAGTGAGTGTTTTTAAGTTTTATCTTATTTAATACGCTTTTTTTTCGGATGGAATATTTCTCCGCCAACAATGACCTCAAGAAATATCGTTTTAAGTCCAGCGCCTGACTATAAGCGCAAAGGGAGACTACTCTTGGTACACTGTTATCACCAGGCACGTTGAACATCTCAAAGCACGCCTCCATGATGCATAGTGTACCCGTCAGCATTGAGCAAAGAACCAGTCCCGTCATTTAATCTATTGAAATTTAACATCGGACCAATAAAATTGAATGATTATACTAAACTGTTTAAAGGTTCCACGTCTACCGGTCAGTGTGACCTTTTTAAGGCAAGAATGTAGACACTATCGATCTCGCTAAGTAGCACAGCGAAAAGGAATAAGTTTTCTTCTTGATTGAATAAAATAAATAATCACGTATCCTCTGGGAATTGGAACTTTTATTGAACGTCATTCTGTGATGATGCGGCTTGATAAACCTTGATGTTATTGGGATTTACGCTTCTTGTGATCAAAGTGAAAGAGGTTTGTTTTTTTCTAAAATCAAAAGGAAAATAAAATATAAGACTGAATTGGCGTGGTGTTTTGGAGCGTGGGTGAATTTTGTTTTCTTTAACGTTGCGGTATTTCAGCTTTATCTCGTCAACCAGAAAACAATCGATCTGGGTCGTACAAACAGGTGGTTGATATTATGAGCAACGGCCAAAGCCATATGCGATGTTACACACTGGTCTGAAAATGTTACAACCAATCCATATTGAACAGATATCACAACAGTGAAGATCCGGGTTGGAATAGGTCTTTAGCAAACCATGTTTGTAAGGGACTAGAATATTGCGGCGTTCAACAACAAACACACAAAACAAAACCAACAGCATGGTTTAATAAATACTTATCCCGCCCTAGAATCAGCTGCAGGGATCGGTTGCACAAAGGGATTGTAGCTACGACCATTGTAGAATCCATATTTTAACATAGGGATACAACAGTACAGTCGCAGCGCTGAGCTCGCTTTGCGAGACTGGCCCCAGTCTTCGATGTATTTTATTGTATTGCTCAAAAGGAAGTTCGACCTTACGGTACTAAACGTGAGGCAACATTTGAGATTTGAATGATAATGATTTCATAAATCATCTGAGTACTCTGAGATTTGTCTTCTTACACAAAATATTATTAACGAAGTGTTCCAGTTCATCAGAGATCAGAGGTTTGTTCGCATCGGCCATCCAGACTCAATTGCTGCCATTCGGAGTCCGCAATCAGCTGACCTCATTCCCCTCAGCAGGTCCCCCATTGGTCAGACACCCATTTGACAGACAGCTTAAAACATCAACTTTTATGGTTGAGGGCACATATGGTGTGTGATATATTCCCTGAAATTCGAATAGACTAGTCCTGATGTCTAACTAAGTGTCTAACTTCTAAAAAAAACACAAAAAACAATTTATATAAATCAGTGTTTATTGTTGAATTGTTATAGCTTTATACTATGGAAAATATTGCACAGTTAAAGGATGTTTAATACATAACATATACATAATATATAACGATCATCAATCTGTGGAGTGAGTATGGTTTTACGCCGCTTCTAGCAAAATTCCAGCAATATCACGGCGGGGGACACCTAAAATGGGCTTCACACATTATACCCATGTCGGGATTCGAACTCGTGTCTTCGACGTGACGAGCAAACGCTTTAACCACTAGGCTACCCGACCGCCCCTCCACCAATCTGCGTAAGGACAGGAATAGTCTTGAGGGCACTGCTCATGCTAGGGAATGATTGTAGGAGATACGCTAGTTGGACCATCTCCGTGTGACTGTTCAAACAGCTGGTTCAGCTGCCTCAGTTGAATGCTTTTCGACTGTGTATACTACTCAAATAATGATACGGATGTCTTATTATTACATTTATCATGTCTTCAATGCACATATTAAGCTGTGTGGTATGAACCGTATCCTTAGCAACTATTGGTATCACCCGAAAAATGGATTGCAAACACCTTTAGGAGTTCCTCCCTTAGAGGGTCTCCAGATTTCGTCGCCATAGTGGGACCCAGTCCAATCTCATCGTCACGCCTATCGGAGGTCTGACCCGTGAAGATCCGGTGAAAATCATCAAACGAATTAAGACAGATGCAGTCGTGTGGAAAATAGTATCATACTAGTTAAAGAATATCAATACATAAACCGATACCGCCAGTGTTCCTAAAAACCTTACGTGTTCAAACTTATTGATTTTAGGGAAGAATAATTCTTTATTCGGAAACCGTCCACTGATTCTTGTTAAAGAGTTTATTGAACAATTCCCCTGGGATTACCTACAAGAATCAATTTAATTTAAAATGCATTTTATTTTGGTTAGTACATGTAGCTCATTAATGCACACGACCCTATGGATCCGGGGTAGAATAGGTCTTCAGCAACCCATGCTTGCCGTACAGGGCGACTATGCTTGTCGAAAGAGGCTACTAACGGGATCATTTGGTCAGGCTCGCTGACTTTGTTGATGCATGTCATCGTATCCCAATTGTGTGTATCGATGCTCATGATATCTTTCACTGGATTGTCTGGTCCAGAGTCGATTATTTACAGACCGCCGTCATATATTGCTGAGTGCTGCGTTAAACAACAAACAAACTCACACATACATCACAGGTCTGTGTTGAAGTATTGGAGTGGGGAGTATCCTTATCACGTTCAGTGGCCAGTGTTTCAACCTGAACAGAGCGATGCACGTTTGAAAATATTGTAAATATAGGTTTGTTGTTTTCCGACCCACCCATCAATAATCCACCTCTGCCATCGCGGCCTGTTAGTGATAAAGTCCAGGCCAGTTACCAGTGACAGAAAAAACGTGAGCAAAACTCCCACTTCCTAGCTTGTTGCATTCTGTGAGGGGTCTGTCTGATTTGATTATTCTCTTACGTATGCTTAATAATGTTAATAATTAACAAATGTTATATTTGGGACAACGCTTTCTATTTAAAGTACAGGTTCTCGTACTTTTTGGGTTGAGTCCCGTCCGGGATTCGAACCCTCACTGCCAGAGTGAGGCACCTAATCTCCAGCACATAAAGTCAGCGATAACCTGTACTTTACATAGAAAGTGTTTCTAAATGGCATTGTGTTTTTATAGCTTTCGGCCATGGGAGCCGTGCCAATTTACACTTGTCAGAGGGGTACACAAAATATGTGATCTAGACTACCAGTTGTCGGACTTTCATTTCTGGGGAAGTCTCGGTGGCTGAGCGGGTTAGGTGCCTCACTCTGGCAGTGTGGGTTCGAATCCCGGACGGGACTCAACCCAAAAAGGTACTAGAACCTGTACTTTACATAGAAGGTTTTATCCCGAATATAACATTTTTTACATTTGACCACTTTCTGAATGGCATTGTGTTTTCAATGATAATGATTGTTGTATCAGTGACAGATTCTACGTAAGGTTAAAAACCCGAACGAAAATAATTGTTCGAAGCGCATAAAATCACTACAGAACATGTAAGTATTTATTTGCCATTTCGCACTATCCAGTTGTCTCAAAGACACGACACAGCATGGCTCGTATTGGATCCTTGGCGATCCATGTACCCATCAAGTCATACCAAGGCATTGAAGTGTCAAATGTTGGCTTGAGATAGCCTCATTGGCTGATAGTTTATTGGATTATTGGATTGTATGATGCTGGTTAAAAAAATATAAGTCCAGCTAACCATGTCATACTTCTTAAGTCAGTACGACAGAGAGACCCGGACCCGGTTTAAAACTTAAGTGATACAATAACGTGTCATTAAACCTCCACCAATCAATGACATTGTGCTATTACATATGTGTGAAGATCCGGGTCAGAATAGGTCTTCAACCCATGCTTGTCCTGAGAGACGATTATGCTTGTCGTAAGAGGCGACAAACGGGATCGGGTGGTCAGGCTTGTTGACTTGTTTGACGCATGTCATCGTATCCCAATGCTCATACTGTCAATCACTGAATTGTCTGGTCCAGATTCGATTATTTACAGACCGCCGTCACACAGCTGGAATATTGATGATTGGGGCGTTAAACAACAAACAAACAAATAAATAATGTGCTACTAATTAACGTTTAATGACACCATCAGTACATTAACGGACCGTTAGCGTAATGGAAGTTTGTAGGCAGTGCCGTATTGACCAAGAACACCGTATGGCGAGGTTAGTTGGACTTAGTTAATTGTAGTTCATTGACGGTTTTGTTCAACCCACTTTAATGCCTCTATCAACTAATGAAACATTAAAACTTCAGTGAACCATTAGGGTTTAGTGTACCAAATAATTAATACGTGATTGTTACATCTGGTTACTGTGTTAGCTTATTCAATTGCATCTAAACGTCACACACACACACACACACACACACACACACACACACACACACACACACACACACACACACACACACACACACACACACACACACACACACACACACAAACTAACACATACATACATACATAAATCATACGCACGCACGCACGCACACACACACACACACACACACACATACATACATACATACATACACACACACGCACGCACGCACACATACATACATAGATACATACATACATACATACATACATACATACATACATACATACATACATACATACATACATACATACATACATACATACATTCATACATACATACATACATACATACATACATACATACATACATACATACATACATACATACATACATACACACACACACATCGAAGTCTCAGCGAGAAGAGAATAAAAAAAACCAAACCATTATTTTCATTTTGAGGGATTCTTTTTATCACCTCAGTGACACGTATTAAATCATGCTAATCAAATCAAATAATTAATGCGTGATTGTTACATCCGGTTACTGTGTTAGCTTCATTAATTGCATCTAAACGTTGGTGATATTTGCATGTAAAAGATTTCTTGGTGTAAAACCCAACACATCTAGCGCAATGGTTAATGGAGAATGTGGTAGATTACCTCTATTCATATATTCACAGCTGAAAGTTCTGGCTGAAACTCCTTAAATGAATTCATCGAGATACCCTAATGTTACAATATGATGATGTTATACGATACAAATGGAAAGACTAATTGAGTAACTTAAGTGAAAAAATGGTTATTCAATAGTTGTTTTGGAAATGCTTGGTATGATCAATTTGTACAATCTGAAAGTGTATTTACCATTTCTTTTCTGTTAAATCATATTTATCTGCAATCGTGGGCATTTTCATTGACATTATCGAATAAATGTTTACGTTATAGAATGTTGAAAACTCTTATATATACTGAACAGTATCTTTTTTATGTTAATATAAAGAAATACCGCAATTCATTGGCAAGATTTCGATGTTCATCCCATGATTTATGCATCGAGAGTTGGAGATACACAAAAACTCCAAGGTCAGAAAGATTATGTGAAATGTGTAATAGGCAAGATATAGAGGATGAATGTCACTTTTTACTTGTAAGTCCATTGCACTCCAATGTGGGAAAAAATTATATTCCTGTATACTACTTTAACGATCCAAATATTCTGAAATTCCGACATTTTTTAAACAGTCTAGATAAACTAATAATGCAAACGTATCCATGTACATATTCCACGCACTGTAATATAGAACTAAATCTGTAAATAATAGTTAAGATTGTGTGCAACATCTCTGTCACATGTTCTATAGGCCTGATGCCTCTTAAGTACTTGAATAAAGATTGATTGTTGCTGATTAGCCAGAAAGCCTTTTGTTTGGTACTTTTTAAATACATACCACGTATACATATGGAGATATCGTTTCTGTGCATATCATTATCCCCTTTTTGTGTGTTTGCGAGCCTGTGTGCATGTCAGCTCTGAGAGGTACATCCATTTCTGTTAATCACCTAAAATAAATTGACGGCCAAAAGAAACAAACAGTTCTTGTCGGTTTGCTGGAGGATGTGTTCGCTATCGAACACGGCGATCCGTGACATCCCAGAGGTGTTCTATGGCGGACGGCAATACGTTGACGTTTTTGGCTGCAAGGAAGATCTGTAAGATCCGGGCTGTATGGGGTCGGGCGTTGTCTACCTGTTGTAGAAATGGTAGGACAATTAGACGAAAATGTCGTCCATGTAACGCTAAGCTGTCAAATTTCTGTTAACGCTGACCAGTTGTGTTCTCTCCTGCCAACAAACTTGACACCCCCTCCACTATGCGGCATAACCTCCTGAACACGACATGCCACTCCATTCTCTCCTTCGGCAGTAAGCATGCTGTCTTCCATCAGATCTGAGCAGACAGAACCGATTTTCATCAGTGAAGACAATCCTATGCCAATTAAGTCGTACAATCCGGGCTCATCGCAATCTTTTACGGCGCTTTTGCGCTGTCAATAACTGTCCTCTGTAATGTCTGTAAGCCCTAATTCCTTGAGCCCTGAGACACCTGGCCACTGTCTGTCGTCTAACCATATGCCCCAAGGGATTCGTCGCTGATGACGTCACTGTCAGGAGTTGATTCCGGAGATGCAAAGTACGCAAGTAAAGGTCTGCATTGGGCGTAGTTACCCTGTTCGTGGCCTGTCTGATGTCTGCCCGGTCTGTCTGTAACGTTAGGTTAGGTACAGCAAAACGGGAGCTACCAAACGTTCTAGCAACGTATCACAACCAGGGCCCGCTCGCCTTTTTCGTGCGTCAATCATGGCATTTTTTTGGGTGTTATTTTTCATTTGCGAGAGTGTCCGACACGCCTTCCGTATCATTTATATACCCTTATTGCACTTGTGATTTCGGCTGCACAAACGGCACGTGTTTCCCACTTTTTCGCATTTTCTAAAACTCTCTCTCTCTCTCTCTGAATAAAGATTTAGAGAGAGAGAGAGACTCTCTCGCACGCACGCACGCACGCACACACACAGACACATACACGCACACACAGACGCACGCACGCACGCACGCACGCACACACACACACATACATACACTCACACACACACACACACACACACACACACACACACACACACACACACACACACACACACATACACTCACACACATCGAAGCCTCAGCGAAAAGAGAATTAAAAAAAACATCCATTATTTTCATCTTGAGGGATTCTTTTTATCGCCTCAGTGACACGTATTAAATCATGCTGAATATTCCCCCTAATCCCACGTGTGTATGCTATATTAGGAGCAGTGGCGCAAGTGTTAAAAAATAGTGATATTTCTTATCTCTGACACGCACGGAGACGGAACACCGTTACAAAAAGCCCGACAGGAGCTCGAAAATGTCCCAAAGCCACGGTGATCAAGACTGACATGTGACTACACACAAGTAACGCAAGTAAAGGTTAGGTAGATATTGCAAGATCAATTTTAGTCTTTAACACGTCCTGAATATTTGATATTTTCACAGCCTATTAACATTTCAACTCTGCAGCGGAAAATCAATGCTGGTTTCGCGCAACACAACGTATGCATGCTCTTAGCAGTCTATTCAGAGAGACAGGATGTATGGATTTTGTTTTGTTTGGTTGACTTTAATGTGGTACTTATTCCCCGATTATTGTGTTAACGGGGACAGTTATATCCAAAACACTCCGATGTCTGTCGCAGACGTTTCCACCCTCCATTGTGCAGTGCTGAGCAATAGGACATGATGATGAAGACAGCCAGTGTTAATTGTATGTTGGAGGGACTCGGGTGAGCAATATGAAAATACACCTTAGGGGATAATAGGCTTCATGTTGGAAACACCATGCTCCATCAGTGACGTTAAATTAGTATTCTCGTTAAATTAGTACCCCCCCCCTCTCTCTCTCTCTCTCTCTCTCTCTCTCTCTCTCTCTCTCTCTCTCTCTCTCTCTCTCAGCATTAACAGATCATGATCTCATTATGTAGTGATCCAGGTGTTAAAAGCTTTTACGGTTTACATTAGGAGCACCAATATTTGTACATGAACTCGATTAATACCTGCATGTTAGAACATCCACTGAATTAATAGCACTGAATATCCCTGGCCCCACAATGCGATGGACCATTGTGTGAAGTAGCAATTATCAGCTCACCCAAACAACGAAGCCGTAGTTTATTTGATGGTACATTTAAGTTTATACCTTATACCACAGTCACACATTTATATTTAATCAACCCAATTACGTACATAATAACATTGTTCGAAACGCACTTAACTGATCAGATATAAAACCATCAAGTCATCCAGAATTTGATTGGTTGATTAACACCCGTGAATGCAGATGGATTTCAGCAGAACTGTATGTTCAAATTTACGATTGCTTTAACCCTTCATAACCCCATGAATACATAACCTTCCGTGTACCCTTAGAATATATTCATATCGACTGCAACACTGTTTCTGTCCCACTTCTTGCCCTCTGCTGACAGCTAATTTCACGCATCAATGGTGGCACATAACAATGATGGCTGTATATTCCCGTCAGTGTTCACTGTGAGGTCGTACCTCCATGTACATACTTGTAGCCCCGAAGCACAGTTCACTGCTATGTTAATACTGTGTAGAACTAATAGTTGGGCAAACGCAGAGTAAGGTCGTGTGTATGGAGCTTGTAGTGTGTCGGGCATGTTGAATGTGAGGATGTCGTACTTTATGTAGTTTTATGCAGCTCCAGCCTTTGGTATTTACATTTCGCCACTTTTGAGGTACAATCGAGCATGAACTTTCTTCCAAGGCCTCAGTAAAGCTTTCAAAAAGTATTATTGTAGACAGATGAAGAACATTTCCAAATTTGACGCATTAGTGGTAGGCATAATGTCCGATGCAATTCCCTATTTTGATTTGTACCATGTGTTCCCGTGGTTTTCAAGTCAACAATTGACTTGCCTTTGCATGTATTTGTGATGGGTACTACCGGTTGGGTAGGATACGCTCACCTTTTCGCGAACACTTGGTATCATCACTATTTGATGGTGATTCATAAACACATGATCATATTGTAGTCGGAATCCTACACTCGACTGGCTTTTGGCAAATATGTCTTAAGCATATGGAAAGTGTTTTGTTGCTTTTATTTACTCCGAGATGGCCAATGAATGTCATCCCTTAATGTCTCGCTTATATATCTGTATTCTGAGAATTACATGTTCTTGAAGGACGTATTGTCTTTCATGGTCAGATATCAAATATGCGGACAATTGTCCGTCAGATAAACCATTTGCAGAGAAAAATGTCTCTTACTTGTGAAGGATGAATGTGCAGGATTGTCCTTTTTATTTCTCTGAATGTTTTAGTTTATATTTTGCAAATAAATTGCAGAATGTGTGCAAACATGCAACAGTTTATGTTTTAGTTTATCATTGGGTAATTTTGACATGTGAATGGCAGATTTCAAAACTTGCATCATAATTCAATGACACGATGTAAAACAATAAAGTAAACAGTATAACAATAGTCATTATCAAGCCTCAGACTCAAGATAGAATCATACTCAAAATCTCATAACACTTTATTACCCAAGCCAACGGATTCATCATATGCATTACATTTGCATTCTCAGCTCCCTGGGGAGTGTACACATAATAAAGGATGCGTTAAAAATGCATATCTGTATAGTGCAGAATATTCAACAGACTCAGAAATTCAGTCGTTGATTTTGGTTTAGTCTGTCGCATAACTTATGTCCCCCATGGGAGGTGAATAACGTATTACTGGCTTATATAACATTAAATTATACAGTAAAAACACCAGTACACCAGTCAATACACCATGCTCTGGAGGTGACAGCATAGTGCATGAACAACCATGTATAATGGCTGAAATATGACGTCATCTCCATAATCGCTATTAGTGGCAGACCTTAGATTTATAAATTTTACATTACAATATCATTTAGTAATGAGAGCCACGGTCGGCATATGTTGGGAGATTTTTACAGTCAGACAAGCACTTACTGTTCGTGGTCGATAAATATCTGAAATGACACCGATGGTCAAAGACTTTGTTGAACCAGTATGTCCCGTTGTGAATTAAGCATGTTTCATCCGTTGTATACAGCCACTTGATGCATCCCATTCGCAGTAATACCCCACGAAAATAGAAAACAGCCCCACTCAGCTTGTCCCCTAACATGACAATCAGTGTCCAGAATTGTCAGATCAATCTATTTAAATATACCAGATGCAATGTGACGTCAAGACAGTGTGATACATGATTGTTACATGGCATCAGTCCACGACTGCGTCAGACAGGACTAGAAATGGCAGAAAAGTACCTTTCCAGGTGGCTATACATAAGGTGAGTGAGTAAGCTGATGGGTAGGCATATACGCCGCTTTTAGCAACACTCCAGCCAGATCACACAAGAAGTCGGGTTCATGCATTGTAACCGTGTAGAGAATCGATTCTGGGGATTCGGCGTGTTAGGTAGGGAGAAGTTACGTTTCAGTGTTTTACATTTGAAATGAAATCACGGAAAAGTATATCATGGTCAGGATATCTAAACGTCCCCGACAAGTGTCTAAAGACGACAGCAACCAATTCCTACATACTCAGGACACCCCACTGAGAGTGTCACTCACGCCTTGTTCGTTCATCTTGTCCGTGTATTTCTTCTCCAGACTTTGCATCTTCTCCTCGCATTGGGTGATGAGCTCCTGCACCTTGCTGGGACCTGCGATGAAGAAAATATGCGTGGATGTATAGATGAAAGGCGCCAGAAATGTGTGTGTGTAAAATGTAATGGCAAAGTCTAACGAGGAACTCTCTTTAATTAAGTCCCATTGGATCCGCTCCTATTGCCTCCATAATTAATCGCCAGCATGAGGCGATATTCTCCCCGCAAATAACGTATCTCACACTATTTGTCAATCAGCATTTTACAAGGGAATATTCACAGCCAATTGATGAATCTCTTTCATTGAAAGCAAGATCTCTAGTCATTTGTTGAAACTGGCTTTCTAAACCCTCTATCCCGATGTACGTTCCCGGAGCCAGTTTTGTAAAAGTGTAAATACGACTGTCTGAGGAGTCGGCTTAAAAGAGCTAGACTTTCTTGTATTGACTGATATCTCGCCATTCCTCCAACAGTTTGAGTGAGTGAGCACGATCAATTTAACCACCTTCCCTCCAACAGTTTGAAATAATGAAAAGCAGATCCAGACTTGTGTACAACAAGGGTATGACTAACGCTTTTGTGATATATTTTATATAAAATACACCATTACTGAACGGGGATTTCCACATCACAAAATGTACCCTCCTTTTCCATGAAGCTGTATCCGCGCTTGCGTTTGGAAATGATGGCATGCCTTTTCTGAACCAGGCATATAAAGAAAGTTACTTTGATGTCATAAATAAAGATGTTCTTGTTGCGTTGTGATATTTCTTTGTATGAGGACGTTTCGTTGATGCTTCGACTTGATGACGAAAACATTATTTTGAGAAATAATATCCGCTCATTCCTCCAAATAAGGACTTACTCATCATGGTGACATTAGCGAATGTCTCCGGGCAGTGCACCAACAGTAATCTGTTCCCGGACCTGTGGAAGTGTTGAACATACCCTGAAACAGATACGGAATCATGTTAACAAGGAGAGGTCATCAAACATAAAGCAACACATAAAGAAACGGTGTTAAGTTCTTTACAATGATTGCAGTGTTTACATTATATGTCCCTAATGCCAACGCCCATTGTCCATTGACACAAGAAATGGGCTTTACACATTGTACCCAATTGGGCAATCGAACCCGGGTCTTCGGCGTGATGAGCGAACACTTTAACCATTAGGCTACCCGACTGCTCCCTTAATGAGATATTGTTTTCCCAAACTCGATGCATGTCTGGTGCCATAACCTTGAGCCTCACGTAGTGGTCCCTTGGTGATTATTGGTGTTCTTCATATCGGAAACGTTTATGCCGACCTTCAAGCTATGAACATGCTTCCAGATATACTACTCTACATTAATGTCAAAAGGGTTATCAGAATAATTCACTGGAAGTTACAGTCTACACCCCTCCTAAAATAAACACCATCCACCATCGTCATACCAGACAGGATCCCTGATGACCCCGTACCTCGTAAACACATCATACATGACTGGTGAATAATGTTGACCAAATGTGGAATTATTCCATGGAATAGCCTCCCCACATTTCCAAAGATAAGCTGTTTTGATTTCCCAATACAATTCTAATACCTAAATGTTCCAATGCTAACAATGGTGCCCCAGTAGATGAGATGGCAAGTTCCAATGACCCATGCGCCAAATGTTCACACAACCTTGTGATGAACAGGACATGACGATAAACCACTGGAGATTCAATTAGCTGCCGAGAGCCTCATCGATAGAGGAACACGGTCAGAACATCGATTGTTGAATGTAAAAGCCTTGGTAAGCCACAGGGCAAAAACAACAGAACCAGCACTTGAAACACACTGTTCAGGTTTTCAAACACCTCACATGTATGTTTTGTGTATCTTTATGATAACTCTCTTATGATATTGATGCTTCAGTTTCTTCACAGGAATCCGATTTTCTAGTTTAACTGTTAAAAGTATATCTTTTTTAAGATCAAACATCAATCTATCTATGTACAAACTCTATTTAGAAAGGGGGTGTTTGATGGTTAAAACGTATACAAATTCATTATGTGAATCAGAACTTCGGGTCCTGTGGATTCTCTTAAGTGGGGTATATACCAGTGAGTGAATTGGGTTTGAGTGAGTGTAAGCTTGTGTGGATGGTTTGCTGAGTAAGTGAAAAATGAGCTGTGACATGACATACTGACTATAGTATTATGAAAGAATCGGGTGGTCCTTAACTTCTGTTGAGTAGTATACATTTAAATCCGTAATCACCAATATCACAGGTGGTGCAAAGTGAAATTGATCCTCAAAGAAAACCCAGTGGTCAATATCATGAGCATCGATTCACGTCCTCGGGATATGTTGATACACATATCAAACCAGCCCACTGAGTAAGATAGCTGTTTCAACGGCCAGTGGATGAGTGAGTCAAAATTTCCCATTATATTTCAGCCCTACGGTGAGGAGAAAGCCAAGGGAGACAACTCCAAATAGAAAGAGACACACTTGAAGGTGCTAAATTCGCACTGCAGCTAGTCCATGTAATGCTGCTTATTTCCAAGTTTTAATGACTGATACTTCCTTTTGGTTAAACAGTGAAACTCTTTCGTCCGGAATCCGTTAATCTGAAAACTTGAAAGCTGAAAGGACCTAAATAAAAGCCATAAGCCCTATCAAATATATGCTTTAAAATATTCTAGTCTACATACAAACCTCTACAAATGGCCAACATTCTTTTCAGTTTCCAGCTCGGCCAATAATCAACACCAGCAACTAAAGCACGTATCATTTCAATAGCAACAGGCCTGAAACCTACCATTTCCAGGCCTATTACCCTGCCAAGTAACATTTGATAGTCCCTGCCTGCTGGTTCAGCGGATCACGCACTTCTTCTACGAAGTGGACGTCTTCATAGTCCAGAAACGTCTTGAGTCAATAGACTACCTGACATTAGATACCAGTCATCATTGCAGCACCAGACGCTGATGATCTGTGGTTGTGTGGACGCATACTCCGCAGTGCTAACTTTGGCGTCTTCAAAGAATATATCATAGGCTTCTGGTTTCTTTCAGGGGGTCTTGGCTCTATTAAATTGACAGTCCTTTGAAGATTGAGTAAATCATCTGAACACTATTATATATATATTAAAAACTATTAAAACTGTGTTCAATCATACTCCACTTATTTAATTATTAAATTTGCTTTTGTAGAATATATAGGGTCGGTAAGTTAAACACAACATTCTCTATTTTGTTTTTATGTGAAATATCACAGGAATGAAGTTTTTGATCCGCATTTAGAAGTTGAGAGAACGTGAATTCGTGACATTTTTTATGGATAGCAACTTCTATTATTTTTTGTCGGTCAGTACAAGGCTGCTATTCATACAAAGTGTAATGCATTCATATCACAGGAATGCTAAATCTGTATGTCAAAGCATCTTCCAGAAACAATCCACTCGCTGGTCATCCTCATCCTCAGCTTCATCTCTTGTAAAATGTGATGGACAAAGCTGCGGTGAGAGTTCCATGTGTTAACCAACGGGTGAATACCAACCAATGCAGCATGCATACTTCCAATGCAAATATTAGACTCAATTCTCCTATGACCGAGTGTCGTGATTTGGTATGGGACGTTGTTACTGAACTGTGACTTTCCTATGAAACTGTTAGACCCGAGTGTTGTGATTTGGGAATTAAATCAAGTACATAAACGTTATGTTCCTGTGCCATGTGGGAAAAAAGCGGTTGAAAGCATGCACAACATTACAATGAGTCATTAAACTTATCTCAGTTAGACAGGGTAGACATTTATGATTTTATGTATTCATAACTTGATTATCAGGCTCGACGTTAACAAGAACGCTTCAAACTGGAATTGTTATTTTTACTCTTTCCTGTTTATTTTAGTCGTAATCGAATTAATGTAGAAGTAACAGGGCTTATTAAATGGTCTTTGTCCACACCAGACATTGCACAGGCCGCATGGAAATACAAATTGCTTCAGAGTATTGTAATCTTGAAACCATGTTATTTATGAAAATGGAATGCAGGGAAAATGTTTCACAATCCCGGAGATGAATAAATATGTGAACCGATATGCTTTCTCTCGAGCTTCATGAGATGGACATTGTGCCGCAGATGTTCATTGTCTTTGTGACATACAATGTTTCTAAAGTGGACAAAAATGACGTTGGTATTTCTCTTAGCAAAGAAAAGAAAACATGCCAAAACCTTATATTAACAAACCAATAATCAATTTTGAGTTCGCTCCGGAACAATTATTCGTTGCACAAAAGACACCACTTACTTTGCAACCATGACAACGAGATTACGAAGTTAAGAATGTTGTTCCAGTATCATTACGCACACAACTTATCGTACTACTTTTCTTAACTTAAATATTTCCAGTTACCTTGAAGGAATATGTTTTCACATAACATATATATAACATAAGAATAAAAATGTCAGTTGATGCTACATACATATTTGTATGGGTTATTCTTTTTAAACAAACCATCAAGTACAAGTATTGTGCGTCCGTTTCTATTAAGTTATAAAACGATGGCGTCCAGATCTTTGATTGATAGACGCTTTCCAGAGCGTTACAACCTCCCGATTCAGCTCACTACCAGGATGACGCTGAAATCGATCAATAGTATTGTTAACTCAATCAACACTTTTTCAACACATTTCTTAGTTCCTACACTGCTTGTACATGGGGTTTAAGATGTACTTGAAAGAAAAAGGTTACAGTTGAAACCTGGTCAGCTTGCCAAGCCGACGGTTATCGAAACAGATAAGTCATTTGAAGTCAAAATGAATACCATGCACTTGGGCGTGGTGTTTGTCAAAATGAAATTATGACTAAAATTGTTTGATAGACATTACCTAAAAGTTGACGGATGGCAAAGTAGACACACGTTTTTGGATAACAAAGTCTTTATTTGAAATTACAATTAGTTCAGGAAACTCTTGGAAAATCGTTATTCAAATATATTGAGCCTAAAACATAAATTGCTTGGTTTGAATAATTTGATTAAATCATTCTGAAACTTATGAATGTCAGTCACTCCTAACACAAATACATGTAATTGCATGTGTCGAAAAATCGATTGGTAAGATACTCTGTATGGTACAGTAACCCCCGCCACCGTGCAGACATCATGCTCATTCTGTAACATGGCTTTAGGCCCTAAGTTGGATATATCTTCCACACTTATCCCCATAGCTGGTCATCTTCAGCTACATCTCTTGCAAAGTCTGATGGACAAAGCTGCGATGAGAGTTCAATGTGTCAACCAACGGGTGAAGACCAACCAATGCAGCATGCATACCTTTCATGCAGATATTAGACCTGATCCTCCTACGACTGAGTGTCGTGATTTGTCCTGATCTCAAGCCTACAAATGTCACGTCATCAAGTTGTTGTGCCACGTTGGTAAAGAGCAGCTGAAGCCATGCACAATAGAAGCCTTTAACCTCTCCATATATACGTACTCCACACGCGATCTGTGGCGATACAACCAAAGACAATTTACAAGTATTTATCTCTCAGTGTAATCGAATTCAACGATACATAACTGCGTTAGAGGTCAGTTACCGACAGTAGGGATACTTTCTGTCATCAAAGCCCAATCTTCATGCCATGTCATGCCGCCTTTGGACGTGTCTTTACACGCTGATTATTTTTACACCTATTTTTAGCCCTGACGCACAGTTCACTGCTTTGTCAATACGGTTGTGTAGAACTATTTGTTGGGAACACGCACAATTACATCGAGTGTCCGGGGCTTGTGATGATGTGATGAAAGTGGTGATAGTGTGTTTAATGTCGTGCAATATTCTTGCAGCTCCAGCCTTTGGTATTTACATTTTACAACTTTTGAGGTACGATTAAAGCATGGGCTTTCAACCAACGCAAAGCTTTCAAACAGTACTATTGTAGACAGGTGAAGAACATTTCCAAATTTGACGCATCAGTGACAAGAATAATGTCCATTGCAATTCCCTATTTTGACTATGTTCCCTATGTTCCCGTGGGTTTCAGGTGAACAATTGACTTGCCTTTGCATGTGCTTGTCACGGGTGCCATCGGTGGGACGGGATACGCTCACCCTTTCACGAACAACTGGTATCATCACTAGTAGATAATGATTCATAAACACATAACCATGGTATGGTCGGAATCGTACAATCGATCCTGCTTTCGGCAGATATTTCTTGTGAAAAGGAAAGTGTTTTGTTGCTTTTATGGACTGACTCGGAGATGGCCAGTGCAGGTCATCCTTTAATGTCATGTATATATATATGTATTTGTGAGGGATGAATATGCAGGATTGTCCTGTGAATTTCTGTAGAAATTTTAATGGCCGATTTCAAAATGATCTTAGACCTTAGATTTATAAATTTTACATTACTATACATTTAGTAATGAGAGCCACGGTCGTCATATGTTGGGAATTATATTCAAGTAGACAAGCACAAATTGTTCGTGGTCGATATATGTCTGAAATGACTGATATCTCGACATTCCTCCAACAGTTTGAGTTGGTGAGCGAATGAGTGAGTATGGTTTTACGGTGCTTTTAGTAATATTCCAGCTATATCATGGCCGGGGACACCAGAAATGTGCTTCACACTTTGTACCCATGTGCAGAATCGTACTCGGGTTTTCGTTGAGACGAACGAACAAACGCTCTAGAAACTAGGCTACCCCACCTTCCCTCCAACAATTTGAAATAATGAAAAGCAGATCCAGACTTGTGTACAACAAGGGTATGACTAACGCTTTTGTGATATATTTTATATAAAATACACCATTACTGAACGGGGATTTCCACATCACAAAATGTACCCTCCTTTTCCCAAAAAAGCTGTATTCGTGCTTGCGTTTGGAAATGATGGCATTTCTTTTCTGAACCAGGCATAAAAAGAAAGTTACTTTGATGTCATAAATAAAGATGTTCTTGTTGCGTTGTGACATTTCTTTGTATGAGGCCGTTTCGTTGATGCTTCGACTTTATGACGAAAGTATCATTGTGGGAAAGTTGTAAAAAATTGTAAAAAATTAGATTTGTCAAATTCACATTGCGAATCTAAAGTTGCGTAGTATATTACCCCATCAACCAATGGTCCGTTAACTGGTGATATCATCTGAAATTAAATCCCCTCCATCAAACAATTATTCGCAGGTAACTGATAGTATTATCAACAATAGAAATTGCTTAATATCAAGAAAATGAGATTATTATTATTTTAAGTTATGGCCTAATTACAAAACGTCTGACTCCTTGCTTAAGTTATCTTTAATGATCAGAAACAAATCACACGTTCAAAAGCCTAAAGTGATGAAGGCCTTTGATGGGAGCCACGAGCACAGGTTTGTGCTGACTAATCAAGAAACATAATCAGGGGGACAACTGATATTCAAAGCCACGATCCTAGGTTTCTGGCACACCTAAGGGACGCAACTCCAAATACGGAAATGAAAACCAAAAACCAATGAATGCAATCATCATGACATTAGAAAAAAAGATCTCCAATATCTCACTTTAGGCCTAAGGAGAGGTCCACTTTGGGCTTAAAGACGATTTTACATTGGGCCTAATGAGGTCAAGGAACGAGTTATCATTGTTTGATTTGACCTATGTCATGTCCTTGGGTCATCATCGGCTCATTCCTCCAAACAAGGACTTACTCATCATGGTGACATTAGCGAATGTCTCCGGGCAGTGCACCAACAGTAATCTGTTCCCTGACCTGTGGAAACAGATACGGAATCATGTTAACAAGGAGAGCTCCTCTAACATAAAGCAACACGTAAAGAAACGGTGTTAACACTTGTGTGTATTATTACCGCTATATCGACTTCATGATACGATGTTTCAAATTCTTTACAATGACTGCAGTGTTTACATTTATATGTCCATGACGCCAACACCCATTGCCTACTTTAAAATGTCGACTGGAAATGTTAGAAAAACTGAATTCATTTATAGCCTGTTCAACGAGAGATAGAGATCACATGCTTAAGGAGAGAATGAGTGTGTATTGCTTTACGACGCCTTTAGCAATATTCCAGCAATATCACTGCGGGGAACACCAGAAATGGGCCTCACACATTGTACCCATTCGAACCAGGCTCTTTGGTATGACGAGCGACCACTTTAATCATTAGGCTAACCCACCGCCCCCTCAGTGAGAAAGGTTTTTCCCATACGTGATGCATTTTCGGGGTTTATTTGGCATCAACCACGAGCTACACGCAATGTAGTCCCTTGGTGATTATTTGCATACTTCATATCTGAAACGTTCATCCCGACCTTCGTCCTATAAACATGCTTCCAGATATACTGCAATACATATTTGTCCAAAGAGTTGTCACAAACTCCCAGAATAATTTACTGGAAGTTACAGTCTCCATCCCTCCTAAAATAAACACAATCCACCATCTTCATACCAGACAGGATCCCTGATAACCCCCTACCTCATAAACACCTCAGGAAAATACATGACTGGCGAATAATGTTGACCAAATGTAGTTCATAACGAATTATTCCATGGAATAGCCTTCCTAAATTTCCTATTTCCAAAGAAAAGTGTTTAGATTTATCAATGAAATTGTAATACATAAATGTTCCAACACTAACAATGGTGCCCCAGTAGATGAAATGAGTTCCAGTGACCCATGCGCCAAATGTTCACGCAACCTTGTGATGAAACAGGACATGACGATAAAGCACTGGAGGCTGAATTAGCTGCCGAGAGCCTCATCGATGGAGGAACACAGCCAGAACATCAATTGTTGAATGTTAAAGCCACAGTAAGCCCCAGGGCGAAACAAGACAACCATAACCTCTTCTAGCACACTATTGAGGTCTTAAACACCACACATGTATGTATTGAGTATCTTTATAATAACTCTCTTATGATGATTGATACTTCAGTTTCTTCACGGGAATCCGAATTTCTGGTTCAACTTTTGAAAGTATATTATTTTTTAAAGATCAAACATTGACCTATCTATATACAAACTCTACTAAGAAGGGTTGTGTGTGTGTGTGTGTGTGTGTGTGTGTGTGTGTGTGTGTGTGTGTGTGTGTGTGTGTGTGTGTGTGTGTGTGTGTGTGTTTTGTGTGTGTGTGTTTGATAGTTAAAACGTATACTAATTCATTATATATATACCAGTGAGTGAATTGGGTTTTGGTGAGTGAGTGATTTTGTGGGAGGTTTGGTGAGTGTGTGATAAAGTGAACGATCAGATATTGTTTTACGCCGAATCATGGCGTAAATTATGGAGCTGTGATATAGTAGTAATATGAAAGAATCGGGCGGTCCTTAACTTCTTTTGAGTAGTATACGTTTAAATCCGTAATCATCTATATCACAGCTGGAAAACTGCAAAGTATAATTGATCCTTTAAGAAAACCCAGTAGTCAATATCATGAGCGTCGATTCACGCCTTCGGGATATGTTGATACACATATCCAACCATGCCACTGTGTTAGGTAGTAGTTTCATCAGCCAGTGGATGACTGAGTCAAAATGTCCCAACAATATTTCAGACAACTCCAAAAAAAAAGAAACACACTTGAAAGTGCTAAATTAGCCCGGCAGCTAGTCCATGTTATGCTTCTAATTTCTTATGACACAAACTTCTTTTGGTTAAACAGTGAAACCTCCTTAGTCCGGAATCCGTTAACCTGGAAACTTGAAAGCTGAAAGGACCTAAACAAAAGCCATATATGCACTATCAAATATACTCTGAAGAAATAGTCTCGTCTCCAAACAAACCTTTACAAAAGCCCAACATTCTCTTCAGTTTCCAGCTCGGCCAATTATCAGCTACATTAGCAACCAAAGCTCGTATCATTTCAAAAGCAACAGGCCATTTGCAGGCCTTTTACCCTGCCAAGTAACATTTAATAGTCCCTGCCTGCTCGTTCAGCGGATCACGCACTTCTTCTTCGAAGTGGACGTCTTCAGAGTCCAGAATCGTCTTGAGTCAATAGACTACCTGACATTTTATACCAGTCATCATTGCAGCACCAGACACTGATGATCTGTGGTTGTGTGGACGCATACTCCGCAGTGGTAACTTTGGCGTCTTCAAAGAATATATCATAGGCTTATTGTATCTTAAAGAGGATCTTGGCTCCATTAAAGTGACAGTCCTGTGAAGATTGAGTAAAATCATCTGAACACTATTATTATATATACATGAATCTAGTAGTCAGTGATTACCTAAGTTCCAGAGACAATGCCCTTCCTTCACTCAAGTCAGTAAGGACTTTCTTTTATATCGGTTGGTTTCCGAATTTTTCTCAGTGATGTGACTGTTCAATTATTTGTTTGCTTTTGTAGAATATATAGGGTCGGTAAGATAAACACTACATTCTCTATTTTGTTTTTATGTGACATATCACAGGAATGAAATCTTTGATACGCATTTAGAAGTTTAGAAGTGTTGTGATTTGGGAATTAAAATCAAGTACATAAACGTTATGTTCCTGTGCCACGTTGGCAAAAAGCGGTTGAAAGCATGCACAACATTACAATGAGTCATTAAACATGTGCCACTTATCTCAAATAGAGTTATGATTTTATGCATTCATAACTTGATTATCAGGCTAGACGTTTACAAAAACGCTTTAAACTATCCTGTTTTTCAGTCAAAATCGAATTCATATAGAAGTAAAACGGCTTATTTTATCGTCTATGTCCACACCTGACATTGCACAGGCAGCATGGAAATTCAAGTTGCTTCTGAGTATTGTAATCTTAAAATCATGTTATTTATGAAAATGGAGTGCAATGTTTCACAATACTGGAGATGAATAGATATGTGAACCGATATGGTTTCTCCGTAGCTTCATGAGATGGACATTGTGCCGCAGATGTTCATTGTCTTTGTGACATACAATGTTTCTAAAGTGGACAAAAATGACGTTGGTATTTCTCTTAGCAAAGAAAAGAAAAAATGGCAAAACCATATATTAACAAACCAATAATTAATATGAGCTCGGCCCGGAACAATTAATCGTTGCACAAAAGACACAACTTACTTTGCAACTATCACAATTAGATAAACAAGTTAAGAATGCTGTTCCGGTATCACTACGCACACAACTTATCGTACTATTTTTCTTAGCTTAAATATTTCCAGTTATCCAGAAGGGGGCGAAGCGGTTGACCGGCTTTCTGTATTCAGAATAAAAATGCCAGTTGATTATACATACATATTTGGAAGGGTTATTTTATTTAAAAAAACCATCAAATACAAGTATTGTTTCTATTCAGTTGTAAAACGAAGGCGTCCAGGAGCCTTACAACCTCCTGGTTCAGCTCACAACCAGGATGACGCTGAAGGCGACGTAATGCGCCCGCCGACGTAAATCAATTCACCAATAAATATTGGATCGGTCGCCGGGATCAGTACGGTGATGGGGACAGACCTATCGGTCTTCAACTCTTAAAACAGTAACCTAGGTATTGGCTATCGTATTTTTTCAGTTAGATTTTAGCTTGTAGTATGATCAATATTATTTTATACTCAATCAACACTTATTCCCAAGTGCCTACACTGCTTGTACATGGTGTTTCAGATGTACATGAAGGAAAAAACTTACAGTTGAGACTTAGGCAGCTTGCCAAGCCGACGGTTATCGAAAAAGATAAGTCATTTGAAGTCAAAATGAATACCATGCACGTGGGCGTGATTTTTGTCAAATAAAATTATTGCTAAAATTGTTTGATAGACATTACTTAGAAGTTGACGGATGACAAAGTAGACACAATTTTTGGATACCAAAGTCTTTATTTGAAATTATTACTAGTTCACGACACTCTTGGAAAATCGTTATTCAAATACATGGAGTCTAAAACATAAATGGCCTGGTTTGATTAATTTGATTCAAATTTTCTGAAACTTATGCATCTCAGTCACTCATGTGTCGAAAAAACGATGGGTAAGATGGAACAGTAATCCCCACCACCGCGCCTACATCATGCTCATTCAAACATCCCCATAGCTGGTCATCTTCAGCTACATCTCTTGCAAAGTCTGACTGACAAAGCTGCGATGAGAGTTCCATGTGTCAACCAACGGGTGAATACCAACCAATGCAGCATGCATACTTTCCATAAAGATATTAGACCTGATCCTCTTATGACCGAGTGTCGTGATTTGGGATGGATAACACATTCAGCGATACATAACTTCCTTAGGGGTCAGTTACTGACAGTAGGGAGACTTTCTGTCATTAAAGCCAAATCTTTATGCCATGTCATGTCGCCAGGGGACACGCTGATTGGGTCTTACAGTTCAGTTAGATAACAGTTTCAGTAGAAACACTGTGAAGAGAGGATACTGCCTTTGACAACGTGGCGTTCCTGGTTCTAACACTTCAACACCCTTTGAAACGGATATTGCATTCCCTTTTTAGGTAAAGAATTATGATCTGAGGCGGTTTTGTGCATGTTTCATTGTACAGTTTTTACTTGTCAGATGATTGGACAATAGCGCTCTGTTGATCGTTGATGAAGTCTGTTGTCGTTGATGTAGTTTGATGTCGCTGATGTAGTTTGTTGCTGCTGATGTAGTTTGTTGTTGATGATGTAGTTTGGTGTTGCTGGTGTAGTTTGTTGCTGCTGATGTAGTTTGTTGTTGCTGATGTAGTTTCTTGTTGCTGATGTAGCTTGATGTTGCTGTTGTAGTTTGTTGTTACTGATGTAGATTGTTGTTACTGATGTAGTTTCTAGTTGCTGATGTAGTGTGTTGATGTTACTGACCTGTTTTGATGTCACTGACGTCACTCTCTCTTTCACTCTCTCTCTTTCTCTCTCTCTGAAAGGTTAACACGGGGTATTCCGTACGACAATCTCTCGCGTCTATGGCATATACATTTGACGGAAGGGACTTTGCATAGCCGTTGGAAGTACTGCCATACCATCTGGGCCATCTATTACACATTCCAGAATGTTCTTTTGTCAAGAGTTCAAGATTTAAATCGAGAACGTTAAAATATTTTTTTCGGAAATGGAAGTCGCCAGTTTAAAACTCGTGTCGTGTAGCTCGAGAAAGCTGCTTTCTGATTGGCTCATGTCGACTTTTTGTCACTAATAGTCATTTCATTGGTCAGTCAAAGTTCACGAAAGGTCGTTCTGACATGACCTGTAATGGAATGTCCTCAGATCTTTGTTTTAGTGGTAGCGAACACAAAGACCTTGTTTTAATGAGACTGTCAGTTTCTTTGTCCAATTTTCTTATGGTATTAACCGCGGGCCGTAAGTTGCAAAAAGAACAAGCAGTGTATTGACAAAAGAATCACGAACAAGAACAATGCACAGCATGTTTCATTCAATAACCCTGGATGACTGGGGAGAAAGGAAAGCTCACAACACAGTCTCAGTGATATCTTATTTATTTCCGCATCCTGGCGATATATGTTCGTCACGCATGTGCACAAGGTTACAATACAATATTGACCAATATAAGCGGAAAGGCTTGTTTATTCTTATGTGTCGTATTTACTGTAAATATTAAGGGAATTTGCCAATTAGAGAACAAAAGCTGTCATTTTAACAATTTGGAATGGCATCTACAAATAAATCCGAATTTACATTTTATAAATGTACTACCCTGACAACGGTGACCAAGTTCAGCTCAACGATTGTACCTGTGAGTGGCATTGAATACCATCTATACCTTCTCAAACACTTATATACAAATGATATATAAACACCTAAACAACATGAACGTAATCCCATAAATCACTTTGCATGGACAGTGTCCATCCATCGCATCTACTAGCCTCATCAATGCTATGGTCACCGTGAACGTAAGAAGAGTCCTACTCGCTGGTGCCTAAGTTAATCTTTATCTTTGTGCCTGCATACCAGTACGGGGACTGGAGAGTGGTGTATGACGTAATCACTAACGCTGCCCATCAAGGCACGTCGGAACTTGCCGAGTCCGCGAGTTCCAGTGACGATGAAGGTGACATTGCGAGACGCTGCACATTCTACAATGGACGGACCTGGCTTCTCGCCGTCAAGGCGAGCAAAGTCGCCCTTGATCTGAAAACAAATAGCATAACATGAACCAATGTAGACTAATATTTATTCTCAGAAATGCAGTTATATTTAAAAGTATACATCTGTAAAATAGAACGAATAAAATTCAAATGGAACCCAGAAGAATGCTTAGTTTAGAGTTCAGGCAATCAAGACTTGACAAATCATTCAAGACTTGATTGTGATTCAGTTTTTTCCTTAATTCCTTAGGCTATTGGCGACAGACAAGAGCAAAGAAAAGAAGTGGCTTAGTGGTTAAGGTGTTGTCAAGTCGCGGTAAAAACTTGAATTCAATTCCCCACATGAGTCCAATTTTGGGCGTTTAATTTTGTGAAGATTGCGGTGTATATGCAGGTCAATCACTTTTAAAACTCGCTCGTTAATGCGTTTTGTCCTTTCTGATATATATATATATATATATATATATATATATATATATATATATATATATATATGTACAGTCATTCTACAGAAAGAATACATTGTATTTTACTAACATGCAAGATCGAAGACGGATAATGTAAACGACGGGCTAGTGAGTTAAACTTTTACGTTGTATTATTACACGACGAACAAAGGCATTCATACTAAGCCCCCTCATCGCTGTTAAACTTATTCTATTTCAGGCTTGTCTCAGTGGAAATATTGCATTTCTCATCCGTTTTCGACAATCCCCTTTGCAACAATTTAACACTGTGGGAGAATATTGTAATTCGTCACTGTGATAGCATCAAAAGGAATTGATGCAACGTTTATGTGAGTTGATAATTGTAAGTGTAATTGTAGAATCGACAAGGAAAAGCTATGAAACTCAACATTAACAGAACACAATATCTCACTGTGTATAGGGATCCAGGTGTTAAAAGCTTTTACAGTTTACATTAGGAGCACCAATATTTGTACATGAACTCGATTAATACCTGCATGTTAGAACATCCTCTGAATTAATACCTCTGGATGTCCCTGGCTCCACAATGCGATGAACCATTGTGTGAAGCAGTAATTATCAGCTCACTCAAACAATGAAGCCGTAGTTTATTTGATGGTACATTTAAGTTTATACCTTATACCACAGTCACACATTTATATTTAATCAACCCAATTACGTACATAATAACATTGTTCGAAACGCACTTAACTGATCAGATATAAAACCATCAAGTCATCCCTCAAGAGTTGTTCTGATTACAGTAGCGAATGCAGATGATTCCAACATAACTTAGCCTTGCGCCAAGGCTGTACTGAAGTCCATGGGCAAAAAGTAATTCTATCCTTATAATATGCAAGTCTAGAAATGTGGACAGAACAATAAAGATGCCAGTCTCTTATTGGGACAACTTGTTCTTATTATATTCATGAAATCAATAAATTATGATTTGAACGAATAATTATTGCCTTAGAGACTTGTGCAAGTCTAAATATAACTGTATGTTCCGAACTACGACTGCTTTAACCCTTCGTTAACCCTATGAATACTTCCGTTTACCCTGAGAACAGATTTGTCTGATAACACAATCCTTCTGTCCTCCATCCTGCCCTCCACCGACAGCTCACGCGTCAGTGGTGGCACATAACTCTGTTGATGGCTGTATCTTCCTGTCAGTGTTAACTGTCAGATCGTACCACCATGTACATATTTGTAGCACTTGGTATTTACATTTCACAACGTTTGAGTACAATCAAGCATGCTCTTTCGACCAAGGTTTCAAAGAGCGTCATACAAGATAAGATTACAACTTTCAAGGCCTCAGCAAAGCTTTCGAAAAGTTTTGTGGTAAATATGTGAATAACATTTCCAAATTTAACGCATAAGTGACAAGCATTATGCCAGATGCAATTCACTATTTTGACTTGTACCTTATGTTCCCGTGGTTTTCAGGTGAACAATTGACTTGCCTGGGCATGTGCTTGTGACGGGTGGGGCAGGATACGCTCACCTTTTCGCGAACACCTGGTATCATTACTATTTGATGGCGATTCTAAAACACGTACGAATCGTACAATCTGTTATTAGACAGGGATTTCTTACGAATATGGAAAGTGTTTTGTTGCTTTTTGTTCCGAGATGGCATATGAATGTCCCCCCTTTCATGTCTTGTTTATATATCTATATTATAAGAGTTACATGTTCCTGAAGGACGTATTTCATGGTCAGACATCAAGTATGAGGAAATTTTAAGTTAGATAAACCCATTGCAGAGAAAAATGCCTCTTATTTATGAGGGATGAATATGCAGGGTTGTCCTTTTCATTTCTCTATATGTATTAGTTTATATTTTGCAAACAAATGCCACTATTTATGTTTTAGTTTATAGTTGGGGAATTGCCGATTTCAAAACTGGCCGATTTCAAAACGTGTATCATAATTCAATGATACAATGTAAAACAATAAAGTAAACACAATAACAATAGTAATTATCTAGCCTTAGACTCCTGATAGAATCAGACCCAAAAGCTAATAACATTTTATTACCCTAGACAACGGATCCATGTGCATTAATTTTGCATTCTCAGCACTCTGGGGAGTATACACATTAAGGATGCGTTAAAAATGCATATCTGTACATCTAATAAATTCCTGTTGTTGAAATTGGCTTAGTCTGTCGCATAACTCATGTCCCCTGGGAATTGAATAACGCCTAACTGGCCATATAAACATTAAATTATACAGTGAAAACAACTACGGTAAATGCACAATGTATTGGAGGTGACAGCACAGTGCATGAACAACAACGCTTTGTGTTATCAACTCTCCATGAAAGTCGATATTAGCGGCAGACCTTAGATTTATAAATTTTACATTACGATATCATTTGGTAATTTGAGCTACGGTCGGCGTATGTTGGGAGATTGTCACAGTTAGAGAAACACTAACTTTTTGTGGTCGATATAAGTGTGAAATGACTTCGATAGTGAGAGACTTTGTTGAACCAATACGCCTGTTCTGGACTAGGTTTGCGGGTGTGCTTGTCGTATACAGCCACTTGATGCATCCCAGTAATAACCTACGTCAATGGACAACAGCCCTACTCAACTTGTCCCCTAACAAGACAATCAGTGTTCAGAATTGTCAGATCATTCCACATAAATACACCAAATCCAATAGGCAGTCAAGGCTGTGTGGTACATGTCGTTACATGGCACAGTTCACGACTGAGTCAGTCAGGACTAGAAATGGCAGACAAGTTGGAATTTTCAGAACCAATGTTTCGGTCGAGTCTACATTACCTCTACTGCAGGTGACTATTTCAGGGCGGGGAAGAATAAGTTATGGGTGAGTGCGCTGAATGGCTTTAACGCTGCTTTAGCGATATTCCAGTAGGATCTCACAAGAATTGGGTTAATGCTTTGTAATCATGTAGAGAATGGAACCTGGGTATTCGGCCTGACGAGCAAACGCTAAAGGCACTAGACTGCACCACCTCCCCTTAAGAAGGTATTAGTGGAATATAATTACGTTCTTATGTACTTCAATGTAAAAAAGTAAGTTTTCAGAAGTTGGGAAAAGTGATATTTTCATTGCACTGATATTTCACTGCAAATTGGCTCCCCTTATCGGGGTCATTTATGGGGTCAATATCAGTTCTTGCCAATCAATTGAGACTGTTCCTTTTGCAAAGGGCAATTGTTGTTACTTGAAAGTAAAGTACCAGCGTGTATTCTTTCGCTTCCAACTTCGGACTTCAGATTTCAAGAATATTTTTTGTTGAAGTTGATTTTGTATATAATCATATCTAAATGTATGAGAAAGAATGTGCTTTGTTACTTTTGTTTATATTTGTTTAGGTTTTCCAAACACGGAAACACTTTTTAAGTGGCAAGTACAAGGGGTGGTGAAACGCCCCTGTGTGTCAGGTAGGGAGAATTTACGTTTCAATGGTTTATATTTGTAATAAAATAATGTATTTTCCGTTAGACAACTACATGAAAAAGTACCAGTATATCATGATTAGGATATCTAAACGTCCCCGACAAGTGTCTAAAGACCGGCAGCAACCAATTCCTACACACTCAGGACACCCCACTGAGAGTGTCACTCACGCCTTGTTCGTTCATCTTGTCCGTGTATTTCTTCTCCAGACTTTGCATCTTCTCCTCGCATTGGGTGATGAGCTCCTGCACCTTGCTGGGACCTGCGATGAAGAAAATATGCGTGGATGTATAGATGAAAGGCGCCAGACATTCGTGTGAGTAAAATGTAATGGCAAAGTCTAACGTGGAACTCTCTTTAATAAGGTCCAATTGGATCCGCTCCTATTGCCTCCATAATTAATCACCAGCATGAGGCGATATTCTCCCCGCAAATAGCGTAACTCACACTATTTGTCAATCAGCGTCTTACAAGGGAATAGTCACAGCCGATTGATGAATCTCCTTAATTGAAAGCAGCATTTCTAGTCATTTGTCTTACTGACCTTGTATCCCGATGTACGCTCCCGGAGCCAGTTTTGTGAAAGTGTAAATACCCTTGTCTGAGAAGTCTGTTTTATAAAACTAGAATTTCTTATATTGACTGATATCTCGACATTCCTCCAACAGTTTGAGTGACTGATGAGTATGATTTCAGCAATATATCACGGCCGGGGAGACCAGATATGGACTTCATACATTGTAAGTCAACCAACGAGGACAAACTTAAAATAACTAGAAAATCTGATATTCAAAGCAACGATCCTAGGTCTCTGGCATAGCTAAGGGACGTAACTCCACACAGACTTGGCCATCGAAATACGAAAATGAAAAACAAATGAATGCAACCATCATGATATCAGAAAAAAGGATCTCCGCTTTTCACTTTAGGCCTAAGGATTGATTTCACTTTGGTTTTTAGGACGGTTTCACTTTGGGCTTAATGAGGTCAAGGAACGAGTTATTATTGTTTGATATGACCTGTGACATGCCCTTGGGTCATACTCGGCTCATTCCTCCAAATAAGGACTTACTCATCATGGTGACATTAGCGAATGTCTCCGGGCAGTGCACCAACAGTAATCTGTTCCCGGACCTGTGGAAGTGTTGAACATACCCTGAAACAGATACGGAATCATGTTAACAAGGAGAGGTCATCGAACATAGAGCAACACGTAAAGAAACGGTGTTAACACTTGTGTATTATTGCCTCCATATCTTCATGAAACGATGTTTAAAGTTCTTCACAATGATAGCAGTGTTTACAGTATATGTCCATGACGTCAACGCCCATTGCCCACTTTAAAATGTCGACTTGAAATATTAGTAAAAATGCAATTAATAGAGAGCCTGTGGCGGGGGATACGAGAAATTGGCTTCACACATTGTGCCCATGTGGGGAATCGACGCGAGTCTTCGTCGTGGCGCACGAACATTTAACTACTAGGCAACCCCACTGCCCCCTTAATGAGAGAGATTTCTCCCATATTTGATGAATGTCTGGTGCCTATTTGCAGTTACCACGAGCTTCACGTAATGTGGCCCCTTGGGGAGTATCGACCTTCATCCTGTGAACATACTTCCAGATATACTACTTTACATAAATGTTCAAAGAGTTATCACAAACTCCCAGAATAATTTACTTGAAGTTACAGTCTACACCCCTCCTAAAATAAACACCATCCACAATCTTCATACCAGACAGGATCCCTGATGACCCCGTACCTCGTAAACATATCATACACGACTGGTGAATAGTGTTGACCAAATGTGGAAATATTCCATGGAATAGTCTCCCCACATTTCCAAAGATAAGCTGTTTTGATTCCCCAATAAAATTCTAATACATAAATGTTCCAATGCTAACAATGGTGCCCCAGTAGATGAGATGGCAAGTTTAAATGACACATGCGCCAAATGTTCACACAACCTTGTGATGAACAGGACATGACGATAAACCACTGGAGATTGAATTAGCTGCCGAGAGCCTCATCGATGGAGGAACACAGCCAGAACATCGATTGTTGAATGTAAAAGCTCTGGTAAGCCACAGGGCAAAACAACTAACCAGAACTTCTTGTAGTACACCATTCGGTTTTTATACAACACACGTGAATATATTGAGTATCTTTATAATAACTCACTTATGATGATTGATACTTTCTTCAAGACCTCAGTAAAGCTTTCAAAACGTTTTATGGTTGATATGTGGAGGACATTTCCAAATCTTACGCATCAGAGACAAAAATGATGTCTTATTTTGACTTGTACCATATGTTCCCGTGTTTTTTCAGTTGAACAAGTGATTGGCCTTTGCATATGTGTGTGACAGGTGCAACCGGTAGGAAATGATACTCTCACCTTTTCGCGAACACCTGGTATCCTCCCTATTTTATTCATAAAAAACATGCCCATGGTATAGTCAGAAACATACTATCTACACTGCTTTATACAGAGATTTCTATTGGATATGAAAAGGGTTAAAGGGTCACTTTATTCACAGGATTCGGAATTTCGGATTTAACTTTTGAAAGTATATCATTTTTTAAGATCAAACTTAAATCTTTCTATATACAAACTCTTCTAGAAAGGGGGTGTTTGGTGGCTGAAAGGTATACACATTCATATATTAAGTTTAGTGAGTGAGTGAAAAAGTAAAAGAGTTTACACCATATCATGGCGTAAATATTCGATTTTATGAGCCGTGACATATTACACGAAATACTGACTATAGCAATATTCAAGAATCGGGTGGTTCTTCAGTTCTTTTGAGTAGTATACGTTTAAATCCCAAATCACATGTATCACAGCTGGTAAACTGCAAAGTGTAATTGATCCTCAAAGGACGCTCAGTGGTCAATATCATGAGCACCGATTCACGCTCTCGGGATATGTTGATACACAAATCCAGCCAGGACTCTGTGTTAGATAGCGGGTTCATCAACCAGTGGGTTAGTGAGTCAAAATGTCCCATCAATTTATTATCCCTACGGTGATGAGACAGTCACCAGAGACAACTCCAAATATAAAGAGTGTTAAATCACCCCGGAAGCTAGTTCATGTAATGCTTCTAACTTCTAATGACTAAAACCTCTTTGCTTAGCAGTGAATCCTCCTTAGTCCGAAATCCGTTAATCTGGAAACTTGAAAGCTTAAAGGACCGACATAAAAGCCATAAGCACTATCAAATATACTCTTAAGGATTATTCTAGTCTCCATTCAAACCTCTACCAAAGACATTCTATTCAGTTTCCAACTCGGCCAATAATCAGCTGCATCGGCAACCAAAGCACGAATCATTTCAAAAGAAACAAGCCTGAAACTGCCATTTCCAGACCTATCACCCTGACAAGTAACATTCAATAGTCCCTGCCTGCTCGTTCAGCGGATCACGCACTTCTTCTACGAAGTGGACGTCTTCAGGGTCCAAAAACGTCTGGAATACTGTGCGGGGGTAACTTTGACGTCTTTAAAGAATTTTTCATTTTTTTATTTGGGGGTCTTAAAGGGGTTCTTGGTACTATAAGGTGACAGTTCTGTGAAGATTGTCCTTTTGACACTATTATTATAAAAATATGAATCTAGTAGTCAGTGATTACCAAAATTACAGAGGTTATGTCCCGCTATCACTCAAGTCAGTAAGGCCTTTCTTTTTATATTAGTTGGTTTCCGGAGTCGTTAAGATAAGGACAACATTCTCTATTTTATTTTTATGTGAAATATCACAGGAATGCTAAAACTGTATATCGTTTACATGGGAACAGAAATCCCTGCCACTACGCCTACATCACGACCCCACTGCATTCACCATATACGTGGGATGCATCTTCCAGAAACATCCCACTTGCTGGTCATCCTCATCCTCAGCTTCATCTCTTGCAAAGTCTGATGGACAAAGCTGCGGTGAGAGTTCCATGTGTCAACCAACGGGTGAATACCAACCGATGCAGCATGCATGCTTTCCATGCAAATGTTAGATCTGATCCTCCTACGACCGAGTGTTGTGATTTGGGATGGATAACAAATTCAGACTTGTCCTGATCTCAAGCGTACAAGTGTAACGTCATCATGTTGTTGCGCTACGTTGGTAAAAAGCGACTGAAAGCATGCACAACAGAGCAAAAGCCATTGACTTATTGATCCCTCGTGATACAATCAACGTCACTTGCACAAGTATTTGTCTCTCCGAAATATACGAGAGCAACATTGAAGGTGAGTTAAGGACGTCACCGAGCTGTGACTTTCACATGCAACTATTAGACCCGATCTTCCTACAACTGAGTGTTGTGATTTGGGAATTAAAATCAAGTACACAAACGTCCCTGTGCCATGTTGGCATATAGCGGTTTAAACCATGCACAACAATACAATGAGTGATTATTAAGCACGACATTAAAAGTGATAAAGCATGTTCCACTTATCTCAGTTAGACAAAGAAGAAATTTGTGATTTTGTATTTCTAAACCTGATTATTAGGCTTGACGTTAACACAAGCGCTTTAAACTAAAAATTATTATTTTTACTCTTTCCTGGTTTTTGAGTCAAATAAAATAGAAGAAAGAGGGCTTATTATATGGTCTATGACTACACCAGACATTGCCCAGGCCGCATGTAAATATATGTTGCTTCAGAGTATTGTAATCTTAAAATCGTGTTATTTATGAAAATGGAGTGCAGAGAAAATGTTTCACAATCCTGGAGATAAATATTATGTGAACCGATATGCTTTCTCTCCAGCTTCATGAGATGAACATTGTGCCACGGGTGTTCTTTGTGTTTGTAACATACAATGTTTTTGAAGTGGAAAAAAATGGCGTTTGTATTTCTCTTATCATAGAAAAGAAAACATGTCTAAAACTTATATTAACAAAACAACATCAATCACTTTGCGCTTTCTCCGAAACCATTATTCCTTGCACTTACTTACTTTGCAATCATGATATTGTCAGATAAACAAGTTGAGAATGTTGTTCCGGTATCATTACGCACACAAATTATTGTACTGGTTTTTTTACTTAATATTTCCAGTTACCTTGAAGGAATATGTTTTCACATTCACATTCATATATACTGCATTTATTACTGCAAGGGGACGAAGCGGTTAACTGCTTTCTGTATTCAGAATAAAAATGCCAATTATGAAACATACATATTTGTTAGGGTTATTCATTTAAACAAACTATCAAGTACAAGTATTGTGCGGCCGTTTCTATTATGTTGTAAAACGATAGCGTCCAGATCTTTGATTTATAGGCGCTTTCCGGAGCGTTGCAACCTCCTGGTTCAGCTCACAAGCAGCATGACGCTGAAGGCGACGTAATGCGCCCGCCGAAGTAACTCAATTCACCAATAAATATTGGATCGGTCGCTGGGATCAATACGGTGATGGGCACAGACCTATCGGTCTTCACATCTTTGTTGAGGAATAGACCTCATCGATCTCTTACCAACGTTGGTGCCGTAGCCCTTAGAACACCAGGTTAACACGAATGTCAAATAGATTTCACGACCGAGATGTAATGAAGTCCTATATTTCTAAGCGGACAGGGACATATGATGAAGCGCGTTCATTTTCTGGAACAACAAAGGGTTCATATCGGATTGTGACGAGTAATACCACTCAAGAAACTGGTTCTTCTTCAAAGAACAAACACAAAATTGCAATTTACAGTAACTTCGGTATTGGCTATCGTATATATTCAATTCCAATTTTAGCTTGTATTATCATCAATATTATTTTTAACTGAATCAACACACATTCCTTTGCTGAACCCACATAGGTAATTGCCTAATTGTTTATACATGGTGTTTCAGATGTACACGAAAGACAACGTTTACAGTTATGTCTTAGGCAGCATGCCAAGCCGACGGTAATCGGAACAGATAAGTCATTTGAAGTCAAAATGAATACCATGCACGTGGGCGTGGTGTTTGTCAAAATGAAATTATTACTGAAATTATTTGAGAGGAATTTCTTAGAATTTGACGGATGACAAAGAAGACACAATTATTGGATATTATTTGAATTATTACTAGTTCACGAAAATCTGGGAAAATCGTTATTCAGATATATTGAGTCTAAAAAATAAATTGCTTGGTTTGATATATTTGATTTAATCATTCTGAAACTTATAAATCTGAGTCACTCCTAAAACAAATAATTGCATGTGTCGAAAATACGATGGGTAAGTTACTCTGTATGGAACAGTAATCCCCGCCACCGCGCCTACATCATGCTCATTCTGTAACATGGCTTTAGGCTCTAAGTTGGATATATCTTCCACAAACATCCTCACGGCTTCAGCTACAAACCTTGCAAAATCTAATGGACAAAGCTGCGATGAAGGTTCCATGTGTCAACCAACGGGTGAATACCAACCAATGCAGCATGCATACTTTCCATGCAGATATTAGACCTTGTCCGAGTGTCGTGATTTGTCCTGATCTCAAGCCTACAAATGTCACGCCATCATATTGTTATGCCACGTTGGTAAATAGCAGCTGAAGCCATGCACAGCAGAAGCCTTTAACCTCTCCATATATACGTACACCACACGCGATCTCTGGCGATACAACCAAAGACAATTTACAAGTATTTATCTCTCAGTGTTATCTAATTCAACGATACATAACTGCATTAGAGGTCAGTTACCGACAGTAGGGAGACTTTCTGTCATCAAAGCCCGATCTTCATGCCATGTCATGTCGCCAAGGGACACGTCTTTACACGCTGATTGGGTTTCATTGTTCAGTTAAATAACAGTTTCAGTGGAAACACTTTGTAGAGAGGATACTGACTTTGACAATGTGGCGTTCCTGGTTTTTACACTTCAACACCCTTTTAAACGGATATTGCATTCATTTTTTAAATAAAGAACTATGATCTGAGACAGTTTTGTGAATGTTTCATTTTACAGTTTTGACTTGTCAGATAAGCCTTCTGTTGATCGTTGATTAAGTCTGTTGTTGCTGATGTACGTTGTTGTTGTAGTTTGATGTAGTTTATATTGCTGAAGTAGTTTGTTATAGGCTGTTGTTGCTGATGTAGTTTGTTGTTGGTAATGTAGTTTGTTGTTATTGATGCAGTTTGTTGTTGGTAATGTAATTTGTTGTTGCTTATGTAGTTTGTTGTTACTGATTTACTTTGTTGTTACTGATGTGGTTTGTTTTGTTTGATGTAGTGTGTTGTTACTGATGTAGTTTGTTGTTGTTGATGTACTTTGTTGTTGCTTATGTAGTTTGTTGTTGCTGATTTAACTGGTTGTTACTGATATAGTTTGTTTTCGTTGACGTAGATCGATGTTACTGATGTAGTTTGATGTTGCTGACGTAGGTTGTTGCTGATGTAGTTTGTTGTTGCTGGTCTTGTTTGATGCTGCTTATGTAGTTTGTTGTTGTTGATATATTTTTATGTTGCTGGTGTAGTTTGATGTTGCTGGTGAATCTTTTGTCGTCGATGTAGTTTGTAGTTTGTTGTTGCTGAGGTAGTTTGTTGTTACTGATGTAGGTCGTGTTTCTGGGGTAGTTTGTTGCTACTGATGTAGGTCGTGTTGCTGAGGTAGTTTGCTGTTACTGATATAGTTTGATGTTGCTGATTTTGTCTGTTGTTACTGATGTAGGTCGTGTTGCGGATGTACTTTGATGTTACTGATGTAGTTTGTTGTTGCTGAGGTAGTTCTGTTGCTAATGCTATTTTCCGATTCCAGGTTATACCGTTGTTGTTGTCTTTATGCTTCGTATATACTGATGTATAGTTTTCGATACTGCAATGACACGGATTCATAAAGACCGCCGTGGTCTAGTGGTATCGCGGAAGGCCGGTTCGATCTCCGACTGCTTCACATTCCAAAAGGTGTTAATGATACTTGTTGTCGACATTAAGGGGCTTAAAACATGACTGGTCGGTTCAGGTTAGTATACTGTGTCTGCTTTTGGTATTTACATACAATACCACTGACGCTCAAATACATGTACACATATCCACTGTTGTCCTGAGTTCCGTCACAAAATACAATGCAGTCGGGTAGTCTAGTGGTTAAACCATTCGCTCGTCACGCCGAAGACCCGGGTTCGATTCCCAACATGGGTACAATGTGTGAAGCCCTTTTCTGGTGTCCCCCTCGTGATATTGCTTGAATATTGCTAAAAGCCGTGTAAAACCATTACCACTCACTCACAATATAAAATTTGGCAGTATCCCTTTACAATGTTGAGTGGTATATAATCCATAGCCATGGCGCGTTCGACTGAACCCTCTTAGTGGATTTTCACATTAAACGTCAGCTCTGGGCACAATGGCTCCTCTCATGATGTGTCACTGTCATCGCAATATGATTGTGCAACTCTCTGGGGTGTCTTCTACATCAAGGCGGTGCATTATCTACTTTTTGTGTGGCGCAAATTGTGTAACGTGAGCGGTCCTGATGTTGAATGTTTGCACCCCGGAGCGAGTGGGCGAGAACACCATACGGTCGACTATCAGCGCGATTCCTCTTTTTAACCATATCCATAAACAATAACCAACGGCCTTCGAACAGGCCAATCTTGATGCAATTGAAAAATGTCATCCAGAGTCTTGTGATGATCACCATTATCAAACGATGTCCGCAGTCAAGATAACTCTGATCCAGACCATCAACATGGAGCAAAGAAGTTTTCTAGCATACGGACCTATTGATGTGTTACCCAGAAGATAAAGAATGACCAGCAGCCTTCGAACATGCCAATCTTGATGCAATTGTAATATGGCATCCAGAGTCTTGTGATGATCACCATTGTCAAACGATGTCCGCAGTCAAGATAACTCTGATCCAGACCATCAACATGGAGCAAAGACATGTTCTAGCATACGGACCTATTGATGTGTTACCCAGAAGATAAAGAATGACCAGCAGCCTTCGAACATGCCAATCTTGATGCAATTGTAATATGGCATCCAGAGTCTTGTGATGATCACCAATGGCAAACGATGTCCGCAGTCAAGATAACTCTGATCCAGACCATCAACATGGAGCAAAGACATGTTCTAGCATACGGACCTATTGATGTGATAAAGCACACATGTGTTACCCTGAAGATAAAACCAATGGTCATTTGCACGTGGTACCTTCAGAATCAGGAATAGGAATACGTCACAATTCAGCGTAAATATTTATCTAATGTAAAAGTGGAACACAAACATTATGAAAACCAAACTGATAATATGTTTTCACAACAGCAGGCGAGGACAGGGCGAGTCTCCCGCTAAAATTGTTGCCGAAAAACATAAACATATCAAATGTAAATATTTACAGTTAGGAATGTTTTAGGAAATTGTCATATTACTTATATATATCGCACGACGCATATCACTATTCATTTGTGAGACAAAGATAAATTTTGAATTTTAAAAGTTTGGTTTCAGCCTTCTTATCATTACTCCTGCCCATGTCCCAATGTAATCTTCTCAAACCCGTGTGTGTGTGTGCGTTTGTGCGTGCGTTTGTGCGTTTGTGCGTGCGTGCGTGCGTGCGTGCGTGTGTGTGTGTTGTATAACGTCGCACTCAGCGCAATATACCTGTTTTGGGTTTTTTCTTCATCAAAGGGTTATATCATAACTTTATTATCAAAGGTGGCATAACGCAACACAACATTACGCATATTGTTTAATAAACTGTTATGGATTCAAAAAGAAATATTTCAATAGTTAATTTGACACCGATCTTCCGTGTGTGTTTGTAGCCAAGGTTGACTACAACACGTCCTCAAATCATACACTGCTGTTTTCCCTACAAAATTTGAAAATCAATCGTTTGATTGTCCAAATTAAGAATAGTTCCGTTAATTCCAAGAGTGCATTAAGTTAAATAGGGTTCACAGTAGTATCGGCATGAATAATTGACAACCACCTGTCGATTCATGAAATTTAATGGATTTTTTAAACAATAGTGTGACGTCACAGATGTTTCAATATTAACTTGAAAGGCCAACTGGAAATTGGGGTTTATCTGTACCCTGTGAATGAAAGTTGCAAGGTCCTCACCGACGGGGACGTCGTTGTCTGAACTTAATGAGATGAGTAGACCACGCGTAGACCATGATTAGACAGGAAGTAGACGGGACGTAGATGATAACAAGTTCGGATCACGATATAATGCTATAATGAGTAAATTTGGTGGTTTGTTGTTTTACGCCGCACTCAGCAATATTCCAGCTATCTGTAAATAATCAAGTTTGGACCAGACATTCTAGTGATTAAAATCATGAACATCGATCTACGCAATTGGGATACGATGACATGCACAGCGAGCCTGACCGCCCGATCCCGTGAGTCGCCTCTCACAACAAGCATAGTCGCCTTTTACAGCAAGCATGGGTTGCTGAAGACCTCTTCTAACCCGGAACTTGCACACTAAGTGATTGAAAGGGAATTCAAGCAACTATTGCCATTGGGAAATTACAACAAGTTATATACTCGATTTTCGCATTCAATACGACTAAGTCACTTGGAAAAACAACGCGTTTCTTAGGAAAATTGTGAGAGGATCTAATTTCATTAATGGGTTTTTATATGGAAATAGGCGGTGCATAACGCGATCTGGAATTGATCCCCAAAACTGTCTTTATTATGTCCACTTGTAAAATCTTCATTAGAAATAATCTAAATGTTCGAAAAAACACGATGTTGCTGGGAATCCGCGGAGGGCGTGACGTCACTGTACATTGACGCGTTTATAACGGAGGGAGAAAGCAGTCAGTCGTATAAACACCAAATGGAATGGGAATATCTTTCAATACAATGTTCACCAAGGCTTTTAACAGCTTTCTCCTCACCAAAGAGATACTCTGTTGATGTGAAATGGTCCATTTAGATGTAGTCAGCTGACAATGTCAATGTGATATATCAAGAACGAAAATTTGACCTAATATCCCGGACATTGGTGCCTCCAATCTTACACATCCTTCACTCTTACAGCTGAACGAATCAAGTGATTCTGGTTTGATAATTCATGAACACGTATGCATGTCCATGATCATTCGTCACCACTCGACACTTTCCGTAACGTACCCGGAATGACACGAGCGATTACGAATGGTCCACAGCCTGAACATTAACGCACATCCGTGTCGCCATGTTCTCTGCCCGTTCAAGGCTATCGGTTATTTGTCTACGACGTCCATATTCCCAAACCTAATTTGCAGTGAAAACAGACACCACTTTGCAGTATAGTGTTGTATACAATGGTTCAGAACATATTCTGAGTGGGTTGTCTAGACGAGGTGGTGGCGAGTGTTGGGAATGGATCGCCGCTACACCCATTTGCATTATAAACACTCCCGAGAACCATTCTGACCTAAGTAAACCCTTTGTCTGCAGGAACACGGAAGACTAACATATTGCTAGTTTGATGTCTGAGTCGCGAAATATGAGGAGAGGAAATATTGTTTATCATCCGGAAACGACACAAGAATTAATGTAACATTCCTTTCCTTGTAGAATGGTAGAATGGTAGAATGCACAAACTGAAAAAGGGGGAACCGAAATGGAACAAACCCATTCTGTCCCAGCCAGATGCCATTCAAAGTTTGGCTGCCCTACGCGAAAGTTTGTAGTTATCCCCACTGACAGGGCTTCAAATAACAACCATTATATGTAAGCATCACTACATGAAATGTTTGGTCATAAAAATTGGTTTAATTAACGTATCAAATAATGCCACATAGAAGGCCTGTATGTTAATAGAGGAAGAAATCTGCCCAAACTATGCATCAGTTACTGTACTGTCATCTTTTGACTTGGCTCTAAAACCTGAAGACATGACCATAACTCTTTTGTATTGGATTCCATAGCTCAATAAAAAAACTGTACCCCAAAAAATATATTTCTAGGTCCAGCAAATCCCTGTCTCAAAGACTAAACGTAATCCTCAATACAATCAGGGGAGGACGTTCTTTATTTTCACAGAAAGTATTTGAGACAAGCGGAATTAATATCATGTGGATTCCAAAAAACTCAAATGATTTGCTTGACTTTTTACAATCTCAGAAAAGAACCAGGCTGAGTTCTGACAAAATGTTTAATTTGTTCACACCACTATCCCAAATGAGAAATTTAAGGAAAAACTTCATCCCTTGACACATGGGGAATTTTTTTTCAAAAAGTGGTGACACGTGTATCTTCAGAGGTTCAGGTCGATTTGTAAAAAATGAAAGCCGGGATGGATTCTCCACATGGATAAAATGTGTGAGGCCCATTTGTGGTGTCCCCGCCGTGATATTGCAGGAATAGTGCTAAAAGCGGCATAAAATAATACTCACTCAGTCACTCAAACTGTTGGAGGAATATCGAGATATCAGTAAAAATACCATACTCAGTAAACCATACTCAATCACTCATTGTTAACATCTATAAATACCCAGACCCCTTCCTCTGATTTTCCCATCTGAACTGGAAATAGGAAGACCAACGAGACCGCCTCATGTTTCATATTAAGATCTATGCATAACGATTCAGAGTGATAAAACACTCTCCGCAAGACTGTATGACAAGACAGATGACTTCAACTTTCCAATGGTCAACTTTCCCTATATGTCGAGCAATATTCCAGCAGCTCCAGCCTTTGGTATCAACATTTCACAACTTTTGAGGCCCTATAGAGCATGCTCTTTCTAGGTGCAAGAACTGCACTGTTAGCAGTTGGAATGAAACGTTTTATGAATACCTTTATCGCTTATTACCTGCTTGATCACTCAGTAATATCGCTGAGTATATTTTGAAATGCAAGGAAACTTGGAGAAATATAGAACAATGAGTTCCACTATTCCACATTCATCCAGATAAAGTCAAAACGCCATGATGAAAACCTACTAGCTATTGCGGCCACTATACCAGTATCAAGGGCCACTGTGCGTGACAGAGTCGTTTAAATCATTCTGGGGATGAGAATAATGATCTACTCTACAATCCGACGAGATATAGTTATTTCATGATATCATGATTACTGGTGCACCAGCTTATTTTTTAGGATATTAATGCATTTAAGCTTAATCCAACAGAGAATTGCATTGTCTTTTCGCCTCATGGGGATATCTGGTTAGAATTGGTCCGCAGCTATCTATGCTGGTCGTATGAAGAGACGGGTGGTCAGGCTTGGTGAATCGTTGAGTGTGTGTCATCGTACCCCGACGGCGTGATCGTTGCTCACAATATCAATCATTGGATTCTCTGGCCAGATTCAATTATTTACAGGGGCAAGGGTGGCCCAGTCGTCTAAGGCGCCGCGATTTGCTGTGCAGAGTTGCGTCCCTTTTGGCAGGCCAGAAACCTATGATTGTAGGTTCGAATCCCGGTTCGCCCCGATTATGTTTCTAGGTTTGTCAGCACCATACCCGTACTCGTGGGTTTCATCGAAGTGGGAAACGTCTGAGACCTGCATCACTTCGGGCTTTCCTCCCACATTAAGCTGACACGCCGTGATATAACTGGAATACTATTAAAAGCGGCGTTAAACCCAGCTCACTCACTCACTCAATTATTTACAGGCAGTCGTCAAAAAGTTGGAAAATTGCTGCGTGCGGGCGGCTTTCAACAACAAACAAACAAGCTAACGGCTTGTTTCTCTCTCATAAGGTATTTGCAGTGGGTAGTCAATGAATAGATCAATAAAGTTGACAGTCACAAGCATTGTTATTTCAGGAGTTGCCACAGCAGACATACAGGAACCATGGTCCACGTTCAAGCTGTCGCGGTGCTTTGAGAACTGACTGATGGAAGTGTCAGAGGAGAAGTAGTTCGCAACCATTATGATTAAGTGTTTTGAACACTCGCGAATGATGAAATACGTTTTAGATAATAGGAATTGATAACCTGACTTTGTATTCATTGAAACGAACAGCGGATACGGCGGATCAAACGCACGCTAGGGGAATGATGACATTAAGTCTTTATATCCCAAATTAACATTAACAAAACCTTTAATTATTTATTATTTGGGATCAGAATTCGAATTGGCGTAGCTGCAGTTTCGCAATTCTGATACTGGTTGTAGTGTTACCGTATTAATGGCAATTCTCGACGAAGTCCAGGGTTCGATTTTCCGGATGAGTATAATGCGTGAAGGCCATTTATGCTGTCTCTCGTCTCTCTGTTGCTGGGACATTGCAAGAACTGGCTGAAGGCAATCTCACTCTTCCTTTTAAACGACTTAGTACGGTATAAAAGTTACAAAATGTGGAATTATATTTTAAGACTACTTTGGGTGTGATCTCAAATCGGCCTCAGCTTCTTTTCAATCCTCTGAATAAGTTGTAGCTACTCATCCTTCTCACGTCAACATCAAAACAATCTAATAAAAGTCGAACTATTTATTTCTGTAAAAACTGTTGAACATTCCGCTAACCACGTTTGCTCAATACGAGGTCCTTTTGAAAGACCGAGAAAGATCGATTTTAGACAAATCAATTTAGTCTTGAACGGCATCGGTTCATCCTTATGTACATTCACGCTGATAAAATCTGCAACGACTTTTCACAATCTCCTCGACGAGCACAGTGTTTACATTGTGAGAAGCTAGAGACAGTTACTGAGTCGGACCACTGATTAGATTTAAATAACCGTCGACCGACGTTTCTAAGTAATAGTTTTGCATCTACATAGAACAGAATTTCTGAAGACTATTTTGAGGAAATTACAAAAGAAAACAAATAAGATATCCACTATTCTCATCATTCAACGGTTTCAGGAAAATAATTGACGTGGACCACGTGTCTATTGCAGCTTTCAGGGGAAATATACTAGCCACATTAAGAAACTGTGCACGGAGAAAATATAGATATAAGGGCACACCGTCCATATATGAAATATAGGTTTGAACACAGCAATTATTGGAGACATTCAAACGCTCATGCACGTGCAATGCGATATGACGTCATTGATGGGGGCCTATGGACGTGCAATGTGTTACTGCACGTGCATCCTGTGCAGCTGTACACAGCATGTGCAACTCAAACTTCGCTGTCACTTTGGAAAGCATGATCTGTGGTCATTCGAAAATTCAAAACTTCTCAGGCGCAGACACAAGCATATCACAAGCAAATCATGCCTAGATTGACAGCTGCACAGCGTCATGAAGCCATCGGAATGATCCGAGCGGAAGTGAGGCAACAACAGGTGGCAACACAATTCCAATGCCATCGTCACACGATATCGGCATTGGTGAGGCGTTATCAGAACACAAATGACGTTGCCGACCACCCACGTTCAGGACGTCCCCGAGTAACGACGCCAAGGCAGGACAGATGGATTCGAGTTACACATCTCCGACACAGGTTCCAAACGGCAGTAACGACGTCCTAGACAATTCCTGGACTGCGCCGTATCCATCCCAACACTGTCAGGAATCGTTTACGTCAGTACGGGATTCGACCACGACGCCCTGCCATACGTCCCATCCTGACACACCATCATCGAGTCAACCGTCTAAGATGGTGTCGAAATCATGTTCGCCAACCTCGAATATGGTGGAGAAATGTTGTCTTTACAGATGAATCGAGGTTCAACATTTCCCACAGTGACGGGCGCCAACGTGTCTATCGGCGTTTGGGAGATTGTTATGCACGCAACTGTATTGTGGAGAGGAATCGTTTTGGAGGTGGCTCTGTGATGATTTGGGGTGGGATAACAGCACGGCACCGAACCCCTTTGGTGATTGTTCAGGGCAATCTCACCGGTGATGGCTACAGAGATCAGATTCTGAGGCCTGTGGTCATTCCTTTCCTGCAACGTCATGGCCCGGGATTGACATTTCAACAGGACAACGCTCGTCCTCACACGGCTAGGGTCGCAATGGATTTCCTTCACCATAACAATGTCATGTTACTGCCATGGCCTGCAATTTCTCCAGATGTCTCCCCAATAGAGCATGTGTGGGATGAAATGGAGCGCCGTCTGCGTCGTCTTCCACATCCTCCAGATAACGTCCGTGACTTGGCACAGGATTTGAGGAGGATATGGCAGGCCATTCCCCAGGCCTTCCATGCCCATTTGGTGGACTCCATGCGTCGCCGATGCACTGCTGTGATTCACGCACAGGGTGGTCATACCCGTTATTGACTTTGTGACTTTGTCGTATGACCCCCTACTCCATTTTGATCTTCTGACGTCATCGGAACAGATGTTGTTCAGGTCCCGTTGACATTTTCTTATGGTCCGATCATTCAGCTGCTACAGCGTCTGCATCATTTTGTTCTTGCTGTGTTGTATTTCAATCCAGAATATATTTTCTCCGTGCACAGTTTCTTTATGTGGCTAGTATACATTGATGTAATTAGTAATAAGTAAATTCAATATGACTCCAACAATGCCTCAAGAAAGAATCAACGAAGTACAGCGTTGTATTAAACACGTTTCTTGCCGAGTAGGACGGTATTTCAGGGGGAAACAAATCACATTACTTAATTGTACATGGAGCAACGAACCAACACATATCTCATGACTTGGGGGGGGGGGGGGGGGGGGGTCGGGTAGCCTAGTGCTTAAAGCGTTCGCTCGTCACGCCGAAGACCCGGGTTCGATTCCCGACATGGGTACAATGTGTGAAGCCCATTTCTGGTGTCCCCCGCCGTGATATTGCTGGAATATTGCTAAAAGCGGCGTAAAACCAAACTCACTCACTCACTCACTCTCATGACTTAGGGGCGCTGCTCAGAGGCGCCAGAAACAAACACAGCCACAATAACCCACTGATAATTCATGTGTCGGGAACTGTGTCAAACATATCATGAAGTACGACCTTTGCTCAGAGTTAACTTCTCAATGATAATTCATATGTAGAGCACTGAGCCACAAATCGTATCACGTCACCAGTGAAGATCCGGGATAGAATAGGTCTTCAGCAATGAAAAAAAATTACTAGTATGCTTGTCGTATGAGGCGACTAACGGGATCAGGTGGTTAGGCTTGCTGATTGATAGTCATGATGTTAATCACTGGTTCAGACTTGATTAATTACAGACCGCCGTCTTATAGCTGAAATATTGCTGAGTGCGACTTTAAACAACAAACACAAAATCGTATCATGTACAATCACGGGATAATATAATTCGAGAGAAATATTGAAATTCAATGCTTGTTCAAACACTCTTAAGATTTTTCCGCTCAATGCCTGTCTATATGCGTCTATATGGTCGGACTGTCAGTGTGTGGTCGTCATCGGAACAGCCCTTGGTCTGATAATTGATGAGCGTTCGATGCGTTCGTTACCAATGCAAGGCTTTGGGGGCGTTTAGCGTTCAGATCAGGGATCGGTTATTTGATGAAGGTTACAACATTCAAGGCTACAGTAAAGCTTTCACAGCATTTCATGGAATTCATGGGGAGAACATTTCCAAACTTGCCCCATCAGTGACAAAAAATTATGTCACATTTAATTCCTTATTTTGACTTGGAACATATGTTCTCGTGTTGAACAATTGACTTGAGACTTGTGTTTGTGACGGTTGCTTTCGGTAGGGCAGGATACGCTCACCTTTTCTCAAAACACCTGTGCCATCATTATTTGATAGTGAGTGAGTGAGTGAGTTGGGTTTAACGCCGCTTTTAACAGTTTTTAACAGTATTCAAGTTGTATCACAGCATGTCAGCTTAATGTGGGATGAAAAAGCCTGGGGTGATGGGGGTCTAAGACGTTTACCACTTCGGTGAAACCCATGAGCACGGGTATGGTGCTGACAAACCTAGAAACATAATCGGGGCGAACCGGGATTCGAACCCACAATCATAGGTTTCTGGCTTGCCCAAGGGAAGCAACTCTGCACAGCGAAGACGACTGGGCCACCTGTGCCACCCCTCTCCCCCATTATTTGATATTGTTGGAATCGTAAATAGATTTTTAGTAGATCTTTCTTATGTTTATGAATATGGTTTCTCTTGCCTTTAGTTATTTATATTTATTAATATAAGTATCAATATTTCGGGCGACAGAGACTGAGTACCGTTTTTGTCGTCTGCATTAGCCGCCGTGATATCAATTGCTTGAATATTGCAATACGCAGCGTAAAACAATACTCACTCTTCAGTTTTACAATACAGCTTTATCATCACTTAGGAGATAAACATACTGTGTTTTCAATGTAGAGCTAGGTTACCTGTAGATTTTGCAGTGTAAAGTAGAACAACTTTAATAGTTTGATTCATATGTGCAAATTGTGGAATATGAAACTCAGCTTGAATACTTACTTTAAAAAACCTATTCACCTGTACAAGCTGGTAATATTAGTAATAAAACATTTATGTTTTCATAGGGGCGGTCGGGTAGCCTAGTGGTTAAAGCGTTCGCTCGTCACGCCGAAGACCCGGGTTCGATTCCCGACATGGGTACAATGTGTGAAGCCCATTTGTGGTGTCCCCCGCCGTGATATTGCTGGAATATTGCTAAAAGCGGCGTAAAACCATTCTCACTCACTCACTATGTTTTCATAATGAGTAACGCTGCATACCGACTTGAAATGACAGATTAATATTTAATAACTTGGAATATAACACACCCTTTTGATAACGAATACTGTCCATACATCAAAATAACAAAATCACCTGTCAAAACACTTTAATATGAAATTATAATGACATTGTACTTGTTGTACACTTTGTATATTGGCACATTCAATAGTACTCATGTAACACCGGTGGTGGTTTTATTTGAGTAATAAACTTGTGTAATTAATTGGTGAAATATGATCCTGCTCAAAAGCTGTACTCAAGCTGACACCCATGACGTCATCGCCCGCGCATACCCGGTAGACAACAAGCTGGGGGCTGCAAGAGCACATCCCCGTCAACGCCGGATGGTTTGCCCATTGGCTATGTTGAGGTGGATGTCCTCGTAACTCTCCATACCTTAACAATAATGAAACAGAGGCCCCGCAGGAGCCGAGGCCAATTATTTTTAAGGAATGGAGAGTTACGAGGTTATCCCCCTACTTAAACACATCCCTACTTTTCCATTCTGATAAATCATTCTCCTGTGGATTTTTTTTGGAAAAATAAACCAGAACTCTCAGAAGCCTGTATTTATTCTGTGTGAGTCACCCTTGCGTGTTGCACGAGGAATGCTGTTACTGTTGCACGTGCACCAAGCTCCGTCGCGAGTTGATATTTACAATGCATGGTACATGGCTCTTCATAATTTTGCGAGGTCCTAAACCAGTATTACCAATCGTTTGCACGTTGTAAATACATGCTGATGGGTATTACAGTAAATAAGGAGCCCTGAACAAGGATACATATGTTGACCTGATTATTTTCTCGTCAAAGGTTTATCTTATTGCTGTGCATTTGAAATTTTTTAAAGGTAACCTACTGTAACACAACATTACATATAATTTATTATTTTTGAGCTTTTAAGGTTTATGCAATTCCAAGTATTTATACTCTTCCAAGTGCAAATTAATTACAACATTGTCTTAAAAAATAATGGAGCGTTTGAACAATAGAATGACGTCACAGATATGTTTTAACAGCAGAAGAAATGTAATAGGCAAGGTCGTGACAACCAGTCAGCACATATAGACTGACAAAGTCTTAAGATATAAATGTATAACTGTGCAAGAAAAATCCTAAGATTGCTTTAGTCCAAGATTGTTCGTAACAGGGCCGTTGCTCAGAGGCGCCAGAATATTTCTGTTGGAGATTGACGTTCCATAGGTCATCCTTCTTGAAAGGGAATTAGTAAAAATTGTATCTACTTCGCTGAAGTGTATTGAGATTGATTACAGTGACCACGGTCAGTAATGCATATTTGATTCAATCTTCTGTCCTGGAAGATTCACGCGATCTGGCAATCTATGCTGTCCGTCACGGCTAATGGCGATTGTCCGTAATACAAACTCTCCCGTAGACAGAAGGCCACGTGTAGAACGAATATTAGGAAACATCGTTCGCGATATATATGAGAAATTAAGTTGTCAGTACGTATAGACACAGAGGCCACTGTCTGACATACATCATAAAGTCAAGTCCTAGATCTCCATCGCAGATTATTGAATTATGAGTGCGTGAGTTGGGTTATCATGCCTTGAAAAGCAGACCAGTTATATTAGGGTTCGCCAGCGTGTGTTGGGGTGGTTTAATGAAGGATAACATAGTGTAGATGTGTTACACTGTGGAGAAACCAGCGAGCACGGCACGGTGCTGACAAACTAAGTGTCATGATCCCTGCGAATCTTTGATTCGAACCCACAACCATCGCATCCTTGCAAGGCTAAGGGACACAACTCTTCACTGTGATCTGCATGGTTCAAGAAACGGAGATGAGATGACATTTATAATCTGATTGATAAGTGCAGGTTACATTTTTACAAGTCTTCACGAAAACTGAATTAAAATCATTCAAAATGAATGGATTAGTTTGATGAGCATGTCTGTTGCAGTCTAATTAAATGCACATTTTCGGATTATTATTATTAATATTACTTAGACCGTTCTAAATTTGAAACAACAGTGGCTAAAATAATGTCTGATGCAATTCCCTACTGAGTGAGTGAGTGAGTGTGGTTGTACACCGCTTTTAGCAATATTCACACATTGTACCCATGTCGGGAATCGAACCCGGGTCTTCGGCGTGACGAGCGAACGCTTTTACCACTAGACTACCTCCCCCCCCACCCCCCCACCCCCCACCCCCCGCCTCCCACCTACTTTGACTTGAATCACATGTTCCTTTAGGTGAACATTTACCTTGCCTTTGCATGTGTTTGTAACGGATTGCGTCAGTCGAGCAGGATGCGAGTCATGAACACATGCTCATTACATGGTCGGAACAATACAATCGACTCTGCTCTCAGCAGAAATTTCTTATTATTTTGGAAAGGGTTAATTTTATTTAATTGACACTCGAAGAAAATAAAGAAAGGCATGTTTTGAAAAATCGATGGCCAGACGGTGACTGTGTGTTTAACCCTTCGACGTTCTGGAAAGTGTTCCTCGTTATTATTATACGTATATCGTCAACGCCAGCTAATAATCAGTCTTGTTTATATGTCAAAATCGGGTGGTCAGGCTCGCAGTGATTGACATCATGAGCATCGATCTACGCAACTGGGATACGATGACATGCATCAACCAAGTCAGGTAGCCTGACCACCCGATCCCGATAGTCGTCTCTTACAACAAGCATAGTCGCCCATTACGGCAAGCATGGGGTGTTGTAGGCCTATTTTAACTCGGATCATCACGGGTCTTTGCAGATACGGGTGAATTTCCAACATGTGGTAAAATAGTCATCTTCAGTCAGGAACCTGATCATAGTTAATTTGTCTCTTAAAATAAAGAATTCGGCCTTTTTCAGTCAGTTTTCCCCTACCACTGTATTTGAACTTGTAAGTGAACAAAAGAGGCTAATTGTCAGCCTTTGGAACGTGTCTGATAATTTCAATACACACGTTAGATTCAAACTGATTTTAGGAAATATAATTTCTCTGAGTAGGATAATACCGCTTTTGATTGTTCCACACCAAAAGCAGCTTTTTTTACTGTTATGTTCCTGTTACTTGTTCAAATGAAATACAGGCTGTGACCGACCACACAGTACAAGGATAATAGTGGTTTATTCTGTACCCGAAACATTAAACCCTCGAAGATTGTATAAACCATTTACGCTAATAGGGTGATTTGGTTCTCTCGACTGCAAGAATATTTCATGCTTGAACGTGTTTATTTCTGACTGATTTGCAAAAAAATCTATACATGTCTTGAAATATTCACAGAAAGTCTTAAGTGGTATCTTGACTGAAATACCAGTATTGATCGGTGTTGTCTGTAATACCAGAACTGAAATTGCCTAAATGCCTGTTAGCAGTCTCGCCAACACTAAATAGAACGTTGTAAACCTTCCAACGGCATCGATTACATGTAACATAGAAATATAATATTTGCGAAATACCTCTTTCCACAATCATAAGAAATATCTTCTAAGATGCAATTTACAACCAAATTGCCGTTGAAAAGAAACATACACTTGAAAATTGAATTTCACCTAAAGATACAAACGTTATCGAAACGCTACTAGTCTGACAACAGGCGCCGAATCTCTGCCTACTTCAGGTCAAAAACACAACTATGATACCCGTAGCTAAGACATCACCATCGAATAACTATTTCTTGTTTGTTTCATTTTTAGACATCACGCGGGACTTATTGGCCCCTATGATCTGCTTAATTTTTGAAAAAAAATTTTTTTTACAAAATTTGTTATGCAAATAATCAGATGAATTCATATGAAATATGAACATACTTTGCTTTTAACAACACTTAACGTATAGGTGAGACTAAAATGTTTCAATATTGCTGGATTTTTTGGTCAGTGTATCCAAGCTTAGGAGATACTTTGTTGTTTAACTCCGCACTCAGCAATGGTCCAGCTCTATGACGGAGGCCAGTATATAATCGGACCAGGCAATCCAGTGGTTGATATAATGAGCATCGATCCACGCATTTGGGATAAGATGACATACATCAACCAAGTCAGCGAGCCTGACCACCCGATCCCGTTAGTCGTCTCTTACGACAAGCATAGTCACCTTTTACGGCAAGCATGGGGTGCTGAAGACCTATTTTAACTCGGATCATCACGAGTCGTTGGAGATACAGGAGAGTTTCCAACATGTGGTAAAATAGTCATCTTCAGTCAGGAACCTGATCATAGTTAATTTGTCTCTTAAAATAAAGAATTCGGCCTTTTTCAGTCAGTTTTACCCTACCACTGTATTTGAACTTGTAAGTGAACAAAAGAGGCTAATTGTCAGCCTTTTGAACGTGTCTGATAATTTCAATATTTTAAAGTTGATATTTTCATTGGGCAAAGAAGGATCCCTTAGATGTGAGAGCGTTGTGGGAATGGGAGGTGTGTGGGTTGTTGGGTCGTATAGAAGGATGCGTCCATTGTGAACATTGTACCCAAACTAAGTAAATTGCGACATACCATTTCTAAACATTGTCGTTATTAAACCAACAGGTAACGCTCGACGTACATATTGATACTTTTCACAGATGGCCCGAGCTAAAATTTAAAATGAAGTAACATATGTCGAGTAATCGATTTGAGGTTGTCGATTATGAATTTTCTAAATTTAGAATATCAAACTCGTGACTATTGATTTTCATTTCAATGTTTCCTAATGAACTGAAATGCAGCCTTGACGGAATGGATGCTGTGTAAACATGGACTTATTGACCATTGTCATCATTCATAGAGAGCCACAGGCACTGCCAACATGTCATTGTCATAATAGCTATGCATAGTGTTTACACATGGATCGTAATTTTAAACTGTGGCACACACAGCGAATATTGCTCCTGCATAAAATACTTCGGCGAAATAGAATCCTCTGATAATTCCATTAGTCTGAGTATTGTTCCAGAACCAGCAATGGATATCAGAGTATTGTTTCAGATACAATATGTCCTCTTTTTTGTTTGTTGTTTAATGCTGCATCCAAAGATATTCCAGCTATATGACGGCAATAACATGTTCAGCGGCCCACACACGTATGCCATTATGAAGTTGTGCGTTGGACCGTTTTGAAGCGTCGAAGATGGTATTGCTTGCTATTACTTTATAGTGTTACATACAGAATTGTATAAGACTATTTTGTAGTGCCAGAGATGGTATTTTATAAACCGTATTACCCGATATTGAATTGGGTTCCTGACACCCTCGGGTAAACCCAGTTACCAGCTCATCTTGCAAGCTCAGGTTTTGAAGCGGTTCTCTTCCAAACCTAGGTTTTGAAATGGGTAACTTCTGGAATGTTGGAAAATCATGCCTCCTCGTTTTGGGTTGAAAATGGAAAGACGCAAGATGACCGAGTTACTTCCACAGATGTGTTGGACCATTTTGTACTCTCGATTTGGTATTCTAAAATATATCACTCATCGATTTCTGAACAGGGTAAAACATGTAAAACATATGGTATCCTTGAAATATATCAGTCATCTATATCAAAACATGGTAAAAACATGGTGAAACATTTCATTCCTTTATTCATGGAGTATTTGTCTCTGAACGTAGTGACCATCTGACTCCTATTTAGATCTCTACATAAATAGTGACGAAGACCTATCCACAAGACTGTATGACAAGAGGGATGACTTCAACTTCAACAGTCAGCACTCCCTTCATGGGGACCAATATGCCTCTGGTGTCTACTTTCACGACTTTTGAGGTACATTCAACCAAGCTCTTTCTGCGAAGATTTCAAAGTGTTCCATCCTCTTCATGCTCAAAAGATGTTTGCTCAAGGTTACAATATTCAAGACCTCACCCTTGAAATGCTTTCAAAACGATTTATAGTAGGCGTGGATGACATTTCCAAGTTAGCCGCCTCAGTGAAACACATCTTTACAATTCCCTATTTTGCCTTGCCTTGCATGTGTTTGTTACGCGTACGGGTGCCACCAGTGAGCAGGATACGGTCACCTTTTCGCGAACACCTGGTACCGTCACTATTTGATAGTGACTCATAAACACATGATCCTGATATAGTCGGAATCGTAAAATGGACTCTCATTTTTTACGATCTTTATGATATGGAAAGGGCTTTTAGCAAAGTCATATTGTTGATCATGTTTGTTGTTTATCATATAGCACGAAATATGCCGAAACAAGGCTCGAGACGAAACAAATCCAAGTTAAACAATACCGATGGCAAAAGGCTAAAAAGATAGTCCAAATTTATCATCGTTGTTACCATGGCTATTGTAGCATGAGACACTGAACAGATATTGTCACATGATTTCCATATATTTCTGAAGATAGGACGTCAGATGGTCCTAGTTTGTAAGCCATATTCGAACGTCAGAACGGTTCCTGTTATTGCAATGTCGCTGAACAGAAAGATGAGGTTATTGCGTAGCTGGGCGTCGCGGAGTCGCGCGGAGTCTTCCGGTCTATTTGATGTGCAATACACTGAGGGACGACATTATCACGTTCTTGCGATCCCGACCTTTGGAATCCAGCATGAATTACCAAAAAAAAAACGATATCAAATATGAGATTAGATGCGTAGTAAAGGTTATAATTCACATTGGAAGTAGTCAATTTCGTTCTAATGAGTATTTCTCATCATCCTCGAGGCGCTGCTTTCAAGGTCAATTCTGTGGTTTTCCATTTTCTAGTTCCTTAAGGCTGTGCGTGCTCGTCTGACAAGCGATGGTGTCAGTCTTCATACAGAACGGCTGAGCAGTCTGGGATTTGTGATCGTTTAGTACATGACTTAGTTGGAAAATGTAGGCGACCAGGATTTGGATATTTTCCAATGCCTACCGAATATTCACTGTCAAATCAGACAGTTTTGAATACAGACGTTATAGTAATAGTTTGTCAAAACAGCGTCACGTTCCATATAATTTTATTTGTTTGCCGTTTAACGCCACACTGAGCAATATTCTCGCTATATGCCAAAGGCATGTAGGTAATCGAGGCTGGTCCAGACACACTTGATTTTTTCAGTTGCCAGGCAAAAGGAAGTATACAGCTATGTTTGATGCTGGCTTAAAGTGAAACATACAACAATCTCATTAAAATCAGATCTAAATCTCGCTACGGCTAAACAAAGATCTGAGGACATCCCATTACGGATCACGTCAGACCGACCTTGCACAAACTTTGACGAACCAATGGAATGACCAATCAGAAGGCAGCTTTCTCGTGCTTTACGGCATTAAATTCAAATTGGCGACTACGCATCGAAACATATTTTGACAAATTCTCGATTACAAATTTGAAACCAGAATAAAAGATTATTCTGGAATGGCTAATGGTTCAGATTGTATGGCCATTTCTGGTGTCCCCCGCCGTGATATTGCTGGAATGTTGCTAAAAACGGCGTAAAACCATACTCAGTCAGTCAGTCAGATTGTATGGATTCAGTCGTTAAACCCGTAACTATCGTTCGGAATACCCTGTGTTAAAGTTTTCGAGGTTGCATGATTTAGAAATCACATTTCGACTGTCACTTTCATAATCTGGTAAGAGACGCTCTGATTGTTCGGATGAAAGGTCGTTCTGACGTGACCCCTAATGGGATGTCTTCAGATCTTTGTTTAGCGGTAGCGAGAACTAAGGTCTGGTTTTAATGAGATTGAACAAACAAGAAATGGTTATTCGATTCGTACCACGCCTTCTTGCAATGATGACACACAATCAACCAAGTCATCGAGCCTGACCACCCGAATGGACTCGAATAGTTTCGTTGTAGTACTAATGTGAATTAGATTTTTCTGCGAAGTTCTATTGAAAATATATCATTCATACTTGGTTCCACAAACTTTAAATGACTTATATTAAACATCACAAATAGCAGTGTACTCTTTCGTACGATGGTGACACCACTACTTGTCAGACGAGCAAACAGCCTTGAGGAACTAGATAATGGAAAACCACAGAATTGACTTTGGCAGCAATGACGGGGTAGAACGCATCGAGGAGATGAGAAATACTCATTTAGAACGATATCGACTACTGCCACTATCAACCAGCCTTTACCTCGAATCTACGTCTCATATTGGAAATCGGGAGAGTTTGCATTTTGGGCTGGTTTCCAAATTTCGGGATCTCGGGAACGTGCAAGATACATCAGAGTATTCAACGTCTGATATTAAAAACTCGCTTTTTCTTGCTGGTACAATTCACATAGTTAGCCCTGATTTGATAACCTTGGATTAGGATTCTTGCCGTGGTAGACCCGTGTCATTTTATGCATACAGGGAAGGTTTTTGAAAGGATAATATTCGAAGGGTTTCGATCAAACGGGCATCGTAACACACGACTTGATTGATAGGATCTACTTTTATTGTGACTATTTCGCTATTATACAGCCAGCCCATCTCAACCTCACGTTCCCTCTGTACGAGGTCGCAGATCTTTTATTCCAGTATTCAGATTCAATGACATAGCATGTAGCAGTCCGAGGGGACCATGTCCATACTTGAGACGCTTGCCAAAAGAACCCAATCTAATAATTCATCAGAAGCTAGATACGAAATCCTTCACTTTTGGCATGTGTTTGCATTTAATCCAATTCCAGCAGGTTGACATTAAATCGAAAGATATCCCGACTGCAGTTAAAATATTTAAACCTCACGTTAAAAACCTTTTCTAAAAATAGAACCGTGAGGTCACGCTTACAACTTCTCTTTCAAGTTTAATGGTTGTGTTGTATCAGATTACAGAGTAGTTTAAAAAATCATTGTAGGTAAGTAAGCATCGTAGAAGCAGAAACAATTGATCTCTGGAAGAAATTAAAATTCCTTGCCAAAATAGACGATCGGAATCCGACTAATTATTACTCAGCTAGGCACGAACTTAGTCGGATCCAATATTGACTTAGTTTAACCAGTCTTTGAAAATCCGCTTCAACGAGATCGTTCCTATGTGAGTCCACAGATGTCTGCATGCTGTTTATGCCCGATCCATCGTAATCACTCTGTCGTAAATAAGTAACGATGATCGACAATCGATGGCCCACAGGTCAAATTGGGTTCCATCTTCATGTTTTGTATTGATTTCACATTTAGGGTGAGGGTGACGTCTACCAGGAAGTGATCAAACGCTAGACAGGGAGGCAGGGTGCCATTTGGCTCGTATATTTGAAGGTCGTGAAACTGAAGCTCAATACAAAATGGATAATAGCTATTCATACACTGTCATTGTTTGGTATAATAACGACCGAGCAGAAGTTCTGAGAGTATACTTTACAAGAGATTATGATTTTCTGTGCAGTGAAAACCCCAGATTTGTTTAAGGTATAATCATAGTATTAATGGCGCGCGCTGCGTGCGTGTGTGCGTGCGTGCGTGCGTGCTTGCGTGTGTGTGTGTGAGGTGAGGGGTCACTCACGAATAAACAGGATTTTGGTTTATTTTCTTCCGGGATTCAGCCCTACGTTAGTTAATCCAGCATGTCGTGTGTGATACTACTATCGAACACATGGCCTCGATGAAAGAGACGTCAACGCTTCAAGACCAAACGTGCTTCTTCCAAGCAACAAAGATGCAGGATGAGACTTACATTCAATGTGGTTTGCAGCCTAATCGTTAAATTGCCCGGCACAAGCTATTATATCAAAAAATGAAGTGGCCACCCCATGAAACAGACACCCTCAATGGAACTATATCACATCTTTGTGCGTGATGTCAGGAACCAAGAATAAAGGACGTCTAACACAAATTGGAATATCTAAGTGGTTTGGCAGAAACGCTATGGTTCGACTGCAGAATACTAATAATGCACTTGAATTGGTTGGTATGGCTTTACGCCGCTTTTAGCAATACTGCAGCGGCATGATGTCGGGGACGCCATGACTTGATCTAGAATTGCACTCAAATTAGAAATGGGTGTTCAGGGTGATTTTATAACCACTTGGCAACCCCGTCATGAACAACGACAGACTATATACTGAGAACAGGTTCTTATTAGGCTGGGGATTATAATCTACATACATGCTTCAGATAACGTTGCTTGCCCTCAGATTTTACTTTTATTGTCAGTGCGTGGCTGTGCCTCGTCAGACAAAAACATAATCTGCATGTTTCCAATTAAGTTTCGATTTTCTCTCATCTGAATACAGGTCCAACAGAGTGGTAATTTAGTGCAATGCTCAGTGAGTGAGTGAGTGAGTATGGTTTTACGCCGCTTTTAGCAATATTCCAGCAATATCACGGCGGGGGACACCAGAAATGGGCTTCACACAGTGCAATGCTCAGACGAAACTTTTGAAAAATGTTGGAGTGCTTGCATAAAACTGTTGATTTACATTTGTCAAATGAAGAAAGAACTCCGAAACCGTCAAAGTTCACGTGTATCGGCACGTGTGATTGGCATTCTCGGAATGGAATCTACTAGATATGCCTATTTTCTTACTGTTTGAGTATGCGTGTATCTAATCTCATGTGGCGTCACTACATACATAACGCAGATTGATTTGGACATGAACGTTCGTCAACGAGAAAGCTGGTTAGGTTTTTTGACAGATTATTCTAAACGTGTCTTGATCAATGTCATTAAGTTCTGATTGCTGCATAATTTATTTAAAATGACGAAGAAGGAGTTTAATGAAAACTTTCAAGCATGCCTTCTATCACTCTCTTGAAATGACACGTCAATACCATCCAACAATGACTAGATTATCCAAGTGATGAGTGAGTATTAATTGTATTTGTAGTCAACAAGCGACAGCATTTCTGCCAGGTGTGAATTAATGTTTTAGTCCCGAGCCTTGAGGACCTTACAACATTAGTTCATTATGGACAGATCATCTGACATTACTCGTTGCCAAAAGGGTATTCTTTTGTAGCCCTTGGTAATTTTTTTGAGAATACTTAGAAAACAATACATTACTCGACTACTGACGCCGACATAAATTCCTTTGTGACATCGTGGACAATGATTGACTTCATCGTTATGAAGCAAAAACTATATATGTTCAGTGGGAATTATTGAAACTAATTTCACCTATATCAATGTCCCATGGGTCAGCATGATAAATTTTCTCGCCTATCACGAAGAAGGACACCAAAAATGGACTTCACTCAATGTACATAAATCGGGAAAAGATGTATGTTACGTTAATGTTATTTGTTTTAATGAAATACAGGATGTGACTGACAGCACAGTACAAGGATAATAGTGGTTTGTTTTCTACCCGAAACATTAAACCCTCGAAGATTGTATAAACGATTTACGCTAATAGGGTGTTTTGGTTCTCTCGACTGCAAGAATATTTCATGCTTGAACGTGTTTATTTCTGACTGATTTGCAAAAAATCTAAACCCGTCTTGAAATATTCACAGAAAATCTTAAGTGGTGTCTTGACTGAAATACCAGTATTGATCGGTGTTGTCTGTAATACCAGAACTGAAATTGCCTAAATGCCTGTTCGCAGTCTTACCTAGAATAAATAGAACGTTGTAAACCTTCCAACGGCATCGATTACATGTAACATAGTACTATAATATTCACGAAATGCCTCTTTCCACAATCATAAGAAATCTCTTCTAAAATGCAATTTACAACCAAATTGCCGATAAAAAGAAACAAACACTTGAAAATTGAATTTCACCTAAAAATACATACATTATCGAAATGTTACTTGTCTGACAACAGACGCCGAAACCCTGCCTACTTCAGGTCCAAAACACAACAATGATACCCGTAGCAAAGACATCACCATCGAATAACCATTTCTTGTTTGTCTCATTTTTAGACATCATCATATATGTGTGTATACTTTCTTTTGCCCGTCAGTTTACGTTAAAATATGAAATGGATAGATCTATGTAAGACTATTGAAGCCTAATCAACTAAATTAATGATTTAATACTGCACTTTGAACATACTTCGGTAGGAATACCTTTTTACGTTAGTCATTCGTTACTTAAAGCGGTAATCTGGAATAAACTATCATCGACTTAGCGTTATACTGATAAGAACAAGGACATGATAGAGCATAACTGAAGAATCGGGATCGATTGACCACAAGAGACAGAGTATGACGCGGGAATTATTGGCCCCTATGATCTGCTTAATTTTGGAAAAGAACAAAACTTACAAAAATCGTTATGCAGATCATCTGATGTACTCATATGAAATATGAACATACTTTGCTTTTAACAACACTTAGCGTAGAGGTGAGACTATAATGTTTCTATAACGGATTTTTTGGTTCTCAGGAGGCGCTTTTATTAAATATGAGGATGAGTCAGTGTATCCAAGCTTCGGAGATACAACTTTGTTTAACGCCGCAATGAGCAATGTTCCAGCTATATGACGGAGGTCTGTAAAAAATCGGATGAGACAACCCAGTGATTGATATCATGAGCATCGACCCACGCATTTGGGAAACCATGACATGTATCAACCAAGTCAGCGAGCCTGACCACCCGATCCCGTTAGTCGTCTCTTAGGACAAGCATAGTCGCCTTTTACGGCAAGCATGGGGTGCTGTAGACCTATTTTATCTCGGATCATCACGGGTCGTTGGAGACACAGGTGAATTTCCAACATGTGGCAAAATAGTCATCTTCAGTCAGGAACCTGATCATAGTTAATTTGTCTCTTAAAATAAAGAATTCGGCCTTTTTCAGTCAGTTTTCCCCTACCACTGTATTTGAACTTGTAAGTGAACAAAAGAGGCTAATTGTCAGCCTTTGGAACGTGTCTGATAATTTCAATATTTTAAAGTTGATATTATCATTGGGCAAAGAAGGATCCCTTAGATGTGAGAGCGTTGTGGGAATGGGAGATGTGTGGGTTGTTGGATCGTATAGAAGGATGCGTTCATTGTGAACATTGTACCCAAACTAAGTAAATTGCGACATACCATTTCTTGAGAGGGTCGTTATTAAACCAACAGGTAACGCTCGACGTACATATTGATACTTTTCACAGATGGCCCGAGCTAAAATTTTAAATGAAGTAATATATGTCGAGTAATGGACTTGAGGTTGTCGATTATGAATTTTCTAAATTTAGAGTATCAAACTCGTGACTATTGATTTTCATTTCAGTGTTTTAAATTCATCATGTCATGACCCCAGCTAGTCCATGCCGCACGTGGTTTTCTCTCGCACGCTTTGAGCGAATTCCTTTTATACCGCGATACACTGTATTGTTTCATTGTAAGCTATGTCGATGTTTTCTTATTTGTTTTCTGGTATTTCTTGAATTTAGACCGTTCATAAGTTGAATAAAACACGCCTCTTCGTTTTTGGTTGAAAATGTAAAAACTTTAGCTCGGGCCTTTCCCTCCCTAGCGGTTTTACTTTTTCAACCAAAAACGAAGAGGCGTGTTTTATCCTACACGTAAGGCACCAGATGATAGAGTTACTTCCACAGTTGTGTCGGGCCATTTTGTACTCTCGATTTGGTATTCTAAAAATATATCACTCATCGATTTCTGAACAGGGTGAAAAACATGGTAAAAGATTTGGTATTCTTACAATAAATCAGTCATTTATTTTTAAACATGGTAAAAACATTGTGAAACATTTCATTCCTTGATTCATGGAGTATTTGTCTCTGAACGTAGAATCCAAACTAAGTAAATTGCGACATACCATTTCTTAACATTGTCGTTATTAAACCAACAGGTAACGCTCGACGTACATATTGATACTTTTCACAGATGGCCCGAGCTAAAATTTAAAATGAAGTAACATATGTCGAGTAATCGATTTGAGGTTGTCGATTATGAATTTTCTAAATTTAGAATATCAAACTCGTGACTATTGATTTTCATTTCAATGTTTCCTAACGAACTGAAATGCAGCCTTGACGGAATGGATGCTGTGTAAACATGGACTTATTGACCATTGTCATCATTCATAGAGAGCCACAGGCACTGCCAACATGTCATTGTCATAATAGCTATGCATAGTGTTTACACATTGATCGTAATTTTAAACCGTGGCACACACAGCGAATATTGCTCCTGCATAAAATACTTCGGCAAAATAGAATCCTCTGATAATTCCATTAGTCTGAGTATTGTTCCAGAACCAGCAATGGATATCAGAGTATTGTTTCAGAGACAGCATGTCCTCTTTTTTGTTTGTTGTTTAATGCTGCATCTATTTGCCATTACTTTACAGTGTTAAATACAGAATTGTATCAGACCTTCTGTGGTGGCAAAGATAGAATATTTTAAGCCCTTCACCGTATCGCCCTATATTGCATTGGGTTCCTGACAACCTCGGGCAAACCTAGTTACCAGCTCATCTTCCAAACCTGGGTTTTGAAATGGGTCACTTCTAAACCTGTTTTGAGGTTTTACAATTAACGTTTCATAACCTTGCAATTCTGTGATGATTAGTTAAAAGTCACAATATGTTTTGAATCGAACTTGCAAACTCAAATGTCTTATTAAGTTTTGTAACCCACTGTTGTCCCACTGAGCTACCGAGGTAGGTGATAAGCAGTTGTTAAATTTATCATGTCATGACCCCAGCTAGTCCATGCTGCACGTGGTTTTCTCTCGCACGCTATGAGCGAATTCCTTTCATACCGCAATACACTGTATTGTTTCATTGTAAGGTATGTCAATGTTTTCTTTTTTCTTCTTCTGGTATTTCCTGAATTTAGACCGATGTAAAAATTTAGCCCGGGCCTTTCCCTCGCTAGCGGTTTTACTTTTTCAACCAAAAACGAAGAGGCGTGTTTTATCCTACACGTAAGGCACCAGATGATAGAGTTACCTCCACAGTTGTGGCGGGCCATTTTCAACTCTCAATTTAGCATTCTAAAAATATATCACTCATCGATTTCTGAACAGGGTAAAAAACATGGTAAAACATTTGGTATTCTTACAATAAATCAGTCATTTATATCTAAACATGGTAAAAACATTGTGAAACATTTCATTCCTTGATTCATTGACTATTTGTCTCTGAACGTAGTGGCCATCTGACTCCTATTTAGATCTCTGCATGAAGAGTGACGAAGACCTATCCACAAGACTGTATGACAAGAGGGATGACTTCAACTTTCCAACCGTCAGCACCCCCTTCATGGGGACCAACATGCCTCTGGTGTCTACTTTCACGACTTTTGAGGTACATTCAACCATGCTCTTTTTGCGAAGATTTCAAAGAGTGCCATACGGTTCATGCTCAAAAGATGTTTACCCAAAGTTACAATATTCAAGACCTCAAGCTAGAAATGCTTTCAAAACGATTTATAGTAGGCGTGGAGGGCATTTTCAAGTTAGCCGCCTCAGTGAAACACATCTCATGCAGTTCCCTATTTTGACTTGCCTTGCATGTGTTTGTTACGCGTACGGGTGCCACCAGTGAGCAGGATACGGTCACCTTTTCGCGAACACCTGATCCCGTCACTATTTGATAGTGACTCATAAACACATGATCCTGATATAGTCGGAATCGTAAAATGGACTCTCATTTTTTACGATCTTTATGATATGGAAAAGGCTTTTTAGCAAAGTCATATTGTTGATCATGTTTGTTGTTTATCATCTAGCACGAAATATGCCGAAACAAGGCTTGAGACGAAACAAATCCAAGTTAAACAATACCGATGGCAAAAGGCTAAAAAGATAGTCCAAATTTATCATCGTTGTTACCATGGCTATTGTAGCATGAGACACTGAATAGATATTGTCACACGATTTCCATATATTGCTGAAGATAGGACGTCAGATGGTCCTAGTTTGTAAGCCATTCGAACGTCAGAACGGTTCCTGTTATTGCAATGTCGCTGAACAGAAAGATGAGGTTATTGCGTAGCTGGGCGTCGCGGAGTCGCGCGGAGTCTTCCGGTCTATTTGATGTGCAATACACTGAGGGACATTATCGCGTTCTCGAGATCCCGACCTTTGGAATCCAGCATGAATTACCAAAAATATCCCGATATCAAATATGAGATTAGATTCGTAGTAAAGGTTTTATTCACAGTGGAAGTAGTCAATTTCGTTCTAATGAGTATTTCTCATCATCCTGGAGGCGCTGCTTTCAAGGTCAATTCTGTGGTTTTCCATTTTCTAGTTCCTTAAGGTTGTGCGTGCTCGTCTGACAAGCGGTGGTGTCAGTCTTCATACAGAACGGCTGAGCAGCCTGGCATTTGTGATGTTTTAGTACATGACTTAGTTGTTAAAGGTAGGCGACCAGGGTTTGGATATTTTACAATGCTTACCGAATATTCACTGTGAAACCAGACAGTTTTGAATACAGATGTTATAGTAATAGTTTGCCAAAACAGCGTCACGTTCCATACAATTAAATTTGTTTGCCATTTAACGCCACACTGAGCAATATTCTCGCTATATGCCAAAAGCCTGTAGGTAATCAAGGCTGGTCCAGACACACTTGATTTTTTCAATTGCCAGACAAAAGGAAGTATACAGATATGTTTGATGGTGGATAAAAGTGAAACATACAACAATCTCATTAAAATCAGATCTAAATCTCGCTAGGGCTAAACAAAAATCTAAGGACATCCCATTACGGGTCACGTCAGACCGACCTTGTGCGAACTACGCTTTGAAACATATTTTGACAAATTCTCGATTACAAATTTCAAACCAGAACAAAAGAACATTCTGGAATGGCTAATAGATGGTCCAGATTGCGTGGATTCAGTCGTTAAATCCGTAACTATCGTTCGGAATACCCTGTGTTAAAGTTTTCGAGGTTGCATCATTTAGAAATCACATTCCGACTGTCACTTTCATAATCTGGTATGAGACGCTCTGATTGGTCGGATGAAAGGTCGTTCTGACGTGACCCCTAATGGGATGTCTTCAGATCTTTGTTTAGCGGTAGCGAGAACTAAGGTCTGATTTTAATGAGATTGAACAAACAAGAAATGGTTATTCGATGGCAGTATATATGATACGGGTATCAAAGTTATGAGTAACGTACCACGCCTTCTGGCTATGATGGGGGCGGTCGGGTAGCCTAGTGGTTAAAGCGTTCGCTCGTCACGCCGAAGACCCGGGTTCGATTCCCGACATGGGTACAATGTGTGAAGCCCATTTCTGGTGTCCCCCGCCGTGATATTGCTGGAATATTGCTAAAAGCGGCGTAAAACCATACTCACTCACTCACTCACTCTGGCTATGATGACACACAATCAATCAAGTCATCGAGCCTGACCACCCTAATGGACTCGAATAGTTTCGTTGTAGTACTAATGTGAATTAGATTTTTCTGCGAAGTTCTATTGAAAATAAATCATTTATACTTGGTTCCACAAACTTTATATGACTTATATTAAACATCACAAATAGCAGTGTACTCTTTCGTACGATGGTGACAACACTACTTGTCAGACGAGCAAACAGCCTTGAGGAACTAGATAATGGAAAACCACAGAATTGACTTTGACAGCAATGACGGGGTAGAACGCATCGAGGAGATGAGAAATACTCATTTAGAACGATATCGACTACTGCCACTATCAACCAGCCTTTACCTCGAATCTACGTCTCATATTGGAAATCGGGAGAGTTTGCATTTTGGGCTGGTTTCCAAATTTCGGGATCTCGGGAACGTGCAAGATCCATCAGAGTATTCAACGTCTGATATTAAAAACTCGCTTTTTCTTGCTGGTGCAATTCACATAGTTAGCCCTGATTTGATAACCTTGGATTAGTATTCTTGCCGTGGTAGACCCGTGTCATTTTATTCATAAAGGGAAGGTTTTCGCTATTATACAGCCAGCCCATCTCAACCTCACGTTCCCTCTGTACGAGGTTGCAGATCTTTTATTCCAGTATTCAGATTCAATGAAATAGCATGTAGCAGTCTGAGGGGACCATGTCCATACTTGAGACCCTTGGCAAAAGAACCCAATCTAATAATTCATCAGAAGCTAGATACGAAATCCTTCACATTTGGCATGTGTTTGCATTTAATCCAATTCCAGCAGGTTGACATTAAATCGAAAGATATCCCGACTGCAGTTAAAATATTTAAGCCTCACGTCTAAACCTTTTCTAGAAATAGAACCGTGACGTCACGCTTACAACTTCTCTTTCAAGTTTAATGGTTGTGTGGTATCAGATTACAGAGTAGTTTAAAAAATCATTGTAGGTAAGTAAGCATCGTAGAAGCAGAAACAATTAGTCTCTGGAAGAAATTAAAATTCCTTGCCAATATAGACGATCGGAATCCGGCTAATTTTTACTCAGCTAGGCACGAACTTAGTCGGATCCAATATTGACTTAGTTTAACCAGTCTTTGAAAATCCGCTTCAACGAGATCGTTCCTATGTGAGTCCACAGATGTCTGCATGCTGTTTATGCCCGATCCAACGTGATCACTCTGTCGTAAATAAGTAACGATGATCGACAATCGATGGCCCACAGGTCAAATTGGGTTCCATCTTCATGTTTTGTATTGATTTCACATTTAGGGTGAGGGTGACGTCTACCAGGAAGTGATCAAACGCTAGACAGGGAGGCAGGGTGCCATTTGGCTCGTATATTTGAAGGTCGTGAAACTGAAGCTCAATACAAAATGGATAATAGCTATTCATACACTGTCATTGTTTGGTATAATAACGACCGAGCAGAAGTTCTGAGAGTATACTTTACAAGAGATTATGATTTTCTGTGCAGTGAAAACCCCAGATTTGTTTAAGGTATAATCAGAGTATTAATGGCGCACGCTGCGTGCGTGCGTGCGTGCGTGCGTGCGTGCGTGCGTGTGTGTGAGGTGAGGGGTCACTCACAAATAAACAGGATTTTGGTTTATATTCTTCCGGAATTCAGCCCTACGTTAGTTAATCCAGCATGTCGTGTGATACTACTATCGAACACATGGCCTCGATGAAAGAGACCTCAACGCTTCAAGACCAAACGTGCTTCTTCCAAGCAACAAAGATGCAGGATGAGACTTACATTCAATGTGGTTTGCAGCCTAATCGTTAAATTGCCCGGCACAAGCTATTATATCAAAAAATGAAGTGGCCACCCCATGAAACAGACACCCTCAATGGAACTATATCACATCTTTGTGCGTGATGTCAGGAACCAAGAATAAAGGACGTCTAACACAAATTGGAATATCTAAGTGGTTTGGCAGAAACGCTATGGTTCGACTGCAGAATACTAATAATGCACTTGAATTGGTTGGTATGGCTTTACGCCGCTTTTAGCAATACTGCAGCGGCATGATGTCGGGGACGCCATGACTTGATCTAGAATTGCACTCAAATTAGAAATGGGTGTTCAGGGTGATTTTATAACCACATGGCAATCCCGTCATGAACAACGACAGACTATATACTGAGAACAGGTTCTTATTAGGATGGGGATTATAATCTAGACATGCTTCAGATAACGTTGCTTGCCCTCAGGTTTTACTTTTTATTGTCAGTGCGTGGCTGTGCCTCGTCAGACAAAAACATAATCTGCATGTTTCCAAATAAGTTTCGATTTTCTCTCATCTGAATACAGGTCCAACAGAGTGGTAATTTAGTGCAATGCTCAGAAGAAACTTTTGAAAAATGTTGGAGTGCTTGCATAAAACTGTCGATTTACATTTGTCAAATGAAGAAAGAGCTCCGAAACCGTCAAAGTTCACGTGTGATTGGCATTCTCGGAATGGAATCTACTAGATATGCCTATTTTCTTACTGTTTGAGTATGCGTGTATCTAATCTCATGTGGCGTCACTACATACATAACGCAGATTGATTTGGACATCAGCGTTCGTAAAAGTTAACATCAACGAGAAAGCTGGTTAGGTTTTTGACAGATTATTCTAAACGTGTCTTGATCAATGTCATTAAGTTCTGATTGCTGCATAATTTATTTGAAATGACAAAGAAGGAGTTTAATGAAAACTTTCAAGCATGCCTTCTATCACTCTCTTGAAATGACACGTCAATACCATCCAACGATGACTAGATTATCCAAGTGATGAGTGAGTATTAATTGTATTTGTAGTCAACAAGCGACAGCATTTCTGCCCCGTGTGAATTAATGCTTTAGTTCCGAGCCTTCAGGATCATTCAACATTAGTTCATTATGGACAGATCATTTGACATTACTCGTTGCCAAAAGGGTATTCTTTTGTAGCCCTTAGTCATTTTACTGAGAATACTTAGAAAAAAATACGTCAGTTACTCGACTACTGACGCCGACATAAATGATTGACGTCATCTTTAATAATTTGAGACACTTTTGCTGTGGGCATCTTCACAGACAATGAAAACAATGGATCATTTCACTACTCAATCATTATGAAGCAAAAACTATAATGTTCAGTGAGAATTATTGAAACTAATTTCACCTATATCGATGTCCCGTGGGTTAGATTATCAATTGTCTTACCTATCACGAATAGTGAGTGAGTGAGTTTGTTGTTTAACGCCGAGCACTCAGCAATATTCAAGCTATATGACGGCGGTCTGTAAATAATCGGACAAGGCAATCCTGTGATTGACATCATGAGCATCGATCCACACAATTGGGATACGATGACATGCATCAACCACGTCAGCGACTCTGACCACCCGATCCCGTTAGTCGCATCTTGGGACAAGCATGGTCGCCTATTACAGCAAGCATGGGTTGCTGAAGACCTATTCTAAAGGTGAATTTCAGATGAATTTAAAACATCTGACAAAACAGTCATCTTCAGTCTGGAACCTGATCGGTCTGTAAATAATCGAGTCTTGACAAGAACGACACCAAGAATGGACTTCATTGTACATACATTTGGAAAAGAACCCTAGCTTTTTACATAACAAACGACAAAATGCTAACCTACCTCCCACTTGGCACAGTAGGATGTGTTCATTTTATTGAAATCAGTTGACATCTTTCCACACCCAGGCTAACCAACCTCCCACTTGGGCCCTGTAGGATGTCTTCATTTTACTGTTACTTGCCAACATGAAATTAGTTTACATCTTTCCACACCCAGGCTAACCAACCTCCCACTTGGGCCCTGTAGGATGTCTTCATTTTACTGTTACTTGCCAACATGAAATCAGTTTACATCTTTCCACACCCAGACTGACAGGCGGTGTTTTAATGCTATTTTGATTCTGGCCCTACAGTCTGTGTTGCAAATCTCACTCCAGAAGCAGATACACCAGCATGTAGTGTTCAGGAGACCACGAGGAAGGACCAGCACAGCCCATCGATATTCCGATCAATTTCTGCTATTTTTATGCCAGTCCAAATATACATTCTCACACCTACGTCTTCCTAACCCCAGTTCAGGTATTCCGTGCAGATATCATATGCACATGAAATATGCAGAAACATAATATATTTTTTGTTTTTGTTTAGCGCCGTACTCAAAACTATTCAAGTTACATGACAGCGACCTGCAAATATTCGAGTCTAGACCAGACAATCCAGTGATTATGACCAATGATCCAAGGTCGGGGTACGATGACACACAATCAATCATCGGGCCTGACCACCCGATTAATTTTGTCGCATACTCTTAATACCCGCACAGGTTGCTGTGGACCGTCACTAACCCGTATTCCCAATGGGGACAACATTATTATAGGTATAATATTGGTATAATGCTGATAATACTGCGAATTAGATAATGGAGGGGGCTACGGGGCTCGATCCCTTATCTTTTCCCTACAAAATATCCTCTATCCGCCTTTGGTATATCCGATTGCTGACAGGCCTGCCTAGCCTTCTGTCTCCTGCTCCCATCTACCTGGCGGTTCACATTTTGTGAGATTTTCTTATAAGATGAAATTTATTATGTATCACAATGCGGGATGGAATGTTCCTTTGCAACGTGTCCCTCGATTAATAATTCTTAAATACATTTATCTGATTGGAGTTATGGATGTTGTGTAAGGTAAAAACAAGCAAGAGGCTTGTGTATTTACACTGTTGTTGGGTTTCGTTGCTGCACCTTTAGCATGTATTATTTCTAAACACAAGAAGAAACGAAGTCGATTGGATCGTTAGTACAGAGCTCTTTGGATGTGGTTCAACTGGCCACAGGGCCAGAATCTATGGACTGAACATTGATGGCACATGGCTATGAGTCATCAGTGTAGGCCTATGGTGAGGTGAGGTGAGTTACGGTGAGGTGAAATGGGGTTTACCGCTGCGTTAAAGATTATTGCACTCAATATAGTGACGTGAATCAACTTGTGTGTGTGGCCGCTAGTACCAATCCGGACGAATGTCGTTATAATAGTGCTATCCCACTGAGATATCATGCCGCAGTTTAACATGGTTATCCAACTCAGACACTGAACTGACTCCGAGCCGAAAAGTCCTTGTTTTATCCTCATAATGCCGAACGCCAGGCAGGTGATGGCAAGTACCATCTTTAAGGTAGTTTGGTTTGACGAAGCCGGTGATCGAACCACGACCTTCTACTCTCCGGGAAGACGCGATGTCAACTAGACCACTGTGTGTGTCCTATGCTACATACATGTGTTAGACATGTATACGATAGACCATTATAGTTCATATATATCACATACTGATAACACTTATCTCTTCGCTGCACATATGACCACAGCCCACGTGAAATGAAACGTGACTTTGTAAACCCACTGATTGCCCTTGATATCCTCATTCACATCTGAACCACAAGAGGCTTACAACTTGGACTGATGCTCATACTATTGACCACTGGTTTCCTCACTAGATCCAAACACATACCACCTCAAGGCACACATCATTGACACTAGTGTAACACTAGTCATACAATGACTGGTCTAGAAGTAGAAACTTTGCATCTTCTTTGTTTGTTGTTTTACGCAGCAATCAACAACATTCCAGCTATGTGACGGTGGTCTGTAAATAATCGAGTCTCGACCAGAAAATCCAGTGATTGACATCATGAGCATCGATCTACGCAATTAGATTAGATGCATCAACGAACCTGACCATCCGACGCCAGTGGTCGCCTCTTAGGTAAACAAGGGATGCTGAAGACCTATTCTCTAATCTATGGGATATTGTTATGTAACATGTGTGAGTATGTTTCATGTCATGTGGATACCCTGGCCAAGGGTGACGTGACGAGATTACACTTCAACCACCCCACAATGCACGTTTACATTTCCGGGTCACATCCGTGTTCATTGCATGTACTACGCACGTAATACATTTCACTGTCGTACATTTCACATGAAACATCTGTTGCATCATGCATTTGCCCATCGACCTATTAAAGGGTTAATAGTGAGCTCACAAATACGCTAACGCTTTATCTCAGTGTCATTCTGGAGTACTTTGTCCGTCTCATTTGAGTCGAGCTGTATCTCCGAAGCTCACAGATGTCTCTAACTTTATCTAGCCTGTATCACTTGACTAGCGTATGCCCACAGCTGCACGTATGATAATATTAATTCATTTTGAAATGTTTACACCTGTTTACCTACGTTTTCAAAAAGACATAATATCTCTACATTCACCTGAAGTAAACCAGACCAGATGTACATTTAACATACAGTCTCTGTAAACACATCTGATTACTTGATAAAGGTAGAATACCGTTTACTTCGAAAATAAACATCTGGTATGTTTATTATCATACAAATCCGAACGGGAATGGTTTCATTGGTATCACAGTTAAGAAAGAACACACAAGTTTAAACACATCCCATCTCTCCAATTACACCGAGGCAAACCAGGTGCGGCTCCATTCATCAAGCACGATTACCTATGCGTTCGCCTTCTCAGCCACTGCAGGCGTGTTTCCTCGCCGCGCATTTCACAACGTTCTTTTTTACACATGCAGACAGTGTGATTATGTGTGGGGTAGAATATGTGTGGCTGTACTTACAGTTGAAGGCATATTCCGAGAATTCGCTTCCATCCACGGCTAAAAGAACGAGAGGTTCGGATGAGGCCATCTTACCGAGGCGCTGGTCACTGGTTGTAGTGATCGCTCTGATCGATACAGTGGAACGCGCTGTCGCTGGATGGCGGGGATACGAGGAGAGGGGGAGGATGGGGGATGAGGCGTTGCTGGGTGGCTAACGGCGACGATGAGAACTACATTATGGTTGTTATGGGAATGAGGAATTCGTAAGGTTGTAGAAACGACAAAGTGGTTCCGTTGAAGATAAAAACTGGTCAGACAAAGATAAAAACTGGGTCTGTCTTTTATCAGTGTTTTCAGAGTTTTTTATGGCGAGAAAATGCGACATGCATATATGCATCACCGTTATCTGTATATCGACTGTCAGGAAGGGCATGCCGACATAGGTTCCAAAAGAAATTAACCTCGTCAATGATTTATTTATACATAAGTAATACATGGTACAGTACAATGCAGGACTCTATTGATACATAGTACGGTACAATGCCGTACTACATAAATACATGATACAGTACAATGCCGTACTACATAAATACATGATACAGTACAATGCTGTATTACATAAATACATGGTACAGTACAATGCCGTACTACATAAATACATGATACAGTACAATGCTGTATTACATAAATACATGGTACAGTACAATGCAGGACTCTATTGATACATAGTACGGTACAATGCAGTACTCTATTGATACATAGTACGGTACAATGCCGTACTACATAAATACATGATACAGTACAATGCTGTATTACATAAATACATGGTACAGTACAATGCCGTACTACATAAATACATGATACAGTACAATGCTGTATTACATAAATACATGGTACAGTACAATGCAGGACTCTATTGATACATAGTACGGTACAATGCAGTACTCTATTGATACATAGTACGGTACAATGCAGTACTACATAAATACATGATACAGTACAATGCTGTATTACATAAATACATGGTACAGTACAATGCCGTACTACATAAATACATGATACAGTACAATGCTGTATTACATAAATACATGGTACAGTACAATGCAGGACTCTATTGATACATAGTACGGTACAATGCCGTACTACATAAATACATGATACAGTACAATGCTGTATTACATAAATACATGGTACAGTACAATGCCGTACTACATAAATACATGATACAGTACAATGCTGTATTACATAAATACATGGTACAGTACAATGCAGGACTCTATTGATACATAGTACGGTACAATGCAGTACTCTATTGATACATAGTACGGTACAATGCCGTACTACATAAATACATGATACAGTACAATGCTGTATTTACATAAATACATGGTACAGTACAATGCCGTACTACATAAATACATGATACAGTACAATGCTGTATTTACATAAATACATGGTACAGTACAATGCCGTACTACATAAATACATGATACAGTACAATGCCGTACTCAATTAATACATATTACAGTACAATGCTGTATTACATAAATACATATTGCAGTACAATTCTGTATTTCATAAATATATGATACAGAACAATGCAGTACTGCCTAAATACATGATACAGTACACTGCCGTATTACATTGATACATAGTACAGTACACTGCCGTATTACATTGATACATAGTACAGTACACTGTCGTATTATATTGATACATAGTACAGTACACTGTCGTATTACCTAAATACAGATACAGGACAATGCGGTACTTCATAAATACATGATACAGTACAATGCTGTATTACATAAATACGAGGTACAGTAGAATGCCGTACTACATAAAAACATGATACAGTACAATGTCGTATTACATATATACGTGGTACAGTAGAATGCCGTACTACATAAATACATGATACAGTACAATGTCGTATTACATATATACGTGGTACAGTAGAATGCCGTACTACAAAAACACATGATACAGGACAATGTCGTATTACATATATACGTGGAAGGGCACCATGTCTCAGTTCATTTAAAACATGGTACAGTACGACACTGTAGTGTGATAATGTTCTGCTGAGTAAAATACCGTACTTCAATATCTCATGTAGGCATGGTACAATACAATTTGAATTGTGCTTACGTGACACAGGGTTAATAAAAGTACACACATATTTTAGTGTCTGAGTAAGGGAGTCGGGCTGCCTGTCTTTAAAATCTCTGGCCAACGTTGCATACACAGGACCAACTATAAAGTGAGTCAGCGTGGGGGTGAGTTAACGCCGTTTCTAACACTACTTCAATCACATCACAGGGTTCGCTTAATGTGGACAGAAACTCAATATGGCACGCAAGTTGTAAACATTTAACACTTCTGAAAATCAGTAAAGATGAGAATGGTACTTCAACCCAGAGAGAACCTCAGAATGCTTTCTGTGTACGTTTGTAGTGAGTGGTCTCTCAAGTTGATTAGGCATTGAGAAGGCTCCTGTATGTTAATTGATGGTCAATCGGAAAGTCACGTCTAACCGTTATGGGCGGTATGTAGCTAACTGCGTCTAGACCATGCACATAGCCAAGCTTCTTACAGACGGTGGATCTGACTGCCAGTGTGTTTGACTTACCGTATTCGACGTAATAAGCGCTCAGGGTGCTCTCAAAATTAGTAATAGTGGGCTCTTATTAGAATATTATTTTGGTGAAAAAAACAGAGTTAAAAGATACATTTCGTGGTTTATGCAGACAGCCTGAAATGTTTATACGAGAGATATATTTTTCCAGAATTTAATTGCCCATAATTAAGGGTGCATAAAACACACGAGTGCGTATTATACGGGAATAAATAAGTCTTGTGTAAATTGATCAATCGGAAGGGGTGCTAATTTGGATTGTTCACTAGCCAATATCTTAGCAAATAGCGCCGTGGGCGCTTATCATAGCGGGGCGCTTGTTACGTCGAATAAGGTATACCCGATGTGAAGTGGGTGTAAAGACAGCTTGAGTTGAAAATAATAACTGGAATGCTTCCGGAGCCACTGGTCGAGGGGCAGATACTAGTATCGGGATAAGAACGGTATATAACTGTAATATGATATCGGTTCTCTCTTTACCGAGTTTATCGGGATAAGAACGGTATATAACTGTGTAATATAATATCGGTTCTCTTTTTTTCTGGTTAATCGGGATAGGAACGGTATATAACTGTGTAATATAATATCGGTTCTCTCTTTACGGAGTATCCGGGATGGAGAATATCCTGTGAAATACCCTTTTGTGTGGCGTTAATTGAAGATCGATCCGAGGTTCCGCGTTTTGTTTATGTGTTTCTTAATGCCGCAATAAACAATATTCTAGCTATATGATAGTGGTCTGTAAATATACGAATCCAGTGATAGAAATCATGAGCATCGATCTAGGTAATTGGGATACGATGACATGCATCACCCAAAACAGCGAGCCTGACCACCCGATCCCGTTAGTCGTCTCTTGCGACAAGCATGATAGCTGAAGACCAATTCTAACCCGGATCTTCATGGGTTGGTAGTACAGTTACCGCGAAGTGATTGTCTTTACCGAGGCATGTGTTCATGTTCCGGGCAAGATACGCTCAGAACCGCACGTGCCCCTGATGTTACAAGTACATAAGCTTATATTATAACTACCTAAAATGTTAAGTGCTTGGCAGGTATTCGTGTTTTGAGCCACAGGCCCTAAGGCCAAATTTCACACCACCCACCAACCCTCACACACACCCCGATGTTAAATGGCTACTTCTTTCAAACAAATTTGTAATGTTACAATCCAGATATGTATTGATAATGAAGATAATTACATTATCGCTGTATATAGGACGTACATGACTTATTTACCTAACAAACCTGTAATATTACATCATAGGTATAGGTACATTTCTGGTGTCCCCCGCCGTGATATTGCTGGAATATTGCTAAAAGCGGCGTAAAACCATACTCACTCACTCACTCACTCTAGCCTTGAAACAGACTCTGATTGATCAGGAGCAGTGGTAGCCTAGTGGTTAAAGCGTTCGCCCGTCACGCCGAAGACCCGGGTTGGATTCCCCACGTGGGTAAATGTGAAGCCCATTTCTGGTGTCCCCCGCCGTGATATTGTCGGAATATATATAATGTTGGTAAAAGCGGCGTAAAACCTCACTCACTCACTCACTCACTCACTCACTCACTCACTCATTCACTCACTCACTCATTCATTCACTCACTCACTCACTCACTCACTCACTCACTCAACCACCCAATACTCACTCACTCACTCATTCACTCACATGACCAAGTCATCTATATAATTAGTTGGAATATTACAACCAATGTGTTTATTGTATAATGAATAGCGCTGAATATAATGAACAACGCTGTACACAGGCTTGGAATTACTAATGCATTTGTACAAACTTGAAATATTACATAACCCAGTCCTTGCTTTTATTTCATGACTACTCGTGTGTATAAATACACATAAAGTAACAAAACGTGCTAGTGTGGAATGATGGTTTGAGAGACAGTTGTTCTCCAAACAAGATAATTGTAATCACGTGCAATCATCATGGGTGAAGAGGGAATGTTTCGATATGTAGGTTAAACATATAGCAGCAACGTGACGTGTTGTTTGCATTTGTTTTTACCTTAGCAGCTGTGTGCTGACCTTAAATCTCTGTTTGCTGTAATAGTGGACTGATAAGAAAGACGATGACGTTGCAGAGGGAGCCTTTTTCAAAGAGTGAGTGAGTGAGTTCGGTTTAACGCCGCTTTTAACAGTATTCCAGATATATCACGGCGTGTCAGCTTAATTTGGTAGGAAAGCTGGAAGTGATGCAGGTCTCAGACGTTTACCACTTCGGTGAAACCCACGAGCACGAGCTGACAAACCTAGAAACATAATCGGGGCGAACCGGGATTCGAACCCACAATCATAGGTTTCTGGCGTGTCCAGGGGACGCAACTCTGCACAGCGAATCGCGGCGCCTTAGACGACTGGGCACCCGTGCCCCCTTTTTCAAAGAGAAATTTTAAACCATTTCGGATAAAACATACTGTGTTTTGTTATTTGTAGATTTGATGGTGGTGGTTATTGTAATCTGAAACCAGTGACTATCAGAATCGAGTATTTTCCAATTTTAAATTGCCCCCTGGAAACGTTTCCCTATTATTTTGTGCCTTTACCATAGCTATCCTCAAATGCCCCTATTATAACCCTTGTTTTGTAAACAGCATATCTGTGTTCATGTTCACCATTGACCGTTCACAGGAAGTTGGTGATTATATATGTGAACAGCTCAGAAACCAGTGGAAGCTTTAAACTGATTGTGAATGTCATTATCACTCAACAAAGCAGGTGGCGGCTCCCTTTTCTCCTTGACAGGCATGTTTCTGAAACATTGTAGCGTTGTTAAGATCTGAATTCATTACAAACTGCCTTTGAACCATTAGCTGGGAGTCTTGATTGCTGTTCAACATCAACATGACTTAACAATATCTTGTTCAAAGTGTAGTAATTGAGAATTATCATCATATTTTACTTTGATATTTTCTATGTGGAAGTCCAGCATTTCATATTGGTTTTCAGTAAACTTCAGATGACACCACCTTTCATTTTTGACATATTGTTCCGAACCTTCAAACAAGTGATATAAGTACTAGTATATAGATGGTCACCAGGTCTCGTGACAAGTGTTCCATGGATTAAGGTATGAAGTTTTCCCTTAAGCTTGTCGTGTGGAATAGTGATGTACAAAGATAAAACATCAAATGATTTTTACATAATTGTATTGAGGTCTTTTCCGAGATAGCACAGAAGCAAATCCTTTGGGATTTTGAGAATTCACACGGTATTTATACAGATTGTCTCAAATACTGTGAATACAAGAAAATCCTCCTTTGATTGCATTAAGGATTATGGTTAATCTTTGAGACAGGGATTTGGTGGCACATTTGCAGGACCTGTAATTTCTCTCTCTTTGTACGGAGTTGTATAGAGCCTAGGGATCCAGTATCAAAGAGGGATGAGAATGTTTCAGGTTTTAGATAAAAGCGAAAAGCCCTTTCCATATTCATAAGAAATCGCTGCTAAATCAGAGACGAATGTACGATTCCGGCTATATAATGAGCGTGTGTATATAAATCACAGGTGTTCGCGAAAGGGTGAGCGTATCTTGCCCCATCGGCGGCACCCGTCACAAACACATGCAAAGGCAAGTCAACTGTTCACCTGAAAAATATGGTACATATGGTAAATCATGTCAAAAGTTGCTAGTACCGATGCGTGGTTCTGGCCGATTTCTTCCCCAGTAAACAGACTGGCTGTTATCAAAACATAAACATGACCTAATTAGTGACCGATATTTAGCTAGCTTTTTTTCTTTCAAGACATCCCTCAGTAATGCTTAGTAACATGTTAAGCTGTACGTATATTTGGGTTTCTAGATGTATATGTATTTGTGTACCATGTAATCGGGTGAAGGTGTTACCAACGCGAGTCAACGTCACCTAGATCAGTTTCGGGTGGACAGGCTCGCTGACTTGGTTGATGCATGTCATAAATCCCAATTGCGTTGATCGATGCTCATGATGTCAATCACTGGATTGTCTGGTCCAGACTCGATTATTTACAGACCGCCGTCATATAGCTGGAATATTGCTGAGTGCGGCGTAAAACAACAAACCAACCAACTGTGTGTGTGTGTGTGTGTGTGTGTGTGTGTGTGTGTGTGTGTGTGTGTATGTATGTCTCAAGAACCCGCGCAAACATGGCATATATAATATGGTGAATGTAGGTTGATTAACGTGATTGATAAGAAATGCTTACTGTCTACCATGGCAACACGCTGGCTGCCATGATGCGGTCTCCGTCCAGAGGTATAACTATTCACCAAAGGTTTGGTACGGATATCATAGTGGGAGATCATGCATCGATACAAAACAATTTAAGTGTAAATGAGGTTGTCATGGTTTTGGTTTTGTTTTCCGTCGCACTATATAGTGCTGAACTGTATTAATGGAATCTGGACCAGACAATCTGGAGAGCTTTACATTCTGACTTCTGTACACTTTCTTGTGAGTGTTTACGTAGGTTTCCAATGTGTGAAGCCAATTTCTGGTGCCCCCCACCGTGATATTGCTGGACATTCCTAAAAGTGGCGTAAAACCATACTCACTCACTCACTCACATACGTGGGTTTCCCGGCGAGTCTGGATGCGTTTATCTGTAAGTGAACTCTTGGTGCCATCACTATTTGATAGCGATTCATCAACACATGATGAAGTCGGAATGGATGCTGCTTTCAGTAGATATTTTTTTATGATTATGGAAACGGTCTTGTCGTTTTATTTACAGAACACAGACGTTGTTTATCACAAGCAGACGCATCTCTCCCCAGGACAGGCTGTATCCATTTACAACAAAACTAAACAGTATGTACCTAATAATCTGTTTACCACTAAAGCCAAAGAGATTAAAATTGTGTAGAGGATGAATGATTCGAGCCATCTTGAACACTTAAAAATCTTATTCTTAACAGTCAAACGATATGCATATTCAACATGGTGTGGTTCTATTGTCACGACATGCAACTCTTTGGGGATTAGGACCTGATGAAGAAATAGCCTTGAAACGTCACAAGAAAGAAGTATTAGTCATAACAGTTTTGTGTTTACGTGACTAAACTTCTTAGTGTCTATCTGACCGCCTCCATGGTCGAGTGGTAGAGCGTCCAGTCGGGGAGCAGAAGGTCGGGGTTCGATCCCCGGTCGCTTCATTCCAAAAGACGTTGAAAGGTTGCTCTGGTTGATACCCTGTCTGGCGCTCGGCATTACGGGCTAAAACAAGGACTGGTCGGCTCGGAGTCAGTATACTGTGTCTGAGTGGGGTATTCATGTTAAAACTGCGGCATGGTATCTCAGTGGGCTAGCACTATAAATCGGCATCAGTCCGGACTAGCACAAGTAGCCACACACACATGGGCATACACGCCGCTATATAAGTGCAATAACGTTAAACCCATTTCACCTCACCCCACAAGCACAGACACACACGTACACACACACACGTACACATACACACACGCATACACACGTACACACGTACACACACACACACACACACACACACACACGTTATATAAGAGCAATAATCTTGAACGCGACATTAAACCCCATTTAACCTCACCTCACCTAAATGTCTATCAACAAAAAAAGTTAAAATGAAATTCAACCTACCCTATCGACACGTGCAATTCATGTTTGACATGACACGTACGTAGAGGTATGCGGCAAACAACAATAAAAAAAACACATAAATACGCGCAACTTTAAACATAGCGTTCTCTTCCCTAAATTGTGACATTCGAAATCGTCATCAATTATCGAATACATGTGACATGTTCATGATGCACGCTCTCAAGAAATAAAAGACAAAAAATAAATAATCTCATTTAGAACACAGGAGTCTAACAAGTGTAACTTTGCGGTGGTTTGTAATGAGAACCGTTTCTAATAAATCACGACAAAGAATGGAAGCCGTTGAGATAAATTGCTAGTTTTCAACGAAAATAGCTACAGATGCTGTTGCTATGCAATTTAAATTATTTTGGAATAACGATAAGACATTTACATTACGGCATGAAGCGAGGGGGATGGAGTGGGGAGGATGGAGTTTGACGATGGTTATCTAAGTACAAACATCTACACCTGTTCAGCTCTCAGAAATATCTGCCAGAAAGATTGTTTCTCAGTAGAAGCAATGTTTTTGCACTGATATAGTTCCATTGACTTCATAATAATCACATCCATTGTTTGGGTAATCACCGTAAAATTCCAGGATTGTTTTCCGACAAGTGGCACCGAACCAGACTGGGATCCCTCCTGAGTAACGGTAGAATTATTGATCATCTAAAACCGGTCTTTCAGCAACCAATCAAGGAATGTTTGTCCCCAGCAAATCGATGCTAAGCCTCTGCCTGGTGAACTATAGAATCGGAACATGGGTGCTAGAGTGTTGTTTATTTAAGATGGGAATTAGCCCAACAGCGTTATGAAATTCATCTAAGTGGCTGGATAGATGTTGGTGTGCAGTTTTCGACAAGAGTTCTGTGGAGACCAAATTAAACAGAGGTGATTGCAGTTCTTGGATTCCACTTACCATTATTAGATCAGGTCACAGTGCTCTGCTACAACATCGTGCTCCGTTGGTGCGATGAGAACAGGAGTGAGACAACCTTGCCTCCACACATATCTGGGTAATCCTTATAGACAGTTCACACTGACATCGAGATGGTGGTACCAGTGGCGGTGGTACATATGTTAGTCTCTCTTTCAGTTGAGATGGTTTGTCTGTGTCAAATAATTCAATCTAGTGTTGGAACTATTCAAATCAGTACCATATAAATCAGAACAAATAAGTGCAATGTCAAATCAATATACTTTCACTTTGGTTTTAAATAAGTCTACTTGCTCTATCAAATCAATACGCTGGCAGATCAGTATTATACAAATCAGTAGTATTCACAACGAAATTTCATGTTATGACTTCAGAACTATATGATTATTTTTTGGTTTAACGCCGCACTCAGCAATATTACAGCTATATGACGGCGGTCTGTAAATAATTGGGTCTACACCAGACAATTCAGTGATTGACATCATGAGCATTGATCAAAGCAATTGGGATTTATGACATGCATCAACCAAGCCAGCGATTCCAAGCCACCCGATTCCGTTAGTCGCCTCTTACGACAAGCATAGTCGGCTTTTACGGCGAGTATGGGTTGCTGAAGACCTATTCTACCCCGAATCTTGACGGGGCTCAGAACTATTTGAAAGCAGTAAGATTTTTTATCGGTACAAAGCTGATGCGCAAACGAAACGATACCTCTCAGTTGCTTTTGTCATATGTTAATTTAGCGATATTATATCTATAAAATGAACCGTCCTTGCCCTTTGTCAGCACTCAAAAAATACTTCTTCATGGTTTGATGATTTAAGATATAATTTCAATTAAGACATTAAAAAAATAAAGAGATAAACAATGGCTAAGACACAGCTGCTGGGTGTCAAAGACATCTTATCTACATATTCTGCAATTTGTTCAGGTACAACCAAAGCAACATTTTGTCTATTTTTTTTAATGAAAACACAGTGCAGTCCGCGCGTTTCCCATCTGCAACATGTTGGCATGCTTTCAAACAGCCCTCCCACCAAATCATGCGATCTCAAATTTCTCCATTGCAGCTCAAGGAGTGTCACGATACGTCACAACCAACTAGACAGCGTTCATCACTCCTCTTCTTAGAAAGACAACTTTGGCCCCTAATGCACTGAATAACTACAGACCAGTGTTGAATCTACTGTTCCTTTCCAAGGTCATCGCGCGAGTTGTAGCAATCCAGCTGAAAGATCATATACTTACTACCAAACTGGATGGTATCACGTAATCTGCTTATCAAATAGGCCACAGCACCGAAACTGCCTTGGTCGGAGTCAAGAATGACGGTGCAGCAATTCTGGTACTCCTCGACCCTTCAAGAGCGTTTGACATTATTATCATGACATCCTACTCAACATTCTGCAATATCGCCTTGGAATTAAAAGAGATGTTCTGGAAAGGTTAGTGGAAATTCGTCGGCAAAACAGCAGCTGAAATTTGGAGTACCACAAGGATCGTTGTTTGGTCCTATGCTTTTCACAGTATATACCCTACCAGTCGGAGTCATCGCACGTGGCGGTGCTGTCCTCCAGAAATAACTACGCAACTGTAATTAGTTGTGTGGATAGCATCAGGGAATGGATGGCAACACACTTCTTGAAACTGAAGGAGCTATTGGTCATCTGCTAAAAATTCTCGCAAACTCATATTTTTGTCCCTGACTTTAGCATTGGAGAGAGAGTGAATATACCCTGATATAGCCTCAGAAACGTCGGCGTCATCATGGATCCGCTCTACAGCTTGGATATGAAAATCACAACCATGTGCAAATACCCTTCCCACTCCATGACATATACCGTATTCACAACCACGGACAAATCAGGAGATATATCAACGTCGAGGCCACAAGTTGTTGATCCAACCTTTTGTCGTCTCCAGGTTTGATTATTGTAATTTGGTCGATCAAAGAAGGGTGCGGAAAAGCTACAGCGTGCTCAGAATACAACTGGAAATATTCTGACAAGACCACCTAAGCGAGGACACATCACTTCAATATTGTCTGAACTACACTGGCTATCAATCCAACAAAGAGAGCAATTACTAATCACGCTGGTTTACAAGGCAATGCATGGTTTGGCTCCTGCTTACTTACGGGAACTGACAGTACCATACAAGTTAGAACGTCCTCTCCGATCAAAAGATTAACATCCGCTCGTGGTACCAAAGTCACGGACCAAAACACGTGGCGCATTGCTATGGAACAATCTGTCACAAGACATCCGAGAAACAGAAATAGACTCTCAAGACCTGTCTGTTCATGAGAGCCTTTGACTAGATCAATCATGGTCTGTCTAAGCGCATTGAAGGAGTTGTTAATTGGAAAATGCGTTGTGCAAATTGTTAATTTAATTTAACATTGTCAATAGCAGACATCTTGTTAGAACAGACGCTTATCTGCGGGTGAAATTGTTAGTGACACATGTATCAAGAATTGTCAAAAACGCGCTCTACAGATTCTTAATTCATTTAAATTTAACATTGCGGATATCAGACATCTCAAGACAGGAGCAACGCATCTCTTCGTAAAATCATAAGCAATATCAAGACTCACTTTGTTCTAAATACATCTGCTCGCATTGTATCCGAACTGGCAAATACTCAAATATTACATCAATTTTGAAACATCTGCACTGGCTGCCACTTCAGGTGATAACAGAGTACAAAATCATATCTCTGACTTACCAAAGCTATAAGGATAAACACATGAATATATCTCTGAGCTCTTAAAGAACTATACACCTTAAAGATCTCTCTGTTCTGACAACAAACTTAATCCCTGCAACCAGATTGCAATTGGTCAGAGAACATATTAGCCTTTAGTCTCTACACTATAGAACCAACTGAAGCATGTCAGCCACCATTCCATCTTTCAAGAGTGGTCTGAAAACACATCTGTTCAATACACACTACGGCCTGAATTTTGTTCATTACATGTACAGTAAACTACGTTTATAACGAACACGCTTAAAACGAACTGACGGATATGACGAACGTATTCTATTGTCCCTTTTATTACCTCTGTAGCGCTCTGAGCATCCACTTGTTAATGGAATTTAGCACAAGAGAAATGTATTTATATTATCTCTGAAAATCAATTCATGTGCTTTTTAGGCACAAATGTACAACATTTTAAACATGGTAGGGGTCATATGGATGCAAATTAATTTCTTACCCGGTCTTCATTGAATCAATTATTTTTTACAGAAAATTGACGAGCCACAGATTACTTTTTACAAACTATCGCAGGAATGAGTGATGGTAAATTGGACATAATCAAATTTAACAACAGTTCTTTCAAATTGTAATTACTTAATAACATCCGCTCGTTCGCCGAATCCGTACATGTAGTATGGGTGTGGCCCATCGCTGGCGTCTCGAGATTTGATATTGATGGAACGTTGCTGAAAGCGGCGTAAATCCTTAGTCACTCAAACTGTACAATCGATATAATAGCCCCGCTGTTAATGTTATTTTCTGTAGTGTGGCCACAAGGTATGATACGGTCTCCATCATTTCCGTTGTGGTCAGTGTATGCATGTGGCAGCTGGACACACTGACGCGTCAATGTCCACCGCTCTTCCCCATGACCCGATCAGGACAAGAGACCATTGTGTCATATTGATCCTCGAGTCTTTATCTCCCAAATCACGGCTTCAGCTAATGGTACAGATTGATGTCTGGAATCTCGTTACGGATAATGTTCCAGCTTTCTGCTGTGCTATAGACAAAGATCAGATAATGAACGAGAGCCAGTACAATCAGGCGGCTTATTCGGGCAGTTGTCTGGCTTCACGTATCATGACAGTCGGTACCACAACACAAGTATTATCTTCCTCACGATCATCTTCATCACATCATCACTATAATAAGATAACTATTATCATTTCAGTCATCGTTGTCATTTACACCATCAAATTTCAATGAAATCATGTTTTATCAAATATTCTTCATCATTAAAATGATCAGCATCTTCATGATTATTGTTACATCACCATAATTATCATCTTCATAATAATAATATCACTATAAATATCTTCTTGTAACAATAATCACATGACCAGAATTCCTTATCTTCATGATGTCAATCAATGGATTGTGTGGTTCCGTCTTGATTATTTACAGACCGCCGTCACATAGCTGGAATATTGCTGAGTGCGGCGTTAAACAACAAACAAACATCATCGTAAGCACATCACTATAATTATCATCTTCATCACAATAGTCATATCACTATCAACACATCACCAAATCAGCATCTTCGTCTTCAGGGGGCGATCGGGTAGGCTAGTGGTTAAAGCGTTCGCTCGTCACGCCGAAGACCCGGGTTCAGTTCCCGACATGGGTACAATGTGTGAAGCCCATTTCTGGTGTCCCCCGCCGTGATATTGCTGGACTGTTGCTAAAAGCGGCGTAAAACCATAATCAGTCACTCACTTCGTCTTCTCAAACATGACTATAAGAGAAGTATTCAAATTTACCGGGAGGCATTAAAAACGCCGTCTTACATTCAGACCAAGTTATCTTATTCAGACCAAGTTATCCTAATTAAAACTTGTACATTCGTATATAGCGTACAGAACGTTCAATCAGAAAATGCATTCAGGAACACGACACGGCGTGATTCAGCTGTGGGACTCGGAATCAAGTGAAGACGTCTGATGTCTGCAGTCGAGAACCGATTACATAGATGCAACAGATGTTTCTATCTCAACGTGGACTCTCAACACTCAGGGCAACATGACTACCACAAACCTGCACTGTAGTTTTGCACCGAGCACCAAGTCAAGATAGATCACTACCGACGGTGGCCTTACGCTGTGGACTTCCCGCATTCAATACGCCGATGGGCTGGTTCAACCCAAAACTAAGTGGTTGAATTTAGCTGAGAAATGCCCAAAGAACGGTCATTGCATTTTTAAGTACCTGGTACAGGTACACTGCACGTGTAAAAAACCTTGCAGTCGATTGCGTTTTGTCGTCCATGGCGTTTGTGTTAACATATGTGCCAGTTCTGAATACCTATGGCTCTAAATACTGATCTGTTATTGTTACACATGCTCACACATTTCATGTTCAGCGACAAGAACCTGACACACCTACCAATTGTAGCGTTGATTATGCACCCATGTATATGTTACACGGAACACAATTGATATTTGTCGTCAATGACGAAGCCAACACTCGACAGGAGATTGAGTCGAAAATGGACAGAACGTGCAATTGTGTTGGCATAACCAAGAGATGAAACGCCATTCATTAGCATAAGTGCCACAAGGCATCATCTGTATTAGAGGTGGGAGGATCCTAGATAACAGCCAGCAGGACCGCTGAGTACCTTAAGTGATGGGGTTATTATAAACCCCTATCAAAGCACTGTACTCCAGTCATTCAATCGTTGAGGTGGTTCAGCATCATTATGTGTACAATGAACAAATTAGCTTGTTGTAGGGGACGTTAAACCTTCTATCAAGACCTGAGCAAACCTGGTGTGGTCCAGTCGTCTAAGGCGCCGCAGTTTGCTATGAGTTGCGTCCCTTAGTTGTACCAGAAACCTTCGAATCTCAGGTTCACCAAGATTATTTTTCTACGTATTTTAGCATCGTATATATAATCGTGGGTTTCACCAAGCCTCGAAACCTGCATCATTCTGTATCTTATCACACATTAAGCTCACATGTTGTGATATCATTGACATACATTGACAGCGGTGGTAAAAGAAACGCATCTAAACAAACGGATGGAGTAGCATTGTGATCAATGGATTAGATAGGCATATGGTTACTTCTCGTATGGTTACGTTGTGTCCATTCTTGATCCCCTGCCTAGATATTTACTGGCGAGACAACATTGTGTACTTGACAAGCAATGCAGACAAGCGATGGACAAAGATGCACCCTTTCACACAGACAAGACAGACCACACATTGAACTACCCAATCCTCATTAGACGGATCCTCTGTGGGTACTTGCTTCAAAAGGCCAAAAAGGTTGTACACATGATCTTAAAACAAACTTCTAAAACGTTCGGTTGACAAGACAAAAAAACCAACAATTCGACAAATTCGACTCAAGATGTCACGAACCAAAGGGAACGTGAATCCAAAATGTGACCTTGATATGAGCATTAGCCTTCAAAGCTGTGGTCATTATTCTCCCGAGCCTTGATATTGTTGCAAGCAAGGCACTTGAGGAGACATCATTATGAGAAAGCTATAAGCATTTTTTATTCGTCGCTCTTTAGTTGTCGGTTTATCTCGTGATGGGGAAATTATTTATAAAAAAGTTGTCAGCCTAGAAGATTACAAATGACAAAATACGTTGTCCTCATGGATTTGGTCATTACCATATATGTATCTAATTCAAGAAATAAACCCTAGGACAATTACGTTTTTAACGTTAAAAAATATCCTACACTTGTGCAATGCATTTTAATCAAGCAGCGACTTTCAGGAACATACATTATTCCATCACATTGTCCAAGGATGCCTTGTGTCCAGTATGATTGGCACCAGAGAGAAGTCATCAGTGTATATACAACTATAATGCACAAGGTTCTTTGCCGTGATGAATGCGTTATACATAGCACTTTGTGTAGGAACAACCCCACCTTACCTCCTCCACGTTTTATCTCTGGTCTTAGTGAGATCATTGCAAGACGGACGCGATTTTCTCAGATGGCGCCATGGATATGGTGAAATCGTGGAACGCTGTTAAATTAATTTACTTGAAGGATATATTTAGCATGCATATACGTACATGAATAGCTAACGGAGGATAAGGTTTCTTATTTCTAGTGGCCCTTTACACGACCAGCATAAGTGAGTGAGTTATGTTCAACACCTTCCTTGGTGGCCTCATACACATGTAGATGCACTGTAACAAATGTACGAATGAGTAGGCGAGTGAACGAGTTATAGGTTTAATGCCGCGTTGAGATGTGTTTCAGTTAGATCACGTTTCAGCTTAATGTTTTCAGCACATCCCGAAATAAAGCGGTTCGTAGTTGTTTACCACTTGAATGAAACATGACAATGACTCTGACAAACCAAGAACCATAATCTAATCTGGGATACGAACCACCCAGAATCAGCGGATCCTGGTACGGTTCCCACTCTACACAAAGAAAGCCCCCAGTCCATCTATGCCCAAACGACCATCGGGTATCCATAATATTCATCAATGTAACCATGGCGTTTAATGTGAAATCACAGTGGCCATTAAATAATTTTGATGGCAAAAAGTTAATCAAGGCAAAGACGTTTACCACTTCAATCTTCATTCAGAGAATATGTTAATGTCGCAATCCCCATGAACTATTACTTCCGCAGATTACTATCTCATGTAACTGCAATGACTCAGTTGTCATGAATGCTTGGTTATACTCGTAGTGGTTCTTTATCACAAGCTGGAATTGTTATGTTCATCGGAAATATCCGTCTCGTATTTTCATGGTTTGCGGTGCTTTCCTGATCAGAAACAGCTATATTCAGCAACACTACCTGGCGAAAATAGAAAATCAATAATATCTAATCACTGAGATTTCATCAGTTGATGACATGTTACAGGCTGCTTTGAGAAAATTACCAAATATTTCGACGTCCGAAAAAAGTTCATGCTTCTTGAAACAATCGCTTCCTGTCAACAAAATCAACTAAAAAAATGATAAAAAGGGTTTTGGCCTATCATTTATTTTGTAGCATAATATGTATACATGTAGTTAAAAATGTGTGTCAAATTCATTATAGGACAAAATCCGTAGTGTATGTTATGTTTATATCATTGCGCATTTTTAGCACAAAAACATTATACAAGGAACTCTTTTACAGCATCGGAATTCCCCTCTGCCCCAAGAACAACAAGTGGTTGGCAGAATGACGTTATTGCCACCATACACAAACCATTGCCAAGACGTAATGCCATTGTAACGTTGTGTATGTAAGTCACCGTGAAGCAGCGAACATGACAACGACCGCGCATTCAGTGATGATGCAGTAATTGCTTAAAGCATGTCGTAATAATACCGTCAGCATGAAAAACAGGCAAAAACATGTGTGGGTAAGCACTAAGGATCACTTATCCTCCCAAAGGAAAAACTCATAAGGACACCTGGTAAATATACATTACACGGATACCTTAAACACAATATCACGAATAGGTAAAAATATGTACAACTTTTTGGATAACAACTTCTGGTTTATTGGATATTGTGACGTTTCGATGTAGATTCTTACACCGTTTTCAAGCTGGTGTGACAACAATCAAGTGCATGACATGTTGTGATACGCAGCGGATTAACATTGACAACAACAGGTAATAGATAACAAGTAGCCTACAGATATTTGGATGAAGACACTGTACACTAAGAATAACAAATAGCAAGCAGGTAATGAAGCACATGGGTAATGAAGCAAGATGTACCGTAGGGATATATACCTCTCCTCACTTGGTTGTAGTCACTCCAATGTAAGAATCTACATTGAAACATCTATATATTCAATAAGCCAGAAGTTGTTATCCATAAAGTGTACGTTTTCTTACTTACTAACCATCTTCTAGCTGCCAACCAAACAATTACGAATAGGATAAGAGCGAAGGACATCATATGTTCGCCAAAAGGATAAACATGGCGTGATCAAACATTTTCGCCCAAAGGATAAGGATGGCGTCATTGAAGATGTTCGCCGAAGGATAAGCATGGCGTACTAACAGAAATTCGCCAAGAGGACAAGCATATCGCAAGAAATAATGACGACCACGTCATAACAGTAGACGTTCGGTACAAGTGCGTGTCAGGCTGACCTTGGACAGTGTGTCGATGACCTTGTCCATAGAAGCAAAAGGTTGCGGCTTTAAACCCGGATAACGTTGAAAAGATAATGAAGTCAGTTTCAAATTAGTGACACCATTGATTCTTTTAATTCCAGCCTTCATGGGACAGGCACGAAACAGTGAGCAGGTACAGTGACACAACCACCAAGCCTTCCAACCATACAAACCAACGATCGATACCTGGATTTACATCCAGATTGAGTGCTGAAATATATCCATAATTAATACTTACAACTAAATGCGTATTCGGAGTGGGTACTGTTATCCACGGCCATTAACACAAGCGCAGGTCCCTTGTCCTTCGACATGCTCTTCGGAGGCAGGCTTAATCCAGACACTGACACAGATTCTAAAAACACCCTGAGTTCCTCGAGGTTTTCTGTAGCGTCCAAGACGATATAAACAGTGTTTGGAGCGCAGATAACTCAATATCGCTCCCACAGTCTTACCAGTAAACATCCCACCTCTCTCCGCCTTGCTGACTTACAGGCATCATCAGTGCAAGAGATCCTCCTGTTCGTTATAGCGTCTTCTCCTAGATACAGGTTGTATCACTTAAAATAAACACGTTCGCGCATGTTTAAGCTGGTTTGATGTGTATGAAGGATTGACAGGAAGATGTGTGTTATATCCCTGAGATTATTAGATTATACAAAAACATCCATGTTTCAGACTTGCCTGTCTGTTTACTGGAGAATTTAATTAAAAAAATGTGAAGCACTTCAAAAGAACGCGAATAGATTTTGTGAACTTCTCAGAAGGGACATTAGTCGTGGTGATACGGGCTCTGAAGGCTGGAGGATTAGGTTGCCCTTTTACAATCCGGAGCCTTGAACATGCTTCAAGTTTTTGTGAAACGTAAGATTGGAAAATAGATAATGCTAATATTTATTCAACCATGCCACGCGGCCCAGGTGGTGTTCGCTGTTGCATATTTCAGCTGCCTGGGTCTGTGGTTGTTTTGAAGCACGAATTCTTGATCGTTATTCGTTGGCACCACGCACTCGCTCGTTGGTTTCGCCAAAGCAGTAAACGCCTGTATCCGCCCTGAGTCTAATACTAGGCTGACATGCCATGAGTTAAATGACGTGTTATGTCAGCAGTATCAAACACACTACAATCATACGGCCATATTTCCAGGATATTTTTACTTAATACTTTTTGAGATGCTGCCTTCTTTGGAATGTGGTCCTTTTTAACATTATTCAAACCACATACAAGCAGATGACAATATTCATCTGACAAAGAGTATACCGGTACAACGGCACATGCTTACCCTTTTCAAGAACACCTGGTGTCATCATCAATTTCCAGTAATATATTCACATAAGTTACAGTACTATTTTGTCTTTTACGCCAAATGGATTCTGTTTCGGAAGAAAATCACAGACTGCACCCTAGTTGAGAATAAATACTAGATCTTCCGTGTGACAACGCTTTAACCTCAACGTTCTTTGAGGCACTGATGCACAGCTTACATACCTAACCATACACTGCAGAGGCCCAGGGTCATAGCCATTAATGTCTGTCCAGTCTGTAACATGAGCGCTTTCCAGAACGGATGCCTCTCGCTGTCTCATGTCAGAGAATGTTATTCCTAGAGCCATTTACCCAAGCCAATGTGACATAGCACGCGTTGGCGTGTTTATTTTAGGAACATATTAACACCTGATTCGCAGAAAATGTGGTGCTACTTTTTATGACTAACATGCTGAAAGAAGCCATTCTTTACCAAGCTTTGCTGACGTCTTCATGGTTTTTTATAACATTTAGCTTTGTCTAGATTAGGGTCGTGTATATGTAGGAGCTATAGAACGAATGTAACAGGGAGTCGGTTTTGATTATTGATTGCTTGTTCTTTAACGCCGCTCTCAGCAATATTCCAGACGGGTGTGTGTAAATAATCAAATCTGTACCGGACAATCCAGTGATTGATTTTGTGTGATATTGTTAGGTGGTGAGGTGAAATCGGGATCGAACTCCGGACCTTCCGCTCTCCGGGCGGATGCTCTACCACTAGACCACGGGGGCGGTCTTGTGGAATATTGTGTAGGGTGACATGCATGAACCATGTCTGCGGGTCTCATCACCGGTTGCTTCTTACGAGGTGTGTGTGTGTGGATGGTTGGGGTGGTGGGGTTTGTGTTATATTTCAGTCACCTTGTGGCGGGAGGGAAACACAAAGTGATGAAGGCCTTTACCGATGCTCTGAACACGGGCATGGTGCAGACACACCATGCATCATCACACTCATAGTGAATCCGAGATTCAAACCCGCTGTCATAGGATGATTGCCAAAAGTGACAGTGTATTTCTCTTGATGCTTAATCTATCGTATACGTTTGAGAATAATGAGGTATAGAAGAACATTGTGTCATGTTCATGGCAAATAAATCTGTAGAACTTGCTGTCCTACCCTATCTGTTCACTCTGCAACAGGGTGGTCAGGTAGCCTAGTGGTTAACGCGTTCGCTCGTCACGCCGAAGACCCGGGTTCGATTCCCGACATGGGTACAATGTGTGAGCCCATTTCTAGTGTCCCCCGCCGTGATATTGCTGGAATTTTGCTAAAAGCGGCGTAAAACTCTTAGATCGACATTCCTGAATATTGGACCAACAGCCAGTCTCTTAGATCGACATTCCTGAATATTGGTACCAACAGCCATTCTCTTAGATCGACATTCCTGAATATTGGTACCAACAGCCAGTCTCTTAGATCGACATTCCTGAATATTGGACCAACAGCCAGTCTCTTAGATCAACATTCCTGAATATTGGTACCAAGGAACACTCACCACGCTCAAACTGCATTTACCATCAACTGACATGCACGATCCAACCTGAAACATAGAAATAACCCATTCTCCACTTAACTGGAAGTGACCAATAACAGTTCTGAATACTGATACAATTAGAAACAGGTTTGTATAATTTTGAAGACTAGATATTTTTTTTCTGCTACAACTGCAAAACCAGAGGTTTTCTTCTTAAAATCCTTTAACCTAAATATTGTTTTGGTAAAAACACATTGCGACAGTGTAGGTTTTGTGGCAGACACTTTTTTCAACATTAGATCGCATAACTATAGTACTGCATTACCAGACTTGCGGAGAAGAGCTATAGACGTGTGTGTGTACAGTGGCCTTGAATCTTAAGGAAGGTCGCCCGAAAGTGTATATACCAGTAAACGTATTTTAAGGGTGCCATTACCGCATTTCATGAAATCACATATTAGTTCACCATTTTGAGAAATTACCTTGATAATTATTTAAATCATGACATAATTAATCAATATTTCAACATTGTTCCACAGAATGCCATTTCTTAAGACTTCGAGGTTTGAAAAAACATTGTTGGCGACAGTGGCGAGCAACCTTCCAAGCTGTCCGGTCTGAAAGAAGCTGCTAAAGTTCCCAGCTCTCACTGCCTTTGTTCCCATCCTCGGGAAAGACTGCTGCATGGAGGATAGGGTGTCAAGCAACAAGACCTTCAGGTTCTATGGAGTGTGAGCTGTAACATATGTGGAGGTGCCCCTTATACAACTCAGTGAAGAAATGATGAAGCTTCGAAATAGTCTACTCGTGTTTTGTTCGCGCGTGCATGTTTCTAAGTACTAATGTTAGTGGCCAATACTGGTTATAACGAATGTCGGGACAGTGTCCGACTGTCTCAGTGGCCATTGTCAGGTAGTTGATGACCACTGTGCGGTAGTTCGAATTCCGAGTTACCAATGTCAGGTGTTCACTGTCTGAGTGACCAACGTCACGTAGTTCACTATCTGAGTGACCAATGCCAGGTGTTCACTGTCTGAGTGACCAACGTCAGGTGTTCACTGTCTGAGTGACCAAATTCAGGTAGTTCACTTTCTTTGTGACCAGTGTAAGGGGCTCACTGTCTGGGTGACCAACGTCACGTAATTCACTGTCTGAGTGACCAATGCCAGGTGTTCACTGTCTGAGTGACCAACGTCAGGTGTTCACTGTCTGAGTGACCAAATTCAGGTAGTTCACTTTCTGAGTGACCAGTGCCAGGTGTTCACTGTCTGAGTGACCAACGTCACGTAGTACACTAAGTGACAATTTGTGAAATAGTCTACTATCTTAGTGACCATTGGCAACCATTCCACTGTCTGAGTGACAGATGTCAGGAAGTTCACTTTCTGAGTGACCAGTGCCAGGTGTTCACTGTCTGAGTGACCAACGTCACGTAGTACACTAAGTGACAATTTGTCAAATAGTCTACTATTTTAGTGACTATTGGCAACCATTCCACTGTCTGAGTGACCGTTGTCTGGTTATCAAATATCCAAGAGACCGCTGTAAGGCAGTCCGCTGTCTAAATAACCACAGTCATATAATCCACCGTCCAAGAATCGATGGTATATGGAGGTATATGCAATTGCAGGGTTCCTGAAGTCACTGAGTCTATTCCATTAATGTTCTTTAAAGAGTAAAGTAAATATTTACATTTCTGTTCCAACCCAACAACGTAATTTGATAGCGACAGAAGACGTATCCCGCTGGTACACCGGCTCCGGTAGTTCTTGAAGACCTGTGAATCCTAACAGCAGTTACAGCCCCAATGGCAATTTCCAGATTAATCAAGCAAGCTATTGAACCAATGAGGGATGAGACATTGAACCCTGGATGCAACTATAAACTGATTTACGACATAGCGGCAGCTCCTTTCCTGTCACTGAAATGCCAGTACGTAGTCCAATGATTCCCTTATCCCATCCTTTCCCCAGAGTGATTGGAATCCATCCCCGTAGGCAGCATCTTCAGAAGAGCGCAAACGGCAAAACACGAGACATAAGCTGGGCACCATAAACTGAAGATGGTCTTTCTGTAAATGTGCTCATGTTATTGGGAAGATCATTTATAACAGGACTGCTTGACCGACTATTCATGAGCGCATTGAATAGAATTAACATTCTTTGATGCATGTCAAGCGTTATGACCTTTCCTGACTACAGATCACGGTTTGTTAAACCTCCTTTCTGAAGCGGCTTTCTCGAAGTTTTTTTCCGGAAGAAAACCATGGATATAATCAATATTTCGAACAAAAAAGATGCCTGGCTATGGATTCCGTACCCCTTCCCGACTCTGTAGTGTTTATTGCGGTAATTCTGCTTTTTTTTTCTTCAATATCTCCTTGCTTAACAATATGATAAGGTCCCGTTCTGGTTCACAAGATCATTTTTAATAAAAGGCAAAAACCTTCGATTATGTTTATAGGTTTGTCAGCACCATACCCGTGCTCGTGGGTCCCACCGAAGTGGTAAACGTCTGAGACCTGCATCACCTCGGGTTTTCCTCCCACATTAAGCTGACACGCAGTAATATAACTGGAATAATGTTAAAAGCGGCGTTAAACCCAATTCACTCACTTAAATGTTGTTACTTGAGCAACACCAGTTGGAGAGTTTGGCAAAACAATGCCTTGGGAGTGATTTTAAGGGGTTTTCGGGAAGCGTTCTTCTAATAGATGAACATAAGTAAGCCTGTGACTCAAACTGATTTTAGGTAACAACACTTGGGTGGTTGGTTTCTTGTTTAACGCCGCAATCAGCAATATTCCAGGTATATGACGGTCTGGACCAGACAATCCAGTGATTAATATCATGAGCATCGATCCACGCAATTGGAATTGTTGACATGCATCAACCAAGTCAGGGGGCCTGACCACCGATCCCGTTAGTCACCTCTTACGACAAGCATAGTCGCCTTTTATGGCAAGCATGGGTTGCTGAAGACCTACTCTACCCCGGATCTCCACGAGCCAAATAACACAGTTCGAACTCGTGATTTTTTAAATTTTAGTTTACTAACTTGCTGATTGTTCGATTTTCTCTTTAAGGTTTAAAAATGAACACTTTTGCCTCTTCTTTACTGATCATGTCAGTAGTCAAAACACTTCGTCACATGATTACAACGTCGCATTGTTATAAAGAAGTTGTATATCCAGAGATATATATCCCTTGTTAAAGTGGTGACGGTGACTCCTTTTGCTACTGTTGGAATGGCTAGACCTGGGCAACCAATCGCGCCATCAGCCAGTTTAACTTCAGTTGGGACATTTCAAAGAATAAAAAGCTTATACAAGGGACTAAATTCGGCCACTTACAAGAAGGGTCTAGGTTGTCTTTAAAGGACTTCAGTGCCTGCTTACCAGTAATTTCCAGTACCACCAAACAACTTGGAAGAATTAGGAGCTGCTCTGGACACAGCATTGGACCAGATGTGAATCACCTCATTGACAGTATGCCAAGACGGATCATCCCCCTTGTCGACAGGCATGTTATTAAACTCTTTGATGCAGTAGATGAAATTCATCCCCATGTGACTGTTTCTGATTCATTGTAGTCTCGCACCATCTGGCATGCGCATGCGACTCAATTTGTTTACTCATACACGTAGTTTTCGACGTCTCCTGTCAGGAGTAAAATAACCCAATCTTAATCTAAAGATCTGTTTTGGGATTACAATAATAGTGTATATTGATATCCTACAGCGAAGTAAAACATGTTGGTCCTTTATGAACCTATTGTCTGCTTACCTCACTTCTGTGGATATCTGGGGGCACGGGTGGCCCAGTCGTCTAAGGCGCCGCGATTCGCTGTGCAGAGTTGCGTCCCCTGGGCACGCCAGAAACCTATGCTTGTGGGTTCGAATCCCGGTTCGCCCCGATTATGTTTTTAGGTTTGTCAGCACCATACCCAAGCTCGTGGGTTTCACCGAAGTGGTAAACGTCTAAGACCTGCATCACTTCGGGCTTTCCTCCCACATTAAGCTGACACCCTTGATATAACTGGAATACTGTTAAAAGCGGCGTTAAACCCAACTTACTCACTCACTCACTCTGTGGATATCCGTGCGTCTTAGGATAGGGACCGGTGAAGATCCGGGCTAGAATTGGTCTTCAGTGACCCATGCTCGCGTAAGAGGCGACTAACGGAATCGGGTGGTCAGGCTCATTGACTTGGTTGATGCATGTCATCGTATCCCAATTGCGTTGATCGATGTTCATGATGACAATCACCGGATTGTCTGGACCAGACTCGATTATTTGTAGACCGCCGTCATGTGACTGGAATATTGCTTCGTCACACACACTTTGTTTTGTGTGCGCTTCTGGTCTCTGTGTTTTGGTCCAGTCACATTCACATTGCACCTTCCCCGCTTCCCCACCCCCCACGTACCCCTACTCCCCGCCCTCCCATCCTGGCACCCCAAGCCCCTCGCCCACTCCTCCCCAAGCCCCAAAATGTAGGTGAAAAAGAATCGTTTCGGGGTAGGTTTTTATATTTTTCAGAATCAAGACAGTTGTTTCTGTGTCCAGTTGTGTAACGCATGTGGAGTCTGTAAGATGATTATATGTTCTCTTCTGTCAAATGTTCGCTCAAGAAACTGATCGACATTTTCAAACTGTGTGTGAGTCGAGTTTTGGGACACTGAAGCTCCATCAGTGAAGGAGTGGACGAGCTGATGAATAGGGTTAGAGTAGGAGTGGTCGACCTGTTGAAGTGTGTCAAATGGGCGAGCTGTTGAAGTGGGTCAGTGAAAGAGTGGGTGACCTGTTGAAGTGGGTTAGTGTCAAGTGGGCGAGCTGATGAAGTGGGTTAGTGTCAAGTGGGCGAGCTGATGAAGTGGGTTAGTGTCAAGTGGGCGAGCTGATGAAGTGGGTTAGTGTCAAGTGGGCGAGCTGATGAAGTGGGCTAGTGTCAAGTGGGCAAGCTGATGAAGTGGGTTAGTGAAAGAGTGGACTAGCTGTTGAAGTGGGTTGGAGAAGGAGTAGGCGAGCTGATGAGTGAGTGAGTGAATATAGTTTTACGCCGCTTTTAGCAATATTCCAGCAATATCACGGCGGGGGACACCAGAAATGGGCTTCACACATTGTACCCATGTCGGGAATCGAATCCGGGTCTTCGGCGTGACGAGCAAACGCTTTAACCACTGGGCTACCCGACCGCCCCGCGAGCTGATGAAGTGGGTCAGTGAAAGAGTGGGCGACCTGTTGAAGTGTGTTTGTGTCAAATGGGCGAGCTGTTGAAGTGGGTCAGTGAAATAGTGGACAGGTTGACGGCATGGAGAGAGTACTCAATCGGATGTTCGCCAAAATCCGGAAACCAATTTTTCGATGTATGCATTGGTGTTGAAGGACATCAAATAAATCATATATCTTTCTGGTTGGTTTTAACTTAATGCCTACTTGGAAATTTTTTTAAGAACCAACAAAAACAAAATCAAGAAATTTGTTGACTGCGATATTAAGGAAGTGGTCCGCTGCAGGAATATTCTTTCGCCTACGCGTGCCACGATGCATAGGAAATCAACAGATCACTATGCATGTAATATGTATTGGAGTGCATCAGCGGTTGAGAGATCAGCTGGTGCCAGGATTCGCTGAACGTCGGATTGAATCGCAGATTCGTTCCTCTTATGACTCTTGGCGTGTCAGAACCATGTGGAAATCTTCTACAATGTGCACCACTTCCACCCCTGTTATCCTGTCTTTCGAGGTGAGGTGAAATGGGGTTTAACATCGCGTCCAAGATTATTGCACTCATATAGCGACATGTACGTGTGTGTGTGTTTGTGTGGCTGCTTGTACTAGTTCGGACTGATGCCGATTTATAGTGCTAGCACACTGAGATACCATGTCGCAGTTTAATATGAATACCCCACTCAGACACTGTATACTGACTCCGAGCCGACCGGTCCTTGTTTTAGCCCCTTAATGCCGAGCGCCAGACAGGGTAATCACAAGTACCATCTTTTAACGTCTTTTGGTATGACGCGGCCGGGGATTGAACCCCGGACCTTCCGCTCTCCGGGCGTACGTTCCACCACTAGACCACGGAGGCGGTTCCCTGTCATTCGACTAAAATGCAGCTGAATGAGCTGACACCCAAACCCCCAGTTAACGGAATAAAGTTCACACGATAAATATGTGTCATCTAGGCGCTAGGCAACATTGTAGGCACGGATAGCCATTAAGTCTATATCGCCGTGTTCAATGTGAAGAGTTCCCTCCCTTTGTCGCACCAGGAAACAAGTCATCTAGGGTTTAAATCCAGGTTATCAACGATTATGACCCTTCGTCCGTCAGTACGTTACCGCCATTGTGCATTTCTAGACAGCATTGATTGTTTGTTGTTCCAGCTATATGACTGCAAATATTCTAGTCCATACCAGACAAACCAGTGAATGATATTAATAGCAACATCTCGCGCCGTCAGGATGCGGTGACACACACAGTCAACCAAGTCACCCAGTATGACCCTACGATCCATTACGTCGCTCGTACGGCCAGTTAGGCTGCTCGGGAACTAGTCAAACCCGAAATGCCTACAAGGGTCAACAAGGTGTTCCATGTCAACGACCTGGATAATGTGTATGTTTCCTCCTCAAGTTGTATACCGTTCTAGTTTGAAACCTAGCTCACTCACTCACTCCTCTCCATTAAGAAACATCCACAGTTGCACAACAATTTCATGTCCATCCGTCAACTATCAGTCGTCTCAGAAGGCGCTACCAAGCCACAGGCAGGGTGGAGGATCGGCCACGCCCAGGCGTTCAACGGGTGACAACAGGACGTCAGGATCGCTATATTGTCATGCATATCCTCCAACGTCGATTTCAGACAGCTGTACAGACTGCTAACAACACTATCGGAAGCAGAGGAAGATCCATCAGCAGTCGAACTGTGCGTCGACGTCTTGCTGCAGTCTTCAAATTATATTCACTCAGCATATCAAAGGGCGGTAGGGTAGCTTAGTGGTTAAAGCGTTTGCTCGTCACGCCGAAGACCCTGGTTCGATTCTCCACATGCGTACAATGTATGAAGCCCATTTGTGGTGTCCCACGCCGTGATATTGCTGGAATATTGCTAAAAGCGGCGTAAAACCATACTCACTTACTCATAGCATATCAATTTATCATTTCGGATTAACGGAAATGAAAACAGATTGTGCAACCCGTTGACGACTAAAACAAGAAAAAACACATTAAAAAACGCCAACTTGGTATTACGCAACTAACGAACCTGTCTGAATAACAGTAGTGATTCGATTGATCAGTAGGCTGACGGGGATCGATATATCGATCCAAAGGGGCGGCATACTACTGACAAGCAACGCGGTACATTGAATTTTCATTACAGATCAATAATCCTCAGCCAGTGAAATATATATCAATAACGATGTGAGACTGATAGCTAAACGTACGTCAATATGTATACAGTCAACATTAATACATTTGTATTTGGGCATTGTGAATGTATCCGTTTGTACACGTAGTGATTCTTTATTGTATTTGTGAGTACTATTTGACGGATGATCAACACAATGCACAGTAAAACTCGTTTTTGTAACTGCTCTCAATTTGATACTCTCTCTCTGTCTTTTCTCTCCCTCCCTCCCTCCCCTCTCTCTTTTTTCTCTCTCTCCCTCTCCCCCTCTCTCCCTCCCTCTCTCTCTCTTTCCCCTCCCCTCTCTCTCCAGTCTCATTAAAATCAGATCTAAGTTCTCGCTACCGCTCAACAAAGATCTGAGGACATCCCATTTGGGATCACGTCAGAACGACCTTTTGCAAACAGAAACTGACCGACAACTGAAATGACTGACAAGAAGTCGAAATCTGCCAATTAGAAAGCAGCTTTCTTGAGTTTCACGGCACTCGTTTCAACCTGGCGACTTCCATTTCAGCCTTCGCTTGAAAAATATGTTGACATGGTTCTCGATTAAAATTTTGAAAACTGAACGAACAAACATTCCGGAATGTCTAATATATTGCAGAGATTGTAGTGCTTCCCACATACTTTGCAACGCCTCCTCTATTCAAATGTTTATCCCAAGGAAGCGAGAGATAGACGACATTTTGACGGAATCAGTCGTTCAGGCCGTAACTGTCGTTCGGAATCACCCTGTGTGAACGTTTTCGAGGTTGCATGATTGGAAAACACATTCCGACTGTCACTTTCATGATCTGGTAAGCGACGCTTTCATTTGTCGGATGAAAGGTCGTTCTGACGTGACCCGCTCTCTCTCTCTCTCTCTCTCTCTCTCTCTCTCTCTCTCTCTCTCATACCATACTCTCTCTCTCTATCTCTCTCTCTCTCTCTCTCTCTCTCCAGAATATTTAAGAAGGCGTGCTGATAATCAGACGGACACCGACAGAAACATCCCATTGATGATATGGTATGAACATAGTCATTTCTTAATTTGATAATAAACCACTTTTCGAATTATATGCTTACTCCTTCATCAGGTGAAGAGGTAAGTGTATACACCGAAACCTTGTGTTCCTCGTGACAAAGAAGTACTTATACTTATTCATATATTTGAGTGCAAACTTCATTGGTTTTTTTAACTCGAACGACTGAATGCTTATCGCAGTGATTGAGATGCCGTGCTATTTTTAGACGACCCATGCTGAGCATATCATGCTACCGCAATGTACAGTGTAACTTGATACTGTGTCGTCTGCGTGCCTCAATTTCCTGTAAGAGAGGAGCGCGGCAGTATCTTCACTGTGTTAATCTACCATTTTGTTTGTGAGGGAAGACATCACAACTCTTTTCGTTATCTGATCGACTAGGTCGTCTACTGTGATATTGTCTTTGTAAAGCCAACTCGAGTTCAACACAGGTTGGCGGAACGATCAAGCCAAGAAAAGTAGGCTTGAAATGGCAAAGGTGGAAACTAGGCCTTGATGTAATTAAAAAATCGCACAGGCGAACAGCTTCAATAGCAGAAGCGATGTCATTTGATTGTGACATCATGGTAACAGATGACGTCACAATGTCCTGTAATTTATTGTAGCGACTGTGTTGACGCAGCTGGCAGTATTGTTGTCGGAGTGATCCCATGCTCCGTTGTTAGGGGCCATCGCCCCACCCTAAAATGGCTGCCACATTCCTCTCGCTCAATAACCTTGACTTCAACAATAGTGATATGTTCAAAAGTTCACGGGTATATTATGTGCGCTTCTCTATTTTATTCACTTTCTGTATTTGTTTAAAACACGCTTATTGTTTTACTCTTTCTGACCATAGAACATTAAAATCAAAATTTTATTATCCATCTTAACATTGCACACCATTACATCGGACATTGATATACCCAGGATGTATTCTTATCCGTTTATTTACATAACATCAAGTCTAATATTTTTCAAATTGTTTTATTCATATTCCATGTACACGGGATTACACTATTTATAAATCGCAATTCCTTACAGTTTAAAGACAATAATAGCACAATAGATAAAAGGTACCTGATGACCACTTGTACTAGACACCTAAAAGTAGAATACTAAATGTGGTCTCGTTAGAGTTGTCTCCCTTAGATTACATATCACAGGTTCACGCGCCGGTAGCCGTTTCTCACTCACATGGAACTATTTGTGTTGTTTGGTGCCTGGAAACAGATAATCAATCAGTATTTTATGTCTGAAAAATGTGTAACCTCTTTATTGGCAGAGTGCAACATATATGTAACAGCAGAACAAAGGAAAGTCTACTTCCATGTTTGATGGTGGATAAAAATATATATAAGAAACGGTTATTCGATGGGGATGTATTTCATATCTCCCCCTTTCCTGTCTGTCTGTCTGTCTGTCTGTATGCCTGCCTCTCTCTGTCTCTCTCTCCCCCTCTCTGTGTGTCTCTGTCTCTCTCTTTCTCTCTCTCTCTCTCTCGCCGAAGACCCGGTTTCGAAGCCAATTTCTGGTGTTACCCGCCGTGGTATTGCTGAAAAAGCGGCGTAAAAACATACTCTCTCTCTCTCTCTCTCTCTCTCTCTCTTTCTCTCTCTCTCTCTCTGTGTCTCTCTCTGTCTATCTATCTCTCTCTGTGTCTCTCTCTGTCTATCTCTGTCCCTGTCTCTATCCCATAACACATAATAACTGCCACCTCTCCAAGACAACAAGAAACCAAACCCAATCAAATAGCACCAAGAGATGGAAACATCTTTGATCAGATCACATATCTTTAATGTTATTTACATAGCGGCTAAATTGGTTATCGGAAATGGCATCTGCCACATGTTCTTTATCCGAGGCTGGTTAATGTAGTCAGTCGTTAATCAGAATACGCTAACAAGGGTCCTATAATACCATGATACAGACATCCTTTGCAAGCAGCCAAGTCATAATGACATTACCGGTGTTAACGTCATTGCCAGGCTGAGGCAGAGATTAAAAAAGGTAATATTACTTAGCACCTTTTCTGAAGTCTATATTGGCTATGTCTGGGATGACCACTTACACAATAAGGATCCGAAAGACTTAAGCCTTATTCTATAATAACACATAAACTTCCTATCGGTACAATGTGACATCGTGTTAACGAAAATATAGTTAGACAATATAGTTATGTACGTTTGCTACTTAATTTGTACGCGAACTTGCGATTGTGAACAAATAGATTATTTTACGTTGTAAATACGTTTGTATGAAGGAGATAAGAGAGTTCAGTTTTCTAATCATTTCTCATCATGTATTAAAGTCTAAAGGGATGCACGGCGTCGAAACTTGCTGTGCAGAGATGCGGGCCTTAGGACTGCCGGGATCCGGTTATCGTGAGTTCGGGTTCTCGTGGGTTAAAATGTTGAAAACCCATCCCACTGTTGACTGTCTGGTTTAGGTAATGTTCCAATACATCATAGTGTTGACACCAAGAATGGGATTCACACATTGTACCTATGTGCGGAATCGAACCCGATAATCTGCTCGACGAAGCAATGCTTAAACCACCAGGCTATCCCATCACATAAGTTTCAAATTGATTACTTCTTCTATAAACCCGTGACGATCCGGGTTAGAATAGGTCTCCAGCAACCCATTCTTGCTGTAAGAGGCGACTAACGGGATCGGGTTGATGCATGTCATCGTATCCCAATTGCAGAGGGTGCTCATGATGTCAATCACTGGATTGACTGGTCCAGACTTAATTAATTATAGACCGCCGTCATATAGCTGAAATATTGCTGAGTATGGCGTTTAACAAACATTTTTTTTCTATAATATGTAATTAGTATGAACAAGTTCAGAGATTTAGTAAACCGCCGGGCAAAAGAAAGTATACAACACAACATTTCATCAACAAATACAAACATTATCAAAACCTTACTGGGCTAAAACAAGAGACAAAACACACTATACAAAAGGTCCAAAAAACAACTGTGATACTCGTATCAAATACAAAACCCTCTTGTTTGTTTAATTTTTATCCACCACCAAACATGTTTGAACACTTTCTTTTGAGCATTTTAGTACAATTACATTCATAGCATATTAACATACAGTGTACATACATTCAACACACCAGTACCTAGGGCTCTTTGGCTGAGAAGCTCAACATTCTAACCGTATTCTCCCGTGGCAAATTGTGTTTAGTTATTGGTTGAATTGATTCTTTAAAATGAGTAAATTCATTTGGAATGACGCGACATCTGAAAACTCCCCCGGGATTTATTCGTTTGGAGTGAATGAGGGAATAAGTGGACTGGTTTTAACGTCCCTAAATGTTTCAATTGTGTCACCGCATGCCAACATAATTGCGGAGGAAAGCCCAAAGTGGTTTGGCTTGTACCATTAGGTGAGGAAAGCTCGAAGACCCGTTTAAATGCTCAACCAATAATTTTGACTTTTTATCGTGGTTGTGCTAGAAGTTTGGCAGCCATGATTTCCTTCTTTTCCATGATATGACACTTTGGCTCTGTCAATCCTACAAGTCTAATATCATGCTGTAACTGTATTCTTGCAGGAATGACTATCTCAAGAGCTGGTGGTATGACAGAATGTCACAAGACTTCAACTCTCCATACTTGTACTGAATTTATCTGATCCTGTTTTGATTTCAGATGTAATGATTCTTATTTAATAATTAATGCATACTTCTGAAAATAGTTGCGCCAACATTTTTCAGGAAATGAACGCCAAGTATCAACTCTGTACCACTATTGCAAACAAAAGCATCAGCATCATACGTCCTTTTTTCCAATGCCTTTGGTAATAATAGTTTCCCCAAATAGTTCACGTTCCTCTACATTTACTGCTTTGAAATCCAATCGTCAGAACTGGTGCACAACTAACCGAGTTTAAAAATCCTTAAACATATCTAACATATCTCCTACCCAGCGACTCCGAGATGTGAATGAAGTACAAGCAATGGAATTTGTATATTCATAAATGGTAAAGGGCCATGTAAACACAACAACATCAACACGTTTGATGTCCAAAATCCCACGTCCATTGAGAGCAGCACCAACACAAAAACAGTGGGCGATTAGAACAGTGAATTGACTTTACCTGCAATAGCCATGAAAACCTGATTTTTGCGAATATTGCTCATCCGGTAACACCCCACTCCCCGATTGAAAGAATCTAGACATCCGGCATTTGGCTTTTGCCCAGTGGAGACTGGTGTAAGTTAATTTGTAGTACATGTCAGTGGCAGCAAATGATTGATGTGCTGGTAAAATGTCGAGGGCTGTCGGCGGAAGCTATTATTAGAGTTATCTGCCCCTAGTTATGTTAAGGACAATGCCAGGCTTGATCGTTCGCGACGATTCGGGATGGGACAGTTTCTGAACAGCTGGCTGTACCTATAAAAGAGCGAGAAGAGGTCGATTCGAAGCCTTTTACAACCTGACTTGATTCTTATCTGCTGGGGAAGTGCGCGATTGGAAACCTATTTGACAACACCGAATACTTGCCAGCTTTCAACATTCTTCTGGTGTCAAAAACGGAGAAATGCCTGTTTCAAGACAGTGGCACAAGTTCTGAACATTCGTGGGTGCACCAGGCTACGTTCTACTGATGCCTCTTCTTTTACCCATTGTTGGGTGATTGTAAACCTAAAACTGTGTGTTTCAATGTATTTATTGATTATTCATTCATCTTGTGTGGCAATTTACTGATTTCTGATTTAGTTCTCTACGTACCGTTAATTTTTGCGTTTCGACATGGAAATCTCCTCGTAACACCGACAAGTCAAAACGTTGGAATTTAGCGAATAAGCAAAATTGGAGCGACTTAAACCTGTTATATTACTGCCCCCAATCGTCTTATTTTATTCAATTCTACAATTAATTGCACGTAGCTATTCAATCAGGCCTGGTTAGATTAATATTGGCAGAGATCAGTAATTGTCATTGTTGCTATATACAGTTTTCATGTTTGCATTACTCCTTTATACCTGATGGTGTTTTTATTATAAATGCATCATACATGTTCAAAATGCATACAGGTGTATGGAGCTGAAGAGTGAGGGAGTGAATATTGCTCAATGCCGCATCAGCGTTGAATGAAAGATTTCAAAGAATTACGTTGTGTTACATCTTTGCAGTTAAAGTAAGCATGATCTTTTTATCTTCATCATGATTTTGATGTTTGGCCTCTCAGCAGCATATCCACGTTCGCTCACCGACTCACTTATTTTGTGGTGTGTTGACATAAATATTACCAAAGACCCTGATGCTGTTGAAATAATCCTCAGGCAAAATAAAAACAAACATGTTAATTTTAAGGGTTTTTATTAATACCTGGAAATTGTAGAATAACAATGTTCACCAGTAGCAACCAAGCAATGTCTAGCTGAGAGGGCGGTAGCGAGAGTGCTCAATAAAGATGTATGTTGGAATAAAAATGTAGCTCATTAAACGTGGAAGTTCTGTAGAGCACCAGAACCTTGGCTCCGAATGCCCACGAGTATGAAACGTGGGGAATGGGCCTTCAGGTGTACCCTGAATATCTGCCAGTCAGACACACTTATCTCCCTTGTAGGATTTTCTGTGTTAAGGTAGTAATACTAAGAGAGGGATTTATGAAGTGGTTAATTAAAACAAGGATGCCATAAACACTATAGCAAGTCGACAGAACTGTAAGGCTCCAGGTGGTCTGGCCTGAGCAGTACACTAAGCGACCCTAATGTACAATGTGTGAAGAAAGAAGATTAAAAATTAAGAAAAACTACCAGTCGAATCTCAGATATTCTCCAGTAAATTAACAAATATTCTGTGAATTAAAAAAAATGACAAACAAAAAGCATATATTCTGGATGTGGAATCTAAAGTTAACACTACCGACAAAATCCTGAGATACACGAGTTAAAATGATCAGCTGTAATGAAGTAATCACCAATATAAGAAGGTATCATGTTAGTCCAGTCGCGGCCATTATTGTCAGAGTCACGTGACCTGTACTGAAATACAACCAGAAGCATGGGGTGATACGGAGGATGTTTTCTTCATCAGCCACGATGGAGACTGTGTGAATACACTTCATCTAGTACTCAGTACAAAACCGACTCGACCAGAAGCCACGATAAAACATGAAGAAAAAAAACTCACAACAGTAAGGTGCATAATATAATTCCTTATTTCCCAGGCTACTTTATGAAAGACTTTGTGAAAGACAATTAAGTGCAAAATGTAATCAAATACATATCAAATCTACAAAAAGAAAAACTCACAGTTTAATGCATTTTATGAGAAGTATGTTTCACTTAAGACTACTGTCAAGGTCAACAGCGGAACATGATCGTCTTCCCACGTGGTTGGCAGACTCTAAATTAGCTAAAGGGGAAGAGTTGGAGCAGTATAAATTAGGCTAAGATCTTATAAACCATTCTTACCATACAGACCATAACTTCATCCCATACGCTGATAGCATTCGTCTCTGGGAGAGGATGAAGATACGTGACAATCCCACACATACACAGTGGTAATATCAGTAAAAATGGTACAACATAGTTTTCCATTAGTTGGCATGAAAAACACTCTACCACCTACAATATAACAAGTGGTCTTATACTTGATACTGTTGTAATTAGAAAAATTGCTAAGCAAACCTTTGAATGAAGGATGATGGTATGTGAAGACCAGTTGAAAACTGTTATAAACATTAAATAACACTTGATCAACTATCGGTAACATTAGTCGGTATAACCGCTTTGTACATGAAGACAAAGATATGCAATCACAAATAGTCTACAATATTTTGTTTGTTAGACAATGAATCATAACATGTCATTGAATGTCTTTGTTTATACACACTGAACAAAAACAAGTTAAGGATCATGAATATTGTGGGGGATAATTTTATGAAATTCTGTGCTCAATCGTCAATACTGAAAAATACATACCCCAAAATATTCATGATCCCTTTCTGATTTGTTCAGTAAAGATGAACCGAAAGTCATTACGACCGTTTATTAGATTAAAGGTGATCCGAATAAAAGTTACTACTTCTGACAAAAATACTCACATTTATATACTGTAAAGGATGGAGCCTCGCTATGGGTATGTGAAAATGTCACTTTATACAAGTGTTACTGTACTCTGCTCGTTATGGTAATTTCTTGTACAAAACTAAAAAAAAAACGCTAAAAGAAAACATTGATGTAAAATGGATAATTTCATCATATATTGATAAACATTGTTCAATCATAAGTAGGTGGGTGTTTCGTTCTCTATGATACACATACGGGTGGTCAATGTAAGAAATGAGAATATTTTGTCCCTACCATCACTGAAATTAACAGGATATATTGAATGTCTCAAAATGATGGTTACAATATAACATAATGTACGAAAAAAAGAATAAACGAGTTCAAGAAGATTAATAAAAGCAATAAAAATGAAGCTGGCATGGATATAAACCATGAACAAATTTAATAAATGTAAACCAAGAAGCATATAAAAAAATTCTGTTTTGCTCCAATTCAAACATGGGGCGATCAAATTCCAGAAAATAAAAAAAATCCGAACAAATGTTTCTGAGTATTAAAAATATGATGCAAAATATATGAAATGAGAATGATACCAACGCCCATTACACACTGATTACAATTTACTTACTGGCAGAGGTTACACACTTGCGTAATCAAGCAACCATAACTTTAAAATCCGTGATTGTTAAGGGCAGCTATCAAGCGTCCAATACAAGCGCTGCACGTTAGATCATAGTGTTATTTTGAGCGTCTCTGGTTGTTTAAAACTGGTAGTTGTAACACTGGTGACGCGTGAAGAATTCCACGGTGACGTATTTGGGTCACGTGTTACTTTAGGTCTTCCACTCTAAATCACTCGCTTGATGTCTTCCTCTAACTACAGTAGTGTTCTATTGCTTAACAATTTTCGTATCACAAGTGGTGTTGAGGACTGAATAATGCCTCATGCCGATTCAATTAGTGTCTGTATGGTTCCAATGGTAACTTCGATCATTTTTACCATGAGAATATACTTTGAAACCTTACTTATTTTCCCTGATGGTTTACCAGTTTTTACCACTTTGAACGTAGGATTATTATGTCACTGGAGTTGTATAACGTCTTCATTTCTTAAAATAATTGAAAAAATAATTTCAATAAATGCCATTTCGTGGAAATAGTCATAGGACTTATTTAAAGAATCCATAATTATAAAATTTCAACTCTTTAACATTCAGTTGTTATGCAAGTGTCAATACAACTGTTCAATTATCATGTACAAGTAAAATGTCTATAATATGTAATATAATATTTGTCTAGCCCTAGGTGTAATCAATGCGTGTCTCATCACTGCAAATTGAGCGGTTTGAAAATATCAAAAACGTCTTTCACGTATTTGTCTTTATCTACATTAACGTAAGTTATGGTCATGAAAACCCTTTGTTCTCATTCCAGCAACTTTCAACACACATCCAAGACATCATAACATCACTAATACTTCAACAATTCATACAACAAATGTGTGGAAAAACTCAACAAGGGATTTTACATCGCACTGAGATAAAATGTGTCGTAAATATTCAACAAACAGTCTTGAAATTCTATTATACACTTAGGATGTACATCTGTTATACCCATTTCACAAATTTAATCTCGACTTAGATATACAGTGGAACCCGTTAATCGGGTAGCTTTTGCATTCAAATTAGGATTAACACATTTCCGGATTAAGGAATCATACGGAATTATCTCCATTCACCTTCACGCGGTCGTTCCCACGGTTAAATGTGTAGATGGTAAAGGACAGTGTTGTTATTTTTATGGCTCCTGCAACGGTGTTCAAACTGGCCTTAGTGTCCTATTGGTGTCTAGCCTGACTTCATATGGCATAATTACACCTGGAGAGGCAGCATGTTTTGTCTATATTCTATTTACCTGGTTATTATGAAATAATATAATTCACAGTGCAATGCAAACCTAGTCGAGGCAAGAATTAAATGTTCCTCACTTAGAAACACACGGAACTCTTTTCAAACGCATATTCTGAAGATAGATACCTGCAGGTTGTTTGGGGAAGATATATTTGCATCTTTCAAACTAGGACAATTCTCTTTCTTTCGAGTTTTGTTAATTTATTTGAGCAACCATGGTTATTAATTCAACTTTCTTGCTTTGCATTTTCGTGACACAGGCACTTGCTTCTAACAGAAGGTAAACGCTAACGTGTCTTTTCCATGTATTTACTTTTCAAACCTTTCTCTAGCAATGCCAGTTACAGATAGAGTTGAGCTATATACTTCTTGGTTTTCAAGGGTTTACGACCACGACATATCAATGTATCAATCAATAAGCAAGCAATACGTTTCAGGAACCTATTGGCCAGTTTATGTCCTCGGTATCTAAAGCTTTCCAGAATATCTATATTTTGATTAGTACGGTTTCCATGAGCTGCCGGGTCTGGAGGTAGCACACAATACAGTATATAGAATACGTTTTACATGGAATGATAAGGAATATCACTTTGAAGAAACCTCGCTTGAAACATAGTACGTTTTACCATCTCTGCCATAACATATCATGTCATACCATACTGTGAGTGAACTAATATATCATTTAAATCATAACGCAATAAAAAGCATTTATTTTGGTATCAGTACCATAATTATGTCGGAACTATATAATCATAAGAAATGGACGGTGCTGCATACAAATCAAATGGAACATAAGTATTTGCTCAGAAACCTACAAAGGTTCACTAACTTTGACAATTTTGTTTCGAATTTAATTACAGTATGTTATTACAATATACCAATTGGTTCTGGATACATATTATGACCATTAAGAACATTATATCATATCAGTTTAGAGCTAGACTTAAACCGTAAATGAGAGAGCTATCTCATCTATAACAAAGTGACAATGGTCATTCAGTAGTGAAAGATCTGTCATATTTCATTTATTAGAAACCACAATCTGACAATGTGTATCAACACACACTAGTTATTACACAAAGGCGTGAGACTTTTTTTAATTTCTGTAACCATAGATACCAGGTTGTTGCAACCACTTGTATTAATTTATCAACGTTGTTCTCGTGAATGTTTCTACATATGCAGACTCGGGAAGGACATATTTTATACAAAATTGTCAGCATACTAATATTTAAAATGTCATTAAATTCTTTTGAGCCATCCGAAATGCTTGATGTGATTTGAAATATAAACACATATTATTACAGCTTAGATTAATCTGTCATATTTTGTTCAGTTGGCGCAGCCATACACAGCAAAATGAAGAGTATGACGTTAAATGAATTCATGGTTACCATGGCGACAAGGTGGGTGCGGGGACGTTTTTGTAAACTTGGATTCTAACACCCCCTAGGACGAAACATTCCAGAGCAACAACACTCTTCCAGAAAACCTTCAATAGCAATTTCAAATTTAAATGTCACTTCTCAAAAAGTATAGTTTGCAAACTAATCTAGAATTACATATTCTGGAACCAAAGCAAGCTGTTCGAAAGAAAGAGCACTTGTTTCCATGTATACCAGAGGTTTGCAAATTCTACCTTTTGTTGTGTGGACGTTAATGTTAGTAATATAGCTTGTAGTGGAAATGGAAGATTAATAATATAAGCCCCTTTTTGACAATCCCGTGCCAGATTTCGGGCAGATGAAGATAAGACGATGTGGTTTCATGAGAAAGAATGAGGTATGCAATGTTTGTCAAGAAAATGAAAAAAATATGAAAATTAACAACAAAATGATATAAATCTGTCACTATGTTCAAACTGTTTGTGATATCTACACTGGGTGTGGTTAAAACTAGGTGAATACAAATAGACGCAGACGGGTGCATACTATATGGGGCACTAGGTATCGAAAACTCCTCAAGCAAAGAAACAAAGATGAAACCACTGCTTAATTATATTATGAAAAGACCTCTCCCCATCAAGGATAAAAACAATATTAGCACAAGCACAGTCGTATAGATTCTCATTATGTTAAAACGAGGGACATTCCCTGTGGTTTGTGTCTTGAAATGACTGCTTACATCCACCAATATACACGTTTCCGAAAATGGAAATGTAAACATGAAGGAAATTTACACATTACTGTACAGTGTTAAGTTTCCATTTAATGAAATGTGTCATTGTACATATGATTCTGCTATGTCATATACTCTCAATACATTTGGAAATCTGTATCAAATATATTTGCAATTAAGTTGAAAGTACACTACGTTTTATAAAAGACATCTAAAAATCTACGCTACAAACCTTTTAATTTGTGTTACACTGATTACAACAAATATACAAAAAATAGTTCAACGTACATTCTAGAATTGTATTCTATGTTATGTGAGCAAAAGCAATGGATAAACTAGCTGTAACTATAGATTTTAGTCTTAGCAGTAACGACCCCAAGGTTCTGTCGACCGGCAATAGTTCTGATAAGAGCCTGAAATCTCGTATACGCTCTGACAACAGTTTCGTCGACCATAAATATTTGATACAGATTTCCTGCTTTTCCGGGAGGCTACGGCCTGCATTGTACGTACAGACTCTGCAAACTGTACAGAACAGAATTTGTACACTGTACGGTACAGATTAAGTATCCTGCATGGTACAGATGATGTACAATTACGGTACATATCGCATATTGTACTATTCTACCTCTATACCTTCAGGTATAACCTTCGTACATTGTTTGGTACGAACTCCGTACACTGTACGGCACAAGCTCTGTCCACCATACGGCACACTCTTCTACACCGCACGGCACAACCTCTGTACACCGTGCAGTACAAACTCTGTACACTGTACGGCACAAACTCTGTACACTGTACGACACAAATTCCGTACACTGTACGGTACAAACTCCGTACAATGTACGGTACAGACTCGTGTTGGCAGGGACCGCCAGGACGTTGAGATCAGGATGCGTTACACATTAAAATGATATGCAAAAATTGTAAAATAAATAAATTAGAAAATATGTACAGGACACTCAACAGTTCAAACAAAGTACTGGAGCATTGTAAAGCTTAAACATTGCATCTCCGAGGACCGCCATGAAGGCGAGTTAGGAACTTGTAAACCAACATCCCATAATATCAAAAGTATCGCAATCACAATTGAACGCTCCCTTCGACATTCTATCCAATGGTATCCGACTTTGGGATTTTCGGTGCTCGTTCCTCGAGTGTGAAAATTGCAGCTCTCACTGGAATATCCGGGGTAGATAATGCATGAAATACACTTTTTGAAACTTCCACGTGGTAAAACGCACAGCCATCTTTGTGGTGTATCACGTGGTTAGTTGCGTACAAATCACATGACCTTTCAGTGGATTGTATTCAGGCAATAAATATCTTGTACGACCCATCAACACAGATCCAGAATCGTTCCTTTCTCATAACCACACACATATGCATGGTCGATAAGAATAGGTAGATCGTCATACTCCTCACTCAAATCATGTATTCACCTTGCTCAGTGCTGTATCATGGCTTGGAATCAAATTGTTTCCGATCTCATGTCTGGCTGATAAAATCTACAACTACTCCTCGGTAGCAAAAAGATACACAGTATCACCAATGGGAAGATAATTAAAGAAAAAGTCATAATGCTTACCATCCACAAGAAATTCAGTGACTCGCCTTGTATCACAATCACGCGTATAAACTTGAAGTTGATAAAAATGTCATAATAAACAAGGTGGTTGAAAATTTCTACTCTACATGGGAATGCCCAGAAATGCTGTTACAAGGTAGATATCCTCACAACTCCTGGGTTCTGAGATTGCGTGGGAGGAGACATAGTCCCACTTGTACTCTGGGTTTTTAATGATTCCGTCTCTGAGGTGGTACTTGGAGTGGGGAGTGTCACTATGGCTGTTGTCACGGTTAGAGTATTGTTAGATTTACTATTTGTACACTCAACAGCATTCAGGCTTGAGCGAGATGATCGGTTTATTGTGGGAAGTCGGATTTGAATGTCGTTCAGCTCTTCCTGCTCCAAGGCATGTCTATCGTGTGTTCGACCCTGAAAAGGAACGTAGTTTCAGATTGTTATTAAGAGCAAACATACACAATATTGTGCATAATGTAGAAAATACATAAAATACATGTTAAGAACGTGCATGTTTCACGGGCATCTCTTGGATAGAAGATGAATTTTGAGATTTCAGATCATCATCCAGAATGCAGATTGAACAAGATTCGTTGTAGCAAGATTCCAGTTAACTTAGAAGAACTTACCTTCTCACTGGGAACAAACTAAACTAGAAACTAAATTCTATCTAGGTCTACATTTGACATGGATTGATATTTACTATAGAAATTAAAGAAGAATCACTGTGCGAGAAATTTGTAAAGACGTGCGTATAATCAAAGTTGTAACTGAAGCAAACCGTAAAAAGCTACTCTTATTTTAATTACTTTATTTACAAGAAAGCTTCGATGTGGTGAAAACCTGCGTGCGCAGCAACCGGTAGTTCGCCGTCTCTGTAACGAGGCCAGGGAGGGATCGGGAGACGGAGGGGGGGTCTCAGATGGCTTGGTGGGTGCTCCATTAAATGTCATTTCCAGTTCTGTGAATTCCCGATCCTGTAGTGACAGAAGAACTTCTCGTCACTTGTATTTATCGTGGCCACTCCGAGCAGGGTTTTGTTTCACTAAGGTTATCTAGGCTCAACTCAACAACTGCACTTAGGGTAGGTTCTACAGGCTATGTATTAATGTTGGATTTTGTCTGCAGTCATTAAGTTGTCACAGCAGTTTGTCCTTTGTAGATTTGTTTTTAGATTATCCAGTGTATTACATCCCCATTCTGTTGGGATCAATAATATAAGTAGACCATTTCCCCACCATAGCATCGTTTCGGAAATACGTCATCTTCTTCATCATCTTCATTATCTTCATCTCTGACGTAAAGCAGAAGGTCTGTGAGTATCGTGATTGGACAGCTACTTTTATCAGGCTCAAAACAAGCTGTGGTGCGATTGTGTCCTGGGTATTGATCCTAATAGAATGGAGATATAATACACTGAATAATCTAAGATGATGAAAATTAGGCTATACCAGGGTTATATTAACAATGAGTGTTCCATCATGTGAGGCTTTTACGCCCAATGGTTATTTCTGACGTTGACGTTTTATATTTTGTGTTACAGGGTTTCATATTTTACCGACAGTAGATTCATAATTGGCTTAATCTAAATACATCACGTATGTATATAAGGTCATTGTTCCGTATTTTAAGTGTTTACCTAACAGTCAACTTGCTTATGTTACATCCAATTGCTAAACTTGAAACACTATTGCAAGTTATTGTACCGTGTCTGGCGACCTAATATGCATATATATGTTCAGGGTGAACTACACTTCATAAAAAAGTATGATTCAATTACTTGTCTTCTGGAAACAACAACTTCAAGACGTTACCTTTCTCAAGAAATCCCAAGACTCGTTCTCGTTCATTTTCTAGCCAAATATAACCAAGACTGGTTGCTTTCTTATTCATGATTCTTTTCTGGCTCAAACTAAATCTCCTAGACTGTATCTTTTTCATTTATGTCCCTCTTCAAAACAAAACAATAAGTTGTTGTTTTCGTAAATATTTCTTATGATTATGGTTAAGTTTTTTGTCGCTTTTTATTGTCTTTTTTTCGTTGTTGGTCAAAACAAAAAAATCAATATCATATGAATTCTTTTTAACATTTCGATTCTGGTTATCTCAAATATCTTAACAGTGTTTCAACTATTCATAATTCTGTTCTATCAAACATATACATCGTATATTTCTCTTCTCATATTTCGTTTCTTGTTTGAAGTGACTCAAAACAGTGTATAAAAGCGTTTCCCGTCAAATGTAATATCCAAAGATTGTTTCATTTCTGAATCTTATTCATTTTAATGTCATAAATAAACTTCAAATACATTTTGTTTCTTTTTCGTATTCCTTTTCTTGTAAACAATAAAATCCGATGACGGTGTCCTTTCCTACTCTTAAGAATATGTTTTCTGTGTATTATTGAAATACCTAGACTTCTTCCTTCTTATTCTTAGCTTTGTCTTGTCAATACTAAAATCCAAAGACCCTTCAGTTCTGATTCATAATGTCTCGGCCAAAAGTAAATCCCGAATACCCTTTTACATCCTTTTCTTGTGTAAACACTGTTTTATTTGTTATCATTTTGCGTGTCACACTAATATCCCAATAATTCATTTCTGTTCCCGTTGGGTTTCGGTCAAAAGTAGTAACCAATACTATTTCCTTTCGTATTTGTATTTCAGTTTTTGTCTTCTAGGGTTTTCAGCACCAAACCCGTGCTCGTGGGTTTCACCGAAGTGGTAAACGTCTGAGACCTGCATCACTTCGGGCTTTCTTCCCACATGAAGCTTACACGCCGCGATATAACTGGAATACTGTTTAAAGCGGCGTTAAACCCAACTCACCCACACACAGTTTTTGTCAAGCCAAAATTCAAGGATCCTAATCTTTTCCTGTTCTTGTCAAACTAAAATCCCTATACTATTTCTTCCTTGTTCTTATTTCTTTTCACAACTAATACCACAGCATTGCTTTCTTTCTTATTAAATTCTTGTCAAACTAAAATCCCAAGTTTTCTTTCGGTTGCTGTCAAAATGTTCTGTCCAAAGATTGTTTCATGTCTAGATGTTTTTATTCTATTGTCAAAAGTAAGATTCAAATAATCTCCTCTTTCTTATTCGTATTCCTTTTTCTGTTAACAATGAAATCCGAAGACTTTGTCCTTTCTCACTCTCAAGATTTGTTATTTTTCAATCGAACAATTAGAATCCCTGAACTATTTTCTTTCTCATCCATAACTTTGTCTTGTCAAAACTGAAGTCCAAACACTCTTTTCGCTGTCATTTCCAATTTCTAGTGTCAAAAGCAAATTCCCCAGATTCCCATATATCTTTTTCTTATTCCTTTTCTTGTGAAAACTTGACATCTCAACACTGTTTTCTTGTTATTCTGATTCTTTTCGTTTCACACTAAAATCCCAATATTTCATTTCTGATTCCCTTTTGGGTTTCTGTCAAAGGTAGTATCCAACATTATTTAATTTCGTAATCGTATTTAGGTTTCTGTCAAGCTAAAATCAAAAGATCTAAATCTTTTTCCTGTTCTTGTCAAACTCAAATCCCCATACTTTTTCTTTCTTGTTCCTATTTCATTCACAACTAATACCACAGCATTGCTTTCTTTCTTATTAAGTTCTTGTCAAACTAAAATCCCAAGTTTTCCTTTCTGATTCCCTTTCGGCTTCTGTCACAATGTTGCATCCAAAGATTGTTTCCTTCCTAAATCTTTTTCATTCTATTGTCAAAAGTAAAATTCAAATAACCTCCTCTTTCTTATTCGTGTTCCTTTTTCTGTCAACAATGAAATCCGATGACTGTCCTTTCTTACTCAAACAATTAAAACCCCTGAACTATTTTCTTTCTTGTTCCCACCTTTGTCTCGTCAAAGTCTAAACACTCTTTTCGTTGTTATTTCAAATTCCTAGTGTCAAAAGTAAAACCCAAATACTCTTATATATCTTTTTCTTATTCCTCTTTTTAAAAAAAAGGAAATTCCAGATCTGTTTTCTTTATTATTCCTACTTTTTACGTGTCAAACAAAAATACTAAATAGATTTCGTTTCTGATTCCCGTTGAGTTTCTGTAAACAACGTAGTATCAAACATTGTTTCCTTTCTTATTCGTTTTTCAGTTCTTGTCAAACTAAAATCCCCAGACTGTTGCATTTCCAAATTATTTTCCTGTTCTTATCAAAACTCATATCCGTATGTTCTTTCCTTCCTTTTCCTATGATTTTATTGTTACAACTAATATCTCAAACTTGCTGTCTTTATAATTCATATTTCTTTCTTCAAAACTAAACTGTTTACTCTCTAACTTGTAAAAGAACTGACGACTCGTTCCTTTCTTATTTCTTTTCTTGCCTAAACTAGACTCCCAATACATTGAAATAAACAGCTGTAAACATATAATGTCGATGTGTTTAAATGCGTGCAACTCATTCAGGTGTTTGCAAGGCACAACATCTCATACGCACAAACGTGAACAGTGTAATACGTGTATAGCTATTTCTAATCTGTTGATTCAAACCGTAATTATCCCTAGCGTTTAGTTCTCCACGGCAGGCGTCGGGATGGGGAGGGCGGGGACAGGGAGTCACACCCAAACTAGCGTGTGCAATAGCTTATTCTATTGCAAACATATTTTCTAACTGGCTGCAAAACAAAATTTTCAACCGACAATGCGAAGCTTTAGGTTTGGTTTTAGTGTTTTGTTCAAACATTTATCACGTGACAGGATGTCTCTCTGGACAACTGACTACTGAATACAGAGGACAATGTATATCGTATGAGACTCTATGGGGAAAAATATGTATAATACATATTTTCTGGAAATACGTCTTTCCATTTTCACCATAGAGTCTCACATTTAGGCTATTACAACATTGCAAATTTACAAAGCATGACAGCTGTCTCGAATGAAATTAATAGCGGGTCAGCATGTTTATACATTTCTACACCATTAGCAACTAAAGCAGTTATTACGTTACAGTTAAAAAGTATTTATGATACATGGCATTCAGGTTAAAAGTTGATGTTATTCATATGAAATGATAATCAAGGATTACTATACTCATTTAGAATGCGAACAAATGTACAAGCTTGTAAATCGTATATCACTGAGAATGATGGATAATATTAGAGACAGCTTTCATATAGATACCAGTCAGGTACACAATGCAGTGACGAAAAACAGATAAGATATTGTTCTACAGAGAGGAGGGAGAGGAGGGGTGCATATTGCCACTTCTAGTGGGTGTGACTCCATTGGCATTTTGAATATGGACCACCTATGCTGTATATGTGCAAATATGTGTCAACCTTTCTTAAAAGTTCATAATGTCAATATTAAATGAGTAATAATTAAACATATTGTAATAAATTATAGTGTCTTGTAATGATATATATTTTAAAACATTTCACCGGTATTACCACCGTTTGCATAATGTATTTAAAGATTTAAGTAAACACGATGGTGACCAGGTAATTGTAAGTCATTATATGAATTTCGTGTTCAACAGGTTTGCAACGTTGCGCATTGTCAAATATCTATATTATGTGTAGTGCCTTCACGCAAGGATGAAGATGAAAGGAAGAAATATACATATAAAGAGGAATCTAGTGCAATTAGCTAGTCTTGAGTGTTTTAGGACAGTATAAGGACTAAATCAAGCGGATAAGGGCAATACAACTAATAACGATTATTTTGTAGAATATTCAGATTAAATGGGGTATCTATGGGACTGTACTACCAAAACAATTTCACTGCACTCTGGGTAAAATAAAGGTAATGCATTTATTAATTTTTTAATGTCTTTTTTTCATAGTTCATAGTTCTCAAAAATAAAAATGTTCTGAGTCATTCGGAGGTTATGATAAGGTGATGAATAAATTATCACTGAAATATTTAACTTTTATTCATTTGTGCCTCTTAAAGATTGTCATGTTGTCTTCAAGTGTAGACATTTGTCATTGTTTTACAAATGAACCAATAGGTGTGTGTGTAAAATGATTACATATCGCATCAAAGGTCGAATCTATAGTCTCAGTTATTCTTTGTAAATTATATTGAATACGAATGTCCATAAATTTGTAAATTTATGTACATGTGTGATATCTCTATGTATTTGTAAGTTTTCTCTACGAAAATACTTGGACCACTTAGCAAAGTAGTATTATCCTCCTAGATTCTCCTGCCAGTCAATGAATAATTAATTGATGTGTATATAAAGGCCCAGGGTTATTTTAAAAAGCTTTTGTGATTGTTTTAATCTGTGGAGGTGTTCTTGGTTGGGTATGGTCATGTCTGATGTTTCAACATCATGCACGAGTATGTTAACACGGGTTGGGATCATGCGGGATCTATTCATGTCTAACATAAGCTATATAAACTATATTGCTGAAACGAACGACAAATATTAAACATATATATAAGTATATATATGTATATATATATATTCTGATTATACGAATAATGCAAATACTTGAAAATATCGTTTTCAATGTACTGAGCAGGGTTAAAAGGATATGATAAAAGGAATGGTTTATCAACATAGTTCACGGTAGGGTATGTTTTCGCAGTGACTCCACTGATAAGATATTTTCAAGTATTCATGTACATGTATATACGATATACTGTGGGCTACATGAATAGACACACACAAGGAGAGGATATACGATATATATTGCCTATGAAATATATTATATTGACACTACAAAATGTCTTAAAACTCAAGCTATGTTATATACTCATAATATATAACTATATTATATTATTTATAACATCATGGCGCTTTACAGAACCTATTTTTAATTATTCAAACATACGTGGTTTCATTATGTATTAAAACTGCATTCCATTCCAAAGACTAAACTTTCATCGACTGCAATACTAACATGCGTTTACATGAAAAAATGCATCTATATGGTTGCATACCAAAATAACAATCCATATTAAATTCTTTCACAGAGTAAACTAAAATTATTTCAGTGTCAAACATACTGAAATCCGCGCTACTAACGCAACTCTATGTTGAATTGTGTAATACAGAAAAGAAATTAGTCACATTAAAATATCTACAAAAACGAAAATAAATCCAAACACTCTGAGAGTAAATAGCGTTATTGTGAAGTATATCAGATTAGTGCAATACTATACTGTATGGACGCTAAAACAATCTTCAAGCATTGCAATGAACTAGACCTAGCCCTATAAACATATGTACGGTGCATTACACAGGCATGTTGAAATAGATATGTGTCTTTATGTTCCCCATACCAACACAAAAGCTTTTTAGTCCTAATTAAGTCAATGTCGACAAAAGACCTTTAAATTAGATTCGCCCTCTTTTACACGATACAAAGCATGTTTGTATTGGGTAAGTATAACGTGGGTATGGTATACATTAAAGACACATACCTGTTTCATGACTGACAGAAATGACTATATCACAAGCCAAACCAGATAGTACACACAAGCGCAGGATGATACAGTGGACAGGCAGTTTACACGGAGACCATGAAGCTATATGACTTATGCATACTGCAGGCTTAACTTACCGTTGTCTTCTCCAGACAGCTTAACAGATGGTGATGCTGCATCTCAAATATGTCCTCCTTGTATTCGTCTAACTCTAATCCACTTTCCCTTGCTATCAATATTTCCTCCGCTCGTTTCTTGCTGTTCAGGAAAGCAGCACCGCTAGCATTCTTTGCCATTCGAATGCGTGCCAACCTGGCTTTCTGTAATAGTAAACATAGAAGTGAATATTGCTTCCGCATATGTCCTTATGAAACAGAAAAAAGAAAACATTTTTTCCATGTGTATCCATCTGGATCGAAATAATATCAAGTGCAAGCAAGACACAATGCAAAATAAAAACGTCTCTTGCTCCATAATTAAATTGAAACATAAGGATTAGATGTTTAATAGGGTAAAATATTTTCGACCTGACCAAGCACAAACAAAGATGTATGTACCACTTGTACTCTTGGCCATGATGCCTCGATACCAAATAAACCTAATGCTTTGTCTTGTAATGACATAATCATTATCATATGATATCTCTACTGCAGGTCCATTGGACGATACCGTCTATATCATATCATGTGTTTATGAATCACTATCAAACAGTGATCATATCAGGTGTTCGTGAAAAGGTGAGCGTATCCTGCCCCACCGGCGGCGCCCGTCACAAACACATGCAAAGGCAAGTCAAGTGTTCACCTCCAGCTAATATTCATAATAAAGTGCTCATATTCGTATTCAATCTTTCAATCCTTCCAACATTCTGCATTATGCTCTATAAAACACATTTGATCAGTATGAAACAAATAGGAGACTTCGAGTCAATTAGATGTCATCAACGTAATTTTGAAATTAACTTGGTCCTTGAGATAATCGGAACAGGTGCTTATCAATATTTCAATATTTTGCTCTTGCTGTATGGATGCAATTACTATAAGATCTTTGTTTACCTTGTATTTTATTTCGAGGTTGGCAATAGTCATGTACCTTTTATAGAATACATTAAAAAGCTTGAACCCGGTACAAACAAACAAGCCACCCAATAGACTACCTGAAGTCCCTTCACCATAGAACAGTTGTGTTACAGAGAACATACTCGTCTATGGGGTTATGTGAGGTGAAAGGGTTAAACGTCACGTCCAAGATTATTGCACTTACATGGCGACGTATATGTACGTGTGAGTGGCTGCTTGTACTAGGCCGGACTGATATGAATTTATAGTGCTAGCACACTGAGATACCATGCCGCAGTTTAACACGAATAACCCATTCAGTACACTGACCCGGAGCCGACCAGTCCTTGTTTCAGTCCCCTATTGCTGAGCGCCAGACAGGGTAACAACAAGTACCATATATTAACGTCTACCTTTAAACCACGGAGGCGGTCTTGTCTGTGCAGGGATGAGGCGATTCATTTTCACGAGTCGAAAGTTACGAAAATGTTCTTTAATATGAAATACAGCCCTAAGTTCCTAAACTTAAAATATGTCCAAACGTTTAGACGTTGACCAAAACATTTTTAGTGGAACACATTTCAAAAATATACCAGATATCTTTGTAGTCTTATTTATGTTGTGTGAGTTGCCCCCGTTAGCTGCACGATAAATCAGCTGACGATCACGATGCACGAAGTCCGTAGAGAGTTGATCTTTATAATGCGTGGTTCAAGGTTCGTCAGTATTTAACGGGGACCTAAACGAACATTTTATCAATCGTCTGAACGTTTTAGTACAAGTTGATTGGGGTAAAGATAAAATAGAGCCCCGGAAGGACATAGATGCTTCTACTGTTTTTTTTAAAGATTTGTTTCATCAACGTTATCTGAATAATTTAAGACGACAATCGTTAGAGTTTACATAATTTAATACAGTTTTATATATGACATTGATATCTTTTATGCTTTTAAAGACGATACCAATATTTGAAAATATTCAATAGTTAATTTCACAACATTCTGTTACGTGGTGTCGACGTAGCCATGGTTGGGTTCCACGACCTCAAATTATAGAATACGAATTCGAGCCTTGCTGGCGACATGTTTTCCGAGAAAATCATTCAATTTCAGTTTCAGAATAGGAAATAGTTTCGTTAATTGGGTTCTAGATAAGGTACGTATGAATAACTGTCCATTCTTGAAAAGTAATAGACGTTTGACAATATAGTGATGTCAAAATGCGTTCTTAAGTCAAAGGATTTACAATAGTACAAATATGGACATAGGTTATCTCCCTTACTCCATGCCCCGAGAATCGAAGTCGTTTAACGTACGCAATTACCACCAGCGTATGATCATGTGATGTTAATAAACTCCGCATCTGTGGACATTTACTTACACGAGCTGCTGCCTAATGTAATCTAGTGCACAGAAAACTATAATCCTCGAGAGTAAGAGGCATTCTACACGGACCGGCAACCCAATTATGAGAGTCGAAATTTATTGACAAGTAATTGTTTAATTTAAAGGGAGGAAACAAGCGACTGACTAAACTCAATCACAAAACATAATTGAAAGATATGATTTGTTATGATACCACAAAAGTGTCTTCTCAGTGTTCACTCAATGGCACGTAAAGCGAAACGGATTTAATACTGAGAATTAACAAGGTGAAGGGTTACTCCCAGATCTGCTGACATGGCGATTGTACGCTTTCAGCAACCCATGGGGAACTGTCACATAATTTATAAGCTGTTCTGTGGCATTCGATTCACGATGAACACGACACTCTGCTAAACATGTTTGTTTGCGTCCAATTGTTCCGAGGATTTAAAATTTCATGATTGGGGGCGGTCTCGCTACCGCGCTGGCACCATCTGACAAGCCCCGGATCCTTGGAAACCAAAGGTTCCGGGAGGCTACGAAGTGGCAGTGGTGGCGCTGTTATCTGCCGTCTTCAAGAACTCCCTATTGTGTATGGTCTGTATTATACTAATTAATCTTATGAACAGAGCATTTTTCATCCTCGGCGCGGCGGGGATTTCCATCGTGACAAATACGTTTTGGGTCGTTCTTCAGGCCTAGCTCATTCCTGGAAGGACTGGTTAATTCTTTTTCTTCTTTAATTCGTTCAGCGTAAACAAGTTATGACTAGCTTTCGTTATATTGTTTATATTTTTGATTAATACCAGCAACAACACCAGAAGATAAAATGATTGATAATCATATTTTTTGTGTGTAAGATATTATATTTTAATTGTTTTCTTTACATTGTGTTTATTATACTATGCATTTAATTGTGTTTATTATACTATGCATTTAATTTGTTATACTTTCGCCTTAAAGTAGACTTATTATCTAAACCGATCCCTGACAGAAACTTCTGGCTATAGTCAGCTCTATTCTGGGTTTGACGTTTGAAAAAATGTTTTTGATGATGCGATAAAGTTATCACGTGACATGGTTATACAACGATGGCGTCATTTCTCTTTATCAACATCAAATCAGATCAGTAAAACTATTACTCCTAAACCCTGGAGCAAAGAGACAGGTTCCATAAAGTAATGTAACTAAGTTGATTAACGCCGTTTGGGGGAGGAAGACAAAAGGGACGTAAATATAACACGTTAACGCCAGGTAATAACCAGTCTCAGACCGCCTCCGTTGTCTAGTGGTAGAGCGTCGCCCGGAGAGCGGAAGGTCCGGGGTTCGATCCCCGACCGCGTCATACCAAAAGACGTAAAAAGACGGTACTTGTTGTTACCCTGTCTGACGCTCGGCATTAAGGGGCTAAAACAAGGACTGGTCGGCTCAGAGTCAGTATACTGTGTCTGAGTGGGGTATCCATGTTAAACTGCGGCATGGTATCTTAGCGAGCTAGCACTAGAAATCGGCATCAGTCCGGACTAGTACAAGCAGCCACACAAACACACAAACGTACATGCACGTCGCTATATGAGTGCAATAATCTTGGACGCGACGTTAAACCCCATTTCACCTCACCTTATAACCAGTCCCAATTATCCGCCAAAACAACTCCATTCGGCGTTAAAGGCAAAACAGTGGTGAAAACTTAATGGATCACTTAACATCAGTGATGACACCAGGTGTTCCCGAAATTGGTAGGCAAGACCTGACATAACAGTAGCACCCTCCACTCATAAAAAGTGGATAAATAACATGGTTGGTTGTTTTTTGTGTGTTGTTGTTTTACGCCGCCCTCAGCAATATTCCAGCTGTATGACGGCGGTCTGTCCATAATCAAGTCTCGACCAGACAATCCAATGATTGATATCATGAGCATCGATCCACGCAATTGGGAGCGATGACATCCATCAATCAAGTCAGCGAGCCTGAGCACCCGATCCCGTTAGTCGCCTCTAACGACAAGCATAGTCCCCTTTTACGGCAAGCATGGGTTGTTGAAGACCTATTCTACCCCGGATCTTCACGGGTCTAAATACCAGGGAATTTTAGAACACGGGTGTAGTTCTCACACACAAATGATCATAGCAATTGTGAATCTGGGATTCGAACCCACGACTAGTTGATCCTGGACGTAACTCGGCTCTGCCCAGTTAGCCAGACCTGACACGAGCTACAGTCGAACAGCGGATCTTGGTATCGACAAGGGTCGTAACCCTGCCAGTTAAATGTAGCGCGTAACACTACTTGGTTACCCGTGCAACAAACGCGAAATCGCGGCAAACTTTAGCAAATCTACATTTCTTGATCCTTGGGGCATTTGTCACAAAACATGGTTATCATTGATACAGTTACATCTTTGTCTTCAAAGGTTCAGGACCGCCTCGTGGTCTAGTGGTAGAGCGTCCGCCCGGTGAGCGGAAGGTCCGAGGTTCGATCCCCAACCGCGTCATACCAAAAGACGTAAAAAGACGGTACTTGTTGTTACCCTGTCTGACGCTCGGCGTTAAGGGGCTAAAACAAGGACTGGTCGGCTCGGAGTCAGTATACTGTGTCTGAGTGGGGTATTCATGTTAAACTGCGGCAAGGCATCTCAGTGAGCCAGCACTATAAATCGGCATAAGTCCGGACTAGTACAAGCAGCCACACAAACACACAAACGTACATGCACGTCTCTATATAAGTGCAATAATCTTGGACGCGACGTTAAACCTCATTTCACCTCACCTCAAAAGTTCAGGATAATTAGCCAAAAATGAAGGCATATGTCCTCCTAAGTTGTGGACTTCCTCATAGATGTGTATGCTAAAATATGGGGCCAGTACATTTGAGGGAAGAGGTAGGCATCCTCATGGGCATCAAATGCCCTTCCCACCTCACTGATCGGTTTCTTTCTGCATGTGAATAAGAATATCTGGTCCGATTGGCAAAATGAAAACAAGGGAATATGATCAAGACGTTTAACGTAAGCTTCGAGTATTTAATGACAATCTTATATCGTTTAATGGTGTTCAAATTGCAAATTACCTTCCACCCAAATGCCCACATGAATTAGAAATAAAAAATATTACATTTAGGTATACGCATAGATAATCAGAGTGTAATCATCCTATCCGCAAGACTATGAAATGACAGATGGCATTTCAAAACTTTGAGGTAAACTCGAGCCTGCTGTTAATGCGAAGTTCAAAGAGCGTCATACGCCTCGTGCACAAACGTTGTTTGTTTAAGCTTGCAGCATAGTAAGACAATTTATGGTTGACATGTAGATATTTCCAAATGCGAAGTATCAGGAACCTAAATTATGTTTCATGCAATTCCCTATTTTGAATGGGTTTTTTTTCAGATGAACGCTTGCCTCGCCTTGCGTGTGTTTGTATTTGTGACGGGTGACACCTGTGGGGCAGGATCTGCTTACCTTTCCGCGAACCCCTGGTATTGTCACAAGCGATAGTGATTCATAAACACATGCTTATAAGGAATCGAACAATGGACTCTGCTTTCAGTGGAGATGTCTTAATGATGTAGAAATGGCTTTATCGCGTTTAATATTGATATCCCTGGTTTGGTAAAGTGAACTTACCTTCTGAGCTTTCCTCTTATCGGCACGTTGATTTTGATGATAGATGCGACTAAAGTTGGACACTATAACTGGAACGGGCAGAGCGATCACCAACACACCACTGAGAGAACATACACCTCCAACTATCTTCCCCGTAATAGTGTTAGGCACCATGTCACCATAACTGGAAGAGAAACCCGGACAATGAGCATACGTGAAATGAATTCAGTTCAGTAATGCATTCTGAAAACAACTAGACGCACAAATGATAATCTCATTTAGTCACATATAATGATAAGTTCATTAATAATTCAACAATAGTACCCAGTGAAGCCATCAAACTGGCATATCCTGCCAATTTGGAGGAAATATACCGAGCGAAGAGAAACAACTTTCCTCAAATGAATGTCATCTAATGGCGTTTATGATGAATAACCCTTCCGAACGACTTATAACTGCCAAGGTTGTTTGATATCTGGAAAACTATCTCTAAAACGTGATATTATCCGACAACTACTTCCGTTCGTTATGTTTTATTTGCATTAAATATCTTGTACTATATTCGTGAAAACAAGACCAAAATATTAACATGAATACACGTGAGGCATGTCATCGTATTCCAATTACAAATCGATGCTCCTGATGTCCATCCTGTATTGACTAGCCCAGATTTGTTTTTGTACAGACCGCTGAATATTGCTGAAAGCTGCGTTTTTACAAGAAACAAACATATGGACATGGACGGAGTTAAGTGTTGTTCCATATATTCGTCATATTAAAAAAAACAAATAACCCAATGAAGTTTACTGCTTGTAACTTGTTTCAGTATACGAAGAGTAACAATAGCAGAAACTGATTAGTGAAAATGTTATAGGGAATAGTAATTTATTGGTACATGCAATAGTTAAACATATGACGTTCCATCTGTGCTATGATTCGATCTATGACGTTCCATCTGTGATGTGATTTGATCTATGACGTTCCATCTGTAATATGATTTGATCTATGACGTTCCATCTGTGATATGATTTGATCTATTTCCAATGAGCCAGCATGTGAGACTTGTATGCGCGTGTATATATATATATATATATATATATATATATATATATATATATATATATATATATATATATATATATATGTGTGTGTGTTTGTGTGTGTGTGTGGGCGGGGGGGGGGGGGGGGGGTGTGAGTTTGGTTTTACGACGCTTTTAGCAATATTCCAATAATCACGGAGGGAACACCTGAAATGGGCTCCACACATTGTACCCATGTGGGGAATCGAGCCCTGGTCTTCGGCGTGACGAGCGAACGCTTTAACCACTAGACTACCCAACCGCCCCGGATAAGTAGTGATTTGTTCAGACTGCATTACATGTGATTTCGCTATCGGACAAGTGACTCTGTGCAAAGGTTTCTTATAATTACAGAAAGTGTTCTGTTGCTATCATTAAGATATTAAGGTGAATGAGTGTGTTTTACATGTGTTTGATTGGTGCAGGTCAGGCCGATGTTGATAAGCTATTGTCAGATATGAACCAGATAATGAGTTGTTATATTACCGAGATATCTCGGGGACAGAGCTAATGCATGTGTATATCAATCAGATACAGCAAATATGGTAGACGGATTATGAGTGCGGTACGGAATACTTTCTTCCAATTGGCCATATTTCGGATAGTCAAAATAATCAGGTTAAGAGAATGAGTGAGGAGCGTATTACGCCAGCTAAACTTATCAATACGACGGCAGGTGAAGCACAATAACTTTATTATAGAAATAAAGTATTGTTCCGGTGTACGGTCTGGGGTTCGATCCCCGGCCGCGTCATACCAAAAGACGTCAACAAATGGTACTTGTTGTTACCCTGCCTGGCGCTCGGCATTACGGGGCTAAAACAAGAACTGGTCGGCTCGGAGTCAGTATATTGTGTCTGAGTAAGCATTGTGTTAAACTGCGGCATGGTATCTCAGTAGGTTAGCACTATAAAATCGGAACTAGTACAAGCAGCCACATACATACACGTGCATGCACATCGCAATATAAGTGCTCAAATCTTGGACGCGACGTTAAACCCCATTTCACCTCACCTCACCTCAATTCCACAAGCATGTATTGTTTCTTGATGGTTCGACATAACAGTGTAAAAGCCAACCATATGCATAGCAACAACCGTTTCCAAAAATATTATCATCGTTTTTGTTAAACAAATCTACTAAAACAATGGATGTTCTTGTTGCTGTTGGCAAACTTTACATATTCATACGTATCAATGGCTTAGGCAAGACACGAGACACTGTCTTGATTGTAATGTTCACTCTATCCCGACATCTGATTATAGAAATCTACAGCGTAATCAATTTCTCCAAACACGGTTACTATAGCAACCATAAAACGATAATGATTTGATTATGGGAAAACTACTGTCTGTAAGAAAACCTTATCCCCGAAGTAATTCAACTGACGCTGGTCTTTGAACCTATTCCAGGAGTGTTGGTGAAACTTGCGCTGTCATAACAAATCAGTGTTGATGAGTGAAAGACAAAGTTATGAAAAAAATGACTGGTGTGATATCATACAGTTATTTTCAACGCCAACATGTTCATTTCTCTACCAGAAATGCCATTTGAGTAAAACATTAACAGCCAGGTCCTTAAAAAAAATCATTGATTTCAATGCACCACAGCCTCATTCATACCACAAAAGGATCGGAGGTAATGGGCTCCTGCTTCTACACAAATGCCTGTTAATTCATGACACATAAAATTTTAACATTACAGAAATGTTCTACTTTGGGAGTTCGGAGAACGGTAAATACCATCAATAATTGATGCCACAGCCCGAGTAGACTGAAAGCAACGACAACAAATGGAATTTTGCACAGGATAAAAAATACCATTATTAGGTGCCACAATAACCATGGTAACGGTATAGACTTAAGCCAAAGCATGTAATTTCTTATATTACAGATGCATGTGTTGATGCATCTTTGACGATAACGATTTATTGCAGGTGAATAACAATAAGCATTGTCATGTCAAACAATGAGCATTCCCAGTGCACTTGTAACATGTATGTACAAGAAGCCCTTTCAATAATATTTAAAACTAACAGTGCCTTAAAAGTATTTATATTCATGCTATGTATCAACAAATTCTAGATGTACAACATTCAATTTCAGATGCAATGAACTAACAAATGTAATATTACAATTACACAATACTAGTTTTCCGTGAAAATAAAATAAAATAAAATAAAATAAGGATCGGGTAGTTACAGTGTGGGTACTATACCCCGAAACATTGACTGGCCTCATATCAACCACTGGTTCTCCTGACCCAGACTCTAACGCTTGCAGGTCGCCACCGTGAAGAACTAAAGTTCTGACTGCGGCGTAAAACGACATTTACACACTACAATGGTTGAGATGAGAGCACATACATTACATACATTGCCCCTTCACAACATAACGACTTTCTTGCTTCTACGAACTGATTAATTTTGTTTTGAATCTAGAACTTTATGTTTGGTATTGACATAACCATAATCATTGGTACCAATTATGGGGAGTTCCCAGAATATTTCACTAGCTGTGTTTTCGAAGCTGAATGCAAGGTAAGAACAAAGACAATGCATGAACAAGTAAGCTTGGCTATTGATTAGCTAACGATCCAACCATCTGATGGGGAGATATTTGGATATTTGTATCTCTCATTACCATATGATCAATCTACTGGCTCAGACGCCAGCAACAAAACACAACCGACGTATACAATGTCCCACTTAATATATTTTTTTTCCGGTTTGTTTTAACCCTCCTCCCAACTAGGAAAATAAGATCTATCATGCAGCATTGATGCCGATGCAGTACTGCTATCATTAGCTTGGTTAGGTCTTGTAAACTAAGCCGTATTTCTAACGGGAAAACCTGGCCTCCATCATGCGTTTCTCTCCAGTCTGGGTGATCAATGGATGAATTGCCATCGCTCCGCTAATTGCAACATGTGCCAGGCCGGGAAACCCAACCCCAGGCCTCTTGCTTGGAAGTAATGCAACTGATTAATGACGCTAAACAGCTGACAAAGAACAAACACAAGAAAACAAGGTAATTAATTGGAAACACTGATCCCTCAAACATACACTGTCTATATGTAGCAAACGTTTCTTTCTGAAAAGAACCAGCTTAACTTATCTGGACATTCACTGAATGGAAATCTTATCTGGGCATGCTGCACTTCGTAATGGCAACATAACGCATTTCATTATCAAACGAATTATATGCAGGACTTGAGACGCGTTAGTGTGAGGTAGTATGCTCGCCGTGATACTGTCAAAATCCATAACATGAGAAAAGCCGGAGAGAAATGTTTCATTAACAAAACCGAGCTTCTGAAGGAAATAAAAGAAATACCAGACATATAATACGTAGAACCCGAGTTCTTGTGTTACCACTCCCTGTGTAAGTGACACCATGAAAGGTCACAGTTTTTTGCATCCCCTCTCCTCATCTCAGGAACCAAAGTCAGCATCTGGGGAATGGTCTAACAGAGTACAACAATCCATATTGCAAGATTTACGAACAGAAAAAAATGAACACGTCAACCCAATATTGAGCTTAACCTGAGCAAGACACTACCCCAAGGAGCCCCTAGAATTGGTCATTTCCTCCAAGGCCTGTGTTCCCTTAAGAACCACTTGGACCATGACCCGATCCTACGCACCCACCGCAACTGTGAAGGATGTATGCTGTTAAATATAGTCTAGACTTTGTATTGATGGCGTACAACAGCGTAAAGACATCGTGCAGGGACAGCAAAGGCGTTAAAAATCGATAGTTATTATGTGTATAAACATACCAGTCTGGAAATGACAGGGAGATTGTGCTACACTATAGACATTCTGCGTTGGATCGGGAGGCGTGGATCTATAGATATTGCCGGATACTAATGCTCTGCGATGATATGTATTGATATTTCTATCCTTAAAACATAATTGATGATGATCTTAAAGATCACCGAGTTTTGCTTCTTTTTCTTGAAGGCATGTGGATTTATCCACATCAACATATTTACCTATTGCAATGGTCTGTGCGTTTGAGGCCGTAATACACGATTCCTTAATGTACAACTAGACTCCAGATGCATTTTCAGACTTGCAATTGTTTACTTTTTGTCTGCTTCTGTTTTATACAGACATGTATAAAGTAATTCTCACATTAGGAAACTTGTGAACATTATCTGTGCATGCTACCAACTATGGTGGATAGTTTGTGCTATCCTTGACGGATTTAGACCCAGCTAACAAGTTGGCATATTGCCCGTCACAGATTGCTGAAAGAACAACGTTTGACACAATGGATGTTGTGGCACCATTGATCGTCAATGTAGACTTTCCCTTTTCAGCCACTGCATCTCAACACGAGGTAGTCTTCAGATGCAGATCTCTCGCATCTCAACCCGTTAATGTCACAGCGCTACTTGTTTGAAAAAGAAAACCATGAAACTATTAACCGCTTGTCGGAGAGGAAGCTTGGCCATAACATCCCCACACCAAGAGATGATGAAGCAAAACTTAAAAAAACATGTTGACTAGTTGCCCGACGTACAATCCAATAGACACTTTAGTCAAAGACGCTGCTCTGGCGGTCATAAGGCCCTGCATGGGAACCCGACCATGTAGGTTGTTGCTGCAGCAAATAATGTTTGCACTGGAGTCCAATACGACCTGTTGTTCGATCAAACAGAGCTTGTTTTTGTGCGAAGAGAGCGAATGTGCTGACAGCAATGACCTAGAAGTTGGCCGAACTCGGCGGCTACGTGTCCAGAGAAAGGTTTGAAGTCATCAGACGGAGTCATCTAACGCCGATTGAAAGCGATGAAGGAAAACTGGTTATTGAATTATTCCGATCAGGCAGTTGCATGGCTTGTCGTGTTCCATGTACGAATCTGAGATTTATTTCTACTTTTTCCGAACTGCTCATCTTTAAAGGAAATCATGGGTTTTCCCTTGGGGAATCATGTATTGTAGTGTCGGATGCTTGATCATGCCCTATGGCTTGGTCTGTGGTCTATGTTCTTCAGTGTCCGACAACCGTTCGCCAAGACAGACATGATCGGGCAATTTTCACTTCTCAAACCAGTATGATGACGTCACGTTATCGTTCTTGTAGTTGATTCTGTGCCAGGAATTCACTGGCTATTCCGAACGTGCATTTTGGACAAGTAAAGGTGACGCAACTATAGGTCATCATGCAAAATTATAGAGAAATTATGTTTCAGCCATGGTTTAAGTCAGAGAAATTACTCGAACCTGTTGATTCTTTGAGTAAAATTTAAAAATCTATTCCCGAAATCAACAGATTCTCATGATTGTGTGAAAATGTGATAGGATTTTACACTTAATACATACTTGACTAAAACCCGCTGTATTAAGGTTTTCAATACTCATGAGAGGAGCAGTCGGGTAGCCTGGCGGTTAAAGCGTTCGCTCGTCATGCCGATGACCTGGGTTCGATTCCCGACATGGGTACAATGTGTGAAGCCCATTTTTGGTGTCCCCCGCCGTGATATTGTTGGAATATTGCTAAAAACGGCGTAAAACAATACTCACTGCCTCACTCACTCATTAGAAGGGTCTCTCTGCGCCATACCCTTTTTCAAACAGATACATAGCTATATCATTTTAATCTCACATTAATGCTAATACTTATCCTTGAGTAGAGGCATTTGAGTCTATAAGGTCTATATACCAGCTTCTGTCATTTACAAATGTTGGTCCACAAACAATCAAAACCTGTGAACACAATCCCTATCCCACAAGAAATGTATCTGGAAACAAAGTTGGACACGTTAGCAACTTGGAATCCGAAACGTAAATTATGGATTTCAAACAGCTAACTATACATCGAGCCTACATCAGACAGAGTTAAATAACTAAATGCATCATAAACTTTGCAATATACTTAAATATTGTAATACGTCGAACACCAACTGCTCGGAAGCATCATAATAACATTATAATCAATGAGGATATTTTGAAACTAAAAGCGTCTACAATGTACATCTATCACAGAGCTATCAGTGCCATAAATTCCAATTACCCAAATAATTCCCAACCGAAGCCTTTGCCTGCGTCACAAAAACCGCAGAGGGACATAAATCATCGTCTCCAATGTCCCTTTTTTACTACCATGCATTGTCAGATGCATCTGAACTCCGCACTCTGAAACAGACGCAACCGGGGAGAATACAACCCGAGCGTACACAAATCAATACGCCAGTCTTACAGTTGTAGAGCGAAATCTACGCTAGGAAGGAAGCACCAATATGAGACTGAGCTCCTCGCGCGTTGACCGTCTCCAAATCTAGGATAACTGATTTTCTTCTCCTTGAATGCACCACAAGCGCTTGTGGAAACACATTACACCCACGAGAAAGAAATATCCATGTGTCGGTTTTGCTAATTTGGAATCCAGTTGCTGTTTGGTAGCCTTTCTTATAAAGGATATGGATTAATTTCTTTCTCATTCCGAACTGGCAAATGGATTATATTGTATTTGGTATCGTTAAAAACCGATGGATGTCTGTTTTCGAAGATTCTAATAAGTAACTTAGACAATATGTAAGAAGTATTTAATTCATTTTTGGTTTATTTTCCTCATTATGTATTTGCAAATAGGTTTGTTTCCTCTTCACCAATACATTTCTACTAATTTCAATCTGGTACTTTAAACGATCAACAAAAAATTATTTCAATATTCATTTATGTTATCAATGCTCCCGGCAATACTTCAATTTAAATTTGCATTTTCAGAAACAAGATACAACTTCCTGAATAACTGTCATTGGTGCGTTGGCTGACTGCGTTTCAGCTGTTTCAAATGTATTCCGCCTTGGAATGTTTGTGTCTGGCTGGGTTTCATTACACCATGTGTCACTGTATTATCATGGCATATATTATCATAGATTTCATTGGCACCATTGAATTGTGTACTCTTCGTCTCTCTGCGTAAACCAGACCTTTAAAAAAAAAAAATCACAATACATCATCCTGGTGTTGAACGATCCCCATTGATGTTTACATTGACCGCGCTGCAGATACACATATAATGTTTATGATTTATAGTTCACACGAAAAACGGCTTTTCCATCGGAAGAGAGGCATGTCACATGACCGCAAAACTGACGTTCACACCCGTATGAACACAATTTGACGTTCATACGTTTTTCCCGACACCGTATTCTTGAAATGACGTCAACACTGACGGACTACTTCCACAATCCCATTAAACCCTGGAAATTCTCTAGCACGAATACACACATAAGCTTTGTTTTTGATCATTTAGACCCCTAATTTTAAACTCAGCGTTTAGCATACATTGAGAAAGGTTTGACAGCACGATCGTTCACGAATATCCCTGCCTAAACCAATCCTAGTGAACAAAACGTAGAAATGCACATCCACTATCGTAGTATTGACTCGATCCATGTCTACAGTTCCGGTGTATATCAATCTATGAAGTTACCTTAGTATCTATTTGACGCATCTTTACAATCATCTATTAGTGATCGGCCAACTGATTAATGATGACTAACACATGTAACCGCCACAGGTTCATTAACAAATTCGGAAATCTCTTCCGTCACGTTTATCGTGTGGGCCATTTTGACGTCTTGTACTTGATGTAAATGTATTACGACGCGCTGTCATTGTGACTGACTTAGTGAGGTAGTTCTTAAGAAACCTTTTACACCCAATGATGATATTTGTTTAATACATTTCGTTCAAACAAACTACAACAGATGTTCCTGTAAAGCAAGCTAAGCATACATAAGCTCATATCGCCTATCGTTTTGGAAAACTATAATTATATTCCGCGATACAGCTTTGCAACGCCGTATTGCGAAGAGAAGCAATCTTGTATTTCCTTCAAACATATACTCTCAACATCTTTGAAACATATATTGTATGTTCCCCCGGTCGTGAGCTACCCAATCTCACAATGGACGCAGACAGATGTTCCCATTTTGATCAGATGGTAAGGAAGACTCGCTCCGCCACAAACACGCCTCTAACTTCACATATGAAGTATAAATACAATGCTGCGATGTCTCGTCTCTCGTTATTACTTATCGCTACACTCTGGGTAGAGGTTTTTTGATCTCACTCAATCCCCGCTAACCAACAAACAAAGGTCTCAAGAAGCCCTTCCGAAGTACCTTTTGTTTATGTACTTGGAGGCTCTCTGCGTAATGCCACAAATACGCGAAACATGACACAAGCATATGGCACAAACAGTCCATATTTACTTATTTCATCTTAGTATACATATACAGATAGACATGTCCCTGAAGGTGTAAATGAAACATGTAGGAGAATTCGTGTCGTGTGTTTATTTTATGAGTTTCTTTAAATATGTGCCACTGTGAGGGTCACTATATATAATGTCAATCTTCATTAGTAATTCGACTTACTTAAAATGAAACATTATTCTATAAATTATTTTGCATTGTTAATGTGAAATGCAACAATGGACAACAGGATGGCTCACTGATATGTGTGTGAGTGTGCGTGTGTGTGTGTTAGTGTGTAAGTGTGTTAGTGTGTTAGTGTGTGTGTGTGCAAGCGTGCGTGTGTGTGTGCGCGCGCGCGCGCGTGTGTGTGTGTGTGTGTGGGTGTGCAGATCAAATGCGTATTTGCATATGTAAAGGAACTGAAGGAATAGTTTGCAAAGATTAATTAAAGTATGACTGAAACCAAAGAAGGGTTATCCCAATTGAACGTTCAACACAAGATAGCTGTCTCCGTTCATGAGTATGGAAAAACTCTTCAAGAAAACCAAATATCGCACGATAGTTTGTAAAATCAATTCACGTGGTACACCTATCAGTGTAAAATCCACTGCTGGTGGGATATTCAAAGACTATTTACTTTACCACAAATAATCAATTGCTTGTATAGGTGTTCAAAACTTATTTACTTTACAAAACATAAAGTGAGAGGAAAGAGCAGGTCAATTGCATAGAAGAACACATAACATTGACCGTTGCTGATATTTACCAATACAGTTAAGTACGGTTATAACGAACTCAAAGGGACTACTAATTTTAGTTCGTTATAACCGTAGTTCGTTATAAGCAGATATACAGCATAACTACAGCATATAGTCGGGACCAAAAAAGTAAGTTCGTTATATCCGTCAGTTCGTTATAAACGTGTTCGTTATAACCAAAATTTACTGTACATCCATATCTGGATATCTCCGCATCTAAAATCGAATTAATCCTTGTCCATGATTTAATTACAATCTCTTCCATCAACCACAAATGCAGGATTTCAAAATACTCCATCGAAAATAATGAAATCTTCCGCCACATGTCGACAAAGGGCATCTGTAAATACGTCTCGCTATTAAGACAGAATTCCTAGCATGCACATTAGTTCAATGCAGTTCAGAATGGTGGCAACCAGTGGCAATGCTATAGTTCAAACCGGAACATGCATAGAGCCCTAAGACAGTGTAATCATCACAGCAACTTGTCTCTCAAGTGCCGGTCAAATATATTGTCTGGCATTTAAATTAACAAATTAACAAGTTGTGATAGTTCTGGTAGTTCTATCCATAGAAAAGCAGCCATGTTATTGAAACATAAGGTCATATATATATATATATATATATATATATATATATATATATATATATATATATATATATATATATATATATATATATATATATATATATATATATATATATATATATATATATACACACACACACACACACACCAAGTATGAGATGTAACCTATTGTCATATAACACTAATCGGTTCGACAAGGTTTCCTTATATTTAATACGTACTAACGTTCTATTTCAGTGTTACTTTCCGAGTGTGTATACATAATGCATGTTATCGCCAGTGTCCCATAAGGTTGGATGACAGGTCACTGTATGTAAACATTTTAATATTGTTAACATTCATGTGACATTTAAATCCACTACTTCTGTCTGTCTGAAAAATAATATTTTCCCTAGAACTCACTACCAGTACAAACCGTGACATGACAACGAATAATGCATCTCATGAACTATTTTATGATTTTTTGTATCATTTCAAATAACATAATATCGATTGTTTCCATGGCAATTCCGATCACAGTATCTATAATGATGTATAACTACATATTGTAAAAGCTGTTGAATATATTTTGCATATGATGGAAAACTAATATATGTACAAATGTATCATCATTAAGATTTTATGTTAGAGGCCAGGTACCTTATAACCTTAGTACATTTCGATTGATACACACGCGCCATTGTGTGTGTAATGAAAGTCTTAAATGGACAGCTGCATATTGACCTATTAATATAGTACAATTTATTTTTTTATTGATGTATCAATTTTCAACTGTAATATATCATGGCTTTCCGTATTCATGTCTGTCGACTGATCAGGTCTTAATGTATAAACGCACTTATTCTCACTGTGTAAAGATGAATCAGTCTCTTGTACCACAATGGCTTTCTGTCCTGCAAACATTCCTCTTTAACGCAACGAACAAGGTAATGGAGAATTAAATGAAATGCGTTCTCAACGTGCTAGCTCTCGAAATCTATACGTGTTCAAAATATATTTATCCTATTGTAACTTTATGTTATTGAGTATAATGTACCATACTCGCTCTCTAATAATGTTCCTTCGTCTGTCAGAACCATTTCAGTGCTTTAAGATTTCACCAAAGTTGTACACGTCCTGGTCCAGAATCACTTTCTTCTCTTATTAAGCTGACACGCTGTCATATAACTGAAATTCTGTTGAAAGTGGCCTCAACCAAATTCACCATGACCCACTTTGCTCTCAAAGACGTTCAGATAGAACTAAAGTACTCCCGAACGCGATTATAACGCATGTCATCATATATGTGGATAACACTATTCCTTCATGTAAATGCAAAATGGTATTTCGTTTAATCAAAAGCAACACACACTGTTACAGTATCTCTATAACGTACACATATGGACAAACACGAGACATCACAAGACACCAATATAACCTACTATCAGCCTTTTATAATGAAGGTAATTACTACATAAAACAATTGCCTCACGAATGTAATGAATCCACCAGGCTCTCCGAGTCACTAACATCGCGGATGATGATTATAGGAGATAATTAAGCGAATACTATATCCAAACAATGGGGGATAAATGCTTGTTTTATCCAGAGTCCTATCAAGAACATTGTTTCTGAATACCTCATGTTGTTAATCGATTTAGATATTAATCCGAACTCACGCATGGGACGAGCATGGTATCTGACAAGCTACACTGTATTTATAATCATGTGACAGAAATACATGTTAATGTATTTCCAGTACACCAATTTAGGAAAATGCGAGATTTGCAGCATTTCCGATATTGGGAGTATGCCCATGGGACATAAACATGTCTGTGCGCTATTCAAGGTTGACATGGCCGCAGAGCCCTGATGACCGCACAGGCCGCATGCCATGTTCTAATTCACCCATTGACGTCACGACAGCGGCGCTATATCACTATGATAACGCGCCCAGCAGGTAACGCTGGCACGTGGATTAAATCCCTATGTCCATCAGCCTACCAATATAATAACTATTATCTGTGGTAAGCGATAACGTCACGACTTATCTTCAGATTCGTTCTCTGCAGAAGAACGCCCGCGGCCTTCATTAGCAGAGCACAATGCTACAGTAGCGTGCCAGTGCCAGTGCCAGAGTAGGGATGAAGTCGGGTGTTGTTAACGCACAAGAAAACAATATTGTTTAAACAGCTAAATTAGCCGTGTTAATAACTCCTGAATTATCCGGACAGTGCAAGAGGTTTTAAGAACAACGGTGCCATATTTGGTAGAACCTTTACTACTGTTTATAGTATTAGTATGTCTGGTTCCTGCTATGACTTGTCTTTTGTCCCATTACATGATATAGCAGAATACAAAAAGAGAATAAAAAACTCACTCCTTGTTATAATGTATTTTGCTTCTGGGTATTTATGCATTGGACCGTTAGAGTTGCGGTGGCTTTTTCATCCATATGATGTGCATGAGTATGCATTATATGTATAAACTGACTCATTCGGAAATGTAACATAACGCGTGTTGTATGCAAGCAATATTGTGACCATGATATCGAATGTCATTTATATTATGATTGTGAATGTTTGTATGTAGTGCATTCATGTATAAGGACTCGTATTCTGGTACGTTGTGCATACCAAGTCATTTTCCTTTGAATAATACAGATAAGCCAAAGGTGCCCTCATCACTTCCGGGCATTTCATTTGCAAACATTTTGAAACTTTAAGTGCATATGTAACTATGACGTATGACAAGGCGGGAAGTCAAAAGACGGATTGTTCCCCTGATATTTCTGTGGATTTCTATTATCAATGTGCATTCTTCAGTCAGAAACCAGGCGCATATGACACACAAGGGCATATTTTGCCTATTCCTTCACTAACTGCAATGTTGGAGATAAATATATTGCAAAGTTGACTGTCAACAGTAGCTGCCTAACAAATGGGTAGAACCGATCGATGCCCATTCCCGTTGCCATGGATATAAGGACACATAATACCTTGGCCATTACAACAGTAATGGCCATATTTTGAGATTCTGACATTCGTGAGCTACTAAAATGAACAAAACACTGGCCAAAAGCATAATGCAAAAGCAGACATCTTAAAACGATACAATAAAAAACAAAATTTTAATTGTGATACAGTAAGTGTGTATCTAACAGCGTATGTTCAATGTGAGGAACCAGGTAATCTGTCGTGACATTGCAACAAAATTGTTGAACAACGCATTAAATACCCAGCTTCTCATTTGTTTTAATACGACACTTCATATTTTTTCCCTACTTATAGAATCGAAAATTTAAACCATTTGCCTTTGCATGTGTTTGTGACGGGTGCCACCGCTGGGTTAGGATACTCTCAACTTTTCAACAAAACCTGGTATATTCCCTATTTGATAGTGATTCATAAACATATGGACTCGTACAAGGGACTCTGCTTTTAGTAGAGATTTGTTATTATTATGGTAATGTCAGTTATATTTTTAATATTACGAATCAACTAATACAGCGAAACACTAAACTACTTTTGCCCTTTTATTTATTTAATATGTACAAAAAGGCATTCTTGAAAATGCAGTGCTCCGTTGGATATAATTATTAACATTTATGGAATCATGAAAAGACCATCTCATATGTTCCATTACTTCAGGTAATTAGCACCAAAAAGCTGTTCCATTGTTTGAAATGGAAACTAGCTCAGCAACATCTGAATATGACGTGATAATTAGCTGCCAATACGGCACAGCTGTGTAGAACACTCCTTTCAAGCCAGGTTGATCTCATTATCAATCAATACACTGGCGTCATTATATCCATACTTTGATGAATTATGCGAAATAGTAACATTTGTCAGAGGGATATATCAACTAATCCATACTATTGAAATGGGTAGTTTTACTTGCCTCAAAAACATATTAATATTAATTTGTTCTTTCGTGTTTATACATACACTGAAGTTGGTTAGCTGTTCATGAAGGTCACAAGTAACACGAGTCTTATTATCATGTAAAGTTACTTTACATCTATACAGCGCCAGTGACTAATGGCATTGACGTCAAGGTCAATTCCATTCCATCTACAACTTACCGGTAATATAAATCGATATACATACATATTGATAAATCATATGCAAATATTGATAAAATCCATAGGAGTTTGAAAGGTGAGAACCTTGCATTCAGCAGTGTGATATTATATGCACTTGAACCATTTGCGTTTCCGAGCCATTGAGGTATGTTTCCGATTCTCACCGTACTTGTGACTGGCTTTTAGGTTAATATATTTGAGTTTGATGCGAATTGATGCGAAAATGATGACATGTGAAGCGAGAGGGTGATCAATTCCCATGTTCTTGAATCTCTTTAACATCCATACTTGCTTCCCACTGACAATTGTTGAGGCGGTACGAATCTGAATCCAATAACTCAACACCGTGTTTATAGACTGGATGAAACATTCCGTCATATACGCGGTAAATGTCATAACTAGGCAGGAAATGCATAACGACGTTAAAATATGAAATAACGTTCCATTCAGATGTCAAGTGGAGATTAGTGAATTGGTATATTCAATTACCATTAAGGGTCTTTAAGCTTAATTTCATGTGTGCATTTGCAGTGGCACCGGTTCTAAGAGCAAAATGTCAGAATTAATATCAAGAGTAACACATTTCCTGTCTCGATTTGAGAGTTACGACCTCAGTGACAGAAGACTTGTAGAATATGTTCTTAATGAGGCATTGAGTATGAAAGGTGAACATTGTCATGAACAGTTAACTGTAACAATATCATGTGAACGACCTTAACAGGACTTATTGTAACTAGCTATAGTTCATGTGAACGACCTTACCAGTAGCAAAATGTATATCTAATACTTATACATAAATAGCACAAAGATGTAATTATATGCCATTATTATCATCATCATAAACACCAACATCGTCATTATTAGGAACAAACTCTAAAGTTATTTCTTCAACACCTATAAACACATTTCATCGATGTCATTATCATCACCACTGTAATCATCATCATAATCATCATCATCATCATCATCATCATCATCACCACTATCATCATCACCATTATCATCCTCATCATCATCACCACTATCATCATCACATTATCATCCTCCTAATCACCACTATCATCATCACCACTATCATCCTCATCATCATCACCACTATCTTCATCACATTATCATCATCCTAATCACCAGTATCATCATCACCACTATCATCCTCATCATCATCACCACTATCATCATCACATTATCATCCTCCTAATCACCATCATTATCATCACCACTATCATCATCATCATCATCATCATCATGAGAAAAACATTCTAAGGTTGTTTAGTCACTACCGATTGAAACATTTATCATCTGGCATTATTCATTTTCAAATTAAAGCATCTTTCAGAATATTTCATAGAATATATTGTAGGATATACCCCAGATGTATCCTAATGTAAACAAGGGAACTGAACGATATTAGATTCCATATCCCATGCGTGATGAGATGTTCATGGTACAGACACAATCTTCTTACTCCTCAATGGATGAAAACCATCTTCTGTGTACATCCTTTGAGCAGTAACAAACTTGTGCCTGTACAATGATAATCTAATCACACTGGTACCCAACTGTGTCACAAGGTACAACACGCCGTATAAGTTGGCCTGATCGCGTTCACCTTGCCAGATATATAACACCCTACCAGTGAAGCATGTACGTACACCTGTCAAAAAACTGTAGATTGGAAATTGGTCAGGCTATAACTTCAATCACAGTATGAAATATTCATTGTGTAGCCAAAAATGAAACTGTGTACCCAAACTGCCCATTCTAACCACGATATCGACCTTCGTTAATTAGCCTGAAGCATGAAAGCCATCCTCCCCCACCCCCACCCAAGTGACTTGCTTTGCTGAATGTGATACTAGATACAACTAGACACCAGATCAGGGTGGGAACACACGATCAATACGACACTAGATCCCTCTGCAAAGACGTAGTCTGTGGTAGATCAAACAAATGAAGCCTTTCCGACTATTTCAGCATCGCAGTCCTTCTCGTCAATGTTACAAGACACTGCGTCTGCAACTTGCCAATTCCGATGCCAGAGTTACACTTGCCATACGACTGGTTGACCTGTTTGGTGATTGTTCTGCTCTCGGATGAGAGCATTGCTCTACTTGTAGGTTACTGGGTGGTAATTAGCGAGCATATTGTTTCAACAAATAATTGTGAAGTGAAAATACACAGTGTACTGCAATTCTGGAACTACATTCATTGCCTGGTTACAAATACACCGTTTTAAGGACAAAATGGCGCTGTGAGATGTGCGCATCTTTGATACAGCATTTATCCTGTCGTTAAGGGGACGAAAAACAAAAGCATCAGGGTATGAAAATATGTAAAATTTGTAGCGTGTGACAGTTTTAAAATATTGAACCTGTCATTGATATTATTAAAATGATTTAAGGATAACAACCTACACGTAAATAATGGTAATGCTTAGTAATACTGGATGAAAACACTTATTTGTAACATATTGTATCATCAATTATGTTTGCTCGAAGTGTAATGAAATCATGTTTTTGGAGCAATGGAATAAATTATCATGTTTATACAGCACGATTTCATAATTCATACCTAAGTTATATGCATGATAATCTACATGTTACATATAAAAGTATTAGTCAATGATGAAAAACTCGCCTGTGCACCTGGGGCCCATTTAGTAATTAATGTGATCAGTCAACAGTAAACAAGTTTATCTAAATGCAATAACGACATTTTGTAAAAATAAAATGGCAGTTAGCAAACAGGAAGATATCAAGGTTATGAGAAGATAACAGCATATATTGCAACTCATATGCTCATAGAATCCGATAGTATCTTCTCTTTGGCATTGCAATACGTTGACTCAAATCCAAGCATACAGCATTTTTGTTATTTGGAAATAATATTAATACATACGGAATAACATATTCATATCATAACAAAACATATGGTACTATTTGTTTTTAATGAGCGATTGTTTCATGTTGAAAATGCATCACACAACGGTGGAGATATTTTAAGGTTCTGATATTTCAAACACTAAACAAATAATAAAATACAAAAATAAAAATGAATTCAATCAAGCATCTCTGTATCGTAGTTGGATGTCTATCAACGTTGAGTGTCAACTTGGTAATAACGAGAAATGCATTTACGAGGGTAAACTAGTTTTCATATCAAAATCCGCTAATGGCCCCCGTTTCCACGGTAAGCTGCTAATGAGTAACGTATTAGAGTATTTGAATAATGCCAGTAGCGTATTGATCACATAATAGGAGGTATAAATAGCCGTAGCGGCATAAATAGCATGGAGATTCATTATCAGATAGCTTTTGAAACATCTTGTCATTATCCAACTCTATCATAGGAATTTCTCAAATTACCAAATGACTATGACCCATTACGCCATGGTTACCAAGCTGTAATCGAAATCCCCCGAGGCGCTGACCTGCTACTGGTGTTGGTTCTATGTCGACATATGTTCACACTATACCCTTAATCTACAGCAGAGGTTTACGGTGTCAAGTTGAATCATTAAGCAGCAATTATATGACAACTGGATGTGGTGTGAACATACCAGTGAAGTCAAGCAGAACTGCGACAAAACTTACGACATATCATCCTATTGTTAACTGTGTGGGCGAGATTCTCTGCTCTCAAACATACACAAAGACCGTTGTACCGTTATACAATGGCTATACGTTCTAAATATCGAAATGTCATGCAAAACGTATCCTGATCATTATAACAGGTTTGAGGATTTTAAAACAAGAAAACGTCAGACTAGTGTTTGCGTGTTAGGTGTTCCAGAAGATCTGACTGAAGATTTGTTTTGCCATTCCTTCCGATTGCGATTTGTTTTGCCATTCCTTCCGATTGCGTGTTGTAATTTAAAAGAGTCATAGACCGAATTAGAACAGTGTTCGGTGTCCCATAGATCAGGCTTAACTCATGGCAACGCTCACCCCAGACAGAGAATTTAACCAGATGTTCGTAAAAACGGTCTTGGTGCCACTGGTCTTTGTCATCGTCACAACTGTTGTTAAACAGTACATTTTACTAACAAGGTACAAAGACACCACAGAGGTAAATAGCACGAGAAAGGACTCTGTAAGATTCGCTGCCAAAGGTCAGGTGATTGAAAATTAAAGTGATCAGGTTTCGTGAGTGAACAGAATATGTGAATCTGTAAATGTATTTGTCATTCTCTGCGAATTCCGTTTTGATATTAAATTCAGAATCTGATTTGCAGCCGTATTATTATGATGACCTTCGTGGACTGTGGTACAATGTGTTAAATAATCCATCTTGTCCAATCTTGTTACTTTGTTTCCAAGCCCCATGCATCACGGGGCGTGAGTGAGTGAGTTTGGTTTTACGCCGCTTTTAGCAACATTATGGCAATATCACGGCGGGGGACATCAGAAATGGACTTCACACATTGTACCCATGTGAGGAATCGAATCCGGGTCTTCGGCGTGAGTTGACACTTTGACCACTAGGCTACCCCACCTTGAATGCGGCGTTAAACCAAACTCACTTCTGAAGCCTCAAATGTAATACGCAGATACAACGACGTGCAATGCCTGTATTGATTGGCAAAACTGTTCTCGATATGGACCAATATGTGCAACAAGTAGAAACAATGTCAGTCCTATCTATCCATTCAAATACAGCACAGCCGTTACATAAGTATTGACTCCATAACTCGGTCAAAAACTTCAGTTATGTTAACACGGTCATACCCTTAAATGCATATACAGTAAAATACGGTTATAACGAACACAAAGGGACCACTAATTTTAGTTCGTAATAACCGTAGTTCGTTATAAGCATATATACAACATATGGCCGGGAGTAAAAAATAAGTTTGTTATATCAGCCAGTTCGTTATAAGCGTGTTCGTTATAAAAGTAGTTTACTGTATTTATTGTTCCTCGGAACCAATTTGCAAAAAAAAAAACATAGAAAAAACCTGTATGGTTGACCTGCTTTGTATCCGTATGTAATTTGTCACAACTCGATGTCAACAAATGAGTCAATTTTATATCGACCGTTAAAGCTGGTTCGGGCAGTAAGCAATGTACCTATTGTGTATAAGCGTTGGATGGTGAAGTGACGTCATAATGTCAGTACAGAGTAAAACTGGCGCCGCAAATCACATGACCGCCTGTGACATCCGGGTAACAGCTGACTGCTGTGTATGAACATCCTCAAAGGGAAGGGTGTTAACTGATTATATCAGTCCAGTTTCCACCTTTGCCGAACTAGGCTGCAGATTATGGAGACTTTGAAAGTCAGTTAACACCCTTACCTCGGGAAGATGGTAAATGAACGGCTCTTCTGTTCTGCGCGCAACATTATATCGACAAACCGGTTTTCAACGAATTATGTTCCCTCCGAGTAAAGCGCAGTTGAGGAAAATCACTGGAATGTTGGGTCCAAATTCGATTATTTACAGACCGCCGTCATATAGCTGGAATATTTCTCAGTGCGGCGTCAAACAACAAATAAATAAAGCTAATTATTTGTGAATTGTTAATAAGGACATTTGTTAATATGGACGATTTCGTAGGGAGGGTACCTCCGGATTATTGTGGTTTCACTGTGTATAGAATTTGGGTTATTTATAACGGTCGAAACGCCAAATGCGAATTAAGTCCGACAAGGCGTCATTGATTTTATTTAATCAATGGCCATACCTGTATAATCACACAATGGTGTTTGCAGTATTGCGTATAAGTAGTCAATGGAATACCCATTGACAGTTGCAGTTTCTTATTTCATTTACAATGCAAATACCTGCTGTACATAATACCGAGTGAATGAGTGGGTGAGTGAGTGAATGTCAGCAGCTTCTAATGGGGTGGTCTTAATGACGCAGGTTGGGGTGTGTGGGGAGAGTCCTAATGACACAGGCTGTAGACATTTACATCTTAAGTCAAAACCCTCGGACATAATCATTATTATTCTCATTATGATGTATTGTTAAAATATTAAGATATTGTTGGAGACAGTAATAACAGTATTCATTTTTTTTCACTTCATACAAATCATAAAGAATTGTATCGTAACGTTATATCTAAAACAAGTATTTCCAAACCATATAAATATGGACAATGGACTACACGAACCTGTCCACTTTAACAGGGATGATTAAAGTAAGTGTAACCATAGATCATCTCAATTAGCACCATCGATCATGAAAGAGAACTGTTACATTGTACAGAACAAGACCATATTCCCTTAATACAGAGCACCTGTTGCCGGAACCATCCGGAACCGTTCTTGTGCACATTGCATCAGTAGCTTATGGCGTTGATGGGACTTTGTACTGGGCATGGTAACACTATCATTAGGTTACGCTCAACCATACCAGCGTTAACTTATTGCCATCGTTAACGCATAACACTTATGCCTTCTCCAAAAACATACCTAACGAGTCTTGTGTGCTTAAAATACATGTTTTTGGTTCACAAGGTCCCAAGCTTCAATGCGTCTGCAGGTAGTTTGATTAAAAGCATTCCACATAAGAAAAACCTTTCTACTTTGATTACGCAGGAGTTTTTTGGATTTTTCCCCCTTTTTATCCTTACAACAACATGATTATAAATAAACTGTGTTCCAAGACAGAACATTATAGTTACCTGTTAATTACCGATTGGCACGTAAGAGATAACTGGTTGCTTTGATCAAAGAAAATTGAAAATGTGTCAAACGGATCTTAGTGAAATGTGCATACATATTCCCAACTAAATCATCTTATGAATATTAGTGGCAGCATAAGTGTACTATCGTGACAGATGGAATACATTCTAAAAGGATCTATGCGAAGTTTCAGCCGATCCATATTCAAACTCTACCCAAATGTGATATTCTAGATGGAAATGAGAAGATTACCATTAAGGAGAAAAGGAACATCGGCTTTGGCATCTCTGGTCGTGTTATATGCACATATTTAGCAGTCAGGCAATTTTGCTCAAAACCTTGGCCAATATATCGTAAAGATTGGACATGAGCGAACGTCATAGGACTATCAAAGGGTCGTCATATTTCACATAAACGCATTATGTGCCTCAGAGATCTATTATATGTGTTTCTTGTGTTCTTTTGTAAATCTTTCTTGTGTTCTATTGTATGTGTTTCTTGTGTTCTATTGTATGTCTTCTTGTGTTCTATTGACCTTGCTGCCTCGATCAACATGGTCTGCCTGCTTCGGGTTCGATGGGGTGTGGTACCGAGGTGCCGGGAGGGAGAGGGTGGTATGGTCGAATTGAAAGGAGCTTCGTGTTTGGGTTGAATAGAAACAATACGTCCATATGGGAGATGTTACCCGTGTAGCACTTTGGTAAAAGCTAGGAGCACTGGTATGGTGCTGACAAGCCAAGAAACATAATCATTCGAAACCACGATCATTGGTTTGTGGAGGTTCTGGCGCTTAAGACGGTTGGTCGACCCTTAAGGTGATGGTGATGATGAGGAAGCAAAGGCTTTGGGGATGGGTGGTGATGGGTAAGGGTAGGAATGGGGTGAAACATGGCGAAGCATAGAAAGTATAGTTGTATTGAAATAGGCAGGGCGGGTAGTTCAGGTTCGGGTGTGGACAGACGAGAGTGGGTGGGTTTATGGATGAAGTACGTACTGGGAATGATGGAGGTAGAATGGGAGCCTGATGTTTGGTAAGAATAGAATAAAGGATTGGATGAATTAAAACAGGTGGGAGGATATTTTCTGAGATATTGAAACAGAACAAGACGGGTTGGCATGAATTTCATGTCAATATCTCCTCCATCGGGAGCTGAGATGACCATTGGTAGAGTAGGCGGAATTACGCCGGGATCGGAGTCATTAAAAGAGCAAACATATATCACCCTTTGTCTAGCGACATAACGTTGCAATTTCTAGCAGTGAGCTGTTGTTAAGTGTTGTGAAGCCCCGCGAATACTGTCTGCCATGGCCCATTGTTTACAGATTGCAAGCTGGTGGTAATCTACTCTGACATTAGGCAATGCGAAGTGGTGGTAGGCTGTAGCTGTTTCAGACTTAGATTTGTAATGAACTGTGATGCCAAACGATATGCAGATTGCGCTGTCAAGCCAATTACTGAATTAGGCTTTATTTATTCACGATCCTGTGGTGGCTTCAGAAACTAATCTGGAAAACTTGGACTGTGAAAAACATATCCCACTGACCAACAACGCCCGGGTGACGAACCTGCACCGGCATACCAGACACACATAGATTGATTTGAAACCAAAACAGTCTAAGTCTGATTGAAAAAGGAAAATAAATCTTGACCCCTCTAGCTTTACGGTCTACCATTCCTCAGATGTGGAAACTCTACTGTTGATTGCCCACGTCCAATAATATCTCCAATCCTTACCTTTTCACACACAACACATATGTATGCCCTGTTGTGGACCTATGACAGATTCGTTCCTCAGGAACAGGATTCAAATGGCACTAAAAGGTTCACCACTAAATCATTTACGGAGACACACATATCAATGAGTTGCCATTCAGGACCAGAAGCTAACGGGGGGACACGCTATAGAGTGGTTCTATTATGCAAGATGGACACGACCTTCCTTTGTCCCGAAAACGACGCCTGCCAGACAACACGAAAATGACACTGACGTCATTTCAATTCCAAAATTGTTTTTTCTCCTAATTAGCATGGCATAAGGAGAAATGACTTTTCAGAAACAGGATTACGAACCTGTTACTAGCTGGTAGGATACTAACAAAGCGCCACATTCGTCTATTCCAGAACAGAAGCAGGGCATGAATAATGAATAATGCCACGGCTCCGGCTATACGTTATTAATGAGTAGTTAATGGTATGTGGGAGTTAACATAATAAATGTCCTTAAAGCCACCACTTCAACAAACAATGTCACTGAAAATAGAAATAGATTACATCAACAGATATTCCAAATAAAACATCTCAAATGTCTCACATGCCAGAGACCTCGATTTTCAAGTGTATAAAAGTCAAATGGATCCATCCTATCCGATAGATATTTGATAAGTATTTGTTGGAATAGAACGGAGATATATTACCCTGGAAAATCGAAGACGCTATTGGGATCATGAGGTAAATGCTGCTTGAGCTGGTGGGCAATATGACGATATATAAATGTTTTAGTAATATTTTGCAAGCAAGTATGACAAGGATAAACTTTATATTTTATGACGCATTATTTGGATACGAAACAGCCAATTATACCAGAAAAGGACACATTTTTCAATAATATCACTGATACAGGAGCACAAAAACATATTTACCATGAGTCCTCGTACAAAAGGTATCGTTCTCAGGGAAAGCGGGTACTCATTGCTACCCCTCAAAATACGTTTGGTCTCATATATTAATCGTCCGGATTAACGAGGTCCGGATTAACGGGGTCCGGATTAACGGGGTCCGGTATAACAGTGTTTGCTGTATTCAAACATAACACCATTAATGGCAGTGCGTTGTAATTGTTGTATTTTCAGGTGAACCAAACGCGTGTGATTATGATATGATGCTACAACAAAGTACCAAAAGTCGCCTCACACATCCACCACCTCATCACATAACCTTACAATCCGAAATGCCGCAGACAGCCAAATGAGCTTATAATATCCCATGAAAAATCCATAGCCGGTCAACGGTTGAGGTGTAAATCGAATCATATTGAAACAGAGTTATTCTGAGTGTCAGGTGCACTTTGTGCATAACATGAACGCTGTTCGTTGGCCATAAAACATCACTTCCAGCCAACAGTCTCCTAAATGTTTCATATTGTTTACAGTTTTCGTATTATCACGGCAATGGCAATAAAATATTCCCTTATCTAGGACAAAAAAAGCAGCAGCAGCAACTCGCAACTGATTAATTTCTCTTTTGTTCGCATCCAATCTGAGCTCTACAGCTGGCGCTTCTTGCGCCTAGATCTATTAAAGTCGTAGGATCTACGATGAACTCGCCGCTGAACCTCAATAATTCATCTGGAAGCAAGTTTAAGTGGCGTGGTTCTAGTAGCACCGAGTCAGTGCAGTGATGGATGCCAAGGTTAGAGGTGGTATTTGGAGGTATAATCCCTGGACCTCAAGATTTGTAAAGGATGCCATAGACAATTGCCTGTAGAGTTTGCCTGATTCAAAATGCTGTCGGAAAGTATCACACCATTCTACGATTGAAGATGTTTCAAGTGTCCATTCTGAAGAAACAGGTTTGTTAAAGAATTCTGAACAAACAATCTCATTAAAGAATCTCACGAAGAAACAGGATCAAGGAATTTTGAAGGACGGTTCGTCACAGAATTCGGATGAAGCATTTTGATCAAATAATTTTCAATAATCAATAATTCTGAAAAAACATTTTCGTAGCGGAATATCGGTGAAACACTTTCGCAACAGATATATAAGTGAACATTTCACCCAAAAATCCAGAACGACATGATTTACTTGATAATTTTTTGAAATATTACAAAAGATATTACAATATTGCATATCTGATTGAGTATGATTAAGGTGTAGATGATGATGATGATGATGATGATGATGATTGTAGTGGTTTCTTTCTGCTGATGGCGGTGATGCAAATGCTGGAGGGGCGGTTTATGAATGGAGTCTGACCGATGTTGTTGGGGATGACGTTGCTGATGTAGGAGATGATGGCACCACGGTTTTACTTATGGAATTGATGGGGAATAAAGGAACCATTATTTCTTGAAAAACGTTTTTTCGATAAACAGACCAAATCTTATAACGATATTTTATCACCAAATTTGAACAAACAATCTACCCGAGTCCTTTAGTTTAAACAAAATAAAATATAACTACGACAATATCTTACACAGTTGAAAGTACCAGTAGGTAGAGGGATTTGGGGCAGTCTCGACTGTTCACTAGCACTGGTCCTACATCCAGATGACCCGTGCAAATCCCCAATGATCCTTATTCACCTGATAACCGTGTACTCAAGGAAATACCACTGGCGTTACAAAAATTTAATTTTCTCGCACTAAATGCTGCACATCGACGACATTTCCATCAATCAAGCATCTTCAGAACCCCGATTCGAGAATTAAGTGAGTTTCAGATGAACACAGAGAGGTTCGGATACATAGTTACAATCCAAATTACGGCCATATGGTGTTTCGGGGCTGACTTTCCACACTGATTACACGGGGGGAACCTTGGCTATCTGTTCAAACAGATCTACTACACGCTTAAGCCCACAAATGGGATTGCTAGAAGATTCCTGGGGACCCAGGCATTCAAGACGACTCAGAATATCATTAATTACAGTATGTGAAGATATATGACCAGGGTTACATCAAGTTTACAGGTCATTGTGTTTCGCGTGATGGCGGGAATACAGCTATCATTAGCCATTGGGGAACTAAATGTGTATATATTGTTTCACTATTGGGTTAGGTACTCGCTGTGACTATTCATGTAATTCAGGATAGTGGTCTAGCTCAGTACGTTTGTGCTTTAGTTTATAGCATAGGTTCTTGGTTTTAAAAGCTCTATCTCATCACGTGCATAGTGTTGTGCCTCATTAATCTGGACTTCGTTATTCCGGAAAAGAACAACGGATCTCAAGATTCTTTATGGGATGCTGATTTGTGAATCCGGCCCCTTATTCTGGATACTTTACGGAGGATCTACAGATATTACAGATGGGGAAGATAGGCTTCATCCATTGTACACGTGTACCTACATTTGGTTTTAGAACACAGTCTACACGTGTAAACCTTCATTGTTCTGGTCAGCGAGCGAGTATGGGTTGACGTTGCTTTTAGCAATATTTCAATAATATTACAGATTGGGAAATAAAAAGATAGGTTTTACCCATTGTACCGTTGAACTGGCGCTTGAAACCTCGAAAACTACAATGGAATGAATTATGGTGCATATTTTTTTAAAAATTAAAAAATATTTTAGCATATTTAAACTGTCAATTGTCATTATTAACCTTTATCCTGTCAATGAAACCACTGTTTAAAAAAAACTAAGCCTGGCCAATCTTGAATTCGAACCCACGAGTCCTAGCTCCTATCAGACGGGAAGGATCTAGGGAAGGAAAACCGTCTTTAAAAAGCGAGCTATGCCAGTGTGTGCGTGCGTGCGTGCGTGCGTATGTGTGCATGTGCGTGCGTGTGCGTGTGTGTGTGTGTGTTTTGGGGGATGGGGTGGGGGTAGTTTGAGTCCGGTTCGGCTCAGCAGTTGAGTTTAAAAGGGAATCTTCAACCCAAATCTTTTAACATGTAAGGGGATCCTCTTGTAAGACGGTGCTTACATCCTGTGTGCATTATGAGAGGATTCGCTGAGCGTAAACGTGGAAACCAGCAGATTTGTTTAGAGAGGAGGTTAATTGGCAGTTTATGAAGATTATTTAAACAGATTGGGGGCTTCTCGCTGACACGCGCTAGGAACTTTTCATCAGGAAATCAAGTCTCTCCCACATCCCTGAGATTAAGTCGATAGATGAACGTTGGGGAATATTTTACCTTCGTATTTTAGGAAATTAGGAGCAATTTCTTTCATACTGATACAATTTCCCTATGCATGCACAGTTCCATGTTAGTTCCGAGACTGTGTTGTGGTAGATAGGAACTTGAATGATGATAGGTAGGGGCAGTTGGCTCGCCTGGTGGTTAAGGCATTCGCTCTGGATTAATCCCCGTGTTGGATAAGATACATGGGTTAAATATCTGGGACCATTTTTGTGGCCACGAAATATGATAAAGCTGGAATATGCTGAACATGAATTCAATCACGCAGCATAGCAAACCCCATTGGGGTTCCGGGTGGGAATTGCCCTTCAGCAATTTATGCTGGTCTTAAGAGGTGACCATATGGATCGTGTAGACAGGCTCGGTGATTGCGTGCCTCGTACCCCGACGGAGTGGAACGGTGCTCATGATATCAATCACTTTTTTGTCTGGTCCATATTCCACGAGTTACATGCCGCCGTCATATAGATGGAATATTGCTGACTGCTGCATTCAACAACATCGATAAACCATGGATGAGGATGTGCACTTTTTATCAGTTGAAGCCCAAAGTTGTCATCAATGAGTTTCTAGTAAGTACTTATTGATTGGATAAACTGACAGTATGTAATATCAATTCACGAGGATATTGATCTCGTCAAAACCTGCTTCTCAGTCAAACAATATCAGCTCAGCCAGCTGACCTGGAACTGACTCCGCAAAGCAATCTGGATGCCACAGTACGACTCGTTCCTCATGTCTTCAGCTGATTGAACCACTCAGCGTATCGCGGACCATTCTTCTGATCAAATAACAAACCTTTGCCACAGAAAGCACTGGAAGACCATTCTCGCATGTTGCCCCGGAGATTAGTGTTGAAATTGGCCTACTTCAGCATGATAGCTTCCGATGACCAACTGAACGATTTCAGCATGGCCTTATCGAAGAATACTTGCCCTATAATTTTCACCGTGAATAGAAACATCTAGTATCGTATTTCAGAATGCGTCACCAGCTAACGAATTACAAAAGCAAAACAAATATTTTTGGAAATAGAAAATGAATATCACTGACTGGCTGGGGTTAATGCCAATGTTCCAATATGAATAGTAATGATCTCAAATTGTGTAATGGGCGAAACCCCGGATAAGAAAAGTATACTTTGAATAGATTGATAGTTTAGCGGACAGATGTTTCAACGCTAAACCTATGCAACAGGATATAGTTTCACACACGTATGTAAAAAGAATAGATACTTTACCTCAAGAACATTTTCTACAAGCATGCATGGTTTAGATGGTACCACATGTGCCATGGGTACCATTTAAAGACACCGTAGGATAACCGTAGGGGCTAATGGCAAGATCTTCAATTAGAAACTTTACGATAACAGTCTGGGTGATTTTGATTATGCTTCAATTAAGTTTTATGCGCCAATCATATTTAAAATGGCACCCTTGCAGCATGTGATCAATCAGTTTCATAATGATGACCCCGTTTTTGGTACAGGATGACACAGCCAATACAATAACCCATATCCGTGTCACTTCGACATTGCATTATTCAAAAAAGTTAAGACCTGTTTTTCTCATAAAACAAGCAAATTCTGCGAAGGGTTTGCAGAACCAGATTTGTTCTGTGATTGAAGACTCGGCTTCAGCAGCTGCCTATGAGATAAAAATAACCAACGTGCCAGGACTGCGCTTATTCCATTCCCCACGTTCATGTCTTTGGAAGAATTAATAGTTGAATATTTATAGTTATCGGATTGGTTGTACTTCTTCATGAAATGAATTTGGGGTTCGCGAGACGTCATCATTGACAGTATATTTCTTTCTGGAAATATGGTTTCTCTCTTATCACTTACTTTCGTGCAGTTAACCCACTTATAATGTTATATGATGTAAAAAGCACGTATATAGTCCAATATAGTTTTGGATCTAATACCACTGTTTAACTGTTTTATTGTATGTTCAAATCTAGTACACATCTATTCTTATTCTTAACAAAATAACGGGCGCTTAAACAAATGTCCTATATCTGAACTCTCAACCTAATGGTCAAATGCGATCAGGTCCACACATTACCATAGATCATCCCCTCAATAACCTAATACGACCCTGCATCTACCTCGGACATGAGACCCAATCACGGATCGTGAAACCCTCTATCTCCTTTATCAACTTGGGGGATTACTTGACAATATGGTGGTAGATTCCCAACTGTTGCTTGGACAATACAGTGGACACTGGTGGCCGAGAACGTCCATGATTGATTACAACTTCGGACACCAAGGCACTGGACAATAGATAGGCTTCATCATGGCTGTGTTGCCATTGGTCATCACAACGCCTGGTCCGATTTATTGATTGGGCTGGCTAAGTCTGGAACTGTTCTGGACAATAAGATAATGCCCACTGGTCAGTGTGACTGACAACTCCAACCGGCCATTTACTCAAAGTGGCAGAATTATATGTTTGAACAAATACAATCTTGAGCGGGGTTGGGGATTAGTGTTATAGGGAGGGTTGAGTAAGCCATGTAACGGGATAAACGTAACCGCCTTGAGAGTATATTCTACAGGCCAATGTCAAGTACACTTGTTTACGCTTTTGGCATTATTAGGCTAGATGTTTAGTCAGAGAATGAGTTCCTTTTACGCCGCTATTAACACTTTTCAAGCAATAGCACAGCGGGAGATATCAGAAGAGAGCTTCACAAGAAGAACCTATTGAGAATTTGAATCCGGCTTTCGGTGTGACGCGCGAACGCTTGAATTACAAGACTACCCCACTGTCCCGAATTGTTGTGATATCCGTATTTTCACATATATATCGAAGAGCTTTTAATAAAGTGATACAGACTTACTGATATCATAATTTTGTTTTATGTGTTCGCAAATGCTGGTAGTTTTGTGTATTTTGTAATTTCAGAAATAAAATAAACTATTATTATATAAGATATGTGTGAGAGAAAGTTAATAGTTTATCAGTTGTAACAGAAATTCAAATTCTTCAATGTTGGTGAAACCAAAATGCACACAGGGACTACAGATCATAGTCAGGACAAATGGGATACGGATCCTGACACGAGTAAGGGAAGTAAGCATGGACATCAAATGGAGGCATCTGGGCCATCCGTGCCCCTCAATAAAAAAATATTGGGCAAGTTTCGAACATTTGCTCCTTTACATTCAAACATAACATGAAGTTGTGAAATGGTTTGCCATGTTGTGTAATTCCTGCTGGGTGGATAAACGTGACAACTGCTGATGACGGTAAGTGTATAGAAACACACCAGGAATCAGAAATAATCATAGTTGGTTGTGAGTAATACCAGCAATTTGAAGAAATGTCAACTATGCGAAAAAAGCTATGATGGGAAACGAGAAGCCAGTCTTTCTGATACGCCACTACGTTTGGCATCTGATGTCGAAGGCTCGCAACCTGGTGCTAAGCCTATTGCCACGTACGATTTCAACCGTGCGTGTAAATCGCTGGAAATTATCCAAATGGTACTTAGCAATACTTTGATATTCTGCATACTCATTACAGACAGAACACAAATGTACCGATTGTCCTAGGTTCATGAGTGTACCTTGAACAAATGCCGTCGACAGCAGGAGTAGCTGTAAAATTATTTCCAAACAGCGGATGTAATCCTAGCGAAACATGTACATTTATTTAGCGCACTGGAATCGTTGGCTGTGTGATTGCAAATTAGCCTTGTGGACATTGCACATTGACGCTTCAACTACTCAATAGTAATGGCAATGCAAAAGAGGGATTAATTTCGGCCTGATCGCGAGCACTGTGGGAAGAACTGGCCACATTAGCTCTTAAGATATCAAGAGGGAGTGAGTGAGTTGGTTAACGCTTTTTTTAACGTAATTTCAGTTGTATAACGACGTTGCACCTTCATGTGTGTAATGGCCAATGTGACGGGTGTCGTAGACGTTGACCATGTTGATGATACCTTGGAACTGCCATGGTACTGATGGTCCAAAGATAATTATCTGAAATAAGACCACACCACCAGATCCTGACACAACAAGGGGACGCAAATCTGCAGTGTATTCTGATACCTTAAACCATTGGTCACCTGTTTCCCTAAAGATTAAAAGAACTGCAGAGCACATCAGCACATAGTTCACGCTTTAACTATTTAGCACTTATCTGTAAGTAAATATGACAAGATATAGACGTATCTAGGTAAAAGGAAGGGAGGAGGGTTCGCCTTGTGGGTAAAGCGTTGGCTCGTCACGCCAAAGTACGGTTCAATTCACGATTAATTCACCAGGTAACAGGAATGAAGATTATTGTACTCTACGTCTGGATATGAAAGAAACATTGGTCAAGTAAACCTGTTTTTCACTTTGGAATGTGGTCACAGCCTATTGCCTGAGTTTCCGTTGATGGCGTCTATGCAAACAACTGCTTGAGGTTTGTTTTAGTTCGTTGAAGACTGTAATACCTACCATCCATACCCAGCAAGATTCCATAGACTTTGATAAATGGTTCATGTTCGTACTTGAAAGCCTTTCATTCATAACAGTAGCGATGTGACCATCCTTAATGGATCTTGTTTGACTTATTGATGAGTATTGACATGTCGTAGAGAAAACCACTCTGGGTTTGTGACATTCTGGACATGGTGTGAGCTATAGCACTCACTGTGGTAAGGGCATGTGTATGGCCAATATAGACCCACTAATCCTTTATCCTTCATCCTTTTCTAGGGGTCACAGGTGGCCCAGTCGTCGTAGGCACCGCAATTAGCTGTGCAGAGTTGCGTCCCTTGGGCATGCCTATGGGCATCGTGGGATTGAATCCCGGTTCACCTGGATTATATTCCTAGATTCTACACCATGCCGTGCTCGTTGGTTTCACCAAAGTGGTAAACTTTCCTCCCACATCAAGCTGACATGCCGTAAGAAGCGGCGTTAAACCCAACTCACTCAAACAAATGAAAAGGAAAACGTGAACCCGTTACGTGATGGTATTTCAAGATATATAGCCACGAATTAATATAAATACAGTGTAATCCCGTTAATCCGGACGACACCGTAGAAAGTGAATGTGAGAGAGTGATTAGTATTTTACGTCGCTTTAAGCAATATTCCAGCAACTTACGGCGAGGGACACCAGAAATGGGCTTCACACATGTAAAGAATCGAACCCGGACCTTCGACGTGACAAGCGAACGCTTTAACCAGTAATCTACCCCACCACCCCTAAAGGATCTAGATCTGGTAAGATTATAAAGGCTTTTTACAGTAAGGTGAGGTTTCCGGATAAACGGGGTTGATATAAACGAGATTTCATTGCATATTTATAAACTCTCATTATACAGCACATTATGCTTCGGTATGTTGTAGATTTGCTTGTATGGCATTACAACTCTTTTCTTGACTACCGATGTTGTATTAATAGTACCAGGATTAAGCTATTTCTACATCTGGTGTGGGTAAGCAATCATTGAATTGATGCTCTATGGTCTTATTAAATCTACGGTGATTCCTGGTGTAATAATACACACTGATATAGCCTTCCTAATATGACCCTGCGTATTTATCATGAACTGTTTCCACCAGAATGGCTCGCGTCTGTCACCTTCCACCAGATACATACACACTACTGTCCACTCAGCCATCTGATCCTCGACATGTCCTCGACGGGACGACGTTGTCGGATGACAGTGACGTCAATGCCCACATCTCCCAGGACAATCCCCAGCCACAGTCTCGTCAGACATATCCCCACCTACTGTCTGGTTTGGCATTCCAAACGGTACCTGCAATTTACCGTCCCACCTTTGACATTTGTTCAAATGTCCATACATTGTACACTCCGTGGCAGGAGGAATCACAATCACTGCATGCAGGGTCTGGGAGCCAATGTGGTGGGAGGATGCGACGAGGATGACCACAAGGGGCTTCAGGAGCGACGAGGCAATCATAACATCACGTAGAAACAGTAGATTAGTTTAATACCATCGATACCATCTTGTGCATACGGTCTGCATATCAAAACGCTAATGGCCAAGGGTATTTATATCTTGATCTGTCACAATATCAGAATATATTTTTTAAAGCTGCACTCAACAATATTGACGATGTTCTGTAAATAAAGGCAAATAAAGTCTGAAAAGGCAATCCAGAGATTGATACCATGAGCATCGATCTACGCAATTTGGATACGATGACATGCATCAACCAATCCAGCCAGCCTGACCACCCGATCCCGTTAGTCGCCACTAACAAGCAGGGGTTGCTGAAGAATTCTAACCCGGAACATCACGGGAGCAGAAGAATAGAAACCCAAATGGAAAGGTAAATTTACGCTCACGAGTCACTGTAAACTAACACCAGGTGTTGACGATTGGTAATCATGTGGTGTCTGCCCGGTCAAACACCGCCATGGATGAAGGTCAAGCTCAACATACAGATGTTCGTGTGTCTACGATCGTTTCAGCACAGAAGCTGGTATTGTCTAACGTAATTTGAGACGAACGACATTTGCAAAGTGTGGCAAGTATTTAAAATAAATTAAAATCGATTTTCATCAGCTCATATGTTATATACAGTGTATGGGAACAACTCTATTTCCCTCTAAATCAGCCCACGCTTGAAACAGGGAAGTGTCGAGATGTATAACCTGGTTAAATGTCTAGTCAGCTAAATTCCCTTATCCATGGTGACCAGCAGTGTAAGACAAACCATTAGCACTGTTAGTACTTTGGTCGTCATTTCGTAATGAAGGACAAGATGTCAACGCAAGAGAGCAATCAGTCCCGACTGTCTGCCGAACCAGAATCCACGCGGAGAAAAAGACAAAATACAGTAAACTACGGTTATAACGAACACGCTTATAACGAACTGACGGATATAACGAACTCCTTTTTTGGTCCCGACTATTTGCTGTAGTTATGCTGTATATATGCTTATAACGAACTACGGTTAAAACGAACTAAAATTAGTAGTCCCTTTGAGTTCGTTTTAACCGTACTTTACTATAGCTGTGAAATTATATAAATGGAACACTGCAAATAAGTAATGGCACCTGGTGTTCGCGAAAATATATTCCTATGGGGTGCCCTATTTGGTGTCCTACTGGGTGTCATTTTTTGGTGCAATAGTGGGTGCCCGTTTGCCTTCCTTTTGGTGTCTAGATCTATTGCGCTGTAGCACAAAGCACGTTTATACCGCTTGAATTGCATAAGTATAGTCAGCAGTATCACATATATCTCCAACAAATCTCCTATAATGAACATATGTTCCATACTAAATGTTTCATCTGATAACGTTATGAGATAATGACCGACATTAATGTCTTCCAACGTCAAGCCGTTGCACCAGGTACTTCTCTCTCCACTACATCATTGCCTGTCGTTATCTAACGTCGATATACACCATCTCAACAGCTGAATTCATAGTACAGGTGATGCCTTCGAAAATCGATCTGTTATTTCCACGAATCCAAATCGATCATTAATTGATATATTAAAAGCAGTACACATCAATCAAATATTGCCTTTCCTGAACATATGCAATAAATCCACAATAACATCTTAGTGACAACTTTGCCATGATTTTACTTCTATAGTTAATACCAAATCGATACAAATTCTCGCTATTAATTTAGCTGTGTACAAGGATCTCATGGCACTACTCCCACACAATAAATTGTATTATACAACCACTGACATATCAATAACATGTCAGATACATTATTGATATATGTTTCTGGCATAATTCTACAATTATATTAATTAATAACATTTGGATGATGTGTAACTTAGTTACCTATATCAAATGGCAGAGCAGGTTATTCATCACAAAACTAACTTTACCTAATACTATTACAGATAGAACGGTGTTTGTAATGAGTGCATTGGTCTGCGATAATCTAACCTGAAAGTGTATCGTGTCCTTGCAGGTTGCCTTGTTATACTTCTCCATAAATAAGGGGCGTGTCACGTGAAATAAGGGGCGTGTCACGTGAAATAAGGGGCGGTGGAGTAGCCTAGTTGTGAAAGCGTTGGCTTGTCACGCAGAAGACCCGGTTCGATTCCAACATTGCTACAATCTGTGAATCCCATTTACTGGTGTCCACTGTTGTGATATTGCTGGAATATTACTAAAGGGGTAAAGCCATACTCATTCATTCACTCCCTGCATGTATAAATGTCGAATTCCACGAATCACCAATAAAGAATTACAAGAACCTGTTAAAGGAGGCATATTCACACCAGCTGCCAAGGGGTAAACATGATTCCTTAGTAACGTCATTTAAAAAACCCTGTTTTGATAATGATCAATATTACATACTGACAACAACAAGGTAGATATCATGATTTACTAATGAACCATTATTTTAATCAATCAAGATAAGTGGTACAAAGTAGCTTTCCCATTATGGCTTGACAGCGCTCATTTCATGAATTTCAAGGTCACTTACTACGATAAGATAAGATCAACGATAAAAAAACTCATTTAACTGTAACATTTAATAAAGTAGTTTCAGAATATGAGCATTTCTTAACTTACATAAGTCAAAATAACCTTAAAATTGTTCAAGGAAGAGTGGGATCGAAGCAAACAATTTTAAATATAGCCGTGACCCTCGCTGGAGCAACGTCTGCATTTTGTATGTCATTTACTGTGTTTTCATAAGCTTCCCGCACCTGCAATTCCGATTTAAACGTGTATCTAAACATCGACCATCGATCACGTGTCTGTCTGCTGTAACACCCACAAGTTTACGTAAACCCTTTGGTCGCCCCTTGCCAAAACGAGAACACTTCTGCTTTCTGAACCCATCTTCACTTACCCTGCTAGAACATTCTTTGAAAACCTGTACACTATATATCGTGTAACGTTCTAGCGTAAACAGCTCCCACACCTCGTGCATCACATTAAGCATGCTAAAGTTTCCTTCGTGTGCAAATCAGACGCCAGAAGCAGTCAGACAGGAGGCAGTGTAAAACTACAAAAATGATAGTTTTACCAGTTACTTTCAATTTGAGCTGTTTCCTGATTGTGAATGGGAGCCTGATAAAAGATGCGGTGGGAAATGTGAAAATGATGAAGGTTTTGTGTAAGTATACAAAACAGACATATTTTCACAGCTGTTGAAGACTTAACGTACTTTGGGTACAGCATGTCATGCTTTCTTGCTCTGATTTATTTAGCTAATGCAGCTCCTTATTAAACTATTACAAGCAATGAACCTTTCATGACCCAGTGATGGGATACTATGTTAGGAATATAAACATTGTGTTGCATTGATCGTGATTGTTTACTAAATCACTGTAGAACAAGCATAGTATCATTAAAAACTAATTTTACTTTCATGTTAAATTTGGAACATTCACCTAACAGTGATTGGTCCATTGATTTATAAAAATGAACTTACCAAAGATCTCATTAATACAGTCAAACATGTGTACTTGGTACTTATAACTTTAAGTGGGACACCTCTATGGTTGTATATGATGGGTAATTTAAAAACAGTTATTTTTAATTAACTATTTTAATTACTATTATGAATGTAAGGATTATCAGTCAGTTTGAAACCATGAACATTGACTGATTCACTATTCCATAAAGAGCAACTCCTATATGCGTGCATTAATCCACGTACAAATGCATCGCTATATGGCTGAAATAATGCCGATGCGACGTTACATTTTAAATTTTAACTCACACATTCACACATATCCATGCTACATTACTATGCTGTAGAACAACAATGTTTACATCGATCCATTTTTAAATGTAAATCTAAAATTGCATCCATCGAACCATCCATCCACTCATTTTCCTGTGAAGCATACTCAATAGATATCTGAAAGATCCAAAACACAATTATGATACATCACCGTCGAATAACCATTTCTTGTTTGTTTCATTGTACAAAGTTGCCCGGGGGTTATTATAAGCAAGGGAGACAATAACAGAATGTATATACGTTGAGATATGCCAGGGGTAACCTGATAGTGGCTGCCTCCTTCTAAATGTGACCTTACGCCAAGTGTTGATAACAATTTTACATACTTTATTATCGCGAGATATCTTACTTATCGTATGATGCGATAGGTAACATTAGAAAAACATACAACCTTCAGATTAAGACGCACACGTTACTTCTAATTTATTTGAAAACGTCTTATTAGACTTTGATAGGATATGTTGTGTTTGATAGATAAAAAGAGACAGCTATTACACGCACATTGAACGGAAAACAAACTCCTAAAATAATACTTCTATATGGCGACTAAAAACATCACAGTGTATACACTAGTGTACATTTCTGATGTACAATACGAAGTCCCACGAGTCATATATATTTTCAGCCTCGTCTCACACCCTGCAGGTAGCACATATAATGTTTAGTTTACTTCCCTGAAAAGGACAATCTTGGTAAATCTTTATTTACTGGCTCTGTTGAAGAACGACATGGTTAGGTTAGGTTATTTGTTGTTTAACGCCGCACTCGGCAATATTGCAGGTATATGACGGCAGGCTGTGAATAATCGAGTCTGGACCAGACAATCCAGTGATTGACATTGCCATTGATCCACGCAATTGGGATACGATGACATGCATCAACCACGTCAGCGAGCCTGACCCCCCGATCCCGTTTGTCGCCTCTTACGACATGGATACATAAACGTCTAGAATACAAGAACCTCATAATAGTCTGTGTGAAGACAGTCCCGTGTTGTAGATATAGCATTATATATACCAGAATATACTTCTTACAATACAGAAGGGTCGGAATTGAACAACACACATGTATGTATTGGATTTGAATAATGCGCGTAGTGATCATCCCAAGTAGAACGTTATGTTACAAGAGTGGAAACATATGCCAGTTAGAAGCCATGACGTACATTTCATACCTCGCTACCTATCACCAACAGAAGAAATTATTCACGAACATCATCACACTATGCTAAATGTAATAAGCTTAGTACTTTCAATCCCATTATTTATGAACAAAAGTCCAACACTTACTTACTATAATACCCTCATAACTAGAGAGTCCAAGCCTAGTGATACACTCCAGTGGAATATGACAGCTTGCTAACTCATTATACAGCTGCACGTACAAATTAATTCAAATGTATTCTTTAAGTGACATTCCTTCGAAAATTCATGTGCAGTATAATCAATACATATGATATAAAATATAAACATGTTACAAAAACACACTATCATGATTAGGAAACATTTGTAACCACACGCCAACATACCCAAGGAAATATATGTAACCACACGCCAACATCCCCAAGGAAACTTATGTAACCACAAGCCAGCATACCCACGGAAGCACGTGTAACCACAAGCCAGCATACCCACGTAAACATATGTAACCACGCGCCATCATACTAAAGAAGCGTATGTAACCACAAGCCAGCATACTAAAGAAGCATATGTAACCACAAGCCAGCATACCCACGGAAACACGTGTAACCACAAGCCAGCATACCCACGGAAACATATGTAACCACACGCCAGCATACCCATGGAAACATATGTAACCACAAGCCAGCATACCCATGGAAACACGTGTAACCACACACCAATATACCCAAGGAAACATTTGTAACCACAAGCCAGCATACCCAAGGAAACAAATGTAACCACAAGCTAGCATACTAAAGAAGCATATGTAACCACAAGCCAGCATACCCAGGGAAACATATGTAACCACAAGACAGCATACCCAGGGAAACATATGTAACCAAACGCCAAAATACCAAGGGAAACATATGTAACCACAAGCGAGCATACTAAAGAAGCATATGTAACCACAAGTCAGAATACCCAGGGAAACATATGTAACCACACGCCAACATTCTGTAGAATCCTATGTAACCACACGCCAACATACCCAGGGAAACATATGTAACTACACGCCAACATTCTGAAGAATCCTATGTAACCACACGCCAACATACCCAGGGAAACATATGTCAAAGTGCCATGTACACCCCAACTCTGACACAATATGAGTCCCTCAGAGGGATAAACTTGTAATAGAACATACCAAAATAAGCCAAACAAACCGTAATGAAGAAATCCTAGCCTCACTGAAAGGGAACAGCCTCCGAAGAGGAAGATGTTGCGAGTTGCATTACCACCGACTCGTTAATATGCAGTATTTGGAACTATTGTTTACCATCAGCGAGTCTGTCAAAAGAATGTTTACTGACGTTTTTTCGCCAAATTTTGCCATCAGAAATTGTCAACAAGAATTCATTGATTTCGTGCCATAACGCTGCCTTACCTATTCTACTCACGTTCTCACAAATGGGGCATTAGCGCAAGTCCATCGTGATTTCCAACGAGTTGATAATGACATTCACCAAGGGATCGACATGTTACTAATATCTTCTTCAATGGGAGCATTAAATATTAGTTTAGGTATTTAAGCCTAAAAACTGGAATATTGATGTGTAAGAAAGATTGATCGTACAATTATAGAAATATGAAGCTGTCGTTATCAGGTAAATACATGTAAACACCGGGGCGATAAGATATGATTATTATTTATGGTTTTATAGCTGTGGCATTGAAAGAAGTATGTTTATGATCTTTTAACACTGATTCTGAAATTGATGAATTGGTCGCGCGATAGCCCAACCGTCGTTTCTCATTTCAGCACGTTTTATTATTTCAGCTGTTGCCAAACTGGCAACGGTCTGGAAATATAAAACCTGTACACAATCATGGTACTGTTGACGAATGAAATGCACAATCTCTGTATCACGTTTCCTGTCGATACAACGCGGAATAAATGATAATAAAGGATAAAATAAACATTTCCATGATCATATGTGAGTGAGTGAATGCTGTTTTGCGCCACTTTTAGCAATATTCCAGCAATATCACGTCGGAGGACACCGGAAAATGGGCTTACCACATTGTGTCCATGGTATGAGCCGAACCCGGGTCTTCGGTGTGACGAGCCAATGCTTTAACCACTAGACTATCGCCCCTATAATCATGTTAACTAAAAGCAGTGTCCAGATTACGACTCTTTGGTGAACATGTGTTTATAAATTACATTCAAATGGTGATGGTACCAGGTGTTCGCGGAAAGGTGAGCGTATCCAACGGTGACACCTCCCACAAACACATGCAAAGGAAAGTCAATTGTGAATCATGGATGTCAACCATGTCAACAGGCTAATGAACATTTATAGATATTTTTCACCAGGTTTAATATAGTTACTCAATACACATAAGTAATATTATGTGTACAGGGGTTCCCTCTTTAGGACCTTGGGTCAGGGTTACTCAATATTTGTGGTAAGAGCCAAACAAAATCAGTATCCGGTGTTCGGATCTTGGATCTTTGCTTAATGCAATTAATGGCCCAGATTCGATAATTAACATGCGTCCGCCACACAGCTAGAATACTGCTGAATGATTCACAGATTCATTCAATGTGATACAGAATTCGTGTCACATCACGTATCCATTTATGTAGCTGCTACAGAGAAGGTTATCTGGAAGTAAGAGCATCAGTGAAAGTCCAAATGTTAAAACATAACTTTCAACACCGATGGACAGATATAAAAGACAGAACTATTTATCATTCAGGATATGTGGTGGCTACCCGAACATGATCATCTTTCAGTTTGTTTGTTTAGTTCAAATAAAGCATTTAATATTGAACATATATGTAACATTCTACAGCCGTTTCTTATATATTACTTATGCTGTTCCCATAGTATCTATCGCAATAAACTACTCGCATTGTTCCTCCCACAACATACCCTGTGGTTTATTTGATTTGTTTGTTTAACGCTATGGTAAAAATATACGTCGGAGCATAAACGTCAACTACTTGCAACCCGTAACGTTTAGCAATAATAATAAACATAATAAGAAACAATTCAATGACGTATTCATATCATTAAACCTACTTTAACCTTTCAAGGTTAAACCAACAGCTTCGCCATCGGCTAGCGGTTATTTTCCCAAGCGAAATGAATCCTGGATCTGCTTAAATGAACGTCCAACTCCAACACAGCAATTCGACTGATTATCTTTCAATTTAGGACGTGGACTTGTGATTTCCATGTTGGTTTAAGGATATTCCCAGAGTGCCTGACCAGAGTCGCTGATCAGGAAGCCAATGAGGCATCTCAAGATCTAAGCAAACACAACTACAGCTTCAGTGCTGGTCAGTCGTGGTCAGTTCCTTTATAGCAAACCGAGACGACAAGGGGTCCTCATCACAGAACATTGTCATCAGCAATACACTCCTCAAACTAACAAGCTGATTTGCCTTTCTGGGCCTGATGAACATGTCAGTGTTCTTGGAACGCCAAAGGTCAATGCAGGCCTCATGCAGGGATTGCGTCCAAGGATGAAGCTAACCTCGCTTTATGATCAACTGCTGAAGGTGCGGGTTTAGTGTCGTTGATGAGGTTTCCCCAGAACAGTTGGAACCAGTTCCCACTGCGATTCCATGATGGATACATTGATACGAGGTTATTTTAAAATACAGTTGGATGGTATCAGCGTGCTTCCTTGGAATAGATCCATACGATGCTTTCTCAAAGGGGAAATATAATTATATAGAAACCAATATAAACACCAGAGTCAATACACATTCGTACGAAGCACCTGTGTGATAATGATTTTGTGCATCTTAAAGAAGGGTGACGTCATTTAAACATTAGGTTTGACGTCATAAGTCATTATTGACGTAATGTATAATTATTTAACAGTAACATCGCTGTTAAAATATGTTAAAGCGGTGACTGATCGACAGCTTTTCATTTCTATAAATACTCATTATTCTTCACTTATTTTCGTAATAAAGACCCTAAATATTGTAAAAGACAAACTGGTACATAAGTATGTGCATCCTAAGATATACAGTTCACTAAGGTATACTGGTTATAATTCATTTCAAATAGTCCTGATATTTGGAATCTAGAAAGAATGGGGACCAGAGTAATAGTTCGACACATCGACGAGTTTGAGACAACGGTATTCGAATGCACTACAAAGAAGAAGAATATGCACCACTCTCATAGCTACATAGTTTCATGAATTTTTTTATGACATTTCACTGACACAAGCGGAAACAATCCTCACCTTCACTGAAACAAAGCACCTTGACCAATACTACATCCACACTCGAGTTAAATTAAAACATGTATTGATGTACCTATTAGGAAAATACAGTGAGCAAAGTAAACACCTCATAGTCAGGTAATGTCCAATGTCAATAGCAAAGCGCACATGATTAAACAGTGTCCGCTGGTCGAACAAAGCCGTATCTCCCTGTATAAACACACACCATCACTAATGATATGTAACGCACGCTACCAAGATACAGACTTGCGCACCAGCCGAGTGTTTTTGAGCAAACTTATGCGTCACATTACCAGTCACCGTTGCATTCATTATTGATACCACGGGTTTCAAAGCACGGGTAGCGTGAATGACAGATAGGTGTATGAATGCGTTTTGTCGCTGAAAATATCATATAAACACTGTCGGCCAGCAATACAGTTATCAGTCGATATGTGTATGGATGCCACACTCGACCAAGCCATCCAGTCGGGTCGGGTAAACATAGCTCGACGCTGGTGCTTGGCTTCGTTCCATTGTCATGTATGACAGTTAACACTTAATGAAGACGCTTTGTCAGATTAACGCCAAGCTGCTGGTCAATACTCCTACCTTGGTGAAAGATGCACGAAGTGATGTCGTGTGACCTTTCAGACTGAACATGTTAAACATGTGCTTGGATACAGTGACACCTCGTTAATCAGGACTGTGAGATTGTCCGGATATTCAAATGTCCGGATAAACGAATTACGGTGTCAATTAATGTTTCTTTGTGGATTATGTTCTTTAAACCGTCGTCTGGAGAGACAGGGTTCTGGAATAACGAGGTCCCACTGTCTTCAAAACTTTAGAATATGAATTTGAAGAGACCAACGCCTCAATGACAAAGATATTCATTCGATAGTGATTCATGATATAGGCTTATGGTAATGTTGGAGTCGTACGATGGACTCTGATCTCAGAGATTTTTTATGATTTCTTATTTCTTTGGAAACCTGTTTCCAGAGGTTGGGCATCTCCATCCCCCTTGTTTATTTAGGAAAGGGTTTGGTCGCGTTTATTACGATAAGCAAACACACGTAGCATATATGTGCAAAACACAACGGTCTCATCTTGGTAAATGGTTGTGGCCTTTGTTTCCTGGGAACTAATATGCTTGAAAACACCCACGCCTTCCATCACGATATTAGACTATACAGTCACAGCCCTGGGGTAGGGTTTGTCCTTCTGACCGGGAACCGGTGACATTTCCCTGTCGTCGACAGTCATAGCCTGGTCATCCTACTGACCATCCACAATGACATGACCATGCCATTGCATACTCACGCTCTACTATTAGATGCTAACACTGGGAAGTGGGCAATGGCTGCAAGCGGGATATGCTGGCATTAGTGTAAACCACTGTTGGTCACAATGTTGCAATCACTGGGCTTGCTTAAAGGTCATGCTGCCATGGCATCATTTCTGTGTTGGCATTGCGAAAGTGTTCTGAAACAGTGTTTTAAACGACGCCCAGTATGTTGATGTTGCTGAAACAACTGATACTGATCAAACAAGTCATACTGATCAAATAGTTGATACTGATAAAAGATCTGATACTGAATGGGCAACTGATATTCATTAAAACATTGACAGTGAAAGGAAAACTCATGTTAATAAAACATCTGACATTGATCAAATAACTGATACTGAATGGAGAACTGACATTGATCAAACATCTGATACTGAATGGCCAACTGATATTCATTAATAAAACTGAGAGTGAAAGGAGAACTAATACTGATGAAATAACTGATACTGAGTAAATAACTGATACTGAGTAAATAACTGATACTGAAAGGGCAACTGACATTGATCAAATAACCGATACTGAATGGAGAACTGATACTGATCAAACATCTGATACTGATGAAATAACTGATACTGAATGGACAACTGATACTGATAAAAACATTGCATTCTAATCCGAAACCTGATACTTATCTGATAAATAACGGTGTGTCAATACATGACAAAAATACAAAATAACAAATGCATCACAAACTCTCAAACGTTCTTACTCATAGAAGGACATATAAAAATAATTTGCAATTCAACTTGGATGTTCTGCTCCACTGATAATGTCGCTACCATACTGCTTGGTTGGATACAAATTAAAAACCACTTGCTTATTCATGGAATCAGCTTCTGACAGTCAAGTACACAAACGTTAAGATGCAGCAAATGAAAGAGAAGGAGAAAAGAATGTATGTTACACATTCTGAAAAGCCATGTTTGTCTCGAGTAAAGATATATAGGACATTACACACAACACTGGCTAAAACGGTGTATAGGCTTTCAAAGCTTATTGGAGTAACACTTCACCATACGACCTACAGTTGTCAATATATCAATGCATACATCGAATGCGATTCTACTGCTGCTATTGACAATGCCTATGAAACATCATATGTCAATATGTCTGGATTAAAAGGCTCACTATGTATCAACACTTAATGCCTGTACCATTTCTATACTTCGTATTTTCACCGGTAAGTACAAACGTAAATGCACATTTAACTAAATATAAAATGAAATATTCATGTCTTATAATTTCCGGCAAATAATTTCTAATAGTTGTTTCTCTTATTCACCTTTACCGTCAGCTGCACATAAATTTCCAATAAGCTCAGTCAACATTGTGTGTAGGATAAAAGCTCATCGATATCGATATACTATATTACACACAGAACAAATGTGGTACCATGGTTCTTGAGCACAATAGTGCTTAACATAATCTGAATTGATATAAGACGAAAGAAAGCGCAACGTTGTGAAAGCGTCGCCCTTGACCTTCAGTAAGTACAAAGCCGTCGTTACTTTACGGTAAGATCGACTCAACAGGAGGCTTGGTCCTATAATCTTAATTCCTTGTCAACATACAGAACAGAATGAGCTTATCTGCTTGCTCGGCATTCAACTAATGGTTTTGATCATCGATTTCGTCTTGTTTATTGGGTATCTGAGATACACAGTAGGCCATGACAGTCACGCTTGGTGTTTGTACGTTCAAGCAGACAATGAAACGTTAATTGATGCTTGGGACATGAGATTCATCAATTCAGGTTTTAATTAGCGAGCTAGTTGTGAATGGGTGACCTTGCTTATGAAGGCCATACAGTATTGGTATGCAATGTGATAGTATTTGTACGATGCCTGTTTGATGGCTTCAAATTGGCAACACCTTGTGTGTGCATGCCGCGATCATTAAACGCTTCTCATTAATCTACTTTTTGTTGTTGAACATGTATATATGCAGTGAGTGAGTGAGTGAGTGAGTGAGTGAGTGAGTGAGTGAGTGAGTGAGTGAGTGAGTGAGTGAGTGAGTGAGTGAGTGAGTGAGTGAGTGAGTGAGTGAGTGAGTGAGTGAGTGAGCAGGGGGCCAACGTGTCAATATGCTTTTGGTTAAACGGTATCAATACAAGAGCCATGCCATTTCAACACTGGGACACTGACCTGTCTCCCACGTGGGGCTGGGATGTTCAACGACCGATGGGCCCTGCCAGATTTTGAAGTACTAACATTATTAAAGTAAATTAGAATAAGGGGAATATATCATCGCTTGTGTGTTCTTTCCTAAAATGAGACAGTGACACTCTATTATATGGCAATTCCTCTACATTACCTGTCTGAAATGAAGGGTTTGAGTAACACAAAATGCAATTCATTGCCGTTCACGGAAGGATGGGTGGATGGATGGAGCACTATGTCTACTTCGATTGCTATACTTTCAAAGAATATGCATGTGTGTGTACGTGTGTGTATCTGGTTGTATCTGTGTATGTGTATGTCTGAGTATGTTTTATGTGTGTGTCTTTGTGTGTGTGTGTGTCTGTGTGTATGTGCCTGTCTCTGTGTGTCTGTATGTGTCTGTGTGTATGTGTGTGTATGTGTGTCTGTGTGTGCATGTCTGTGTGTGTGTATGTGTGTCTATGTATGTCCATGTGTGTATGTGTGTCTATGTATGTCCATGTGTGTATGTGTGTGTCTGCATATGATCACGTCCTCTTGTTCTTGTGGACTAGCATATGTGAATACCTCGAGTGATTATTCCAGAATGAAATTGCATTGTGATTATGTTCTCTTTAGGATGGACAATTATGGTTCAAAACAATTCATCTATTTTTCTTGATTAATCAAACAATTCTACCTCTTACTCGTCAGGAACGTCTGTTATAATTTTAACAACGATATGTGAACTAATACAAGAAGATTTTCACGTTGAATCGTTCATGAGAGCATGTGTTTAGATTCAGTATAAAGGTTTGAGGTTCAGAATGCCGCTAGGCTTAGAAAAACAAAAACTGTTTTCATCAACCTGTAAATAATTATTAGAACAAACATGACCAAATTGACGGATAAGTTAGTGCCTTATCGTGTAAATAAATCATACAAGCAGGCTTGCTCTCTACACGATGGGACCAAGCTGTTAAAATAACGTCCAAAATACACAATCTACAAATGTGTTTACGCCTTCCTCGTTATTACAATTTAGAACGATCTATAAACATAGAGTCCAATAGCTGAGAGCACCCAAGAGCAACGAGCAACATTGGAAAACAGCATGGTTTTCATTGAGAGTCCTCGACAAGGGTAGTACCTTTCCATATAGCCCGCTGTCATGTACCTTCCAAGATCAGTGTGGCTTTCATTAACATACTGTCATAGCGATTGAACACATGTGGCGAAATACCACTGTGGTCTATATATACTGTCAAGGTATGTAGAGAGATTGCCTGTGTCGGAGACATGACACTGATGTACACTACATCGCACCATCTTAAGCTTACAGTGACGGTGCGGACGTACATACATGTGTTCGTATATGCTGAATGCATGCCAAGCCATGCTTGATTGATCGCGGAATTCCATCTGGGATATTGGTACAAGGATTCCGTTTCTCATCTGCTCAGGAAGAGTAACTGGGTTCTCATTCTCTGATTAACCTAATGGTAGAATTGGTATACATTTACTATATGTAATAGGTGGACGTTTTAAACATCGAATCACTTTCAGTGACTTGAAATATTGTAAACTGAGAGGCAAAAGAAGGTTTGCACTTGAAAAATGGATTTGACCAAATATTTACAAACGTTGTCAAAACGTTGCTGTGCTTGAAACAGTCGCCAGAAAACTGAAAACTTGAGGCCCAAAAGACCACTATAACATCCGCATCAAATAATCACCATCGAATAACCATTTCGTGTTTGCTTCTTGTTTAACCACCATCAAACAAACATATATACTTTCCTTTGAAGGCACTTTACATGAAGTGACAGCATGATCGAACATGAATAATAAAGAAATGTTATTTTGCTGCAATATCAATGCAAGAGCATAACCAGTCTTGACTATCCGATGAAACAGATTATATTTGGAACTAAGAACTGACACACAATTTCTTAAGAATTGTTGATGTACATGTATTGAGACTGGTACACAGCACTGATGCATATCTTGGTTAGCCGTTGAAGATAATTCGCAGAAAAGTGTATATAACAATGCTTCAATAATGAGTTCTTAGATAAAAGGGAAGAGGTGGCAATGGTAGTGCTGCACCCTTAGCGATGCATGTTGGCACATGAGGATTCTGTAATTAAATCCAATCCCAGTCTTGCTACTCAGCACAGGAGGAGGAGTTTGTTGGGCAGATAACGATGGGCATGTTTTCACATTGGGTGCCAACAGTCGACAACAAGCTGAACGGTACATGACCTTGGGCTTTGACCTCTGGTATTTTTTCTTCACCCCTAAAATAGCAACAGACGCAATGAACAAGCCAGCGTTCTTGTAACAACGGCTCACGGAGATGAGATTGCTGGTGGGTTGTAGATGGTCTTGGAAAACCCTTTCCAATAAATATCCTTATAAAGATCCCACCATAGCCATAACTCCTGGTGCACTTCCTCCTGTCCATGGTGTAATAAGATTGCACTTAGCTCCCCCTAGACTTGTATTTGCACACGAAACACGTAGATTCGTATGAAATGTATCAACTCTGCGTTACGTATCCATCCAAGTACCAAATCTTAGCGTCTGCTTCCAATTAGTTTCGCGCCATTCTTGGCTCTTTTTGGTCACTAATCAAAAATTGATTATTAGATTCCTGCAAGTTCCCGGTTCCACATATCAGCTGCCAGTATGAGAATGGCCACGCTGTGAATTGGTGGGATAATACTCTGTTTGTAAGAAGGTAAATTAAATGGCTCAAGCGTCAATTAAGGGCATATCTGTGAATAGATTTTCATTATTAAAGAAACCAATTCCCTTTTTTGCTTCCAGTCACACTTGCTCCATAATCTCCCCTTGCCAAATGAAGCGTTCGCGAAAGTGGCTGCCTGGCTTCAGAGCATTGTAAAGTAGTTGTAATGAAATGCATACTGGACGTAATTCCTAGAACATATTAATCAACAGTTTAAATTGTTTGATAGGCATTACTTAGTTAAGAACAGATAAGAACTCTTCAAATATTGTCGTGAGATGATAAAATAGCATATTATATACACAATTACATAATATATCTTGCTATACATATATATCCAGGATATTCAAAATTTTGATATGCTGTTGTCAGATTTAAAATGAGTAATATTTACAAACGGCCCCAACACGGGAAACATAAGTGAAAATTTAAATGGCAAATGTACAAATACGTATGTTTAAACGATTTTTTAACTGTTAAAAATACTTACGCCGTGTAAATATAAGAAAACCTAGGACGTCATTATCACAGTTTCGATGCTGCTACTATGATCTTTCGTTTTATGAAGGTATATATAACAACAATATATACATGTAAATATTATAATGTCAAAAGTTTGATAAATACCATATCCAGAGAAGCGATTATTACAAAGGATTACGAACGCGTACATCCAAAGCAGTTGTTCTGAATGTCCATCGAAAGGTTTGAAATTATTATGGCAATAAGTAACTATAATTCATTGCATACCTTAGATCGTTTTTATAAATCAAGCATTGTTAAGGAAAAAGGTCGTCATTGACCTCACCACATGTAATGACGTAACCATTGTACTACAAGCTATGGCCTTCAGTTCAGAAACAAACACACCTATATATCAGTGATGTCAGGGGACGAGTATATCTGGTTCACTGGAACGATAACATGACCTTATACCTGTGTTTGAGAAACCTATATATAAAAACAGAATTTCTGGCAGGCGCGAACTAGGCCCCAAACCGTAAACAATGTTATAAATGCTCCCAAACCAGCAAAATGTTTCGCCTGCTATTCAAACGACGTCACGAACATCTGAAAGATTCCATTTTTAAAGGTCTGTTAATAACATGAACGCTTCAGGTGCCCCGTGTTTACAGCCATCATCATACATCATAGTGGCTGTGCATATTTTTATCGTCTGCAAAGAAAGCAAGTGGCCGGTGTTACCCCAATATATGTCAGATGGTTCTGGCCCCGGATAAAATTAACTCGGGCCACATCAAAGCAATGTTTTGGTGGCAGAGGGTCGGATCTTTCATTCAACATAGCACGAAATGTCAGGCCTCCGTAATGTATATGATAAACGAAGTCTTGTTTGCTCCAATCATTTTTCATTGAACACATGTTCTTAAATAACAATACGCATCATCCTTTATGTTTGTTTGTTTGTTTGTTGTTTAACGCCGCACTCAGTAATATTCCAGCTATAAGACGGAGATCTGTAAATCATCGAGTTTGGACCAGACTATCCAGAGAGCATCGATCCACGCAATTGGGATCTGACGAGATGCATCAACCAAGCCAGCGAGCCTTACCACCCGGTCACGTTAGTAGCCTCTTACGACAAGTATAGTCACCTTTTACGGCAAGCATGGGTTGCTGAAGACCTGTTCTACCCCAGATCTTCACGGGTCCATCATCCGTATTAGGACGCAAATGTAAATTGTAACGAATGATGCTGATTTTGTTTACTATGCATGGGGTAAATGCTTCCATTCATTCATCAGCCAGGTAAGCAACGTTGGTTGCGGAGAGTAGGTGGATGGGTGACCAGCCGCTCGATTCATGAGAGTTTCTAGGGCTTCGGTCCTGCCCCAAGCTAATGCCCTGCCCCACACTGAAGCACATGTAACATGTTTGAGATGGAGCTGCGTTAAGTCACTGATACAATTCCATGTCACTTAAAACCTTTACACGTTGGCATTACATCACGTGTTAATGCATAGAGACAGCACGCTCAACGGTCGGAATTTTCGGGCTATATACTGAGGCTGTAAATACTCAGCTCCGTATTATAAGGCTTGCATGCAAGCAAATGTCGTAGAGAATAAGCGCCAAGAACGTATTGGCATCGGCCCCGTTGGCAACTAGGCCGGTGTAAACACGCTAGTGCCACTACAGTCTGCACTATGTCTTCTGTTTTTTTGTACAGTCGATTGGTTTTCTCCGAACAATCTCTCGAGAGAGTATGCATATATTATTCAAAATATTGATTTCAACCAAAACCTGTGTTTAGGCATAAATCATTTACTGCTTTGGATATCAGGTAAATATTGACAATGCATATGTATGCGTGTGTGGGCGGGTTGGGAGAACTGGGAATTTGGGATTTTTCAATTGCAGCATTGTCGGTGGGATGACCACTCCCTCAACTCCTCTCTTTAACACACATCCAGGATACTCCTACCACCTTTCTTTCAAAGCCATAGGGGCGGTCGGGTAGCCTAGTGGTTAAAGCGTTCGCTCGTCACGCCGAAGATCCGGGTTCGATTCCCGACATGGGTACAATGTGTGAAGCCCATTTCTGGTGTCCCCCGCCGTGATATTGCTGGGATATTGCTAAAAGCGGCGTAAAACCATACTCAGTCAGTCAGTTCAAAGCCATATGTCACGGTAAATATGCACTCGAATTACTTTTAAATATGTATTCCCTGTCACGTATTATATTTCAAAAACTCGATTCATCGCCTGTTTATATGCATCATAAAGCATAATCAATATATTTATTTTACTGAGCATGCACCGGAAATAGGCAACTATTAACACCGTGCCCAAACACTTTCGGACCTATTTCTAATTTTAAATAGGATGCCGCAATGCAAGCAATACAAATAAAGTACCTGAATACTCATTCTCTTGCAAAACTTAATGCTGATTAACCAATCACCAACTACAAACGCACCATCTGTTTGTCCCTCCGCGGCTGTACATTATCAAACAGAGAGGGAATGTATTGCTATATGGCATACAGTGAATGCTGAAAGTGTATGACCCGCAACGTTCTTGAGGAATGTTCACCTAGAGGCATCATATTGCATATAATGCCAGAATTGAAAGACGAGACACAACTTTACGACCAATATACTGGGAATGTTTAGTTTGGGAACTATATGGTATATAACGGTATATAATGTAATGTGTCTAAGTCTCAATGTTACGTCTAACATACTCAGTGCCATACCGCATATTATGCAATAAATGGAATGTGAAACACAATCGGCACGATATATTGCATAGCAAGTCTGATATGTTTCCGATGTTAGCGTCACTACTTGCAGAGTGATGTAGCATGCTGGCTAACTGTACTATATAAAGCTGCTAATGAACTGATACATCACTTACACTGTTAGGAACCGACTATTTGATGTTCTGGGGGTTGGGGGGGGGGGGGGGGGGGGGGGGCTAGGATTTTATCGAAAAAAAGAAACTCTCCGCTAAAAGTATTGAAAAAAATAATTGTGCTTCGGAGTGTTAAAAAAAATGTGCCTGCCTCAAGCATTATATTGTTGCAAGGTTTTGGTCTTTTCAAAAATCAGGCTCAAATAGTTACAAAAAATATCTGTTGTTTGCTTTGCTTTAGCTGTAAAAATATCTATATTTACAGATGGCTAGCTATGCTATACAGACTGTTTGTATTTCGGTAGATGTGACTACTGAAGCCATTGGTTTGAAGGGAGCATATTGGTTTATACGTCTAGTGTGATAGTGTTAGGAATATAGAAAATGTGATTAGGGTGAACCAGAGGACTCTAAATTCAGTTCCAAATAAAACTGTATTGAAACCAACAGATTAAAGCTGCTACTGTCAAGTGGCCCCTATGGCCTTCAGAGTTCAAGAAGAACCTGTTACCGAGATAGCTGGATGATGGTTCATTGTCATGCTCCGATGATGTTACTGGCATCGTTGCCCCCGTAACTGATGTAGAAGCTGGTACACGCATTATGCAATGCTGCATATGACAAAACTCTTGACATAGAAAGATTACAAACTGAAGCTTCCACCAGAACAGAGGAGTGATTCTCGTCACCACTCGCCCCTTTCCGTAACCTGAAAGAAGACTCGTCCCCCTATCGCTGAATGTTATGTGCGAAAATACGACAAACCAATCAGAATGCACGTATGATTTCAAGTTCTTTGTCAAAGAATCCCTCAGAAATAATTTATGATTTTACATATGTCTTGCATCTAAAAATATACCCAAGATACAGTTAAATGTGTTCAATCATACTGTATAATTCCGTACGTCCCGATGTGCTTTAAATTGCATCCGAAATATATGTAATATATGGGGAAATGTATGTGAACCATTTCGCAACAAATTGACTATTGTTTTAGGTATGCCCGTTTGCGCTAAGACAGAACCCGGTCGCAAATATGGCCACGAGAGGGGCACGAGTCGCTATTCGGCTTGTCCCGGAATAACACGAGTTGGTCACGAATGCTCCGATTCACCAAGATGCATTTCCGCGATAACAGATAGTTAAGGTCTGAAAGTACTTGAGTGTATTCTGAAATCCCGTGTGTGCTGACAGGTTGGTCCTACTAAATGATTCATAGGCCGGTATGTTATTAAATAATTTGAACTAAGGTAGCCACGCACTACATCTAGGTACACATGACCGTACAAGATGCTCGTACATGAATACAACTTATGTATGCTTGACTGGTGTTCTGGTTACGAGCTCCCTACGTTAACATTAACACATCTAACATATTGCCTTAAAAGGAACAAACAGATAGTATATCTCATAATCATTCAGTTAATAATTAACATATTCATATTTTGGCATTATTACTTTCAAGGGGACATACAGTTTGTGAATACATTTATAATGAATATTCAATAAACACATGATCCGTTGTCATCATTACTTTAACAGGGCAATACAATTTGTAAAAGCATATATAATTATTCTTCAACTTTAATATGACGCGCACATGGTGTTTGTGAAGGCATCCGATTTAGTTATCTAAATAAATAAAGGCTACAAAACCCTTTCCATAATCGTAAGAAATCTCTGCTAAAAGCCCATTGTAGATTTCGAATATATCATATGCATGTGTTTATGAATCAATATCAAATAATAACAATACCAGACGTTCGTTTCCTGCCCCAACGGTGGTACTAGCCACAAACACACGCAAAGGCAAGTAAATTGTTCACATGAACTACTGATACAAATCGAAATAAGGAATTGCAAAAGACATCCTTTTGGACACTGATGCGTCAAATTTTTGAAAGCTTTACCAAAACCTGGAATGTTGACCTTGACCTATACAACTTAGAACATTCCTGATCTAAATATCGCTTTTAAGAGAGGCTTACATACCTATACCCATCCACAAATATACTATGTAAAGGCTGGAAGATGTGAAAGAAAAGACGCAATATATTGAGACGTTACGACGTAAAGTTGCCCAAACGCTCAGCCCACTAGCTTCCCATCCAGGGCCGCTGCAATGCTGTACTGGCTACTAAACATATCCCCATTATTTCGCCAATTATTCCCATGGAATTCCTGTCCGATCCTGCGTAAGCTACATCTGTCTTGTGGCCGCGTGCGTGCTTGCAACAGGTGTACCCAGCTTCCCTACTCCAATATCAGAATTCAAAATATCATTATCGATTTTTTCCATTTCGCGTAATGCTAAAATTGTAATGAAAACGAAGCGTTCCGTGTAGTGCATATACTGAATGCATCATGTAGTGTTCCTGTGCCTACACACGCATTAATGGCGTTGCCTAGCAATAGGTGCAAATTGAGCTTTTCTTGCATAATACCTGTTAATTATATGCCTGTGTTAATGACCTGTGTTTAGGTAGGTCCCAAGAGTTGTAAAGAATTGATTATGTACCAGCAAACATACGCGGCGTATCCGATCTATAGCCAGAGGGATCTTACACTTATAAGATGAGATTGGGTAACATTGCTTCATGTGTACATCTCGCTACATGATTAGTATGTTAGCGTGGAAATCAACGAACTGGGACAAAACGTTGTTTAAACGCTGAGGCGTTGCAATTCCAGTTTGGGGTAATAATGATTCAGAGTGTGCAATATGCGTGAAACAAGATTTGGAGTAACATCTGGCGACTCACGATTTATCGATAAATATATCTCGTCGTCCAGGGATTATATTATATATTCAACGACTAGGGTTTATGGGTTATGGACAAACAGAAGAAATTAAAGCGTGAAACATTGTATCTCTGCCGGATCGCAAAGATGATTGCATCAGTTTTGGTATTTTCTTTAAAAAACATAAAAATCTTTCAGGAATTCAGACTTGAAATCATGGATACAAAGGGCTTCATCGATGAATTAAAAATTAATTCCCAAAACTTTGTGAAACGTCAATGCTGGCGTCATGTATTGATGTATAAGGAGAATGCATTGGTGTATAAGGAGAATGTATTGGTGTATAAGGAGAATGTGTTGGTGTATAAGAAGAATGCATTGGTGTATAAGGAGAATGTATTGGTGTACAAGGAGAATGTGTTGGTGTACAAGGAGAATGTGTTAGTGTATAAAGAGAATGTGTTGGTGTATAAGGAGAATGTGTTGGCGTATAAAGAGAATATTTTGGTGTATAAGGAGAATGTGTTGGTGGATAAAGAGAATATTTTGGTGTATAAGGAGAATGTGTTGGTGTATAAGGAGAATGTGTTGGTGTATAAAGAGAATATTTTGGTGTATAAGGAGAATGTGTTGGTGTATAAGGAGAATGTGTTGGTGTATAAAGAGAATATTTTGGTGTATAAGGAGAATGTGTTGGTGTATAAGGAGAATATGTTGGTGTATAAAGAGAATATTTTGGTGTATAAGGAGAATGTGTTGGTGTATAAGGAGAATATTTTGGTGTATAAGGAGAATGTGTTGGTGTATAAGGAGAATGTGTTGGTGTATAAAGAGAATATTTTGGTGTATAAGGAGAATATAACATGCACCGCCATCGTGAGGGAAATTCAAGGTCATTGATAATATGCCCGGAAAACGTTCTAAAGTCAAAGCATTTATCTCTTCTGTACTGTAGGTTTTTAAGCATAGGGCCTGGGCACACGCGGCTCTGAACGCCACAATGTTATTAGAACATAAAGCAGCAGTGTAACATGACAGCGAGTTTATTCATTTATGTGGGCATTGACGTCATCCCCTACTGAAATGTGTTCATAGGCAACGTTCTGAATGTTAAGGACGTATGCTTTGTGGCTGCCTACTTTATTAAAAGTCTTCATCGACATAGTACAATGTTAAGTACACGCGTAATTACCATCTACGTATCTGCAAGTATTCACTGCCATAGTCAAACGTCGGAACATAACAAAATTATTACAATTCAACTGAAAGCATTTATCGACAGTCATGAACGCAAGACAACATAACAGTGTAACACAATGACATGCTACGAATTCCTTGGAATAAATATACACCTATTACGATGCTTGAGTTCAACAACGAAATGGATTCTGGGGTATTTGTGGACAAAAGCTCGAGATATTCGGGTTACATATCTCCAGGAGATCCTGGCACGGACCGACCCTCCATAAACCACAACCGTCATAGGTTGCCGACGTTTCATGGAACGATTTCCTCCCAATGAACAAGTCCCAGACGGGCTCCCGGTTTTTCTCATCAGAATTCCCCCTGGGAACGAAGCTATGCTAGAGCAGCCTCCAGCCGACGATGCGGGATTCAGGATAGATGAATGTCAGAAAGCATAAACCAAAATCAGCTTTCCCGAGAGGTTCTCCTCAGTAGTACAACACAGTCCGCGCATCCTTCAGGCAGTTTGTTTACATGTGGCATGACTTCCGTGAAATTGCCAAAAGATATCCCACATCCCCAACCTTTCTTTCCCAAAAATCAATACTTTTCAATTGCAAACTCGAGACCCAGACAACAGAAGCAGCGATGGAAATACAGCAAGTGATAAAATCCAATTCATGAACCGTCTGTGTTGGTTTCAATAAACGATAACATACACAACTGTTTGTAAACTGCGGGTAAAATGATACTCTGTGTTTAACGTGATTGATGTGCACGTGTGCTTAGATGTGCTCGCATCATCTACATCATATTGATGCACGTGCCACGTGCAGTTTAATGCATAAAACATGTTCGATTTCTTTCGCCGGTGGATCTATGCTTTCATTCTTCTCGCAAATGCACCAGCCATTCCGACTCTTCATTGCAAGATGGCGACCATGCTAAGGACCACCGCTGTGGCATTATTAGGACATGAGTGTGCGTATACATTTCATATACTTACACGGAACCACAGCTAATTCATACGTTATTATAACAACTGGTATTTCTACGATGTTGATTGTTTGATAATGAATAAAATTAGTGCATGCCTATAGCGTTATTACAAAGACCATTGCCAAAAAAGGCAAATGGCATTTATGACTGTCATTAGAAAGATACTTGCTAATTGTGGAGCCAGGCAAATGACAGAGGCGGTTAAAGGCTACTCAAGCGGTAGCGATTGGTCAATACGGTCATTACAGAGTCATTAATTAGCGCATTAACCTCCACTGTAATCATCTTATCTCCAGAAACAGGGATTGCTTTACCTTGGGTGCAGGACACACGTAGCTTGTTCAGAGTTGCTGACACAGACTGAGGTGATGAGGTGATGGCAACGCAGATTGATTTGATTAATGATATGGATTTCAACGTTAGTGTTGGAGCTTCTGAGCAAGGACAACATGACTCCACATGACGAACATATAAGTAAAGATGGCTAAGGTTAAAATGCGTTCAATGACTATTTCATGTCCAATGCAGTGGGTATTCTTTGCATTTAGCTGCCGTATTATCTAAAGCTTACTTTTGGGACTGTTTCATCGGCTGAAAGGGTTTTACTGAGAGACTCATGTTTTATGAATCACACAAATACCTGCATGATACCGTGAGGTCGGGCAGGCCATAGGACTCATTGGCATTGCAGTGCCACTGTCACGTCAGCCGAAAGAACACTAGGGAAAATTCACATAAACCACCTACGTTGGTTCACTTAGCGTGATTGATATAGCCACTTAGCTTGTCTCCAAACGCCCATGATTTTATAATAAGCAATTATGTTAATGACGGATCATTTGATGCTTTGAGAGAGACGATTAAACATATTCTACTTAGGGTATCAAGAGATTTGCTGGAACTCATAAAACCATCGCCAGTTTGATTGCAACCATTCCGAATCCTATTTATTGACACATATTTACCAATTATGGAAGTTGGTGGTCCATTTAGATTCAAAAATGAAAAGTAACAGAATTTAAAAAGGTAAAACTAGGTAGCTTGGGGGACGGTTCACTTGGGGCAATCATACATACTTCACAGGTGGTTTGTGGAGGAGCAAGCGCCACCTGGTGGTGTAATGTATACATTATTGTGGGTCATCTCTTTCCCCCTCACTGAGTAAAGCTGTACCCCACAGACGTCAGCCCCCCCCCCCCCCCCCCCCTTTTTGTGCACATGTTTGGTGTTCCCCTCATGTGTGTTCAGATGCTATATCCCCTGCCTTCTGTGTCAAAGGTAACTCGCGAGCCCCATGCGCGTTTCCTACGTAATGTTCTATTACATCTTTACGTGAGATATTTGTTATGGTTTTCGCATGCGTTTTCTGTGCGGGTGTTTATTACGTCAACGGCGTAGTGGCGTAGGATTGAATGAAAGGGTGTTCATGCAATGATAACGTGTTGGTTACTTGGCGTATTGAATATATGGATGCCTGCCTATGGTTAACATGACCTGACGTATTAAATATTTGGATAAACCTCTATGTTAACATGACTTGACATATTGAATACCTGGATATACCTCCATGTTAACATGACCTGAAGTCTTGAATATGTGAATATACCCCATGCTAACATGACCTGACGTATTGAATATATGGATATACCTCTATGTTAACATGACCTGACGTATCAAATAGTTGGATATACCTCTATGTTAACATGACCTGAGATATTGAATAGCTGGATATACCTCCATGTTAACTTGACCTGGTATATTGTATACCTGGATATACCGCTATGTTTAGATAACTTGGAGTATTGAATATCTTGATATACCCCGTTTTAATATGACCTGAAGTATTAAATAACAGATATACCCCATGTTAACATGACCTGAAGTTTTGAATATCTAGATACACCCCGTGTTTACACGAACTGAAGTATTAAATACATAGATATACCCGATGTTAACATGACCTGACGAATTGAATATTTGATATACCCCGTGTTAACATGGCCTGACATATTGAATATCTGGATATAGCCCGTGTTAACATGACCTGGAGTATTAAACATATAGATATACTCCATGTTAACATGACCCGGCGAATTGAATATTTGAAATACCATATGTTAACATGGCCTGACATATTGAATATATGAATATACCTCATGTTAACATGACCTGACGCATTGAATATATGGATATACCCCATGTTAACATGACCTGACATATTGAATATATGGATCCAACGCTATGTATACATGACCTGACATATTGAATATATGGATATACCTCATGTTAACATGACCTGACGTATTGAATATATGAATATACCCCATGTTAACAAGACCTGACGTATTGAATATGGATACAACATTATTGTAACATGACGCGATGTATTGAATGTATGTATACAACCCTTTAGTTAACATGACCTGACATATTGAATATGTGGATAAAACATTATGTTAACACGACGTCAAGTATTGAATATGTGGATACAATCCTTATGTAAACATGACCCTACATATTGAATATATGGATAAAACATTATGTTAACACGACGTGACGTATTAAATATATGGATACAACATTATGTTAACATGACCATGTAACACTAGAAACACCAACCTCGCTGTAACGTCAGACATGTAACACTATAAACACCAACCTCAGATATATAACACTATAAACACCAACTACGGTGTAACGTCAGACATGTAACACTATAAACACCAACCTCGCTGTAACGTCAGACATGTAACACTATAAACACCAACCTCGCTGTAACGTCAGACATGTAACACTATAAACACCAAACACGCTGTAACGTCAGACATGTAACGCTATAAACACCAAACACGGTGTAACGTCAGACATGTAACACTATAAACACCAACCTCGCTGTAACGTCAGACATGTAACACTATAAACACCAAACACGCTGTAACGTCAGACATGTAACGCTATAAACACCAAACACGGTGTAACGTCAGACATGTAACACTATAAACACCAACCTCGCTGTAGCGTCAGACATGTAACACTATAAACACCAACCTCGCTGTAACGTCAGACATGTAACACTATAAACACCAACCACGGTGTAACGTCAGACATGTAACACTATAAACACCAACCTCGCTGTAACGTCAGACATGTAACGCTATAAACACCAACCTCAGATATATAACACTATAAACACCAACTACGGTGTAACGTCAGACATGTAACACTATAAACACCAACCTCAGATATATAACACTATAAACACCAACTACGGTGTAACGTCAGACATGTAACACTATAAACACCAACCTCGCTGTAACGTCAGACATGTAACACTATAAACACCAACCTCGCTGTAACGTCAGACATGTAACACTATAAACACCAAACACGCTGTAACGTCAGACATGTAACGCTATAAACACCAAACACGGTGTAACGTCAGACATGTAACACTATAAACACCAACCTCGCTGTAACGTCAGACATGTAACACTATAAACACCAAACACGCTGTAACGTCAGACATGTAACGCTATAAACACCAAACACGGTGTAACGTCAGACATGTAACACTATAAACACCAACCTCGCTGTAGCGTCAGACATGTAACACTATAAACACCAACCTCGCTGTAACGTCAGACATGTAACACTATAAACACCAAACACGCTGTAACGTCAGACATGTAACGCTATAAACACCAAACACGGTGTAACGTCAGACATGTAACACTATAAACACCAACCTCGCTGTAGCGTCAGACATGTAACACTATAAACACAAACCTCGGATATATAATACTATAAACACCAACCACGGTTTAACGTCAGACATGTAACACTATAAACACCAACTACGGTGTAACGTCAGACATGTAACACTATAAACACCAACCTCGCTGTAGCGTCAGACATTTAACACTATAAACACCAACCTCGCTGTAACGTCAGACATGTAACACTATAAACACCAACCTCGCTGTAGCGTCAGACATTTAACACTATAAACACCAACCTCGCTGTAACGTCAGACATGTAACACTATAAACACCAACCTCGCTGTAACGTCAGACATGTAACACTATAAACACCAACCACGGTTTAACGTCAGACATGTAACACTATAAACACCAACCTCGCTGTAGCGTCAGACATTTAACACTATAAACACCAATCTCGATGTAACGTCAGACATTTAACACTATAGACACTAATCTCGGTGTAACGTCAGACATTTAACACTATAAACACTAATCTCGATGTAACGTCAGACATTTAACACTTTAAACACTAATCTCGATGTAACGTCAGACATTTAACACTATAGACACTAATCTCGGTGTAACGTCAGACATTTAACACTATAAACACCAATCTCGATGTAACGTCAGACGTGAAGCACTTTAAACACCAAACACGGTGTAACGTCAGACACGATGCACAACACACTCATCGTATGAAGTGAAAATGATCACCCTATCACTCATCGAAGATGAAGATCGATACATTTGACCTACGGCAAGTGGGCCCATCTACAGATTACAATAGAACTATCGATCACGTGGATGCTTTTAATTTCACATTTATCTACAATATTAGGCCGTGACATGGCCGAATTCCTCCGTAGAGTGGTGACAGGTGGCACGCATTCTGCACCAGCTGCGAATTGGAAGTAGGATGTGAATTAATATCAGTCGTAATCTACATATCACACACAACAAACTCCACATAACGATCATCGTCACTGCTGTGCGACAACGTTTTTTTTATATGAGGGACTATCAACCCCCGATTCTTATGTTCTCCCTTGTTTCTTTTCATATATATTTACATTTAAATTACGAAAAAAATAACCGTTGAATATTTCAGGCAATGACATAGCATTAAATGAATGTCTGTATCAAGTTAGTGTCCATTTACGTTTTGACTTTCTGGGTGAACTATTTTATATGGAATTGTTGTGATTTTGTTCCTTATCAGAAAACTGTTTATCTCGGGTTGAACGGCTGAAGCGACACCTTGTTCAGACAAACACCAATATCTCAAAAATGGTCTTATGTCGTCACTCCGTTTGTATCGAACTATATGTAAGACGGCCCCAAGACTTCGTTAGCAACACGACACTAACCACATGTATTCGTGGTATGCATAAGTTCGAGGTGGGACAGGATACGATCACCTTTTCTCGAACACCGGTTAGCCATACTACTTTTTGATAGTGATTTATAAACACATGCCCATGATATATTCGTAATCGTATAATGTAATCTGCTTTAGTGGATATTTCTATTTGGGAACACTATGAAAATGTTTATTGCAGCTTATTTATATATTACTTCGAGATAACCCATTACTTCAAGACAACTTCGAGATGGAGAACACCAGTCGTGCTTCTGCAGAGCTAGTGGTATGCACCATTGCACCTCAAGCCACAAACGAGGGGTCCCGGGCGATGATACAGTCTCGCCCACTGAACCATGGGAACTCGATCCAGCCAATGGTAAGAAACGCACATTCAAAATTAACGAGGCTCCTTTCAAAGTGTTTCCTTGCCGTTACGGACCACTGAACCCGGACAACAAGGCCTCGGTGTCATCCATATTTTACACGGCGTCTCGGCTTCCTATGCGCAATCAATACAAGGTAAGATAGTGTTGGCTTCACGACTACTAACAGGTATAAAGTAAGAAACTGCTGACTTCACAACTACTAACAGGTATAACGTAAGAAACTGCTGACTTCACAACTACTAACAGGTATAAAGTAAGAAACTGCTGACTTCACAACTACTAACAGATATAAAGTAAGAAACTGCTGACTTCACAACTACTAACAGGTATAACGTAAGAAACTGCTGACTTCACAACTACTAACAGGTATAAAGTAAGAAACTGCTGACTTCACAACTACTAACAGGTATAAAGTAAGAAACTGCTGACTTCACAACTACTAACAGATATAAAGTAAGAAACTGCTGACTTCACAACTACTAACAGGTATAAAGTAAGAAACTGCTGACTTCACAACTACTTACAGGTATAAAGTAAGAAACTGCTGACTTCACAACTACTAGCAGATATAAAGTAAGAAACTGCTGACTTCACAACTACTAGCAGATATAAAGTAAGAAACTGCTGACTTCACAACTACTAACAGGTATAAAGTAAGAAACTGCTGACTTCACAACTACTAACAGATATAAAGTAAGAAACTGCTGACTTCACAACTACTAACAGGTATAAAGTAAGAAACTGCTGACTTCACAACTACTAGCAGGTATAAAGTAAGAAACTGCTGACTTCAAAACTACTATTTGTACTTATTTCGTGGTTGAGAAGGAAGCAAACGATGGCTCTGTTGTACACGGTTCAGAGTACAGATAGCCCACATAACACTAAAATCATTCATTTTTGTAGTGGGTTTGTTTAACGTTTCTGCATAATCTTTCTCCATAAATGCTGCATACTTGTTTTATGTTATGTGCTAGAACATTAAAATGTATTAGTCGTAAATGATATGGTTATAATATATAGGTGAGAATAGACGGCGCTGAGAGAAATACGAGTTAATAAAGTACATGTGTACCAATAAATTTAACTTTTTTTGTTAAAGCACTTAAAACAATGAGAGCACCAATGTTAAAGTTTCCCAAAATACAATCCACAGAAAACACACAACACATTCTTTTGAATATCATGTTTAGTGCATAAACTGATCAATAAAAGCTGTTCAGTGCAGTCATGCTTTAGCGTCGGACTGTTGAATTCATAACTCTGCACTACATGATCCTTAGATCTATGTTTTCATTTTGTACGTGTATGCTTAAGATTTTTTAATAAACGCTGCTTTGAAAATCGATATTTCCCATTTCACCGTCAATCATAAAAAAAACGAGGATCCAATAATATCGGTCACTAATTCCCAGGTCACCGGTGTAAGGATATGTTCAAACTCGTTTATCCATTCCCTTCGTGACCTTTATATGAAACATTTGATTACAATTGCCTGGCCACGTGGTAGCGATTAGCCCGTGCAACATGTGTTAGCATGATGGCCGATACAAGAACCCACGTCAGGTATCTGACGCTGCGTGTACAAAATTTGTTTTGAACAAGGCGTAGGTTCATGAGACACATAAACACTTTTGAGGTATTTGCGAGTCAAATATTATAGTACGAGGCTATGATATGATACTTGTGTTACACCGAGTGTTACCGAATTCCTATAAGTTGATTTGGCCTATGGGTATGGCTTAATACAATTTTCTGTTCGGCGTCATTGCTGTGTAGAATTCAGAACGTCAAATCACCATGACAACTGCTTCTCTGCAAGTTTGACGAGATGGTATTTTAGACTATCGTATGGCAATGTTCTGAAGGCAGTCACGAAGGCAGTTCAGTCTACTAAAAGACGACAAACGCAGTGAGACAAACGCAGTGAGACATACGCAGTGAGACAAACGTAGTGAGACACACGCAGTGAGACACACGCAGTGAGACGAACGCAGTGAGACACACGCAGTGAGACAAACGCAGTGAGATTCTAGGCATGGCGGGAAAGAGTATTATTTTCGTGCACACTCTTTATACAGTAAATCTCCCTATATATGTATCATGATAACCTACCTATGTCTATAACATATCATGATAACCAACATATGTATGTTATATATCATGACAACCTACCTATGTCTATAACATCTCCCGATAACCTACATTTCAATAACATCTCATGATAACCTACATTTCAATAACACCTCATGATAACCTACCTGTAAATATATCATCTCATGATAACCTCTGTATATATCAAAAGATATCCTACCTATGTATATAACATCTAATGATAACCTTCATATACTGAGTACCTACTTACATGAGTAAAATATCACGAACACCTACATACGTGTGTAACATATCACGAATACCTACATAAATCTGTAACATATCATGAATACCTACATACATGAGTAACATATCAGGAATACCAACAAACATGTGTGACATATCATGAACACCTTCATACATGTGTAACATATCATGAATACCTACATTCATGTGTAACATATCATGAATACCTACATACATGTGTAACATATCATGAATACCTACATACATGTGTAACATATCATGGACACCTTCATACATGTGTAACATATCATGAATACCTACATTCATGTGTAACATATCATGAATACCTACATACATGTGTAACATATCATGGACACCTACATACATGTGTAACATATCATGAATACCTACATACATGTGTAACATATCATGAACACCTACATACATGTGTAACATATCATGAATACCTTCATACATGTGTAACATATCATGAATACCTACATACATGTGTAACATATCATGAATACCTACATACATGTGTAACATATCATGACTACCTACATACATGAGTAAAATATCATGAATACCTACATACACATGTTACATATCATGAATACCTACATACATGTGTAACATACCATGAATACCTACATACATGTGTAACATATCATGGACACCTACATACATGTGTAACATAACATGAACACCTACATACATGTGTAACATATCATGGACACCTACATTCATGTGTAACATATCATGAATACCTACATACATGTGTAACATACCATTATTACCTACATACATGTGTAACATATCATGAATACCTACATACATGTGTAACATACCATTATTACCTACATACATGTGTAACATATCATGAATACCTACATACATGAGTAAAATATCATGAATACCTACATACACAAGTCACATATCATGAATACCTGTTAACATAAGATCTGATAACATAACTACATATTTCTATAACACCCAACCATAAGGAAAGATATTAAAAGTTAAATATACTCAGCATCGTCAACACCTCAGGCCATTAACATTTAGGCCCAATTCCACAAAGCGATCTTAGCGCTAAGACGATCGTAACTACAATACAGAACATAGACTTACGACAGACAGCACTGAAACACTTTGTGGTAGGGGGCACTTAACATCACTACAATGTGCTTAGTTGGGTATAACCCACGACTAGTATACTGCCAAACAGTCACATAATGAGTCACGTGAAATAACTCGATTGAAAATATGGGCTATAGGATTCAGCGTAATGGTCTTGGCATAGGAGCACCTAAATGGAAACAATGAAAGTATTGATTGGCTTTGCTCATTTTGCGACATTTGGCAACATGTGGTTAATAAACACAGCTACTCCAGTGTGGAGGGTGTACTTAATACACTCCCTAACATCTCTGTAGAGCGCTGCTCAAAACAAGCTTGTGGGACGAGAACCGCTCTAGCATTGAAGACCATTCAAGGGTTATGTATTAATCATATATCACCTAGGTGCGATACATTTGTATATATGCTACAGGTAGTATGAATAGTAAGGTACAACTATACAATAAGGGTATATGAATAAGGTAGTGTGTATAATATATAAGTATAAGTATAATGTAAGTATAATAAGATACGATGTATATTAGGGTACTGTGTACACTAAGGTAAAATATGTAACTGGGTCATATATATGAGAAGGTACAAGTAAAATTAGGTAGTATAATCCCTGGATTATACATCATACTTCCATTGAATATATCCCTTAAGAGCTTGATATTGGCTTTATCGCATTTTTGCCAGAATCGTGATAGCATTGAATCGAAATAATCACAGTAAGTCCAGTTGAACATATATCGTACATTTTACAAAATTAGTAGACAAACGTCTATCTGACTATGTATAACTCTCTTGATACAATAGTCAATGAGAGAGGTTATAATGTATATCTATTTCTAGTTGCAAATATCGGCTATGATTTGATGTGTGAATACAGTGAATGTCATGTGACATCCATGTTGAATTTGGTTGGCTACAGTTTACTTAACCCACTAAGCGTAACATCTGTTGTTGATCAGCTACCATTGATTAACAAAAGCTTTCCTCCTTAAGATGTAACATAATGTGAACAGTGTGTCATACAAGTGTACTTACAAAGAAACCTTGTAAACTCGAACTCCTTTAAGTATATAAACCAGTTGAAACTGTCCAACCTCATGATCTCATGAGGATATTTGCACTATTGACCTATAGTGGCACCTCTTTTGTTGCGAACTACGGTTAACTCGATTAATAAACCATGGTCCGTCTGGCTTAGTGTTTAAGATGTTTCAAAGAAGGCGGTATTCTACAACTCATTATGAAATGTCACCTTATTTAATTTTCCTAATAAATAAAGATGGCATTTGGCGACTCAATTTGTCCTTAAAGTGCTGAAGTCGGAAACACACACCTGTACCTTCACCCATGGTGTTCACGCTCTCGGAAATATCAAGCAAAACATGACAAGCTCAGTCGAAAAGTAAAATTCGCACGAATAGTTTATAATAAAAACATTTGACTGCACAATGTGTTTCAGACAGATGGATATGAAGTTATGAGATACGTAAGCACTAAATAGTGAATAATTGCTAACATCTCCTACATAACCAGATGTAAGATATATCTGATACAGAGGTAATGAATTATATATCCCACTCCACAGTGCATGATTCCTTAAGCTGCGATATAACCAGGGTTATTAGATGCATGTATCTATGGAGATGATCAAAGACGTGGCGAGAAGTTAGCGAGGTCTATGCAGCTCTATATAGTATTTAGTTGGGTAGGCTTTATCGTTGCTCTGCTGGTGGGATCTGTGTGGCACTGTATGATATATAAGTTGTATCGTTGCTCTACAAGTGAGATCTGTGTGGCACTGTATGATATATAAGCTTTATCGTTGCTCTGCTGATGGGATCAGTGTGGCACTGTATGATATATAAGTTGTATCGTTGCTCTGCTAGTGAGAACTGTGTGGCACTGTATGATATATAGGCTTTATCGTTGCTCTGCTGGTGGGATCAGTGTGGCACTGTATGATATATAAGTTGTATCGTTACTCTGCTGGTGAGATCTGTGTGGCACTGTATGATATATAAGTTGTATCGTTACTCTGCTGGTGAGATCTGTGTGGCACTGTATGATATATAAGTTGTATCGTTACTCTGCTGGTGAGATATGTGTGGCACTGTATGATATATAAGTTGTATCGTTACTCTGCTGGTGAGATCTGTGTGGCACTGTATGATATATAAGTTGTATCATTACTCTGCTTGTGGGATCAGTGTGGCACTGTATGATATATAAGTTGTATCGTTACTCTGCTAGTGAGATCTGTGTGGCACTGTATGATATATAAGTTGTATCGTTACTCTGCTAGTGAGATCTGTGTGGCACTGTAATATATAAGTTGATTCGTTACTCTCCTGGTGAGTTCTGTGTGGCACTGTATGATATATAATCTGTATCGTTACTCTACTAGTGGGTCACGTGCAGCTCTATATGATATGTAAGCTACATTATTACTCTGGTAAGGATCTGTTTACAGCTGTTGCGTGTCTGACACTCGAACAGGGACTACTACACACCTTCATTCAACACTGTTGCATTAAATCTATAGCATGAACTACTGAATGTCATTCATTTATGCATTAACCATAGGTAAATATGGTGTAAATAAGGTATTTTTTAATTTCACGACTCATTAGAGCATCATCATCCTGGTTCGACACCGGTAACGACAATATAGCATAATCAATTTAAACTTGGCCGGAGCATGCCACCCTCATTGTAATGCATTAAAACCTCATGTTGCCTTGCACTTTCTGAAAATAACACACACGTGTTGGTTGTATTGAGGAATTGTGGGGATAATTGCTTTCTGTTACTCTCTTCCCATCGACAGGATTATTGGTCCAGGGAGGAGAATAGAACGGATATGACATTTCATTTCTGAATAACTTATACATACGAACATATTCAACATCGATATGTGACAGTCCCCACCACCCCCTCCTAGCCTATATGATTGCCCGGGTGGGTCAATATTCCATCACACATTCACAGTGTACAAGACGATACATACATACAAAATATAGACAATGCCATATTTGGAAGAACAAGCAATGTGCTCGCGCCCTCCAAGTAAACCTCGTATCGATTGTGACACTTACGGTGCCACAATGATAATACTACAAGCAGCCATAAGATTAGTATGACCTAATGATAGAGCTGAAAATGGAACCTATTTAGACAGAATTACGCAAAACGGTACAGAAAATGACGCTGTGCTAGCGTTATCGTAACCGGTGGATTGTTCACAAGGGTAATGGTTGATATTTTCGGCAGGACTGGTGAGAAGAATTAGTTGGGATGACAGCAGCAAGAGCGTGGGTCTGGGACATAACTTTCGTGAAATGACTTTCGAGTTTGGAGAGTTATGCACCATCCTGCACATGCTTTAGTCAAGAGCCTGTCTCACTAGGCACTAAACATGAGATATGATAATAACATTATTTCTATTTTTTTCAGAGCCTTCACGACACTATTTTTAGAACATCCGCGACAGTGAGTGGGGGCCATCTTGAATATACTTGTATTGGCTGGAAATTGATTGGTGAAATAAAAAGATAGCTGAGTGTTTTGTGGGATACACGTATAATTGACCATAGAATTGGACACGGGTTGCCGCCAAGTGGCCCAGGCCTGACTCGAATATCTGTGGACTCGTCAATGGCGGCTGTAAGCTGTGCTGTAAGGGTTTTGCTGTTGAAGGGGGTAATAATTAATGACATGTATTAGTGAAGAATTAATCAGGTCAAGTAACAAGAACTACTTACCCTAAGGTAGTCATGGTAACGATGGTGTACCAGAAAGCCGCTGGAATACTTGTGAACTTCGTGTTTGTCACATTCTTTTCTGCATAAAACATAACAGTAGCGAAAATTATGATTGCCATAGTGAGCGAAAACAAAAGGAAGCCAAGCTCGCTAGCACAACTTTTCAATGTATAGCCAAGAATGCGTAATCCCTGGGAGTGTCTGGAAAATTTAAAGATTCGGAATACGCGAAAAACTCGCAGAGTGACGAAAGCCCCACTAACGTCGTCGTTGTCGGTGATGACGAGTCCTATGTAGTACGGCAAGATGGCGACAACATCTATAATTGACATTACGCTACGCATAAATTTACATCTGTCCGGGGCGGCGTACAACCGAAGCAGGTACTCCGCAGTGAAGATCATCACACATGCTGTGTCCAAGCAGAAGAAGGCTATACGAAATTTGTCCCCACATGGAGGGTTTTCCTTCTGCCCTTTGACGACGCCACACGGCACCGTCTCCACGACGTTCGCAATAACAGACACGGCAATGAAGAATCCTGTCACGTAATAAAACACTAATGCCGCCGTTCCTATATGAGGGTTTTCAAACGCCCTCCACATACGTTCCCTGAGGTTCCCGGCCGGTATTGGATCACCATTCTCAGATCCCTTGTCGTCAATGAGACGTTCGCTATTTTCTCGCTTTCTATCCCTGTAATCCTCGTAACAACAGTCGCCGATAAGGTCCGGGAGAATTCCAAAGAACGCGAGCTCTTCATCATAGGCGCTGATGCACTCGTGCCTAGGGTAATGAAGTTTTCCTGTTCGGTAATAGTTTAGAATGTGCCGAAATATATCGGGATCCCTGTCAAAGAAAAACTCCTTACATTCCTCGTCAAAGAAGAATTCCCTCTCGTTTGACCCCAGAAGGGTGTCTGGGTATTTCTCGAGTGTAGTCCTCCAAGTTTCAAAGCGACGCCCGCTCACATTGATGCTGAGCTTTTCGTCCCCTCTCTTGTGGTCAGGTTGTACCCGTGGCGGGGGGAGCGGGTTTTGTGATATGGGCACCCATCCTATGGCGGATGCCCGGGCAAAGGGGAGCCACGCTGCCACGGACGCCATTGTATTCCCCTTGGAAGAGAAAAGATCTGTATCCTCTAGGAAAACAATTTTGAATTGTTAGAATGACAAACAGGGTGAAGGGTGAAGAAGAAAGAAAAAGTGAAGTGGTACCACGTCGCCTTACTCCGTCGGCATTGGTGAAGCAATAAGTACATATATCCGATCAGATCTACGGCGACAAATTCTGTCGATCTGGTTTACAGTCAATGGCCTTGCCTCCTGTGGACCAGCTAGCTTCACAGTGGCACTTTCAGCGTTACATTATCTGGGCTGTCCATTGTGTCCTAAAACCTCAGCTTAATGAACATCCCCGACTGCTATCCACGACCAGCAGACGACACTTGTTCACGCGCAGGCATTCACATCTTTGTCGTCTGCATGTTTAACCAGCACAACCCGACCGAGCTAGCAAGAGACTGTCTGCCAGTGAAGCGAGCAGGTCGCCATTGCTTCGGAGGCGGTACAGTCAGGCGGGAGGCAAGGAGTATTACAGCAGCACTAGGCGAACAGGCTTCATAGTCGTTCGTTGTACACTGTGCAGAGCGGCCGTATCGATCCTGGCTCTACTCGCCATTGGCGTGCTAGATGTTTGCATAATTAGTTTTCTCTCATACAAAATTCAATACCCGCCGCTATGGTGAAGCTCCAGATTCTGTCTTGTAGTAGGCCCTGTAGCTTCATTCGCCTTGGCCCGTACAGTATATATATTTACGTCACGTGTATAAGTGTATCGTTTTTCAAGACAGGCGCGTGCTTCCTCGCGAGACGGCGCACGTCAGAGTGTGGCGCGTTCTCTCACACAGAAAAATGGTTTGGTATTGCTAGTCTCTGGTCGTTACCGCTCAATTGCATTCTGATGTCGAGATATACAGGCCGTGCATTCTTAAACCGGATCAATATGGAGTTAGTGAGGGATTCCCCTCTACTCTCAAAGAAGCGGTGGAGACGGGCAGAGATGTACCGAGCCTGGTAGCATTAAGACACAGATTACATCCAGGCCGTTACGGAATCCCAAGTGGACTAGCGGCCCCTCTGCGAGCAACAGGTCGGTTGTGTCGTAATGGCCACAGCGTTATAGGATCTTGAGTGGACAGACTGCCCCCTTCGTGGAAATAGCGCCGTTGCATCATTCAATTGTCGGATCATAGCAGGAGAACCAGGAAGCTAATGAACCTCACAGCAGCAACAGGTTTTAGTCATCATGGATTCTCCTGGACGTGGGTGCCCCGTGACCAGGTGGAGTGTTGTGTTATAATCGGGAGAAATTACAATGTTTTTGATGGAAGGGTAGTACGACCTGGTACTCTACACGACATCAGCTCCACCCTGATGTAACTTCATAGCAACAGGTTGTGTTTGACTTCCTACGCCTTGGGGATTAAACTTAGTGAACCTAGCTATCATCAAGTTTTAAGTATCTTGGGGGTGCTGTGTTTTAAGGAGGCTACCCATGTAGTTTGCGGATTCTATCCTGCTGGTAATTTGTGACAAAAGATAAAATAACACCGATGTTTTTTAACCCCAAAATGCTACGTGAAAAAAAAATACAAATTCAGTTTTAATGCTTGATCTTTGAAGCGGGATTACTGAAGATATTATTGACGTACGGTTAAACCTTGCTTCCGTGTGTTGCCATAAATTGATGTATCTTTTTAAAATGATAAACGGATTTTCTTGAAATTAAAATAAACGTAAAATTTAATGGATACCAAATTTGTTTATTGCAGTAGCGACGTTTCGATGTAGATTCTTACACCCTTCTTAAGTTGGAACGTCGCTACTTGCAATAAACCAGAAGTTGTTATCCATAAAGCTGTACGCTTTCTTTTTTATCAGAATGCTAATCATATAGTTAAAAAAGAATCATCCATCAGTATTACCGGAATACACTTCGTGATATATTTTGCTAAGATGAGGAGGATCTCTTCACAAAGTCAAATCTTCGGCAACGTTTGATACCGAAGAACGTTGCCGCATATTTATATATCATTAAAGTAATCTAACAAATGTATTTATCATCAGAAGATTGAACAACTATTTAGAATGTACGTATCCATAATTCATCATTACCAGAGAGTAGGCTCTGGTGTGAACACCATGCATCACACGAAGAATGTCGTTCTCAGTTCACTATAGTGAACCTACATCTATCATACATCAGACTGGATTCGTCACTAGAGTGAACCTACATCTATCATACATTAGACTGGATTCGTCACTAGAGTGGACATGCATTTGTCATACATCAGACTGGATTCGTCACTAGATCAAGAGTGAATCTGCAATTGTCATACATCATACTGGATTCGTCACTGTAGTGAATCTGCATTTGTCATACATCAGACTGGATTCGTCACTAGATCTAGAGTGAATCTGCAATTGTCATACATCAGACTGGATTCGTCACTGTGGTGATTCTGCATTTGTCATACATCAGACTGGATTGGTCACTGTAGTGAACCTACATTTGTCATACATCAGACTGGATTCGTCAGTGTAGTGAACCTACATTTGTCATACATCAGACTGAATTCATCACTGTAGTGAAACCTACATTTGTCATACACCAGACTGGATTCATCACTATAGTCAACCTGCATTTGTCATACATCAGACTGGATCGTCACTATAGTAAACCTGCCTTTATCCTGCTTCAGACTGATTCGTCACTAAGGTGAACTTACATTTATCCTGCTTCAGACGGGATTCGTCACTATAGTCAACCTGCATTTATCCCACATCAGGTGGGATACGTCACTAGAGTGAACCTGCATTTATCCTGCTTCAGACGGGATTCGTCACTATAGTGAACCTGCATTTATCCCACAGCAGGTAGGATACGTCACTAGAGTGAACCTACATTTATCCCACAGCAGGTGGGAAACGTCACTAGAGTGAAACTACATTTATCCCACAGCAGGTGGGATACGTCACTAGAGTGAACCTGCATTTATCCTGCTTCAGACGGGATTCGTCACTATAGTGAACCTGCATTTATCCCACAGCAGGTAGGATACGTCACTAGAGTGAACCTACATTTATCCCACAGCAGGTGGGAAACGTCACTAGAGTGAAACTACATTTATCCCACTGCAGGTGGGATACGTCACTAGAGTGAACCTGCATTTATCCCACAGCAGGTGGGAAACGTCACTAGAGTGAACTTACATTTATCTTGTTTCAGACTGATTCGTCACTAAGGTGAACTTGCATTTATTTTTCATCAGACTGGATACGTAATTATAATGAACATGCATTTATCCCACGCCACTAAAGTGACCCAAGTGAACCTGTATTTATGCACTCTGTCCACTGAATTCTTTCCACTCTGGACATTTGGGAAGGGCTGGAGCTGATGTTTGGTTAACAGAGGTCAGGGTTATAAAGTGCTCAGAGAACATTCTTTCTGGATTAATGTGGGTACAGTGACTTTGGTTTCTTTCCAAACATAACGTTTGGGGGCAAATATGCGCCAAAATTCACGTGTTTGGTAGCTTATGTTCACCCCAGCGCGTCCAGTCTACACTCGCACAATACGATGTCAGCCACCATTCTCCGACCTCTGACCTCTGAATACGTGTCAGTTTCTGAAAGCACATTTCGGACATCATGTTCCTCTCTGAGACTTTCACAGAGCTGCAATTATTTTGTGGAAACTGCTGTGTGCCATTAACGCATGCCTTGTGTTCAGGCCTTCTTTTATGCACAGCCGCGCAAGAATACAACGGTCAACTCAGTATTGGAGACTAACCTTACTTTGAGAATGTTGACATTCAATTCAAAGCAGTCCCATCTTGATGTGACTTTTGCATTCAACAAATGATGCAAAATAAATGCCTTTTTAATTGTAACCTGTGATATAAAATGTATGACAGTAAATCCATCATCATCCTCTTACAGCTGTTTCCGTTCAATACACAGTATCGAAATCCATTGCGCCACCATTGTGCGAGGTGGGCGACACACATACAGGTCTCTCGTAGATTTTATCTGACCGCTATCTGATTACAAAAGTGAAGGATTCATGCACGCACAAAAAAATCCTCAAAAATATAAAAGTCGAAAAAATGTTACTCAAACATTATAATCCTTTTATTGAATAGCAATTATAAACTGAAAAATTATTAAATCGTTGACAATAAATAAGTCTGTAATGAAATACTACTATTATATGAAGCGATCGGATGTCGATTGTGGGAGTGAAATGTGTGTCATGTGTATATGTGAGTGTAATGTGTGTATGGGAGTGAAATGTGTGCCATGTGTATGTTAGTGAAATGTGTGTCATATGTACATGTGAGTGAATTGTGTGTCATGTGTACGTGTGATTGAAATATGTGTCATGTGTATGTTTGTTTGATTTTTTCATGTGAATATGTGGGAGAAATGTGTGTCATGTGTATATGTAAGTGAAATGTGTCCCATGTGTATATGTGAATGAAATGTGTGTTATGTGTATATGTGAGTGAAATGTATGTGAATGAAATGTGTGTCATGTGTATATGTGAGTGAAATGTGTGCCATGTGTATATGTGAGTTTAGTACGTGGCATGTGTATGTGAATGAAATGTGTGTCATGTGTATATGTGAGTGAAATGTGTGCCATGTGTATATGTGAGTTTAGTACGTGGCATGTGTATGTGAATGAAATGTATGTGAATGAAATGTGTGCCATGTGTATATGTGAGTGAAATGTGTCCCATGTGTATATGTGAATGAAATGTGTGTTATGTGTATATGTGAGTGAAATGTATGTGAATGAAATGTGTGCCATGTGTATATGTGAGTGAAATGTGTGCCATGTGTATATGTGAGTGAAATGTGTGTGAATGAAATGTGTGTCATATGTATATGTGAGTGAAATGTGTGCCATTTGTATATGTGGGTGAAATGTGTGTGAATGAAATGTGTGTCATATGTATATGTGAGTGAAATGTGTGCCATTTGTATATGTGAGTGAAATGTATGTGAATGAAATGTGTCATGTGTATATGTGAGTGAAATGTGTGCCATGTGTATATGTGAGTGAAATGTGTGCTATATGTATATGTAAGTGAAATGTGTGTCATGTTTATATGTGAGTGAAATGTGTGCTATGTGTATATATTAGTGAAATGTATGTGAAAGAAATGTGTCATGTGTATATGTGAGTTTACATGTGAGTGAAATGTGTGTCATGTGTATATGTGAGTGAAATTTGTGTATGTGAGTTTAGTATTTGTCATGTGTATGTGAATGAAATGTGTGTCATATGTATGTGAGTGAATTGTGGGTCATGTGTATATATGAATGGAATGTGTGCCATGTATACGTGAGTGAAATGTGTGTCATATGTATACGTGTGTGAAATGTGTGTCATTTGTATATGTGAGTGAAATGCGTGTCATATGTATATGTGAGTGAAATGTGTCTTATATGTATATGTGAGTGAAATATGTGTCATATGTATATGTGAGTGAAATGTGTGTCATATGTATACGTGAGTGAAATATGTGTCATATGTATGTGTGGTTGAAACCTTTATTTGTGTACATGAAGTAAATGTGTGTCATATGTAGATGTGATTGAAATGTGTGTCATATGTATATGTGAGTGAAATGTGTGTCATATGTATATGTGAGTGAAATGTGTGTCATATGTGTATGTGAGTGAAATACTGTGTCATATGTATATATGAGTGAAATACTGTGTCATATGTATATGTGAGTGGAATACTGTGTCATATCTATATGTGATTGAATCATTTGTTATATGTGTATGCGTGTGAAATATATGCCATGTGTGATGTGTGATGTGTGTGAAAAGTGTGCCATGAGTAGAGTGCATGCCATGTGTAGATGTGGTGTGTAATGTGTGTGAATATGTGACGTTCTAATGTGTGTCAATTCACAATAAACATGCATATATATTGACCTGTAGTGACACATGTACACTCGTGATGCTTTACATCTTTGATTTGCAAATGCAAGACACAATATCACACATACAATAAGCCACACATGTACACAACAATAATCATACATACCGCACATACAAACAAAACAACGAAATGACAAGGTCCCTCTTCACATCAAACGTGGCATAACGCATGGTTTCAAAACAACACAACCATGAAACTCGTTTCATACAATATCTCTCATGAAACATTCAGAACCTCTGACCTATGAATCCACCGCAAAGGGATATTTTCGCAATACAATATACGCAATGAAAAGAATTGATAAACTGTTTAATCGAATAATCAATGAAAGAGGGTGTTTGTTAGGACACCGTTAACGCTGTGAGGGATACGCTATTAGAGAGTAATCAGGGCAGCGACATTAATTGCATCATCGATGAAATATTACGCCAAAACGATATTACAGTCTAGTGGAGAAAAAATAAGCTTAACATTCTGTTCCATGGGTTTGATCAAGCGCGGGGCAAACACAAAATCGAATTTCTTGATCGGCAATTTCCTTGCATATCCGTAATCCGTATTATGATAATAAAGGAAGAGGGGGAAGTATACCACACAGACCGGTTTCATGACAGGAATTTGTGTCGGCATTGTGAATTCCGGCTACTTTCAATTCTATCGAGGACATTTACATGCACACACAATCAACTTGTTTCACAAATGGCCGAATAAAAGTGTATCGAATAAAATCGGAAATAAAACCAAAAATATTGTATAAATTGATATTCACGACTCACTATCAATAAATACACTGCCTTAATGTATAGAATAATGAAACGTTGGGTAAATATTTAAATTTCAAATATTGATTAAAATTTTAAGTTACATTTTAGTTTTAGCCAGTTAAGAATTGTTGGCACGGTTGCCTGACGAGGAGACAGAGGCACTGCGTGCGTGCGTGCGTGCGTGCGTGCGTGTGTGTGTGTGTGTGTGTGTGTGAAATAGCCTTCATATAGTTGGGTTTGATGGTTTGTTTGTGTGTTTGTTGTGTAATGCCACTCAACAAAGTTCACGGTCAACTACCGCACAAAAGCAAGTATACACTCATGTTTGGTGGTGGCTAAAAATGAAACAAACAAGAAAAGGTTTATTCGATGAGAACGTATTGGAGGTATTTTTGTTTTGTACCGATAATAAGTTTGCAGCGTTTCTGTGACTGTTTTCATCCTCGTAACGTTTTGATAACGTTTCTATTTCATTGTTCAGATCCAGTTTTCACGTGTATACGTTCTTTGGCCTGTGTTTTTTTGTTATATGACGGCGGTCTGTAAATAATCCAATGGGGACCAGACAATCTAGAGATTGACATCACGAGCATGAATCTACACAACTGGGATACGATGACATGCATCAACCAGGTCAGCGAGTCTGACCTCCCGATCCCGTTAGTCGCCTTTTACGACATGCATAGTCGCCTTTTACGGCAAGAATTGGTTGCTAAAGACCTAGTCTTCCCCGGATCTTCACGGCGGTGTGCTTCAAGTCACCTTATCAGTATGCATAAAATTGAGATAGGCAAGACGAGGATTACCCAGAAAAATATGTTTACTCCCATTCATTCATCACCTGGGGCGGTGGGTTACCTTGTTGTTAACCCTTCGCTCGTCACGCCGAAGACCTGGGTTCGATTCCCCACATGGGTACAATGTGTGAAGCCGATTTCTGGTGTCCTCCGCCGTGATATTGCTGGAATATTGCTAAAAGCGGCGTAAAACCATACTCACTCACTCACTTGGTCAGACATACAGCAGAGTGAGTGAGTGAGTGAGTGAGTGAGTATAGTATTTATACGACGATGGTTTAACGACGCTTTTAGCAATAGTCCCGCAATATCACTGCGGAGGACACCAGAAATCGGCTTCACACATTATACCCATGTCGGGATTCGAACCCGGAGCTTCAACGTAACGAGCGAGGCCTTAACCACTAGGCTACCCCACCTCCCGCATGCAACAGAAACGCTACAGAAATGTTTTAGTGAAATATTGAGGATTGTTATCATTTCCAGACAAGCCAAACACCTTCTGATAACGATAATACTGCAAGGGGCGGTGTGATAGTCAATTGGTTAAAGTGGTCGCCCATTACCCTCGAGGCTCGGGTTTGATCCCCCACCCATCCACTCACCACCACACACATGGGTACAATATGGGAAGCCCATGTCTGTTGTTCCAGGCTTGATATGGCTGTATTATTAATTTTTTTAAAAAGCGTAAAAACAATTCACATATTGACCCGCATCCGTAATGTCATCTAGATTGAAAGAAAGAGTAACGGCGGGTTAGTCTAGTGGTTGAAGCGTTAGCTCGTCACGCCTAACACCCGGGTTCGATTCCTAACATGGACATACTGCGTGAAGCCATTGTAAGTTGCTAGCATCGTACAGCACTCCTCTCTCGCCCACTCAAAGAATGAAATTATCAGCGTCCTATTACCCGTGTCAAACCCTGTGTCAGCAGGTATCTGCTCTCGTTGTTCCGCGTTTGGTCGTTATGGCGGCCATTAGGTGGTAATTTACTAATTATCCACAGCTCCAAGGATACCTGCCAGATGCCCCTCCTTGTCATCACCCCAGCGCCGCATCCACAACACTGGCACTTTCAAACGCAGGTTTCACAATAGGTACTTGGCAAAACTGCAAATTTTCCTAAACCGAATTATCCGACTGGAATACAACCCTCAACTGTTGGCGTTTAGAGAGAATTTAGCCATTTTCATTGAGCGTTGTCAGCATGTTAAACGGTATAGTTTCATTACGACGAGATGACGTCACCATGTTTCTTGTACTTGTGTTTACGTGATCTCTGGTTCTGTGGGCCTAACGTTCTGTTCTGCAATTTAATGGACGGCATGGTGTGAGGTTGTATGTGTTGGAGATGACTGAGGTTGCTGTGGCAGGAGGTAGGAGAGGGGAGATTGAGCAATGTGAGATGAAATGGGGTTTTACGCCGTAAAAGATGACTGTGCTTGCTGTAAGAGGGGACTATGCTTGTCGTGAGAGGCGACTATGCTTGCTGTAAGAGGGGACTATGCTTGTCGTGAGAGGCGACTATGCTTGCTGTAAAAGGCGACTATGCTTGTCGTGATAGGCAACTATGCTTGCTGTAAGAGGGGACTATGCTTGTCGTGAGAGGCGACTATGCTTGCTGTAAAAGGCGACTATGCTTGTCGTGAGAGGCGACTATGCTTGCTGTAAGAGGGGACTATGCTTGTCGTGAGAGGCAACTATGCTTGTCGTCGGTGGCGACTATGCTTGTCGTAAGAGGCGACTAACGGGATCGGGTGGTCAGGTTCGCTGACTTGGTTGATGCATGTCATCGTATCCCAATTGTGTGGATCGATGCTCATGATATCAATCACTGGATTGTCTTTTCCAGACTCGATTATTTACAGACCGCTGTCATATAGCTGTAATATTGCTGAGTGCGACATTAAACAACAAACAAACAAACAAAAACCAAGATTAATAACACTTTTATAGCGATGTGCATGCACGCTCGTATGAGTATGTATCTCTGTGTAAGTGTATGTGTGTGTATGTGTATTAGTATATGTGTGCACGTGTGTATGTGTATGAGTATGTGTGTATGTGTTTGTGTATATGTGTATATGTGTATGTGCATGTGTATGTGTATGTGTATGTGTATGTGTATGTGTATGTGTATGTGTATGTGTATGTGTGTATGTGTATTTATATAAGTGTGTATGTGTATATGTGTGTATGTAAATGTGAATTTGTGTGTATGTGTGTGTATGTGTACACTAATAATTAACAGGCACAAAATTAGACATATTGTTTAAAGCATTATAAATATACAAGTAAATATTAAACGTCCACACCAAAGACTAACCAGCCTCGATTGTTTGCCGAAACAGATTCCATAGGGCCTAACTGGCAAAATAACCGTGAAAATTATATGAATGGATGACTTATAATCAATGGACACCAGCTGTTCGCGAAAAGGGTACCCGTCTCTACCCGTAGCATCTGCCATTCACACAATGTGGGTAAGAAAGTGTTTGTTCGTTACATAACGCCACACAGCAGTGATCCTGTCATTTGAGGGCGGCCTGTAAACAAAGAGTCCACGCCAGACACACAGCATTATATATGAATGTTGCAATATGGATTTTATCCCTAGCTTGAATTGAGCATGTATGTTACCATGAAAGCGAGCGAGTTAAATGAATATTGTATTCTCCAAAATTAACGTGGGGACGTGGTCAATGAAACGACACGTCTACACCAGAGTATGGTGTTTGGCTGTTTACTTAGTAATTACAAACATGGCGAGTGTTTATCAATTTATGATATGCATCGTATATAGTTATAATGTATTCCAGGGATGACGTAGGTATATGATAGCACCTAATGATCTACAATAACACAGCCCGTTCGTAGAATCTTGAAATTACCTACATATTTTCTTAAACATGATTCCTTTAGTGGGATGTAGTGTTACGGTGGCAACTATCAATCAATACCGTAAACGCCTAGTTACACGCCCTGGCCCGTAGGGCTGCAAATCTAAAGGTGAGTATTGACTATTACTATATATCAGTGAAGAAACAGAATATTTTCAGAAAATATAACCTCGATATTTCACTCGAGGGACATAGCTTTAAACCGGGACTACTTTCAGTGATTTTGTCAAACAACTCGATGAGATTAACATCCTGTATTTGACAAGAAAATCTGAATACCCTCGATATATGTTCCGTAAATAAACAGATAGATATTTATGAGTGAATGAGGCAATTTAATGAATAAATGGATATATGAATGAATATAACTCGAAACATACCTTTACATATATTAAACACTTTTATACCAAATTATGCAATGAAAGAACATGATAATTAAAGTGATGCAATAATGATAGGGACAATGTCATTATTTACAATATAAAACTCTTTTATACCAAATTATGCAATGAAAGAACATGATAATTAAAGTGATGCAATAATGATAGGGACAATGTCATTATTTACAATATAAAAAACTTTTATACAAAATTATGCAATGAAAGAACATGATAATTAAAGTGATGGAATAATGATAGGGACAATGTCATTATTTACATATATAAAGCAATTTTATACCAAATGATGCAATGAAATACGTTATGACTACGGAAGTTATGATAACAATCTCCTCACTACTGAATGACAATTTCAGTATGCGCCAGTTGTATGACCTCTCCATTCCAAAGGCATTAAAATACATTTAATATACACAGAGAACAAGAGTTCTCTATATAACGCATACTTAATATAATTATTACAATACAATAGGTTGTTTGTGAATATATATTTAATGAGCCAGCGGGCGCGATCAATTAGAGAGGTGTGGCTTTTATATAAGTCCCTACATTTAAACATAACGATAAAGGCAACAGCTGGCTTTCTTGTGAAGCTTGATGGTGTGGTGAATAGGTCGTGCTGCATAAGATCTATTCAGTGTCACAACAGTTAAACACAGTGGGCAATCAAACACGCGTGCAAGTGGATATATAATATTGTTATAAAGGATATAATATTGTTATAAAGGAACCTCCATGCTCACGGAGTTTATGACACCATGTCGAGTGAATGTTCTATCAATAGTAAGAATGTCATTATAATATGTTCTGAAGGATCAGGCTCCGCTTATGGTGTTATGGCTGCTCTGACATATTTCTTTATATGGTAATTTGTAATCCGTTGAATAAACACAAAGTCCGCTCCAATTGTCTCGAAATTGATGTCTCCCATAGACCGGTAGTTGATACTGCATTCATATTTGCGATCGAGAACACGAGTCATGGATCACTGTGCGCATCGATCGAATACACGTTTTACGCCAACGTAATTATCTCGATGTCCCGAAGTCTCATATGAGCATAAATGTATGCCCCTATCTCGAATATGTGGTATTATTAAAATTCTCCTGTAACTATCATACCCAAGAAATAGTGAGAATAGCCTTGCTTTTCTTCCTGTTGGATTTAATATTTCCCCCAAGAGCCTCTCGTTCGGCAACATTCGCCCCTTTCCGTAACATTCCAAAAGACTCGGAAATACGTCAAACTATCTGAATGCACGTATGGGTTCTTTGGTTAAATAAATCCTTAATGCTTATCGTTTTCAACTCTATTTGTATATACATGTATAACAAATTGACAGTACTGAGTATCAGGTGGCTTTAAATGGCATCCGTTATGTTTTTAGAAAGATCCATGAAAAAAGTCCACAGCAAGTCTGATGTGGTTAAACAGGTGTGACTGTTTTTTATCGCTGAGCTTTTTGCGCGAAGACGGAACCAAATTGATAAAATGGCCACCAGAGGGACTAGAGTCGTCATTTGGCTTGTCACGGAATGAAACCAAATTGTCACGAATGCAAAGTACGACGATATATTCACGCCAAGCTGAATTCTTATTTTACAACGGATATTACGAACTGATATGACATCACTCGATGTTTCGCCCTTTCAAATACAACACTCACGCGCCTGTGTGTATTCGTGCGTGCGTGCGTGCGTGCGTGCGCGTGTGCGCGCGAGCTCGTGTGTGTGTATTCGTGCGTGCGTGCGTGTGTTTGTATGCGCGCGTGTGAAAAACATTTATTACGTTTTTTGGTAAGTAAATGTTATATTTGACGGAATATATTAATGGATACATATTTTGCCAGAACTACTGTCAGTCTGTTTCAATGACATAATGGTTTTTAGAGTAAAATCGTGAGTAACAGTAACAGATAATAATTGAAAGTTGTATTCAAATAATATGTTTTTCTTATCTCTGACCTGGAAAGATTGCCCTTGTCCATCGTGGCTCTTCTATTCATGACAATATCTAGTTTGTCACGTCACAAGATGGGGTGAACTTGTTACATGACAAGAAGTGCCAAATACCCACAATATATTATTCCGTTGTTAATGTTTTTAGACACTAGTGGTATCAGAATCCTCACTGTTCATATTACTGGACGCATCAAATCTAAATAATCGGAAGAGAGAGATGGAGAATGTATGGATGTTATCTTCTTTTATTTCGAGGAACACAAAGTTTCCTGGTACAGTAAACTACGGTTATAACGAACTCAAAGGGACCCCTAATGGTTGTTCGTTATAACCGGAGTTCGTTATAAGCAGATATACAGCATATATACAAGAATGGCCGGGACTTAAAAATAAGTTCGTTATATCGGTCAGTTCGTTATAAGCATGTTCGCTATAACCGTAGTTTACTGTTTGCTCCTTCATCGGGTGAATGAATGCTAGAATGCAGAGAGCAAATATGTGTACGACGTGGGGGCGTGGGGCGTGGGGCGTAGGGCGTAGGGCGTAGTAAAGTCTAAGCTTTAGTCTTTAAAGAGAGATGTGTTTCTCGAATCTAAAACTTAAAAAAATATTGATATTGTGAAACACAAAATTTAAATGCAGAATTTAAAACTAAAAATAGTAATAATATTGTGAAGTATACAATCTAAATGCAGCTTTTTTTTAAATAATGTGTTATAATGTATTTATGTATTGAACATTTTATTAAAATTTCTTTTATTTCAAAACACTTTTTCATTTGTGAAATTTAACTTTATGTCTTTGTGGACATGTGGTTGTCGCCGGTTCTTGACACGATGTCGTTCACAGTTGTCGCCGTGGCTGTACAGTGTTTGGTGGTGCAGTGCCAGTTGACAACGCCGTCACGTTTTGCCTTATTTAGGGGGGCGGTCGGGTAGCCTAGTGGTTAAAGCGTTCGCTAGTCACGGCGAAGACCCGGGTTCGATCCCCGGCATGGGCACAATGTGTGAACTCCATTCTGGTGTCCCTCGCCGTGATATTGCTGGAATATTGCTAAAAGCGTCGTAAAACCATACTCACTCACTCACTCTTATTTAGACTATATAAAACCTCCATTGACTAAATACCCCCTCTCTACTGGTAGGAAGAAATCTTACATCTATCTGCAATTTTTGAATGATTGAAAGGTTATATGTAATTTAAATTTTATAGCAAATAGATATGAGAAATAATTTTGTGACGATATTTGTCCAATAATTCTTAATAATTGGTCAGAATAATTAATCTAATTTCGTGAATTGTTCATTTTATAGCAAATAGGTATGAGAAAGGTTCGCTATAAATTATTGGTAATAATAGTTGCTTTAATTGCGTGAACTGTTTGATTGGTGTGGGGTGACGTCCATGCCTTAATCCGTTGTCAAAACAGATTACTTAAATCAGGGGATTAAGGTGTCGGTCTCCTGGGAAGACACCAAGTCAAACAAGTTGTCGTTTATACAACTTCTGCTAAAATGGCACTTAAAGATACAGACTACGGCTAAGTGCTTTCAACCACTTAATTGTGCGTAGAATTTGTCTTTTTCGGGTTTATATGAATTCGTGTTAAAGATAAGTTCCCGTATGTAATATGCTATTTGTAGAAATTTATATTCTGTCTGCAAATACCATTTCCGGATACCCTGCAAATCATCTTGGTATGACTGAAACAAACTGCATCGCACGCGCTACCCCATCCGCACTTTACTCGTTACAACAGCAAGAACCGCCGGTTGAGTTAATAAACGATATGAAAGCCTATTTTGATGTGATGTTATTTCTGACTTTCTCTTATGACGTTTGTTATGTGAAATGTCGAGTAATGTGGTGATCTGAAACAACCACTCCATTGTAATGAGTGGATTAGCGTTAACGCCCCTTTCTGGTTACATAGGGCCTGTTGCCTTAATGTGAAGATAAGCTTCGAGTGATGCAAGTCGGAGACGTTTTTATTAAATACTACTCACTTTATCATTGGACAAATTAAATACTGTCATTCTATTAAAGTATACACTTGACGTATTAGGAGAATGTGTATGATGAAAAGATAAAAAATATCAAAAGTGCGGTAAATATACATTGGTGCAATACGTATGAGGGTTTCAGACCGAAAGGGTCACTCGCTCTGCCAGCCATGTTGTTGGTTAAATGAGTGAGTGAGTGAGTGAGTATGGTTTTACGCCGCTTTTAGCAATATTCCAGCAATATCACGGCGGGGGACACCAGAAATGGGCTTCACACATTGTACCCATGTCGGGAATCGAACCCGGGTTTTCGGCCCGACGAGCGAATGCTTTAACCACTAGGCTACCCGACCGCCCCTTGGTTAAATGAAATTATACACTATTCTATCACTCTGAAACAATACGTATTCTACCCAGACACTGAGCAATTGTGTTTGTTTGTTGTTTAACGCCGCACTCAGCAATAATCCAGCTATATGACCACTGTCTGTAAATAATTGAGTCTGGACCAGACAATCCAGTGATCAATGTCATGAGCATCGATCCACGCAATTGGGATAGGATGACATGCATCAACCAAGTCAGCAAACTTGACCACACGATTCCATTAGTCGCTTCTTGCGACAAGCATAGTTGCCTTTTACGGCAAGCACGGGTTGCTGAAGATCTGTTCTACCCGGATCTTCACAAAGCGAGCGATAAGTATTCTCCTCACACGCAGAGCGATTGTGAGTCATGGCAATGCATTTCTCCCCTCTGACTGTATATAGACCGCCTCCGTGGTCTAGTGGTAGTGCGTCCGCCCGGAGAGCGGAAGGTCCGGGGTTCGATCTCCAACCGCGTCATACCAAAAGACGTTAAAAGATGGTACTTGTTGTTACCCTGTCTGGCGCTCGGCATTAAAGGGCTAAAACAAGGACTGGTCGGCTCGGAGTCAGTATACTGTGTCTGAGTGGGGTATTCATGTTAAACGTCGCTATATAAGTGCAATAATCTTGGACGCGACGTTAAACCCCATTTCACCTCACCTCACATCAGATGGTATATACAATTGACTGTATTGTCAATTGTCATGAGGCTCCTTTATAAACGTTTTACGTGAATATGTTTTGCGGATGTGTTTTTACGAATGGTACCGATTTCAATGGGATCTACACGTCAACAACTTGCCCTACCTTTCTCGAATGACGTCATGCTATTTTTATGTAGCAACATTTTAGAATATAGACACCTTTTTATGTACAAATAAATTTCATTATTGGGCATTTATCATAACTCTGATTATGTTTATTAACTATTCGAATGCCAGATTCGTCAAGATTACTTGTATGTTTTTCTATGTGTGTCATTATGATGAACTGGTTGATGTTCACACCAAACTTGTAGAGGTCTGAGACCTGCATCACTTCAAGCTTTCCTCCTCAAGGTAATACGCTGTGATAAAGCCGAAATACTCTTCAATGTGGCGTTAAACCAAACTCACTCACTCACTCGTGTAAAGACCTGTCTTTGTCTTCTAAAACATTCATTTGCATGTGCATCTCCTGTCATGATGAGGTGACTTGAGGACTTTTAGTGTCGTGCATGACGACATCCCCAGACTTCTAACGCGCACGCAGAAGGACCAGTCCCCACATTGGTAGATTGTGTGAAGCCCATTTATGGAGTCCCCCGTCGTGATATTGCTTGAATATTACTGAACGCGACGTAAAAACTCACTCACTCACTCACTCACTGTTGGTTGGTTCAGTAACTGTATACTGTAATTACTCCGTTATATGAGCGTATATGCTATGAAGACTGTGACTCTACATGTTCCTAAAATATTGAAAATATAATTATTTAGGAAAAAAGACATCCCACTCAAAACAACCACTGTATGTAACCATTGTATATTTCTGTAATGACAAGAAATTTATAAACAAAAACATTGACACTGACAAACTTAAATTGTTTAAACCTTTGCTAAATTATTTTAATTCTGTTCACTGTTTTCATTAAACAGTGTTTAAGTAAATAACAGTAAAAGTACACCGCACCTGTTAAAGGACAGTAAAAATACATTTTACTTCAAAGAAAAGAAGCCAATCTTTCTTTTCAATATATCCATCTAATGATGATAGCTTTGTAGATCTGCAATGCTTATTTAGTTACAATCCTTCTTATGGGGTCATAAACACGATCAATAGCATGTTGTATTCAACCGCAAGCGATCCCACCTACTGAAGAAACATTGCTTCCGCTACTGTGACGTTAAAAAGCTGAAACAATACGGGTCGTCATATATTATTGATGCAATACTAGACTGACTGGCAACACCTGACAAACTTCTAACAAAGCTAGACCTCGTCACGCTCTATTTGAGCGCCTGCTACCTTCCCACTTCCCTTGTTTCTTCACGACCGTTACACCTGGGAAAGCGAGCGTCACGGTGTCATGATGTCACGCTCCGAGGGTCTCTTGTCGATCCGTAAACAATACAACACGTCAAACATGTTGATGAGCATGTTGTTTGAAGTTGCCGCATGTGAGTTATGTCCCTTTGTCGGGCAAGGCTCTGGTCGTGTTTTTCTTTCATCACAACCTTGGGTTCCTCAAAGTGGCAAATATGGATAACAACTTCTTTATTGACAGTTCAGGGTTGATGGGCAAGAACAGCGGTTAAACAATAACGAAGTCACTCAAGTCACCCAAACACTAACACATACATATACATATACACTATACAAACGGGGGCACGCGTGGCCTAGTCGTCTAAAGCGCCGCGATTCGCTGTGCAGAATTGCGTCCCTTGGGCACGCCAGAAACCTATGATTGTGGGTTCGAATCGCTGGTTCGCCCCAATTAGGTTTCTAAGTTTGTCAGCACCATAACCGTGCTCGTGGGTTTCACCGAAGTGGTAAACGTCACGCCGTGATATAACTGGAGTACTGTTAAAACCTGACAACCTGACAACAAGTCCCACCTTACGAGCAACATTGGTTGCTGGGGACCAATTCTAACTCGGAATACCTACGGGAATGTACAGTGGTAGACCAGTGAGTTGGGTTTCACAGAGTGCCCATGTGGAGAATCCGGACTGGGAATCCTTCCGAATCACTTATCTCCCCCGGTATGCTTCCACATGCTTCTCTGACCGTGGCTTTCCTGGTACTTGGCAAACACACCACTGAAGTGAACCCACGCCTTTATTCTGGACAAGAAAATGGTAACAAAACGATTCATTACCCGCACTGCATTCTAATATGAGAAGAATACTTCATTATTACATAGTCCAGCAGACTTTGTGTCACTAAGTCCTTAAACTTAACCAGCATACTTAACGGATTTAAAAGACTGATTAAGGGATAGGCTAATAGCATCCTTGTGGCTGTGGCGGCCATCTTGCAATCTGGATTGGTCCATTTCTTGAAATAACCAGGGAATCAACACTGAAGATCAGGTCAAGTCTCATGTTCTTTACATTTCATCCACTTTCACGTTCATCCCCCGTACCCGTGCTCGCTGTGGTCAAGGGGTAAACGGCCTGGCAAGAATCCCTGCTGCATCCTGAATCACGGGCAGTGGTATATTGCAATGCTGCTTACAAAGGGCGTCAAACCTCACTCACTCATTCACAAAAATGTTGGAACTGGATAAAACTACGATGGCAGCAAATTTACCTGCCACAAACAGAAACGGCCCCATATATAATGAGCAAAGTAGTTTGGGATTATGAATATTATGAATGTAGTGAAGAATGAGCACACAATTTTATTTTAAAAAATACCCCCCAAAAAACATTCGTGATCTGTAACATGAATTGTTCAGTATGTATATGTATGCTTGTCTCCCTTGTGTGGATTTCGGGGCAGAGTAGGTCCCCTGTACCCTAAGCATGTTTCCCTTGTGGTGATTCCGGGGCAGAAAACGTCCCTGTGTCCCATGCTTGTCTCCCTTGTGTGGATTACGGGGAAGAGGTTTTCTGTGATCCATTGTTGTTTCCCTTGTGGTGATTCCGGGGCAAAAGGGGTCCCGTGTACCCCACGCTTGCCTCCCTGATGAGGATTTCAGGGCAGAAGAGCTCCCCTGTACCCTAAGCATGTTTCCCTTGTGGTGATTCCGGGGCAAAAAGGGTTCCGTGTGTCCCATGCTTGTCTCCCTTATGAGGATTTCAGGGCAGAAGAGCTCCCCTGTACCCTAAGCATGTTTTCCTTGTGGTGATTCCGGGGCAAAAGGTGTCCCGTGTGTCCCATGCTTGTCTCCCTTATGAGGATTTCAGGGCAGAAGAGCTCCCCTGTACCCTAAGCATGTCTCCCTTGTGGTCATTCCGGGGCAAAAGGGGTCCCGTGTACCCCATGCTTGTCTCCTTTATGAGGATTTCGGGTCAGAAGAGGTCCTTTGTAACCCACGCTTGTGTCCCTTGCGGGGATTCCGGGGCAGAAGAGATCTCCTGTACCCTAGGCTTGTCTCCCTCGTGGGGATTCCGGGGCAAAAGGGGTCCCCTGTACCCATGCTTGTTGTAAGAGATGGCCATTCATTTAGTTACCCATCCACTTAGGTATCCATTAGTTTGGCTATCCATCCATTCGTTTATCCATCCAATCGTGTATCCATCAATTTGTTTATCCATCCATTAGATTTTCCATCAATTTAGTTATCCATTCATTTCTTTATCCATCCATTTGGTTTTCCATTCATGTGGCTGTCGTGATGTAACACAGAACAATAAAAAACAATCTACGAACAAGATTGAACTATCAAAATACAAGAACATTTAAAGTCTTCCTATTTCAAATCAGGACATCCGAATTAGAGGCATGTACAGAACTCTAATCATAACCCTGGGCTTCGAGGGGCGCGGGTCTATAATTATCCAGGACAGCTCGAACAAATTGAATTAAGCCTTCGTTGAACACGATTCATCCCTTGCTGTAATTATTGTTAAAATCGTGATCAGCCAAAGATTTGTCAATTTACTGTCACGAATGAAATTAATGACAAATGCTCTATGTTCCAGTTGGCAGCGCACAAACAGATAAAAGGCGAACACAAGTTATTTTCAGATCATTTTTCGTGGTGTCTCTCGTCAGAAGTGGGTGTTGATGGAGTGTGTTAAAGGGGTACTTGGCTCAGGTTATGTGGGAGTCAGAGCCAATTTGATTCTAGTTTCTCAAACATTATTAGTTGTTCGTTTTATGCACAACAACCTTATTGTTTGTAATGATGTTTAATGGCCACTTCTTGCCCTTTCATAAGGTGAATACTGAGTAAGATATGGGTCTAATGTCCGTTTCTGAAGAACTCAGTTTCTTGGACGGACTTGGTAAGCAAATTGAATAGATTCATGTATACACGCTGGTATGTTTACGCAAGGTGGAATTAATGTACAAAGATAACGCCATGACAAGGACGCCAATGGAATCAACGGGAGACAACCCAAGTAAGGATTTCTATCGGGTGGTTGGGAAGATATTTTAAATGAATAGATTGTTCAGAAATATGCCCAAAATGAATAGTTTTTGGCAATGGTGAAAACAATGAATAGTTTGTTTTGTGGAAAAAACCCACACATCAACAGTTTGTTAATGTGTATGATGGTGGTTAGTAAACAAATATTTGGTTGGATACTGCGGGGAATAAAATAGATTGTTTAAAAATATATCATACCCACCTCACCCCTACAAATGAAATGGAAGCTTCCTTATGTACAGTAATAGTAACTCAATGTTTTAAGTACAATCCAGGAACTAGACAGAGAGGGGGCACAGGGCCATCACAGATCCCTCTACAACCGTGACAACAGTTCGTGATAACCGATGTTCATTATACTATTGTAGCCACAAATTTGACATGCCAAACTTTGTCATACCTAGAGTGTATGCAGTGTATATCCGGAGAAGTGTTAAAAATCAGCTTGCCTAATATCCCGACGCAGATAATATTTCAGGTGGACAAGTTATTATTCAAAGCCTCAACTACTTATATTACATAAGAAATGTTGATACTGGTTAAGGTGTCAGAATGATATTTTTACTTTTCTATACTTTGTTTTCACTATGCTTTGTTTTTTCCCACACACCATCTTACTCATTTACGTTATGTTTGTATCAACAATATAAAATAAATTAAACTGCCGGGCAAAAGAAACATTTAAGGTAGATCTGACCAAAATATTACAAACATTGTCAAAACGGTACACGAAACGTTGTAAATGTAAGGTCCAAAACACAACTATGATACCCGTATCAAATACATTGAAAAAAACATTTCTTGTTTGTTTCATTTTTAGCTACCATCAAACATGGGTGTATACTTTCTTTTGCCCGTCAGATTACATAGCAGAGATGTGGACATTCGTTAATCCGGACTAGGAGCATCCGGATTAACAGGGCTTCACTGAACCATGCATTATCAATAAATCAAAGACCATGGCATGTTGAAGAAAGAAATATGATAATAGACATAACCACCAGATTTAAATCGCATGCCATAAACGTAAACCAAAACTGTGTGATCGTTAGGATTTGAAATCCGCAACCAGTGCGTCATGGTTGAGAGTTGAAACGTCCTGCAAGAAAATTGCATTTGCTATTCCCGTCTCACCCAGTTTTCCTGACATACATACAGACACGTGTGTTTATTCAAGCATGCGTCCCTGATCATCAAGAAGTGTATTCGTTCTAATAAGCCTAACGGTAATGGTAGAGGACGTGAACGGAAGACGACCTCGTGAAGGAGTTTTAAAGAACGGCGACCGATATCGCCAGCAGCGTGGGACACAGAGTACAGACTATCTCATCTGATTTTAGTAATATGAAGATTATTGATTTAGCAGCGACGGTGGTCAAATAATGAAATAAAATGTTCTTATCAAATTGTTGCGGGAGAAAACAGCTCCCGATATGCGCTTATTTCATATAAAAATCAGTAACGAATTTTAATTCGCATAAACTCGAATTTCAAATGCACATTGTGATACTTTAACCCCATAGCGATAACACAATATTCAGTTACCCCTTACAGTGCTTGTTCTAGATTAGGCAACTAGGAAATGTATCGGTTTTATTTAAACGCTTCTTACCACCCCTGTGCCACAGCTTCATTTAAGAAACGAGATTTGTAGAAATGTCTCAGCCATCAAAATGATATATCGAGGCGCGATGACAGTCAAACAGTCGCTCTCAAAGGTTGCTATGGAAACTGTAGTAAACCAGCTCATGAATTGGCAGATAAAGCAGGTTCTTATTGGACAAAAATAAACTATTTGTTCACATATTGACTGGCGTCATCGAACACTAGATCTGGTTAAACATAGCCAGCTTTGGATATAACCAACGCATATGGCTCTTCGAGTTCAGATTGGGATTAACGAAGGTCGTTATTAATACAGTAAAGTTATTTTTTCGGTGATACGAATGTTTATTTGTTGTTTTACGCCGCAGTAATTCCGTATATGGCGATGTCCTGTCTGGACCAGAAAATCCTGTGATTGATATTATTGGCAGCGTCCGACACTCGATTCATTCAGTCGCCCCGTACGATAAGCATAGGTCTACATCGGCCGTCGAGGCAATAACATCATTTGAAACTTTGCTTAGCATTCGTCACCACTCGCACCTTTCCGTAACCTGAAAGAAGACTCACCCCCCTACATTCGCTGCCTTTCCTTAACCTGTCCCGATATAACATGAGTTGGTCACGAATGGTGTGCGTAGTTGTGCGACTAGCATTGCTCCAAGGCTGGACTGAAAGAAACGTCCATGGATATGTAGTAATTCTATCCCCCTAATAGGCAAGTCTAGATATGTGGACAGTACTAAGGACTCAACTCTCTTATAGGGACAACTTGTTCTTATGATTTACATAATCTAGAAATTATTATTTGAACTAATAATTATTGCCTTAGAGACTTGTACAAGTCTAGTGTGCGATGTTTGGTTTGGGGGAATTTGGGGAGGGGAGGAGGTGAACGGTTGCAGTGATGGAGACAGGATGGCGGATGGGAGGTGACGAGCTATAATATCTGAAATATAAATGTTGATTTGATGGTTAACGCCTCCCTCAGCAATATTCCAGCTATATGACAGCGGGCTGTAAATAATCGAGTCTGATCCAGACAATCCAGTAATTGATATCATGAGCATCGATCCACATTATTAGGATACGATGACATCAATCAAATCAGCCTGACCACCCGATCCCGTTAGTCGCCTCTTACGACAAGCATAGTCGCCTTTTACGGAGAACATGGGTTGCTGAAGACCTATTCTAACCCGGATCTTCACGGGTCTCTGAAATATAAAGAAGTTGGACATTATAAACCTAAACTACCGATGGGGCGAATTCGAATTCTCAAGCATAATATAGAGCTATTGTGGAAGCTCAAGGCATGCTAGCTGTGGTGATTTACACTGAGACAACACAGTTATGTTTTGTACAATCCACGCTGCTCCTCTTCTGGGACAGATTATGGAGATGGAGGCGGATAAAATTGGTATTGAAATTCTAAAACGTCCTCAATGGTCATGTTTGTTTTCGACAGGTGACCTCGACGGCATTGTGGCGAGTCGGTTAAACCACAAAAGACTAACCATGAATCATAGATGCATGTGATATTTGAAAATGATATGATCACACGTCCTTCAAATTTGATAAGGAGTACGACCGGTGAAGTAGATTGCCATTGGTGAAGTTATTCCCGCCTGTCCATACATATTCATAGTTTGCTTATTGCTTTACGCCGCAACATTCCAGCTATATGACGGCGCTCCGTAAATAATCGTGTCTGGACCAGACGATCCAGTGATTCACATCATGAGCATCGACCTACGCAATTTGGATAGGATGACATGCACCAACCAAGTCAGCGAGCCTGCCCTCCCGATCCCGTTTGTCTCCTCTTACGACAAGCCTGGGTTGATGATTAATTCTAACCCGGATCTTCACGGGCAAAGGCAATTGGATTTGGATCTAAGAATTTATTTTAATACATGCGTTCGATGGTCATTCAATTGTGACGTCGACGCCAACATATAAAGCAAATTTTCCTAACCCCCTAACCTTCTTTAGGCCAGTATATGTCATGTTAATGTCATATGTTTGAACGGGTGGCCTAGTCGTCTAATGAGCCGCGATTCGCAGTGCAGAGTTGCGCCCGAAGGGCACACCAGAAACCTATGATTTGGGGTTCGAATACTGGTTCGGCCCGATTATGTTTCTAGGTTTGTCAGCACCATACCCCTGCTCGTCGGTTTCACCGAAGTGGTAAGTGCATCACTTCGGGCTTTCCTCCCACATCAAGCTGACACGCCGCGATATAACTGGAGTACTGTTAAAAGCGGCGTTAAACCAACTCACTCACTCATTTGTTTCATGCATACGTCATATTACTTTCTTGTTCTGTTTAATTTTAATGGATCCATGGTTTTCAGCCCCATTGGGAAACTGTCATTTTCTCCACCGCACTAGAAACCTTTGATAAAGTATTTTGTTTAGAATAGACAAGCCCCGTGCACATAGGTTTAAAACATGCATGGCAGGAATCAATTAGTCAGTTCGGTGCAATAGAAACCTGGTCTCGTATTGATCCCGGTACCGACAGGAAAAATGGCCAGTGTTGCTGCACCAGTCTGAAACTAGCTACAGACCACAGAGGTTGCAAATGTGTCTTTAAATCTTTTCTGTAATGTCTACACGTCATCATCATTAACATACCCGTGCTATCATTCACGCGCCCAAAGGTCACACTGTTATATGCATTGTACTAAATCATGAATTTACTTTGATATACTTCTAAAGGTTATGTCCGGAGGAGATTTACTGACTTATTTTGATTTCGTGGGTAAGTCAGCGCATTCAAATCAGGACTGAACAAGCCAGAAGCTTTGAGCGTAAGCAACGATGCCCAGTTTGAATTACAGGATACTCAAACAGCCTAGTGTTTGTTTGTTTGTTGTTGATTTTTTTGTTTCAGCCGCACTCAGCAATATTCCAGCTATATGACGGCGGTCTGTAAATAATCGAGTTTGAAGCAGACAATCCAGTGATTAAAATCATGAGCATCGATCCACGCAATTGGGATACGATGACATGCATCAACCAAGTCAGCGAACTTGACCACCCGATCATGTTAGTCGCCTCTTACGACAAGAATAGTCGCCTTCTACGGTTGGCCCATTCTGTCCCGGATCTTCATGGGTCTCAAACGGCCCAGAGCAGCGTTTTTCTTGGTGCACTACTGATATCAAACAGACATTGTGGCTAACTGATCCATACTGTAAGTCGTTTTACGCCAATCTGGGGGTACTAGGGCCCTTTCTGGCACGAGTTGCGTGAGCGCCATGTTTGTCTTTGTTATTCTGTAGAACTATTTAAACCAATGACAAACTAGAACAGAGACACACTAAGGTCTTAAACAAAAGATCCAAAGTCACGCTTGCATCCCAAGTACCAGGTTGTCCCCATTGTTCTCGGTGCCTTAGGTTTGGTACCTCCCTATCTGTTGACTGACATTGGGAGAGTGCCCGGGTTTTCTGCCAAGAATACAGCCCTTTCAACAATCTGAGCTATGCAGTGTTGGGGAGTCTTCACTTTCTCCAAAAAGTTCTGGGTGGGTTTGACAATGCAGCGCTTCCTGGGAGAAGTCCTATTTGTTGTCTGGGCTGCGTGTAGAGGGGGCAAGGGCCCCGAGCTGATGATGAGCCTAACCAGCCTGACTGTGCCAGGATCACCGAAAGCCCCTTTATTGCATTTTTATTTTAATCTGTATATTATTATAAAGTATCCCAAGCCTCATGGCCCAAACCCTTCTTGCTGCATTTATTTATTTTAATCTGTAAAATATAATAAAAATGATAAAATTAATAATATTGACTACGGCGATGATGTTGATGATGATGATGATGATGATGATGATGATAAATTATTAGTTGTGTGTGTACAATTTCAAAATCTTTACCTTCATCACATTTAACTACAACACGTATTATATCTGAACATTTAGTTCGGTGTTCGAAACAGTTTTAAAAGGCAATTCCATAATGTCAATACATTCGGTTTTATACCAGTGATGTTGGATCTTCACGAAAATAGTGTATTGAGAGTCACGTCTTTAGGATGCCCCCGCGGGGCGGCCGTGGCCCATGCTGTCAGTTCAATACTGGCTTTGTTGGGGGATCAATTGCAGTAAATTTCACAGACGAGTATATGAGGAAAGCAATACCGATCGTGGTATACGCTCCTCCAAGAGACGACAGGCACCCTGTATTTCCTTTCAGCACTCAGGACCACCCCAATTGATTAATGCACAGATTGAACCAGTCCAATATTTTCATCGTATTTGCAATTTCTCTCCACGACCTTGACCTTTCACCAGAAGGTCACGTGACCCGTGCAAATGCCGTTATGTGCTCAAAGCCTGGCATGGCCTCGATTTCATATCCTGTCAATTCTAGTCAATTAGTTATCAATTGATCCTCAATCCGAGCAACGGACGACTCGTCTTCGTAATAACAGACGAATTCAAACAGCTGCCACTACTTTCAAGTTTTGCCCTAATGCGATACGCGGAGTTTTCTAAAGACTTTCATCAAAGATGTCCAAATGGTATTAATGGCTTCAGATAATAGAATAGCATGGTCATGGATAAAACAGTCTTGTTTGGAGCCATTATCGTGGTGTGCCGTGTTGTGCAGATAATTAATGGACATTTTGCTTTTTTAATTTCTGTATATTTATAGACCTAATCATCGACATCGACAGATAACCATGTGATGTCAATGATTAATTTGAGATGATTAATGTGAAATAAATATATAAGCAATTCGCTTGTATTCTTGACGGGCGTGGCACTGTTTGACAGTCGCCATGTGGAGTACGTATGTGACATGCTTGAATCATTCTAGTTCCATAGTACATTTTCTGCCTTTTTGATAGAAAAGCGATGCAAGCTGACATAGAAAAGTAGATTTGGCCATCGATTTTAGCACCAATAACCTCGTGGGAGCTATAGATGGGTACCTCCTTCGCTAGTCCACCATCCTAGTCGATGTTGAGGTGACGCCAACATCACGTGACCTTAACCAGGTGACAGTGACCTTTACCTTGGATCCGACAGGGGCTTGTGTCAGTTTATTTGGGAAACACATCAATGGTTCTTTTCGGGCAAAGGGCGCCATGACTTCCAAATCAATACCAGCTATTTATAACATACATGTATACAACAAAGTTAGTACCTTCAAGTATACAATTTAAACCTGTGTTAAATCATGGATCCGGAATTTACAATAAAATATGTAACCGTTACTGGACACACAACCACTGCTATAAATTGTTCATGGCATTATCACATGTTACTTGCGAAGGAGTATGTATTTCGAGTCAGATGGTTTTCGCGGTGTTTTTTTTAACCTGCCACTTGAAACGTTTTGTTAGCTTATCTTTGTGTAAAGACCTATATATATACCTTTTTATCAATAGCTCTTAGGCGCTTGATTTCTTATTGGATTTGTGCAAGTAGTTCTTGGGGTTTTTCACTAAGGGATGACATATTTCGGGTTTTTTATAATAATACGTAAAAACATCGTTAGCTTACTGTTTTGTCGAGAGTTTATGGTGATGTTATATTTTCTTTTAATTATAATTTGTAAAAAACTTTGGTTATGAAGGGAGGGGGAGGGGAGGGGGGTTGCGATTCGTGTTTTTGGTCTGGTTGACAGGATAATATGAACTACGTCTCTGTGAGCATTGTACGCTATTACCAAAATATAGTTTCGAAATTTTAGCTAAATACTCAGTATTGGCCATTTTCTTATCAGTTAGATATGACATTTTCCCACTGGGACATGCCAGCACATGTTCATCTCACTCGGTCGCGCCATTACAAACATGAGGATTTCAATATTTAACAGAGCCTCACCTCTTCATATTTCAACGCGATAACATTATGTCCTTCTGTTTGCCTTCAACTTTCATCATTTGCAGAACGTGTGGTTTAATGCCAAACTTTATAATCTAGTCATCGATATTCAAATTGTGTTATTTTCGTCACCTTTGGAATGGCCAAATCAAAAGCAATGCTCCAAATAATACCCTCGATCCAAGCGCCCTTACTCTGGTGTTAATTAACTACTGGAGTGAGATGGAACTTGCAGTGTGCGGATACTTATTTCGGTCGTATTGTATCACGGACCGAGGGCATGCTGAAGGACAATAGACTAGCAACACTCCCAGACTCCGCCTGCTTGACTCCCCTTCCCTCTGATGGTATGGCACGTTCTCGCGCCATTTTAGACCCCTTCTAGTGCCAAGGGATCAATCATTTAACAGCCTCAGTCACTCTTCTCTATCAGCTTCTACCGTCATTTCTTGTTCAATGACAGCTCCCTACCTTTATCAAGCGTGCATCATCAATAATGGACGTTGTTGCCTACAAGCACATGAACAGCAATTTGGACTGATTCTTGCTGTTGTTATTTAGTGCTTAAGGTTTAGCTGCTGCTGTTGTGTGTTTGAAAACAATCGAGACGGGACCAGCATCCCGTCTTCTGACCCTTAATTGAAAGCCCTAAGATGTGTAGTTACAGCTGCTTCGCGCACCTGACTGCACGTCTGGTTAGATGAATCATCCACAGGATTGCTAACTGATATCTACTGATCAGAAATTAAGGCACTTATTAGTCACTGTTGCTCTAGAACACGCATACCGGTATCAGGCGACATCGGAAGCATATTGAGAGAAGTATGGAAGATGTCTGCATATGATACGCAGACCGGACCTGACTTCGTGCTGGATTAAGATCACAGATAGGTGATCTTTTGACATCCGGGCACCGTCAATAAGTTGCATATTAGGGAGGTATGCATGGACTGACCAGTTTGATTTCTTCACTAGAGTTCAACGTCAAGCCATTGTGTCCCCATTAGCTCACGCCGAAGGTCACACTGGACAATGAGGGGGGTGAGTGAGTGAGTATGGTTTTTCGCCGCTTTTAGCAATATTCCAGCATTATCACGGAGGTGAACAATGAAGCTTTTTCTGACGGAGGACTAATGGACCATTTGCCAGTATTTTTTACGGCAATCGTTCGGTTTAAACATGGTTTCGAGATTGACCGAAAACACTATTGGTCCATGATTAAATTCCTTACCGACGAACAATCAATTTAGTAGTTCCTTAAAGCATAGTATGTTCGAGATAAACATGGTTACATGATACATGTAGGCCGTATTGGATCACAATGAGTTCGCCAATGTAAAAATAAGGAAACGACTTAAAATTACATTTTGAAGATTTTGAAAAGTTTTTAAATTTTTATAAAATGTATAGAAAATAAATTGCCATAATATTTACTGGAGTAAATTATATAGTTTGGTAATCTTTATCAGAACATTTTATCAAAATTCTATATATTTTTCATTGTGGGTTATATTAGATGGTTTAGGATATATAAATATATATCATAACGAAGACAAAAGCGTCCTGTATATATATTTAGTTCATAACTACACAGAACAAGGCGTTTACTTTCACCACCTACCGCTGTCTACGTCACGGCAAGTTACATGAAGCTTAAAAAGATATATACGTCACTTATTGAATTGACACCGGGAGCGTCGACTTGCGTCATTCGGGGAACGCGATCAATTTTTTGGCCTTTAATTTGTCCCAGTCGCTGGCACGTGTCTTCTGTCGGTCTCCCGAGGGAAGACTTGAAGGTGGGGACACATCACTTTTAGGACAGGCTACGAGGGTGAAGCTCCGTCGCGAGGGGCCTTTCGACAGTTCGCCATGAAGACAGATCTAGCTGCGGTCCCACAGATGCTATTTGTCATTTGTGTTTAACAGATTCATGGTTTATGAGAGAAATAATGCAACTACTGAAATGTTAGGAAGTCATTGTGATGAAATGGAGATACTAGATGTGATGGGCATTTTATGCGTTATTTAGAAAAGTTTGAACGAGAATTGTCTTTAGCTAAATAAAGCGCTAAAAGTGAAAATGTTCATGCCAACTTTGAGTTGTTGAGGCACCGATAGGATAATGTCATGTTATTGCCTGTGGTCCCGTGTTTTTCACTTGAACCATTGACTGCCTTTGCATGTGTTTGTAGCACCCCAGCCATCGAACACGCAGACACGCAATGACCGAGCCTGACCTCTCGATATATTAGGTCAAAGGTTACCAGGACCTAATTCTGTCCTGAAATTCCAATGAGGTGACACAGCATTATGACCCGCGAACCAAATAGCGGGAAGCTATATAGAGTTGCGTCCCTTTCCTTCGCCAGGATCTGATAACGTCTGCAAAGCTGACACACGTATTTATGGAACTGACATACTGCTCAAATAACTCACTCATTGAAAACCCAGAATTATAATCCTTTACTTTGTGTTATGAAAGCGCCACCGCGTTGCCCAAAGGACCCGGTCAATACATAGTATGCTCGTTTGTGTAATCACCATTAAGGCGATGCCCTGACGGGTCAATATAGGTCAGATTAATGACAGACCTGGTCGCCCAGACTTTTTCTTCCCTGCTCCTGGTTACGTAGGTGTAAATGATCTGTTTAATCAACACCGCACCGTACACGTGTTTAATCAGGGACAGTTACTGTATAACCAAGGTGAAACAGCTTCTTCCTTCACAACTCTGGTTTCATCACCTGCGACGACAGGGCCGGAGCAAGAGCTGCCCCCTGGGCTGTGTCGGCAACAGCGTGTGAAAGTGTAGGACGCAGATGGCACAACTCAAGTGGTAATTACATCCTCCGATAGAGTCTACGACGCAACTACAACAAACACCACCACAGAAGCGACAACAGACAACGTTCCTCTATAATTGCTCTGTACTGTAGAAAGTGAATTTTAAAGAAGCCAAACAGAAAAACAACAATGAATCAACACAACTGTTGATATATTATAATTCATTTGACAGTAAAATCTGTAGGGAAATTACTGTATTTTCAGGTTTGTAGGTGATGTCTTTGGACAACATCTCCCTGTTCATCCAGGTCCTAGGCGCCTCAGCATCAGCAGCAGAGCTCAGGAGCCAGAATCAGTTTATTATTCCAGCTCTGATATAAAAAATCTATATTTTAAAATTCGTATCTGTGACGTAAACTGTTTAGCTTAACGGCGCCATTGACCATTAAACTTGGATCTCCGAGAAAGTACAATGGAGACAGAGTGAAAGCTATGTTGTAAAGACCGAGGCTGGTTTTTAGGAAGAATGCTTTGCTGCAAGAGTGAATAATTGATATGATCCCTATTCTGGAAGGGCATTTAATGCTGAGAGCTGTGATGATGCAACTCGTCTAACTGTCATTGCTTAGTGTTGAATAATGTCGACTCCGTATTCTTCTATATCCATGCGTCCGCCCGAAGAGCGGAAGGTCCGGGGTTCGATCCCCGACCGCGTCATATCAAAAGACGTTAAAAGATGGTACTTGTTGTTACCATGTCTGGCGCTCGGCATTAAGGGGCTAAAACAAGGACAGGTCGGCTCGGAGTCAGTATACTGTGTCTGAGTAGGGTATTCATGTTAAACTGCGGCATGGTATCTCAGTGAGCTAGCACTATAAATCGGCATCAGTCCGGACTAGTACAAGCAGCCACACACAAACACACAAACGTACATGCACGTCGCTATATAAGTGCAATAATCTTGGACGCGACGTAAAACCCCATTTATCTCACCTCAGATATATATATATATATATATATATAGATATATATATATATATATATATATATATATATATATATAAAAGAACGTTTTGACTACTGTTTTCTTTAAATATATCACTTATCTCGACTATTGCTTTAATCGACAATAACGTTATCTAACAGCTTCCTTTTTGAACTTCATTTTGACAAATGATTTTCTCGACCGAATCTGTTTTCTTCGACCATAACGCTTATTCTATTTTACTACCTTTTCCAACATTAAGTTAATCGTGACTATCATCCTTGTCCATAACGTTTATCTAATAACTGCTTTTTCGAACATTCGCTTATCTTTTTTACTTCTTTTCTCTAAACACAATGCTTATCTCGAATATTATAACTTGGGTTTTTTCTCGAACATGACTCTGTTTTTTTATCGAGAGTATATGATTTTATATATCTATATTGATAGCTAAATATTTATTCTCCAAGTAACGGAGAGATTTTGAGGTGTTAATCACCGTGATATTGATGCAATGTTGCTAAATGTATCTGACTTCCCCACTCATGCGCTTTGAGGGCACGTGTGGCCCAGTCGTCTTAGGCACCGCGATTCGCTATGCTAAGTTACGTCCCTTAGGCACGCCAGAAACCTATGATTGTTGGTTCGAATCCCGGTTCGAATCTCGTCGAAGGCGCCGCGATTCGCTGTGCAGAGTTGCGCCCCTTGGGTACGCCAGAATTATGTTTCTGGGTTTGTCAACACCATACCCGTGTTCGTTGGTTTCACCGAAGTGGTAAACGTCTGAGACCTGCATCACTTCGGGCTTTCCTCCCACATTAAGCTGGCACACCGTGATATAACCGGAATACTGTTCAAAGCGGCGTTTAACCAAACTCACTCACTCACTCACTCACTCACTCATGCGCTTCTACCCGATACGACCGCCTCCGTGGTCTAGTGGTAGAGGGCCTGCGAAGACAGCGGAATGTCGGCGGTTCGATCTCCGGCTGCGTCATAGTATTTCCTTGCGTGGTGCTAGGCAATAAGGGGCTGGTCGGCTTGGAGTCAGTATTCTGTGTCTGAGCGGGGCATCCATGTTCAACTACACACGCACTCGCGCGCGCACTCACGCGCACCTTGCTGATATATCACGGCCTCGGTGAACGAAAAAGTGAGCCAATCCTGCCCACCGATGGCAACCGTCACGAACACATGCAAAGGCAGGTCAATTGTACACCCGAAAAACAACATTGGAACATATGGTAAAGTAGTAAATATAGAAATTGCTTCTAATGCGTCATCTTTGGAAATGTCCTCCACATGTCTACGATAAAACATCATTTCACCTTACCTTACCTTACCTTACCTCTACCCCATAGACACTTCAAGTAGACTAAACAAAGATAGGGAATGTTTAAATGTGGCCCCGTCTCAACCTTTGCATTTGACTTACATTGTGATTCAGTAGGTGCGCAGGTTTGAACGTCTAATGGAGCGTCCGATTATTGACTCAGGTGGTACATGGTTTGTGTTGGAACTAAAATTCATTGATCTCCGTTTCTGTCTGGTCACCCAGCTGACTCCGCAAACAAACATGACTAGGATTACAATGTTTAGTTTTATTGTTTCTTTGGGCCATATGTGATCCTGAGTGAGTGATTGTTTTTTAACGCCGAAAACAACAATATACCAGCAAAATGACCACGGTCTGTAAATAATCGGGTATTGGGCAGACAACCCAGTGATTGACGTCATGAGCATCGATCTACGCAACTGAGATACGATGACATGCATCAAGCAAGTCAGTGAGTCTGACCACCCGATCCCGTTAGTCGTCTCTTACGACAAGCATAGCCGCCTCTTACGACAAGCATGGGTTGCCTAAGATCAGTTCTACCCCGGATCTTTACGGTTTTTATAGTGACTGAGTGAATGTTGTTTTCTGCAACGTGTAGGTGCATATTCCTTTCATCATAGGAGACCCGAGGAACTATTCCAGATACATAATGGTGGCCTTCAAAGAATCGAGTCAGTGGTTGATAGCATGAGCACCAATCCGTCCCGTCAGGGCGAACAAGGGGCTATCCGGTCATCATTCCTGTGACATGAGGTGTACGTGACCTAGTCTGACCTGGAATCCCCATTAGTCCTCCTCATATCAGTAACAGTAGGAATCAGCGTTATTATTTATATCAATGTTTACGATGACGTGCATCAACCAAGTCAGCGCGCCTGACGAACCAATGCCGATAGTCACCTCTTACTACAAGCATAGTCGCCTTTAACAGTAAGCATGGGTTGCTGAAGACCTATTCTACCCCAGATCTTCAAGGGTAGAATTAATGTTTGAGTGAATGAGTTAGTGAATGAATACTGTTAAACATCACATATATATAATATGCCACATATTTCACACCGGCCTACAAAAAATCAAGTCTGAAGTCAGAAAACGGGTGACTCAAAACACGAACAATGATCAACACCATGGGTTTACGGTGACAAGCAATTAAAGACTGACAAACCGACCCCATTTTAATCGTCTCATACGACAAACAGGAGTACTAGGGTCCAATTCTGGCCCAGAATCCCAACAGGAACTTTTGTTAAGTACATGTTTTGTCGGCAGCCCGTGATATTTCGAGAACTGTGAATGAATGTAATACGTCAATGACACAATAACCAGTCGCGATTTTCCGAGGAAACAGATTCAATTGGACGTAAAATGCAAAACAGCGGTGAAAATTGCAAGTATGTGAAAAATGTGAAATGTTATATTTAATTAGAAATAGAAATCAAAATTGTTTTTTACGCTTATGGACATTTTAAATGATAAACATGAGCACCTGAAGTGTCAATATTTATTTATTTATTTATTCATTTATTTATTGTGATATCACTTTGTTCCACTTTATATGTATCGCATATATATATATATATATATATACACAGAGACGGTGGGTAATGGTGTGAAGATGGAGTTAGTGCGACACCAACAACCTCCACAGCATCCCGGTGATATCACGTGTTGCAACACACACAGAATGGTTTTAATACGATACGCAACATGTATAATTCATCCGTTATTGTATAGCCCGAGACTGAGCTCCTATACTCAACACACGGCTCTGGTCACAGGGTATGCTCATTGACGTCATCAGTCAGTCACGCTGTTGCTATAGCAACGGAGATATGGTTATGCCTTGTACCCTCGTGGCTTAGCGGAACGTTTTCTACTAGCTTGGAATTCTTCAGAGACATAATTATTTCATGCCTGGAGAAGCGTTCAAAATGCGAACCCTATGTCGGGCTGCAATTATTCATGCAATTTGAAGTATTGGGATTAAAACAGTTTCATTTTGAGCTATTTTACTCGCGACCACACATAAGTGGCCAGTACGATATATGACCACATCAATACGTCCAGAACAAGCCGACTAAACGCATTCAGGGACTTATACTTAGAGATTGTGAAACCAGAATCCAATCCTCTGGCATTGCATGTTTGAGAAACATTATAGCAGAATGGAACCCCCAGCTCATCTTGGGAAATACAGTTATGGCTCCCGAGCGTTGAAAACCTCAACCGTTTTACTTCAATACGTCTTTTTGTCGTAATTAAATCACTGAAATATTGTGTGCATATGGCGGCTCAAATCCCTGATTGAAATATTCTGTAGGCATTGTATGCAACAGAAAATCTTGATCGCTTGAAGCATGCGAGTGTAAAGTGCCTCACTATTCAGCTTTTAGCGCGTATGTTATTAAAATAATATCGCATTATAACGCCGACTTATTACATACCAATCCAAGGAGACGGTGTCTGTTTCTTCAGCATTGTATAACGGTAAATAGTTGAATTTACTGTTGAAAGCAATGAGTGCCATGCATATTTATGTATTTATTCATTACTTCTGCACATTTAAAAAAATGAAATCTATCTGTGTTGAGGCTCCTGATGACGAGCTTGTATGAAATAATTGTTAAATATTTTCAAATTAGTAATTTTTATGTTTTTGCTTTAAAAACCGTTAAAAAGTGGTGACCCATTCCATCGCATCCGGTAACCGACGGGAAAGGCGTCATGTTAAACAGCATTATTTTAGATTATGTAATTGTTAATATTGTGTTGAAAAAAATAAAACATTTACAATGCATAGGATCATATATATATATATATATATATATATATATATATATATATATATATATATATATATATATATATATATATATATATATATATATATTATGAAGATATAAATATGAGTACTGCAATCGATGCATGTGAAAACCGATGGAAATGCATGGTACATACTTGATTGCTTACAGGGCGCCGTCATATAGCTGAAATTGTACAACAATTAAGTATGATCAATCTAGAGAATTAAAGCGTTGATTGAATGACCTGTGAATGAGTGAGTTGAGTTAACGCCGCACGGCGTGTCAGCTTAATGTGGGAGGAAAACCCGATGTGATGCAGGTCCAAGACGTTTACCACTTCGGTGAAACCAACGAGCACGGGTATGGTGCTGACAAACCTGGAAACATAATCGGGGGTAACCCACGATCACAGGATTCTGGCGTGCCCAAGGGACGCAACTCTGCATAGCGAATTACGGCGCCTCAGACGACTTGGCCTCCTGTACCCCTCGACTATGGATGAAATATAGTATGTATACTTTTTATAAAACTTTCCAGAAACATAATCGGGGCAAACAGGGATTCGAACCCGCGATCATTGACGGAAGAATATTTCGATAAACGTGTCAAGACATCTTCATCTTGCGTTTGTGAAACATGCGATGAAAACAAACCGGATGCTAATTTTTTCGAGACTATCGTTGTTCGATATATCAGGGACATTTTATAGTCTAATAGACCAATAAAGTCTAATGCTAAGTTTGATTTTCAGATAATCCAAGTATCATCGAGGTAATATGATGCACGTGTTGTCTGCCACGTGCCACAGCCAACTATCGCGGTTTTGGTCCTTTAACTTGGCAGTACGTACTGTAAACTACGGTTATAACGAATTCAAAGGCACCGTTATCTTTCGTTCGTTATAACCGTAGTTCGTTAAAAGGATATATAAAGCATATATTCAACAAATGGACGGGACCAAAAACAGTTCCTTATATCCACCAGTTCGTTATAAACGTAGTTTACTGTATAGACATACATACTCTGATGTTGTTATAGTCTGAGGTCGTTTGATTATCCTGCTGTCAAATGCCTGGTAAAAGAGGCTATAAATAGAACGTCGACGTAGACTGGCGTTCATTTCGTGAGGTGATTGACCCTCGCTGATCTGCTCAGGACAATAACACTAAACCAGGCTCCTTGTCTGCTCTACGCTATCTAGCCTTTTCGGGAAATATAATTAAGTTTGTTTTGTGTTTCAAGAAAGTTAGACATTTCAGGAACAGGATATTTTTACGATTGTTTAATTTGGGACTGGAAGTCTTTAAAAATATATTTCCGAAGTGAAGTGGAGGATAGGGGCTGTATTTAATCACCCTTGGTGTGCTTTCAAGAATTTGTTCAATTTTATTTATTCTTGACATTTTAAGATTCTGGTTCGAATCATGAAAGTATACATACTATATTTCATCCATAGTCGAGGGGCACGGTAGGCCCAGTCGTCTAAGGCGCCGCAATTCGCTGTGCAGAGTTGCGTCCCTTGGGTACGCCATAATCCTGTGATCCTGGGTTCGCCCCGATTATGTTTCTAGGTTTGTCAGCACCATACCCGTCCTCGTGGGCGTCACAAAGTGATTAACGTCTAAGACCTGCATTCACATTTAGCTGACACACCGTGATATAACATGAATTCTGTTAAAAGCGGCGTTAAACCCAACCTACTCTCTCATTAATCGCCGAACGTGTATTGAGTTAAATACGTTTTATTCATTATCTACGCGTTTTTTCTGATATTGCAAATGAATTATTTGACCAAATGGCTGTCATAATTGTTCACAAATTGTTTGTAATTATTCCAAATATATCTAACGTGTTTATGCATATCTTGCATTTTCGTGTCTTGAAAGAGCCCCTTTAAATAGCACTATAAGCCATTACTTTACGACATATCGAAAATGGACAGTTGAAGTGGTCACTAGTAGTTTGTATCTTTGTATGTTTGTTTGTTTGTTTGTTTGTTGTTTAACGCCGCCCTCAACACTATTTCAGCCTTATGACGGCGGTCGGGAAATAACTGAGTTTGGACCAGACAATCCAGTGATTGACATGATGAGCATCGATCCACGCAATTGGGATAAGATGACATGCATCAACTAAGTCAGCGAGCCTGACCACCCGATACCTTTAGTCGCCTCTTACGATAATCATAGTCGCCTTATACGATAAGTTTTGGTTGCTGAAGACCTATTCTACCCCGGATCTTCATGCGTCGTATCACTACTAAAGTCACTTTATCCGTTTTTTCGTTATCTGATTTTGTGTAACTGGACTTGATCGTATCGTAAACTGATGTTTCTAAATAAGTGAACGTCATGAAAAGGAATATGCTTTCAACCTGACAGAGATCGAAAGTAACCGAGAAGCCATATCAGATCTTCGTAAAGGGACAAAGCTTTATTAATGGTTCCGTTATACCAGATAATCCAGATTTGCAATGTTTGCTGTGTCAGACTGTCCCAACTAGCTCATCTCAACATACTCGTGAACACTCGGGTTAGAATTGACCCATACTTGTTGTAAGAGGCGCAGACGGGATCGGGTTCTTACGCTCGCTGACTTGGTTAATGCATGTCATCAAATTGATGCTCATGATGTTAATCACTAGATTGTGTGGTACAGACTCTATTATTCACAGACCACCGTCGTACAGCTGGAATATTGCTGAATGCGGCGTTAAACAACAAACCAACAACATCACACAACAGCTGATTATTAACTTGTGCAGGTCGTGCTTTGCGACAAATATGTAAAAGTTTCTTCAAAGACATACGACCAGATAGTGTTGAAATGGCCCTAAGGGCACATATGGAGTATCAGACTAGACTATCTAGACTACAACATACTCAGGATGTGTTTTGTTTATTGTTCCTCGGATGACAGATCTGGGGGTGGCATCAAAGACTTCCTCAGTCCAATTGTCGGAATGAAACAATCCATGATGGCTTCAAACTACTAGAGCCGGGTGTGTTTCTGTTCAGTCATCCACATCTTCTATTCTACTTGGCGGGGCAGTGGGGTAGCTTAGTGGTGAAAGTGTTCGCTCGTCACGCCGAAGATCAGGGTTCGATTCCCCACATGGGTACAAAGTGTGAATCCATTTCTGGTATCCCTTGTCGTAATTTATTGTTAAATGCGGCGTAGAACAATACTCACGCACTCTTTCACTTGGAAATATGAAGTTGTTAGCAAACAATAACTGTTATCTCAGTGCGCCAAATACAGTCGAACCTATTTGTGTCGAACTCGTTGGGACATGGAAAATGTTATCAGGGGAATTTATTCTTAATTTGGATACTTGGGACACATCCAAGTTCGATACAATGAGGTTCAACTGTACATATATAATATGTGTGTGTGTTTGAGAAATAAGTCATCTGTTTTCTCGATCCTGGATCATTGATAGTTAATTCTGAAGTCATTTGTCACTTGTAATCCACTCTGCCATATTCTATCAGTCATTGTAAAACCTGAACTATAGTCACATGTCGATGGTGCTACTACTGGTGGAGTATTAGTCACTCCTCGTCCGCCCTTACAACACGGGACCGCCTCCGTGGTCTAGTGGTAGAGCGTCCGCCCGGAGAGCGGAAGGTCCGGGGTTCGATCCACGGCCGCGTCATACCAAAAAACGTAAAAAGATGGTACTTGTTGTTACCCTGTCTGGCGCTCGACATTAAGGGGCTATAACAAGGAGTGGTCGGCTCGGAGCCAGTATACTGTGTCTGAGTGGGGTATTCATGTTAAACTGCGGCATGGTATCTCAGTGAGCTAGCACTATAAATCGGCATCAGTCCGGTCTAGTACAAGCAGCCACACACACACACGTACATGCACGTTGCTAAATAAGTGCAATAATCTTGGACGCGACGTTAAACCCCATTTCACCACACCTCACATATATCCGACAGAACGTTTTGACTACTGTTTTCTTTAAATATATCACTTATCTCGACTATTGCTTTAATCGACAATACCGTTATCTAACAGCTTCCTTTTTGAACTTTATCTTGACAAATGATTTTCTCGACCGAATCTGTTTTCTTCGACCATAACGCTTATTCTATTTTACTACCTTTTCCAACATTAAGTTAATCGTGACTATCATCCTTGTCATCCATTTTACTTCACCTCACCTTACAACACGGAGTCATGATGGTCCGTGTACTATTCCATTAGAAGATCTCATTGTCTGAAAGTTTAACACACATACATCGGGGTATGGTTGTAAATAAGGAGCTAAAAAAGGGTAATAGGGACCTTATGGGCTCTTGGATACAATTGTGCTGTGACGTCATAGGGACCTAATGGGCTCTTGGATACAATTGTGCTGTGACGTCATAGGGATCTAATGGGTTCTTGGATATAATTGTGCTGTGACGTCATAGGGATCTTATGGGTTCTTGGATATAATTGTACTGTGATGTCATAGGGACCTTATGGGCTCTTGGATACAATTGTGCTGTAACGTCATAGGGACCTTATGGGTTCTTGGATACAATTGTGCTGTGACGTCATAGAGAAAGACGTTTGACGTCAACTTTCTTCCGTCAAAATCACCATGTGCGTTGACTATAAAAAATGTCGTTTTTTTCTCTCGTCAATAAAACCATTATTTCAAAGCATTTTAGCATACATTTCTACTTTCAATTGATCAGACATTATCCTAAAAACTGATTTTTTTTACATAAACAGTCAAAAGTCTGAAAATTGGACTTTGCAGAAAATTAGTCCAAATGTTTGACGCCATGTATCTGTAATAAACATGAAATGAAGCTTATGAATTGTATTATTGTGGCCCTACGATACTGTGATTTCAGAATAAAGTAAGATGTCAAAATTGATTTCTTTCACACATAAGGTCCCTTATCTCATGGTTGGTCACATATAAGCATCGCCATTTCATGATCTGGAGATCTCCAAGACTCCACTCATTTACCGTTACATTTTGTCCCAAAGGAATGAAAACCCATCACAATTCTTATTTATATACATGCGTTTCATTAATACGTTTTGGGACCGTATACAATGCCTCTGAAAGGTAATGTTGCTTTTATTGCCATATCGACGGTACAATCACATCTGTATTTACGGGAACATATGAAACTTCCCACGACAAAACCCGATAAGCTGGAGTAGAGACGTGGCCTGCATACAGACGATGAACGATATAGAGCTCCATCTGATGCACCCTCAGGGTGCTTCAACAAAGGTGATACATTTATCCAAAATGGCGGTAGTGAAGCTGTGTGCTCTCTTCACAGCTCGAGTGACCGGCAAGTCCATTTGACGTTGCTGAAAATCGTTGTCATCCATTGATTGTAAATCTAAAAGCACCCGTGGACTGACAAGCTGTCATTTATCTTGGCTGAGGAAGCAATCGCGGACCAACGGTACAACTGAAATTGGCCCAACGAAAACTGTCATCTCGTGGAGTGGTTGCAACGGGTGATATGTGTAGCGTTCTCCGACTTGATAACGGTTTGGAGACATTGGCCACTTCATGAATCCCAAACCAATTGGCACATCATCAGAGCTCAATGGGGCTACGCTGAGCGCTGTGTGTAAATAACAGAGTCTGGTAGGAATCTTACTGCCAGACTACACGGTCTTCAACGTCCGCCATTTCCTGATAGTCAACACCTCTGTATTTATATTGTTCATTAATTAGGGCTCCAAGCCGAAAGGCTGTAGAGCCCTATTGTAATCGTTCGATTTATTATTATTATTTATTATTATTATTATTATTATTATTTATTATTCCGCCGATTTTTGTACCAGGCCTAGCAAAATAACCACTTGCCTGATTGTGTTCAAATTTTGTATGTGTATGTGGACCGTTGGGTACTAGTGCCCGCCAAAAATCCAAGGCCATAGGCCCAAAGGCCAAGGGCGGATAACTGAAAAACAAGTATTTTTTGACGATATATTTTGCCCTGCTGCTCCACAACCGTATGTCCGTTTACTTTCAAACCTTGCATGTATCTGCTGCTTCAGTTCTTTAATATTTTTTGTTCTTTGACTTTGGTCATTGGTCACGTGGTTTGGCAGCAATATTGGATTCAAGGTTTTGCCAAGGTTTTTTGGGCACCTGTCTTCAAATACTATCTCCTCTGAATCCACTGCATGAAATGATTTCAAACTTTCTGAGAATTGTCTCCATACAGAACACAACAAATTAGCATAGCCGTTTTTTTATATCTTTTTTAGTTGCGGCCATATTGGATTTTGATTTTGATAAATTTTTTCACCAAAATTTTACTTAAAAGATCATATCTTGTAAGGTTCTCCACAGAAACTATTGAAAGTTTGCATGAAGTTTTGATACTATATGTACCTCATTTTTTTTCTGGGTTGCATACTGAAAGCACCACCGCTTGGTGGTATTACTTCATTTTAGTAAAAGTTATTGAGTACAAATTGACTTGAGTACAAATACTGAAGGAAGCGCCTCATAAATCTACTATAAACCCCCATTCACTGGCTTTGCAGATACTCAAGCGTTCTCCACAGTCTTGTTCAATATTATGTGTACTACCCTTGACGACCAGAGTTAGAATTGGCCTTTTTCAACCGATGCTTGTCCTAAGAGGCAATTATGCTTGTCACAGGAGGCGACTAATCGGATCGGGTGGTCAGACTTGCTGACTTGATTCTTCATTTCTCAATTGCCAATTACTACAGTACCTTATTTTTGACGGCGTTGTTAAAAGCAAACCAATTGCGGATTAGATTATGGGAAACTGTGGCACACGCCAATTTGGTAGCGGCAATGTCCTGCAAACGGTGACTATCTTTTGACGGAGTTGGTACAACCAAACCATGTGCGAATTCGAACATGGTCGAAGTCAAACTTGGGTTAAGAATACACTGGGACACATGTCATGATGTCTCACAAGCGGTTAGTTACATTTAACGGCATTGGTACAAGCAAACCATTTGGGGATTCGAACATGGCCGAAGTCAAACATGGGTTAAGAACACGCTGGGACACGTGTGGTGATGTCTCACAAGCGGTTCATTACATTTGATGGAGTTGGTACAAGCAAACCATATGCGGATTCGAACATGGTCGAAGTCAAACATGGGTTAAGAACACACTAGGACACGTGTGGTGATGTCTTGCAAGCGGTTCCTTACATTTGATGGCGTTGGTACAAGCAAACCATATGCGGATTCGAACATGGTCGAAGTCAAACATGGGTTAAGAACACACTGGGACACGTGTGGTGATGTCTCACAAGCGGTTCATTACATTTGATGGCGTTGGTACAAACAAACCATATGCGGATTCGAACATGGTCGAAGTCAAACATGGGTTAAGAACACACTGGGACACATGTTGCGATGTCTCACAAGCGGTTCATTACATTTGAGGGCGTTTGTACTAACAAACCATTTCAGGATTCGAACATGGTCGAAGTTGGAAATTGGTTAAAACATCCTGGGACACCCAGGTCAATTTAGTAGTGGTGATGTCTCACAAATGGTTCTTTACATTTGACGGCGTTGGTACAGGTAAACCCTTTGAGGATTCGAATATATGAACGAGGTGGGAAACAGATTTAGCACTTTACCTCAGCAATGCGACAGGAACCCGGGGCCCGGACGAACGCAGAACGCTAATCCGTTTGACTGGAGCCCAACTGACAAAGAAGTTACGGCCTGTTAAAGAGTCACCAAGCCGAAAGGCTGAAGAGTCCCAGTGTCAGCGTTTGATTTAATATTATTATTATTCCGCTGATTTTTGTACCAGGGCTAGAAAAATAACCACTGGCTCGATTTTGTTCACATTTTGTGTGTGTATGTGGACCTTTGGGTACTAGTGCCCGCCAAAAATCCAAGGCCGTAGGCCCAAAAGCCAAGGGCAGATAACTAAAAGAACAGAATATTTTGAAGATGTATTTCGCCCTATTGCTCAGCAACCGCTTATCCGATTACTTTGAAACCTTGCATGTATCTGATGCTTGAGCTGCTTGACATTTTTTGTTCTTTGACTTGGGTCATTGGTCTCGTGGTTTGGCAGCCATTATGGATTCAAGGTTTCCAGAGTGTTTTTGGGGTACCTGTCTTTAAACGCAAAGAACTCCGAGTCCACTGCATGAAATGCTTTCAAACTTTTTGATAATTGTCTCCATACATAACACATCAAACTTTAGTAGCCGATTTTGGAATTCTTTTTAGTTACGGCCGTATTGAATTTTGATTTTGATCATTTTTTTTCATTGAAATTTTACTATAAATATCACATCTTGTAAGGTTCTCCACAGAAACTATTGATTGTTTTACATGAAGTAAGTGTGCTATATGTACCTCATTTTTTGTTCTTTGACTTTGGTCATTGGTCACATGGTTTGGCAGCCATTTTGGATTCAAGGTTTCCGCAGTGTTTATTGGGTACCTGTCTTTAAACGCAAACAACTCCGAGTCCACTGCATGAAATGCTTTCAAACTTTTTGATAATTGTCTCCATACATAACACATCAAACTTTAATAGCCGATTTTGGAATTCTTTTTTAGTTACGGAAGTATTGAATTTTGATTTTGATCATTTTTTTCAACGAAATTTTGTAAGGTTCTCCACAGAAACTATTGCAAGTTTACATGAAGTTAGTGTGCAATATGCATCTCATTTATTGTTGTTGGTTGTATGCTAAAAGTAACACCGCTTGGTGGTAATATTTGATTTATATTTGGGACACCCCTGGAACACGCCAATTTCGTAGCGGCGATTTCTGGTGACTATCTTTTGACAGAGTTGGAACAAGCCAGCCTTTTATGGATTCGAACATGTTCGAGTTCGGAAATGGTTTTAGAACAGACCTGGACACCCTGGCACACGCCATTTTCCTTGCAACAATACCCTGCAAGTGGTGCCTACATTTGACGGATTTGGTTCAAGGAAACCGTTTGAGGATTCGAACAGGGACGTTTGGGCACAGTGTCACTTGGAGCCCGCCATTGCTGCTTGCAGCTTTAATTTTTATTATTATTATTCATTAATTCTCATGAACGTAGCTTGTACTGATTAACCTTTCATGAACCTGTTAAGGTTTCTGTCGCAGATAACCGTCTTCGGACACAACTGTTAGATAGTTTGCATGCTATACCTATTAGTGCCTGTGTATGTCTGGATAACAACGAGCCAGGATGAACGCAAAGCGATCAACGGTGGCACGTTGAGACCACGCGTTTGTATTTACGCAACCAAAACAGCTCGCGCATATGTTTGCCCTACTTCAATTATACGAGGGGAAAGTGGCATATTTTCCACACGCTTAATGCCTTATCTTCTGCCTAGAGCTAGATCGCACGTTTTGTTTTGGATGAATCAGATTGAGTTAATTGAATAATGGCATATCTTCCATTTGTTTCACGTCGTTCATCCACTCCGGGTTGCCCCCGGCACCATACGTAGGAATTCTGTTCTAATTCAGTCGCCAGTACTGAATTGAGTACGATGAATCTTAAACAGGATCTGATATGTTGAATGACAGGCCAGTTAACTGATATTGTCTCATACTAATGATATTTGATAAAGTAAGGTCTTATGTTTTGGGTAGGTAGCCTGTTGGTTAGGCGATAGCACTTCGGGCTGAATACCAAAGTTAGTTTCCTAAAATGATTCAGTGTTTGAATTCATTGTTTGCATTACGGCCATGTCCTATTGAAATAAAGCGACAAAACCCTTTCAATATTCATTAGAAATAATTTGTTTGGTGTTAGAAGCCTGAATAATCTATCTAGACCTTTTGCAGACATACAAATATAAAGCGAAAAAAACCCAGTTCCATTATCATACGAAATCTCAACTAAAAGCCAATGTCCAAAGTACGATTCCGATTACATCATTAGTATTTGTTTATGAATCACTATCAAATAGTGATGACACCAGGTGTTCGCCTATGTGTGAGCGAATGCTGCCCCACAAACATTTTCAAACCATCTCTCACTGAATTTGTGTTTTGATTCATTTCAACTCTGGAGCAACACTTGTTTTTAGTTAACTTTGTGATTTAGTTTATTTAGCAGATCAAGCAATAACTTAGGTAGCAGTACATAGTTCATCTTATATTAATAGGTTGGGAGTTGGTAGTGTGTTCGTATTTCATGAATAAATACACAAGACCGCCTCCGTGGTCTAGTGGTAGAGAGTCCGCCCGGAGAGAGAAAGGTCCGGAGTTCGAACCTCGGCCGCGTCATACCAAAAGACATAAAGATGGTAGTTGTTGTTATTATTGTTGCTGGGCTAGCACTATAAAAAGGCATCAGTCCGGACGAGTACAAGCAGCCACACACACACACACACACACACACATACACCGCGCTATCTTGGACGCGACGTTAAACCTCACTTCGCTTACAAATAGAAAAAAGCGTCTTCAGAAGTGAGAATGGGCTGTAAACCAACGCCCAGACTTTTCATCTGTTCCCGTTCCAGCCTAGCTGATTCAGATCTCAGGGGCAGTGTGCATCGGGTGTGCATGTTCTTGCGAGTCGCCCCAGATAAAACCTTTGAACGCTCATCCGTAGCCGTCAACGTCTTCCATGAATATTTATTAAAGCCGTCAAAAGTAAATGTATATTTGTCCGTTATTTAGGGTAAAAAATCGACTTAATCCTCATCTTTACGACTTTCCTCCCGACTGACACAACGCGGAAAAGTGAGGCTCGTTTTACATTGACGTAATAATTGTTATGTTCAAACGGCGCTGGGCAAACATGGCGGATTGCGTCAGCCTTTCCGTGTTGGGTGCATGATTTCTTTCAATTACGACGAAATTGCCTTCTTACAGACGCAAGTAAAGGAGAATATTTAGTATAAGGTCCACCTCTTAGCTCTCGAGGATGTGTTTGCGAGTCAATATCAGACGAATATGATCTTGGATTTAATATGTGCATGTATTGATCAACGTTTGTTGGCGTCTACTGGTTGCCAGTGAACTGAGTCATGTCAGAGGTCAAGGTCAGCAGTTGTTGATTCACGCCCATTGACGAATACAAACTATACCGTCACTACAGGTTTTTTGTGCTGTAAATATTTTGTGGTGGGATAGGTAAATCTTTTAGTTTATGTCATACCGTGTTTATTGTCATACCGTCATATACCGTAATTATACCGTTTTACCTTATTTTAATCACACCGTGTTTTTTGTCACGAGGGCCCGTTTCATAAGGAACCATCGCTCTACGATTGTCGTAAGTCTGTATTAAAACATACATGTTACGGCAGCTGTATCATATTATAATCGAAAAACGAAATATTGTTAATATTGACTTCTGTGAGCAGAACAAGTCATTCAACAAGTACATTCTAAACTGTGGTGGGCGGACGGGTAGTCTAGTGGTTAAAGCGTTCGCTCGTCACTCCGAAGTCTCGGGTTCGATTCCCGACATGGGTACAATGTGTGAAGCCCATTTCTGGTGTCCCCCGCCGTGATATTGCTGGAATATTGCTAAAAGCGGCGTAAAACCATACTCACTCACTCATTAAACTGTGGAATCGTGTGATAACCATGTCTGACTTGGTTCAACGTTGCCCGACTCGATATCATTCATGCCGCCATGATAAGACTGCCATATTATGTTGTGCGCGGCATAAAACAACATTCACTCATTTATTGGGTCACGCGTGGCGTTGGTACCTATTTGCCCGCGGACCGCATCACAACGCGGTCTTAGCTCTACGGCATTCGTATTTTCACAGCTTAAGTCAGGCGTTGCACTACGTGGTGCAACCAGACCCTGAAATTGGTAACGATGCCTCGAAAACTAGTCCTCAGTATAATTATGTACTCACTTTAACTTATTCCATGCAAGGTTGCTCTTATACATGTTAATGCATTGTGGAGAACATTTCCAAATTGACGCATCAGTGAAAAAACGTGTGTTATTTTCTTTGACGGGAACAAATAGTGATTATACCAGATGTTTGTTGAAAGGTCCTGTCCCCGCACACGTTATAAACACATGCAAGGACACGAGAATATTTCAACGAAAAATCACGGGAACAATGCATACTTTCACGTGTTTTTTTCGTTTAAAACTTGACGTGACTTTGCATGTGTTTTTGATGTGTGCTTCGGGTGGGACAGGACCTTTCAGCGAACACCTTGTATAATCACTATTTGATAGTGAATCATAAACACATGCTTATGATATAGTCGGAATCCTACAATGGAATTTGCTGTTAGTAGAGATTTCGTGAGATAATGGAAATTGTTTTTTTCCGCTTTATATTTGTATGTCTGCAAAAGGTCTAAATAGATTATTCAGGCTTCTAACACCAAACAAATTCAATTATGACTCCAGTCAAGTCAGTCCCCAGATCAATAAAGTGAGTTTCGTCATGTCTCTCGTATGACCTCCGAATTTAAGTAAACCATGCTCGACAAAGCATTCAAATCACGTTCCTAAACTAACCAATATTCAGAGACGTAACATAGATCAATGCCTTACCTCGGAAAACAGACATGGTATATTTAAACATGTGAAAGCTAAAGTTACAGACATTTTAATTTGTCTGAAGAGCGACCCTAAAATAAGCGTTCATCAGGACAGAGTTATTTCCGAGTTCACGTGGGACTGACCTTGGGCCGTGTGCACGAATACCATGCGGCAGACAGTGAGAGGCTTTGTAAGTCACTGGCTAATGGGCCAGCAACAAAGTGAGGTGAGGTGAAATTGGGTTTAACGTCGCGTCCAAGATTATAGCACTTATATAGCGACGTGCATGCACGTGTGTGTGTGTGGCTGCTTGTACTAGACCGGACTGATGCCGATTTATAGTGCTAGCCCACTGAGATACCATGCCGCAGTTTAACATGAATACCCCACTCAGACACAGTATACTGACTCCGAGCCGACCAGTCCTTGTTTTAGCCCCTTAATGCCGAGCGCCAGACAGGGTAACAACAAGCTCCATCTTTCAACGTATTTTGGTATGACGCGACCACTAGACCACGGAGGCTGTCCCAGCAACAAAAAATTAACATACGGGACAAACTATCCGATAAGGGACCTCATGAGTTAAAAATCGATTTTTGACTTCATATTATAAATTCAAACTACAGTATCATAGGGCCACAAAAGATATATCGTAACGTTCTCATATTTCTTACAGTGAGCGAGTGAGTATGGTTTTACGCCGCTTTTAGCAATATTCAAGCAAAATCACGACGGGGGGGGGGGGGGGGGGGGGGGGGGGGTGGCACCAGAAATGGGCTTCACACATTGTACCCATGTCAGGAATCGAACCCGAGTCTTTGGAGTGACGAGCGATCGCTTCAACCACTGGGCGACCCGCCCGCCCCTATTTGTTACAGAGATACATGACAACAAACATTTGGACTCATTTTTTGCATTGTCAGACCTTTAACTGTTTATGTAATGATTGCAATTTTTAGGTATAATGTCAAGTAGAAATGTATGCTGAAATGTATTGATATACTTTTTTGTTACATTACGAAAAAACGAGAGAAAAATATCATATATTTGTACAGGCTACACACATAGAGAATTATACGGAAGTAACTTGACATAAAACGTCTTTCTTTATGACGTCACAGTACAATTATATCCCGATTTTTACCCGTACGACCGCCTCCGTGGTCTAGTGGTAGAGCGTCCGCCCGGAGAGCGGAAGGTCCGGGGTTCGATCCCCGGCCAAGTCATAACAAAAGACGTTAAAAGATGGTACTTGTTGTTACCCTGTCTGGCGCTCGGGATTAAGGACTAAAACAAGGAATGGTCGGCTCGGAGTCAGTACTTTGTGTCTGAGTCAGTATATTGTGTCTGAGTGGGGTATTCATGTTAGTCTGTACTAATGCAGGTTTATAGTGCTAGCCCACTGAGATACCATGCCGCAATTTAACATGAATACCCAGATACCCCCACTTAAACGATGTTTACATTGTACCTCTGACGTGACCTTCACAGTTGTCAAGGGTGGGAAATACGCTGCATGTAATCGACCATCAACGTATCCCGTAACGTTGCGACGTCAACCACACGATGTGTAGGGTTGTCACTGATGCAACTGTCTCGCTTGAAGGCTTTGAGATTCTCTTCCATAGCGCCCGTCATAGCTCCCGACACAGCTCCAGGCAACTCCAGACTTAGCTTCTGACAGCTCCAGACAGAGTTGGAGCGGCTCCAGACACCTTCAGACACAGCTCCAGACACCTCCAGACAAATTTGCAGCTGACATAACTCCTGACATAGCCCCCGATGTAGCTCCAGACACCTCCAGACACCTCCAGACAAAGTTGCAGCTGACATAACTCCAGACATAGCCCCCGACTTAGCTCCAGACAGTTCCAGACACCTCCAAACATATCTCCAGACACCTCCAGACAAAGTTGCAGCAGACATAACTCCAGACATAGCCTCCGACTTAGCTCCAGACAGCTTCAGACAGCTCCAGACTTAGCTCCAGACAGCTCCAGACTTAGCTCCAGACACCTCAAGACTTAGCTCCAGACAGCTCCAGACTTAGCTCCAGACACCTCCAGACTTAGCTTCAGATAAAGCTCCAGACATAGCTCCAGACGGCGGTAAAAAGTGAAATTAAGAAAGGAAACATTTCCGAAAAATCGATACAGCCCACTGTATATATGAGAAGTTGCCTTTGTGAAGCCACGAGAAACACTAGTGTGGCCACACTGTCTCGTATTCAGTACTGCTAACTCGAAGCATGTCGAGTTAATGATTGCACAGCAACTCCGTCATCCCAGTATCGACCTGCAGACATTGATTTGGCGAAGTTTGATTTAATTAAATTCAAACCCAAGTCGTTGTCTATGTATAATGCGATGATCGTTTCAAATAGTTCATAGTTTCCCTCTTTCCCTCAAAAAGGATAGTGAGAAAGTATTTGTTTAAAAAAACGATAATTAGATGTGGAAAAAGGTGGAAGTTTAATAGACTTTAATTCTGATTTCTCCTGTTGATTGGTGTAGCTGGGTTTGTCCTTATGTTCACAGAGGTCAACAAACACAAGGGAAACTACGACCCCCCATATGGGTGCTATGTGAGAACCCCTTGAGTGAGTGAGTGAGTGAGTGAGTGAGCATGGTTTTACGCCGCTTTAGCAATATTCCAGCAATATCACGGCGGTGGTCACCAGAAATGGGCTTCGCACATTGTACCCATGTCGGGAATCGAACCCGGGTCTTCGGCGTGACGAGCGAACGCTTTAACCACTAGGCTACCCGACCGCCCCAGAACCCCATGAAGCCAAGGCTTTAATGGTATATTGCGTAGGTGGTCGCTGTTGGTGGCGGTGGTCTGTGTGTCTGTGTCTGTTTGTCTGTGCGTGTGTTTTTTCTGTGATTATTGTTTTATTCTTTCTCATGCCATGTTTTATTGAGCAATTGTCTACTGTTTATTGGTGCTCTATCAGTGCTCATTATGTCAGCATTATGTTCTGTGTATCCGGTCTACAAGGTTGTACATACGTTTATGAAGCACTGGATTAAGGTGACAAAACTAAGTAACTGCATATTTATGACTTAAAATATCAAAAGTCTAATTCAAACATAATTATATCAAAGATACCCCATGGCTCTGTCTTGTAAAGTCTCTTCCATGTTTGTAGCAGTGTCAGTGTGATCTCAGATAATGTATGTGTATGTAGAAATTCAGGGTATTGACACCCTCACACGAAGAATCATGTCAGACAATAGATCCTACCCTCGCTCTTCCCTCAATCGCTAATGTTTACCAATCATTATGGGAGGACGTGGTTTGATTAACGTTGGGGCTCTTCATGATAGAATTGTTTTGTGCACTTTTGCACATATTTATTTGTCTGATGATCCTCTTGTCAAGCATGTCAAGACTCATGATGAAAACAAGGCATTCCATAGTTTACGTAAACGAACCAAGGATGTGGGAAATAATCTCGATCAGCGTTGATTTTATTGATAGTTCTGTACTGCCGGACGGTACAGAAATGAGTCTCAACCAAGTGAAGTGCCATATCAAATCGGCCCAGACTCAAGGGGGGGGGGGGGGGGGGGGCTATCTGAACGACCACTGCATCGAGTTTATATCAGCATCCCTGCAGAGTCCTTTGCTTGGATGAGGTCGACTGGCCTGAAAAGTGAAACAGAAGTCTTTCTGTTTGCTGCTCAGGACCAGTCACTTTCAACTGGAAACCGTCAATGTGTGATTTTGCGTCAGAATCTAAATATGAAATGTAGATTATACAATGAATTAAATGAGACTGTCGAACAAATTGTCAATGGATGTCCAGCTTTGGCACAGACACAGTATCTTATGCGACATGGTGGCGTGGCTCGAGCATTTTATTACCGTCTTCGCCATGCTTGTGGTTTTGACACAGAGGTCCATCCATGGTACGACCCGGAATATAAGCAATACAAAATTTTGGAATAGGCCCGTATACAGCGTCAGACCTATCCAGGCCAACAAACCTGATCTTGTCCTTTTTGATAAATCCAATGAAATCATTTATATCATTGAATTTCTGTCCCTTTTGAAACAAATGTGATTAACTAGATTCAGGAAAAACATGGCAAATATGCAGACCTCGCGTTCTAAATGTCACGCTTCCATCCCAAGTACCAAGTTGTCCGACTCCCCATTGTTCTCGGTATCTTCTCCTAAGGGCACAGGTGAAAAATTAGGCGAATTGAAGCATTGTTGGTGGCGGAGAGTAGTTCAATGGGTGACCAGACGAAAGCTTGATTCCTGAGATATTCTAGGGCTAAGGTCCTGCCCTCACTCAAACACATGTCTCCTTATAACTTTGTTCAAAACAGCAGCGAAATGGTACCCGGTAGGATAATTCTAGAGCATCATAGACCACATGGGTATATGCCGTTAAACATTCATATCCTAGAGGCCAATGTGCTTTTTTCTCTGACATTTGGCGCATACGGTGAAGTAATAACGTCATCATGCGCAGAACGTCGTGACGTAATAATAGCGTCACAATGGTGTAGCTCTAAGATGCCACTCAATGTATAGATTGGGAATAGACCCGCGAGTCTTACTGTAGAAACTCATATCAGCAAAATCAGCATTTACAGTAAAATTACAATTTAAGCTCTGTCATTTCCATGGTCGTGCCAAGGCATGACCACATCTGATAACATACATATGCTTGTAAGTACATTTCAAACATTACGTATTGTTTCGGACATTATCGTTACAAGACTAGCTGTAGCACATGAAAAAACAATGAGACAAAGGTTTGCAGACGGCAGAAGCAGCAGCATTAACTGATGAATTAGACATATTTAGATAGGACTTCGACGATAATCTACGAGAGCTCCACAAACAACATTAAATTCTAAATGCTAGGCGACACGAAGTGCTCAGTAAACATAGTCTTATGTATATCAAAAGATAGGGAAGACCAATAGTTTATGATTTCATCCAATAAACAACTTATTTTTAACGCTTATACCGCGGGCCATCGTTTCAGACCAAAGAAAATGTTGACCACACAAAGACCAACATTCTGTTGACCACACAAAGACCAACATTCTGTTGACCACACAAAGACCAACATTCTGTTGACCACACAAAGACCAACATTCTGTTGACCACACAAAGACCAACATTCTGTTGACGCCACAAATACCAACATTCTGTTGACGCCACAAATACCAACATTCTGTTGACAGCACAAAGACCAACATTCTGTTGACCACGCAAAGACCAACATTCTGTTGACCACACAAAGACCAACATTCTGTTGACCACACAAAGACCAACATTCTGTTGACCACACAAAGACCAACATTCTGTTGACCAGACAAAGATCAACATTCTGTTGACCACACAAAGACCAACATTCTGTTGACCAGACAAAGACCAACATTCTGTTGACCAGACAAAGACCAACATTCTGTTGACCAGACAAAGATCAACATTCCGTTGACCAGACAAAGACCAACATTCTGTTGACCACACAAAGACCAACATTCTGTTGACCACACAAAGATCAACATTCTGTTGACCACAGATAGACCAAGATTCTTGGTTATTTGTCGCCTTTGGACTAAGTAAGTTTGTTTCCATATAACTTTCTATAAATATTCCAATCCGGGCCAGGCACGCCATTGATGCAGAGCATGATCAAAGTCACACCCCACCGGAAATACACAATCTGATATTCCTGCTACATATCTGTACATAGAGTCAGAACCACAATCCAGTGATTGACATCATGAGCATCGTATTACAATTGGTATAAGATGGCATACAATCAACCAAGTCACCGAGCTTGACAACCCGATCGCCTCTTACGACAAGCGTTGGTTGCAGGCGACCTACATTAAAACTAGTGATTACAACCTTCATTCTTGTCTAAGTGAGTTTTGGTTTAACGCCGCTTTTAATAGAATTTCAGTGATATCACGGGGTGTCAGCTTAATGTGGGAGAAAAGCCCGAAATGATTGAGGTCTCAGACGTTTACCACTTCGTTGAAACCCACGAGCACGGATATGGTGCTGACAAACCTCGAAACATACTCGGGGCGAACCGGGATTCGAACCCACAATCGTAAGATTCTTGCGTGCCCAAGGAACGCAACTCTGCACAGCGAATCGCTTCGCCTTTGACGACTGGGCCACCCGTGCCCCCTTATTGTCTAAGATTAAACAAAACCAAATCATCATCATGAGTGAGTGAGTATGGTTTTGCGCCGCTTTTAGCAATATTCCAGCAATATCACGGCGGGGGCACCAGAAATGGGCTTCACACATTGTACTCATGTCGGGAATCGAACCCGGGTCTTCGGCGTGACGAGCGAATGCTTTAACCACTGGCCTACCCCACTCTACCATCACCATATTTCATACACAATTGCTTATTGACTTGATCAGCTATACCAAATCTCCCCTAAAACCATCATTCTTCATAACTGGCCCGGTTTCGAAACCTCTAGCCACGATGTCTGTCGAGGTTTAGTCGAGTTCTTCTTGAAATATGCATATTATGACTTATAGTGTGAAGGTGGTAATGTCAACTTGCTTTCTCCTCTCTGGCAATGAAATGCCTCATTTTGAAACATGTCGCCGTCCAATAAGGATGTATGGAACACTGTAATGGCCATCGTGGCACAAGTCAATTTTCTTTATTAAACGGGATCGATTGGGTGACTTTATGCCAAGACATGATTTATTTGAAACCTTAAAACTATACAACCTTTGCACATTTAAAGTGAGTCAATTCCATGATGAATTGAAACCTCTGGTTTCTTTAGGCATTAACTTCTAGTTCAAGTATCATTTTAATAACATTTAAGAATTATGATTAATGTAGAGAGTGCATATTTGAATTAGGAATCTAATATAGGTGAAGTCCTCTATTTCAAGCAGTTATCAGCTTGACCGCGATGGTCTTATGCTGACATCACTATCTCCATGACCAGAGGTCGCGTTCGATCATGATGATGTTAAATCTGAAACATTAGTTCATGGATATTGAACTCGTGAAGATTCGGGGTAGAATAGGTCTTCAGCAACCCATGCTTGCCGAAAACGGCGACTATGCTTGTCGAAAGAGGCGACTAACGGGATCGAGTGGTCAGGCTCGCTGACTTGGTTGATGTATGTAATCGATTCCAATTGCGTGGATCGATGCTCATGATATTAATCACTGGATTGTCTGCTCCAGACTCGATTATTTACAGACCGCCGCCATATAGCTGGAATATTACTGAGTGCGGCGTTAAACAACAAACCAACCAGCCAACCAATCATGGTATATTGAATCTCATTATGTCTATTCATGGTCTACAAATATGTTTGTTATTGTAGGTGATCTGTGATCTGTGATCTGTGATCTGTGTTCTGTGATCTATGATATGTGGTCAGTGGTCTGTTCTGTTGTCTGGGATCTATGATTGGTGGTCTGTGGTATGGGAGCTGTTGCCTATGACCTATGGTCTGTTGTCTGGATCTATGTTGTGATTTGTTGTCTGGTCTGTGATATGTCGTATGTGATCTACGGTTTGTAATATGTGATCTATGTTCTATGATCTTTGGTTTGTGATCTTTTGTTTGTTTTCAACCTTTGTTTGATCGCTACAAGGCTATAAACGCTTTAATTGCGGACTATCTTGTTTTCATGGCCAATGGGTCACCATTCACCACCAGAAATTGGATAGAACCTGGAATATATCACACTGACTTTAGGGTAAAAATGGAAATAATATCAGCAGAGATTTTGATATGTTTGTTCAGAACATAATCAAAATATCAGATGTTCTTTGAAAAAAATATGATGTAAGGTCATTGAGATTGGCGCATGTGTTTGAGTCCAGCTTAACGCTGAACGAGATTTCTGTCACAATGCTGCACTCGGCGTTATGGAGTAGTGGTGCTGTAGTCCCTAGGGCTCATTCTTGTGTAAGAATATCCAAGCGTTTCCGCCTCAGTTAGATTGGCAAGGGCTATCGTACTGTTTCAGCTCGTATGACGTAACGAATCTGTTGCTCAAAGACAGGGTCAATTCTCAAAGCCATTACTCAAATTAGGTTTGGTTTCACACTAACAGTCGGCATGCTTCTACTATCATTACAGAAAGTTGTAAAAAACCGCGACTGATTATCCACAGGAAATGTTCTTTTACCCAAGTTTGATTCTGTTATATACTCATTCAACGTCAAGCATATGCTATTTGATATCATTAAGCATGTTTTTATCGAATCACCCATTCTCATCTTTCAACGCTGTGACTCTACAACGTATCATTTGATAAACATACATTTACCGACATTTACATTACCATACATTTACCGACTTCTCTAACTTATCAAAACGTGTGTGTGTATGTCTTGCTTTTTACGTTCATATAAATACGACATTGAGAGAGCATCAGGGTTGGGGTTGTTGGGGTTAAGGGCCTAGGCCTATTCAGCCTGACTGAACCAGGATCACCCAAACTCTCCTTACCTCCTTTTTTTAAATTTTGATCTGTACATGATAATAGAATCTAACAAGCCTGACTGTGCCAGGATGAACCAAACCCTCCTTGCTGCATATATTTATTTTAATCTGTAATATATAACGATAATGATGATAATAAAAATACTGATGATGATGAAGATGATGATAAATTATTAGTTGTGTATACGACTATTTCCACATATTTACCTTCAGTACAAACTCTTTGCTGCATTTTTATTTTAATCTGTAAACGAAATGATGATGATGATGATGATGATGATGATGATGATGATGATGATGATCTCACTAATGCGTTCCTACAGTGTCTCCAACCACCGACAAAACACATACATCACCATAGCCATAACAGAGGCTCCAGAAAGAGCCAAAGCCTCCACAATTCTTCCAAGCAAATGTATAGGATCAGCAATCGCTATGACGCTCAACTCATCCACATAATCTAACGAGAGTTGACTGTCCATGGCTTTTTCTACCTTAGATCTTTCTGAAGCTGCGTGTTATTATTTCGCCTCGCAGGTATGACGTCTCCCATGTCATTTCCCAAACAATGCATGGAACTTCATTCGTTTGGCAGCGATTGGTTTTTTTCTCCGCATGAAATTCTCAGTGCAGTTTTTGGGGGTCTGCGTTCTAATATTCCTCTAACATTTCGTTGGGCAAGGCCGAAGACGCATCAAGTTCCCCATCACAGCGCTGTGAAGGCAAGCTTGTACTACTGTTTCACTGCTCTCCTGAAGAACATAAACCGTATTTTAGAGGCCACAACCCACAGATGTGTCCCCAAACATGCCTAGGAATTAGCTGGCGCGTTCTTGTGTATTACGTGATGCTATTTCATCATGACTCCGCTGAAGCTATTCTTAAGCCACGATAGCCTAACCAAAATACCGCAGTCATCGATCTGGGAAATTCCATCGCAATCCTTTGGAAAAACGGTCAAATTTGCTCTCCTGTGATTTATTTCCAGGTTGGACTTAATAAAATTTGCGCAACACATATGACTGAATTTGGAAAGAAAATCAATTTGAAGAATAAATGCGTATCGACATAGCTGTACGGCTATAATGTATTCAGCCAAAACGTCTAGAGCCAATAATGTGCCTTGACTCTCCGACCTATACTTCCATCGCTCAAGTTATTAAACACTAAGTGGATATTTTACACTTGGATGGTACAAGGAATCGTCTACAGGCTGTTATTTTAAGACTCGACAGACACAGGTTGCTCTGTGAGAGAAGCCACAGTATTCCTTGGTACTTCATGCATCAGTACCTTACCTTACCCAAGTAGAATCAGTACAATAAATATAGAATCCTGGAAAAAAAGGTGTGCGGGTTATTTTTGTGATGTTCTCAAGGGAAATCAGTTCATGGTTAAAAGGCATCTGTAATCTAATTTTTGTAATTATTTCTAACACGGCCAGGAATTATACAAATATACTTCGCTCGTCACGTGCTTTCATCTTAGTAGATCGTATGTTGATGTTGTAACGAGATTTATATGCATAGTCTGATGTAGGTGAGAACACATATATGTCGAAACCTTGTTCTATTTTTATTGCAACGCCCTTTCCTAATTAGAGGTGGTGCGTCTTTACTACTTGGCCATTATCTTTTTTATTGAACAAAATTGTTTCTATGAGTATTGATTTTAACAGCCAAATCTAGATAGCAAGCACCGTCAACTGCCTATGTTCCTTGTAAATACTGTAAGCTTGGTAGCAGTCCATCTCTTGCCGCGTGTGTTAATGCTTTGTTGTTTTATCAAGTGGTTTATTACAAAAACCAAATGACGTCACACGCTTGAAGAAGAAAGGAAGATAGCAAGTTTCCATGGTAACCGATATTTTATTTCGGTTGTGATTAAAGTAGGTTTGTCCACACACGTAATCCGCATAGCTCGTTTGTCAGCGTCATCTGGCATACTTGCAGTTGAATAAAGAATAGCATTATGGGCATGCAAGTCGTTTAACAGAAGGATATATTGAATATTGGACCTTTGATTTGCTATGACGCAAGGTACCACATAGGCATGTAGACTGTGCTGCATCCTTCATGTATTTATTGACGGGAAATAGGATTAGGAGCCAAACATTGCATTGTCTACATTGAGGTACACTAGAATTAATGGGTTTATTTCAACCTGAATTTCCCAAATGTACTAGTAGGCGTAATGCGGGGCAACATGAGATCCGACAGGTTGGAGGGAAAATGATAAAACCAATATGCTGTTTGATTGTAAGAAGTTCCATAGTACTTGTATCACTTATGACAATCTGCTCGTCAATTATAATTTGGTGTCACTGGGAGCTTTACCAACACCTTACTCACAATATACGCCGCTATCAATTTGACTGTTTTTCGGGTGGATATTTATGCAGTCAGGGCATGTTAGATGTCTGGCCTTCAGGGATCTTGGTCTAACCAATCAGGTCACGTTAGATGTCTGGCCTTCTTGGGTCTTCGTCTAACCAGTCAGGTTACGGTAGATGTCTGGCCTTCTAGCGTCTTGGTCTAACCAGACAGGTTACGGTTGATGTCAAGCCTTCTTGGGTCTTCGTCTAACCAGTCAGGTTACGGTAGATGTCTGGCCTTCTAGCGTCTTGGTCTAACCAGTCAGGTTACGGTTGATGTCTGGCCTTCTGGCGTCTTGGTCTAACCAGTCAGGTTACGGTTGATGTCTGACCTTCTGGCGTCTTGGTCTAACCAGTCAGGTTACGGTTGATGTCTGGCCTTCTGGCGTCTTGGTCTAACCAGTCAGGTTACGGTTGATGTCTGACCTTCTGGCGTCTTGGCCTAACCAGTCAGGTCACAGTAGATGTCAAGCCTTCTGGCGTCTTGGTCTAACCAGTCAGGTCACAGATGTCAAGCCTTCTGGCGTCTTGGTCTAACCAGTCAGGTCACAGATGTCAAGCCTTCTGGCGTCTTGGTCTAACCAGTAAGGTCACAGTAGATGTCAAGCCTTCTGGCGTCTTGGTCTAACAAGTCAGGTTACGGTTGATGTCTGGCCTTCTAGCGTCTTGGTCTAACCAGTCAGGTCACAGTAGATGTCAAGCCTTCTGGCGTCTTGGTCTAACCAGTCAGGTTACGGTTGATGTCTGACCTTCTGGCGTCTTGGTCCTACCAATCAGGTCACGGTACCTTGGGTCTTGGTCTAACCAGTCAGGTCACGTTAGTTGTCTGGCCTTCTTGGGTCTTCGTCTTACTAATCAGGTCACGGGAGAGGCTTAATTGGTCAGGTCACAGTACGCTCTTGTTAACAACAAAATATGTATACAGAATATGACATTGCTGCAATTTCTCATTCTTACTTTTTGTGAGTGAGTGAGTATGGTTTTACGCCGCTTTTAGCAATATTCCAGCAATATCACGGTAGGGGACACCAGAAATGGGCTGCACATATTGTGCCCATGTCGGGAATCGAACCCGGGTCTTCGGCGTGACGAGCGAATGCTTTAATCACTAGGCTACCCGACCACCCCATACTTTTTGTGACGAATACAAGCGATTGCGCGTTATGCAGTGCTTCACACTTGTAGCCTCTGAAATCAAACACACAGCTTTGCCAATAATGTTTATTTATGCTCGTCACTGATATTCGGTTAAACCAAAACTCCCCATGTTTCAATCCAAATATACCCACATATTTCAGTAACAGCCTCGCCACATCGATTATCTGCACAAATAGCGAAGGCGCCAGAAATAGCTTCACGAAGGGAGATAACTCTAAATGAAACTATAACAGTCACCGCTAAATAAACGTGTTTTCAAAACGCTGCATTCTCAAATATTTGTATACTTTTCATTTCCTGGTGTCATTACCAACCTACATAGTCCCACAAACATACAGTTAGCATACAAAGACACCCGGTGCACTGTATGGCGGTGTTCAGGCATGTACGACGGTTTTCGCGGTCACTGAATATTATTATCGATCCAACCGTATTTGCAGACTTTGGTCTTTATTAACCGGAATCTCTCGCTGGAACATGATTTGGTCAACCTGTCACCACCTCCCGTCGCCCCAGTAAATACGCGGTCTGTCAGTGGAAGTGTTAGCGAGTGGGAATATGGCCTGGGCGAAGCTATGAATCGTCAAATACCAGTAACGATTTTTACTTGAGTGAATATCTTTGATGTTAAATAAACCAATCGAATTCTGTAGAACAAATATGCTCCCATCTGTAGGAAAAAAATTCAACAAGTTAAAGTACCGTTTACAAAAGCTTGTAAAAATGTGTACATTTCAACAATCTCTCACACGAATCGATTAAGGCCAAATACTTGTAATAGTCGTGGTATTTGCATTTTTAGAAGAACACATGATACATTGGCAGGGGTTTCAATCTATCCATGACCACGGATATTTGTTTTGTTTGACATTTGACATTTCGGTCCCCATGAGAGGTAATTTGAAGAAAAATCCATTTTTCGTACTTACTTCTATCAATCATGTTCAGGTAGTGTTAAAACAAAGAACAGATTTAATGAATGCTGTTAGACTTGTATGGCAAAAGAAGATGGGTGCATAATTTGAGGAAAATTAGAATCTGTATCGCAAGGGAAAGACATTATTCCTACATTATGAAGTCGCATCTGTGTGACACAAGTACACCCTTTCAAAATTGGGTGTTTTGTGTGATGGATGTGGTAGGTGTGGGGATGTGTGTGATGGATGTGGTATGGGTGGTGATGTGGGTGGTGGATGTGGTGGGGGTGCGGATGTGTGATGGATGTGGTAGGGGTGGGGATGTGTGTGATGGATGTGGTAGGGGTGTGATGTGTGTGATGGATGTGGTAGGGGTGTGATATAAGTGAAGGATGTGGTAGGGGTGGGGATGTGTGTGATGGATGTGGTAGGGGTGTGATATGTGTGATGGATGTGGTAGGGGTGGGGATGTGTGTGATGGATGTGGTAGGGGTGGGGATGTGTGTGATGGATGTGGTAGGGGTGTGATATGTGTGATGGATGTGGTAGGGGTGTGATGGATGTGGTAGGGGTGGGGATGTGTGTGATGGATGTGGTAGGGGTGGGGATGTGTGTGATGGATGTGGTAGGGGCGTGATGTGTGTGATGGATGTGGTAGGGGCGTGATGTGTGTGATGGGTGGGGATGTGTGATGGATGTGGTAGGGGTGGGGATGTGTGTGATGGATGTGGTAGGGGTGGGGATGTGTGTGATGGATGTGGTAGGGGTGTGATGTGTGTGATGGGTGGGGATATGTGTGATGGATGTGGTGGGGGTGGGGATGTGTGTGATGGATGTGGTAGGGGTGGGGATGTGTGTGATGGATGTGGTAGGGGTGGGGATGTGTGTGATGGATGTGGTAGGGGTGGGGATGTGTGTGATGGGTGGGGATATGTGTGATGGATGTGGTGGGGGTGGGGATGTGTGTGATGGATGTGGTAGGGGTGGGGATGTGTGTGATGGATGTGGTAGGGGTGTGATGTGTGTGATGGATGTGGTAGGGGTGGGGATGTGTGTGATGGATGTGGTAGGGGTGTGATGTGTGTGATGGATGTGGTGGGGGTCGGGATGTGTGTGATGGATGTGGTAGGGGTGGGGATGTGTGTGATGGATGTGGTAGGGGTGGGGATGTGTGTGATGGATGTGGTAGGGGTGTGATGTGTGTGATGGATGTGGTAGGGGTGTGATATGTGTGATGGATGTGGTAGGTGTGGGGATGTGTGTGATGGATGTGGTAGGGGTGTGATATGTGTGATGGATGTGGTAGGGGTGGGGATGTGTGTGATGGATGTGGTAGGGGTGTGATGTGTGTGATGGGTGGGGATATGTGTGATGGATGTGGTAGGGGTGGTGATGTGTGTGATGGATGTGGTAGGGGTGGGGATGTGTGTGATGGATGTGGTAGGGGTGGGGATGTGTGTGATGGATGTGGTAGGGGTGGGGATGTGTGTGATGGATGTGGTAGGGGTGTGATGTGTGTGATGGGTGGGGATATGTGTGATGGATGTGGTGGGGGTGGGGATGTGTGTGATGGATGTGGTAGGGGTGGGGATGTGTGTGATGGATGTGGTAGGGGTGTGATGTGTGTGATGGATGTGGTAGGGGTGGGGATGTGTGTGATGGATGTGGTAGGGGTGTGATGTGTGTGATGGATGTGGTGGGGGTCGGGATGTGTGTGATGGATGTGGTAGGGGTGGGGATGTGTGTGATGGATGTGGTAGGGGTGGGGATATGTGTGATGGATGTGGTAGGGGTGTGATGTGTGTGATGGATGTGGTAGGGGTGTGATATGTGTGATGGATGTGGTAGGTGTGGGGATGTGTGTGATGGATGTGGTAGGGGTGTGATATGTGTGATGGATGTGGTAGGGGTGGGGATGTGTGTGATGGATGTGGTAGGGGTGTGATGTGTGTGATGGGTGGGGATATGTGTGATGGATGTGGTAGGGGTGGTGATGTGTGTGATGGATGTGGTAGGGGTGGGGATGTGTGTGATGGATGTGGTAGGGGTGGGGATGTGTGTGATGGATGTGGTAGGGGTGTGATGTGTGTGATGGGTGGGGATGTGTGTGATGGATGTGGTAGGGGTGGGGATGTGTGTGATGGATGTGGTAGGGGTGTGATGTGTGTGATGGGTGGGGATATGTGTGATGGATGTGGTAGGGGTGGGGATGTGTGTGATGGATGTGGTAGGGGCGTGATGTGTGTGATGGGTGGGGATATGTGTGATGGATGTGGTAGGGGTGGGGATGTGTGTGATGGATGTGGTAGGGGTGTGATGTGTGTGATGGGTGGGGATGTGTGTGATGGATGTGGTAGGGGTGTGATGTGTGTGATGGGTGGGGATGTGTGTGATGGATGTGGTAGGGGTGTGATGTGTGTGATGGGTGGGGATGTGTGATGGATGTGGTAGGGGTGGGGATGTGTGTGATGGATGTGGTAGGGGTGGGGATGTGTGTGATGGATGTGGTAGGGGTGGGGATATGTGTGATGGATGTGGTAGGGGTGTGATGTGTGTGATGGATGTGGTAGGGGTGTGATATGTGTGATGGATGTGGTAGGTGTGGGGATGTGTGTGATGGATGTGGTAGGGGTGTGATATGTGTGATGGATGTGGTAGGGGTGGGGATGTGTGTGATGGATGTGGTAGGGGTGTGATGTGTGTGATGGGTGGGGATATGTGTGATGGATGTGGTAGGGGTGGTGATGTGTGTGATGGATGTGGTAGGGGTGGGGATGTGTGTGATGGATGTGGTAGGGGTGGGGATGTGTGTGATGGATGTGGTAGGGGTGGGGATGTGTGTGATGGATGTGGTAGGGGTGTGATGTGTGTGATGGGTGGGGATATGTGTGATGGATGTGGTGGGGGTGGGGATGTGTGTGATGGATGTGGTAGGGGTGGGGATGTGTGTGATGGATGTGGTAGGGGTGTGATGTGTGTGATGGATGTGGTAGGGGTGGGGATGTGTGTGATGGATGTGGTAGGGGTGTGATGTGTGTGATGGATGTGGTGGGGGTCGGGATGTGTGTGATGGATGTGGTAGGGGTGGGGATGTGTGTGATGGATGTGGTAGGGGTGGGGATATGTGTGATGGATGTGGTAGGGGTGTGATGTGTGTGATGGATGTGGTAGGGGTGTGATATGTGTGATGGATGTGGTAGGTGTGGGGATGTGTGTGATGGATGTGGTAGGGGTGTGATATGTGTGATGGATGTGGTAGGGGTGGGGATGTGTGTGATGGATGTGGTAGGGGTGTGATGTGTGTGATGGGTGGGGATATGTGTGATGGATGTGGTAGGGGTGGTGATGTGTGTGATGGATGTGGTAGGGGTGGGGATGTGTGTGATGGATGTGGTAGGGGTGGGGATGTGTGTGATGGATGTGGTAGGGGTGTGATGTGTGTGATGGGTGGGGATGTGTGTGATGGATGTGGTAGGGGTGGGGATGTGTGTGATGGATGTGGTAGGGGTGTGATGTGTGTGATGGGTGGGGATATGTGTGATGGATGTGGTAGGGGTGGGGATATGTGTGATGGATGTGGTAGGGGTGTGATGTGTGTGATGGGTAGGGATGTGTGTGATGGATGTGGTAGGGGTAGGGATGTGTGTGATGGATGTGGTAGGGGCGTGATGTGTGTGATGGGTGGGGATATGTGTGATGGATGTGGTAGGGGTGGGGATGTGTGTGATGGATGTGGTAGGGGTGTGATGTGTGTGATGGGTGGGGATGTGTGTGATGGATGTGGTAGGGGTGTGATGTGTGTGATGGGTGGGGATGTGTGTGATGGATGTGGTAGGGGTGTGATGTGTGTGATGGGTGGGGATGTGTGATGGATGTGGTAGGGGTGGGGATGTGTGTGATGGATGTGGTAGGGGCGTGATGTGTGTGATGGATGTGGTAGGGGTGTGATGTGTGTGATGGGTGGGGATATGTGTGATGGATGTGGTAGGGGTGGGGATGTGTGTGATGGATGTGGTAGGGGTAGGGATGTGTGTGATGGATGTGGTAGGGGTGTGATGTGTGTGATGGGTGTGGTAAGGGTGGGGATATGTGTGATGGATGTGGTAGGGGTGGGGATATGTGTGATGGATGTGGTATGGGTGGGGATATGTGTGATGGAAGTGGTAGGGGTGGGGATATGTGTGATGGATGTGGTGGGGGTGGGGATGTGTGTGATGGGTGTGGTAGGGGTGGGGATGTGTGTGATGGATGTGGTAGGGGTGGGGATATGTGTGATGGATGTGGTAGGGGTGGGGATGTGTGTGATGGATGTGGTAGGGGTGGGGATATGTGTGATGGATGTGGTAGGGGTGGGGATGTGTGTGATGGATGTGGTAGGGGTGGGGATGTGTGTGATGGATGTGGTAGGGGTGGGATGTGTGTGATGGATGTGGTAGGGGTGTGATGTGTGTGATGGGTGGGGATATGTGTGATGGATGTGGTAGGGGTGGGGATGTGTGTGATGGATGTGGTAGGGGTAGGGATGTGTGTGATGGATGTGGTAGGGGTGGGGATGTTTGTGATGGATGTGGTAGAGGTGTGATGTGTGTGATGGGTGGGGATATGTGTGATGGATGTGGTAGGGGTGGGGATGTGTGTGATGGATGTGGTAGGGGTGGGGATGTGTGTGATGGATGTGGTAGGGATGTGATATGTGTGATGGATGTGGTAGGGGTGGGGATGTGTGTGATGGATGTGGTAGGGGTGGGGATGTGTGTGATGGATGTGGTAGGGGTGGGAATGTTCGTGGTCGGTGTGGCTAAGTTTGGTGGTGGACGGATGTGGTAGGGGTGGGGCTGTGTGTGGTGGTTGATGGGTGTGGTGGGGCTGTGTGTGGTAGGGTGGGGCTGTGGGTGGTGGTTGATGTGTGTGGTAGGGGGGGCTGTGGGTGGTGGTTGATGGATGGGGTAGGGGGGCTGTGGGTGGTGGTTGATGGATGTGGTAGGGGGGCTGTGGGTGGTGGTTGATGGGTGTGGTAGGGTGGGGTTGCGGGTGGTGGTTGATGTGTGTGGTAGGGGGGGGGCTGTGGGTGGTGGTTGATGGATGTGGTAGGGGGGGCTGTGGGTGGTGGTTGATGGGTGTGGTAGGTGGGGCTGTGGGTGATACTAGTGGTTGATGAATGGTGTTAGAAAGTGTTAGTTAACTTTGGATTGATGGATATGGAGGAATAGATAATGTCCAATGGTGGTGATACTATATATTTAGTATACATTAAGAAATAAGATGTTCGAACACACTCCTTAAAGCGTAAACAAATGACAGCACAATATCTAATACAATTTTGTGATAGGATCTGTAATGCTTCATGGAGTATTAACACTTATATGTTAACAAACCTGCCCGCCACCCCCATCTCCCTCCAATTCCGAAACCCAACAATTCCAAAATGCTGCAGCCGCCCTTTATCATGGGCATTAATCCTTCTGAACGTTACCACACAGCTTACCGTTTGCATACACTATATTTCAGCCAAGAATGTACAATATCAAGAAAAACTATTATTGAACGGCTGCAGGATTCAATTTTAAATAGTGCCGTTAAAAACTTTCCCGATAAAGTATTATCTATGGTCACGTTGTTGCATTACTCAGTAAACAAACTGACCGAAAGTTACCTTGATGGAAATGCTTGAATCATTCAGGGCCCACCGTACAAACTAATGATTGGTAGGCACAATGAACGAGCATCACTACGCCCCTGTTGTAGGACGAATAGATCTAGGATCACATTCCCCCGTAATGGCAATAACCTTAAACCTTTCACGCTTGTTAATGTAGAAAATCCATTCTTTAACGCAAAATAACATTCGTATCGTTTCACTTTATATCTATCAGTCTGCCTTTCGACTTAGGTGACACGGAAGCCGACAGGGGGCGTCGTCTGTGAGTGTAATGGTCACCTCACCTCGCGACCCCAACTCCTGATCGTTATCAGGTAAATTGGAAAGATGGTTGCGAGTTCCGATTTCTCTCTGCGCCTAATTTTCTGAAAATAGTGCGACCTTTTCACGCCTTCTGTCATGTACTGTGATAGCAGACGGACCAACTCTACCAGCAGACGACAATTCACAGAGAGGCCAATCGGAAGCGTTCACCAGCACTTCCGGTCATTGTGGTTAATACAGAAAGTGGGAACTGGCGTGATGGCGAAGGTTTCGTTCTGGTCTCAATCAGAAAATAATTGGTAACGGGGATCGAACCCAATGTGGGTCAAGTGAAAGATTCATTAACTTCTAAAAATTGTCCTTATTGGTTTTCCACTCTGTTCCACGGAGAAACGCGCAGCACTGGAAGTGTTTTCTGGTATTTGGAAGAGCAAAGCGCGATGGTTATGAGCCAAATTTGGGTGAAGAGATCGATTTTCTCCCCGTAGAATCAGGAGAGCCGTGGCACTGCTCCTCAAATAGGAATGGGTAAGTGTGCAGCCTGCCTCAGCCACCATGCTAGGGCAATACATCCAAACAAATTAAGGAGGCCACTTGTCACAAAGATCAATAGCGAGTCCCACAACACCGTGTAGTGAGCTCCCCAAAACACTAAACATGCTGTTCCAGAGGCATCAGGTGGGTGGATGCTGTGAAATGACATAAAGCGATGCGTGGAGTTTTTAACAAAATAATAAAACTGACATTTCTTTTTCTAATTACCAATCTTTGTATTTTGTGGCTGAAATATGACACTAAGGTACTTTCCTTCTATCTCGTTCTGCTTGTACGTAACTGTGTGAGTGAGTGAGTGAGTGAGTGAGTGAGTGAGTGAGTGAGTCATTCTGTCAGTCAGTCACAGTCATTATGTCAGTCATTCTGTCAGTCAGTCAGTCAGTCAGTCAGTGACAGTCATTCTGTCAGTCAGTCAGTCAGTCAGTCAGTCAGTCAGTGACAGTCATTATGTCAGTCAGTCAGTCATTCTGTCAGTCAGTCAGTCAGTCAGTGACAGTCATTATGTCAGTCAGTCAGTCAGTCATTCTGTCAGTCAGTCAGTCAGTCAGTCAGTGACAGTCATTATGTCAGTCAGTCAGTCAGTCATTCTGTCAGTCAGTCAGTCATTCTGTCAGTCAGTCAGTCATTCTGTCAGTCAGTCAGTCAGCCACAGTCATTATGTCAGTCAGTCAGTCAGTCATTTTGTCAGTCAGTCGGTCAGCCAGCCAGCCAGTTGTTCGCGTGCTTGTTGTAACACTAGTTCTGAAGCCAAGGGGGCCACGGGTGACTGATCGTCTTAGTGATAATACCATTGTCCACTTCCTGTATAAGAGAAATACTACTGGTCTTAGAGCAACAACACATTTTAAACACAAAGATTTTAAACCTCGGCGGGATGCATACCTGCCTCCTCTTGATTTGTAGTCCATCATGCTACCACCTGAACTATGGTGTCAAGTTTCCAAGTCACCATTGGTTTGGTTAAGGCGTACACTTTGATGTTAATATTGGACCAAGTTCTGATTTGCACATCTTATTTCAATATGTATATCTTATCCTTACTCGGCTTTCAACAACCAAGTCCCCAAGCCTGACCATCAGATCCCGTTAGTCGCCTCTTACGACAAGAACAGGTTGCTGGGGATCAATTCCAATCCGAGACCTGTACTCTTGAAAATAATACCAATAATATCCTTTTAAACACAAGCCGGGACAAACAGTAAAAGTAAATACCAAATAATATGTGCCCATATTGCAAGCCTTCCACAAAACAAGACTAGGTGAGGTGAGGTGAAATGGGCTTTAACGTCGCGTCCAAGAATATTGCACTTATATAGCGACGTGCATGTACGTGTGTGTGTTTGTGTGGCTGCTTGTACTAGTCCGGACTGATGCCGATTTATAGTGCTAGCCCACACAGTATACTGACTCCGAGCCGACCAGTCCTTGCTTTAGCCCTTTAATGCCGAGCGCCAGACAGGGCAGCAACAAGTACCATCTTTTAACGTCTTAAAGCGCGGGAGGGAATCGAACCCCGGACCTTCCGCTCTCCGGGCGGACGCTCTAAAACTAGACCACGGAGGCGTTCAAAACAAGACCAAATGTATCTAAACTGCCTACCATGGTCGGAAGCTATTGAAAGCCTTTGTCTCAAACACGGTAGCCCCGAAAAACGATATTATCGATAAGCCGCTCTTTCGATAATTCCGAGTTATCACTGAGAGGTAGTCTAGACTCTAACTGTATCAAACACTGATAAAACTCACAGTACACAGTTGTTCCCCTTAGCTGAAACGAGCCGCGGGTTCGAATCCCACATTGTCTCTGATCACGAACCTTGGTTTGTCTATACCAATCACTCTTGGTTTTTGTTTTACATAGCTGACACGCATTAATGTTTTCGTAATGGTGTCGAAAGCGGCGTTTATCGAAATAATACGTAAACTCTAGTTTTTCAATTTCAATTACATTTCTAAAGTGACTATTTTACACATTTCTTTTACACAGATGGGGTTCTGGATTGGCGCTTCACAAAACACTTAAAACATGAAATACTGTGAACAGATGTTGGCTCCAATACAGAAAACTAGACGTATGAATTTCTTTTAAATTCGTAATTTTCGAAATCCCAGTTCCTCAAAGAAAATGCCGGAGACATAGCTCAATATTGACGGAGGCAAGTCTGTAATTTTACAAGAAGCGTCCACATGCTATTCTGAATCCCTTGTCTCTGAACGACGTCATGTGTTTGCGCGCTGATCGTTGAGAACCCAACCCAGCTCTGCCAAAACCCAGGATCACAGAGTTTCATGCACGCATTGGATAAATACCGTGTAAGTGTGTGTCGATTGGACGAACTAACAGCAGGAGATTTATCAGCCATTGGTTCTAGCACAGATCCAATCCTTTAATTCTCGCCAATAACACCCCTCTTCAAAACTAAAACCAATATTTGTCGTTTGAAGCCTAACTGTACCCCAAGGATATTCAGCACTCGAAAACTACCCAAAAGCCGTCGACTAATTTTGCCGTAAGGGGGATTATTTTCGTAAGAAAAGGCATAATGAACAGAAAACTGGTCTTCCGCATCCGCGAGTCGGCGGGTTATCATTGGCAGATTCGAGAGATTGGTGCTGTTGGCCAGCGAGATGGTTTGCATAGCGAAATCTCATTTTCTTCATCTACCGTTCGGAGATATGAAAGGGCAGTTGTGCGTCTTACTCCGTTAGAAGTGGGGGATATTGCTGCTCGTGTGAGCTTTTGATTTTTATCGACCTGCCAACCGTCCCATTCAGTGGCGCCATTTACGTTTCGGGGAAATCGAAGAGAAATTTCTAAAATTGTCCAAAATATAAAACTCATTGTCCATACTGATGGGACGGCCATTTTAGACGGAAACCTGGTTCCGGTCAAAATCGATCGCGTTAATTTAGTATCATTATTCTGGGGTTTTTTTCGTCACTTATGTTCAACGGTCTGGTTAAGGTCCACACAGGACTGGACTATCGCTTTAGATATTCTTTATCTGACCAGTTATCCCATTAACGTCTGCAGAGCAAATCTGTTTACAATACATAAGGAGTAATAACGATATGATAGGTGGCCTTTTGAGTTATGTATGGCGTCTCATGATATGTTCCCTGACTAGATGCATCAAAACATGGGATTGTATTACTTGCCTTGAAAATTATGTCATACAAGATGGTAAGTAAATACTCAGAGGCAACCAAGGGTTTGGGAGGGGGTGATTTTGTATCGAGATTAGATATTTTTCAGTATATAGCTATAAAACTAGATACTTTTCTTATTTAAACCTGAGCCTCACTGTTTTAAACGAAAAACGACCTGCAACAATGTAATTTTCGAAGCAAGCAGTCTGGGTTTTTTCAACAGTCTCAAGCATAAATATTTTTGTCTAGAATTATCGGGAACAACTTCCTTTTTGCGATAAAATCCAATTTCTGTGTTCCCCGTGGTGCTATTGCTGAGTGTGGCCTTCAAAAAAACAAACAATTCCAAATATAGAAGACTTAGTGATCGTTCAAATTTATAGATGGCTAACAGAAAATTATTTATGATGATATGGAGTGATTGAGTGAGTGTGGTTTTACGCCGCTTCTTAGCAATATTCCTGCAGTACCACAGAGGGGGCCACCACATTGTACTCACGTAAGGACCAGCAACCGTTTTAACCAGGCCTCCGCATTTAATTTGTAATGGTGTCAATCCGATTGTCACACCTCAAATTGTCTTTCTCTTTCAAACTGATGTACGTCTCAAACAAGGAACATATGCCGAGATTTTACCATGACACTCATAAGGAAAACACGAATTGCTTTGCAAATGTGAATTTTAAATTTGTTTAAATTTCCATATTTAATAATGATAATATTTAGAAATCCTACAAGGTCGATTTTTATCACATCTTCGTCAAAACGAATGAGAGGCGTGATGATCGTCTGAAATTAAATTGTAATCTTTGGAAACGCGCGTGATTAAAAGATACAGCCCATTTAAATACTGCATCACAGTTTTGTGTCGAGTGAAGTGTTGTGTCTGCTGTCTGTGATGCATGATTCAGTGAGGCTACCAGTAGCTATAGTTACTTTTTGTGACTAATTCTTTTTTTTATACGGAGGATAGAATTATTATTTTTCTTCTAAATACTTGTAAAAATCCACATCCTTACCAAAAACATGCCGATATCCCAAATTCGTGAAATACCAGTTATTTTATATTACAAATATTTGTTTTAAAATGTTTTTCTTTCTTCATTTCAGACAGTTATTTCTTGACAAGTATTTTATCATCTCACTGTGATAATCTTTTCATAATGTTTACCAAATTTAATCAATTTGAGAAATTTAAATACAATTACGAAGAACAAATTATGCACTTTAGTGTCGTAACCCTATTTTTTAATACAAGTAAATATTGGCACTAAATGATACAACCATGAACCTATCTAGTCAAGGGGCTAAACCAAATTATTGTTCCAATGTTGATAAAAGCATTAAATTCGGCATACTGACACAGTCATCCATACTGAATAGTTTTTGGATAGATACAACCTTGAAATATATTTGTAACTTCCGGTAGCCAGTTCAAGCCAATATGGCCGCCAAATCACTTTCCCGGCAATGTAAAAATTAGTGAAACGTTTAATCTTATTCACACCTGTGAGATGTTACATATCAAATGAAAGGTCTTTTCATACCCTGACTGGAAATACGTTTATGGTTTACATTTTTAGATGGAGGAAAAAGAAAATGTCAAAAAAGACCAAATATATTATGGAGACAGACCATGTTATTCATTCAATCAGATTGATGTTTAGGTAGCACAGGTTAAAGACTACCTTTCAGAACATTTGCATCTGCAAAGTGGCGTGCAGTCCAAATGAGCCTTAATACATTTACAAGTAATGCATACTGGTTTATAATGATAAAAGGCATTCACATGCAAAGTTTGCTGCTTTTATCCACCGTGTTACAGTGATGGCAAAATCTGGCGTTAAGCCACATCACTAATATACCATGTGGCGTTATTAAAAAAATAACGGCTACCATGTGCCCTGCAAGTAATGTGAAATACACATTAGTACACAACCCAGTATAACGCATTACAACCGTGTGGAAAACACGATACTCCGGATATGAACAATTCAAGGAAACCTTTTACATAAGTTTGTTGTATACTGAATTCGTTATTCACATCGATACAATTCTTATTCATCTCTGGGGATGAAAAGTGTTTGTTTGTTGTTGGTTAACGCCGCACTCAGCAATAGTTCAACTGTATGACGGCAGTCTGTAAATAATCAAGTCTTGAGCGGACAATCCAGTGATTGACATCATGAGCATCGATCTACGCAATTGGAATACGACATGCATCAGTCAAGTCAGCGATGCCGTTGGTAGCCTTATACGACAAGCATGGGTTGCTGAAGACCCGGATGTTCACAGGTTGGATGGGAATTGACGTCGTAATATAAAGAATTTGTTATTCAAGTGAATATAAATCTTATCCATCTTTGTTTAGGATGATAAATGACGGTGTTATAACCATTGTCCGTTATTCACATGGCACTTACACAAATGCATTAATTATTTTTTCTTGGGATTATAATTGCCTTCGTCATGGTTGATATTTTGCAATATCTTACTTTCCTAATTTCAGTATTGGCTCGAAGTTTTGTGGAACATCCAAACTATACCAAGTTATCCATAGTTCGAACAAAGCGGAGTGTCGGAATCATTCACAGAGTCGGTATCACATAAGTGTCGGTAAGGGTTCCGTAGGGACGAAAAAGAATCTTCGTTTAAAGGAAGCAAGGAATTAAGAGACTTCGAGTAAACGAGATTTCACTGTTCTCGTGTTTATGTTACCGTTTTGTGTCATTTGATTGTCAGCATTAACTGCTTGATTCAAAGATAACCATTGTTCGTTAAGCTGATGTTGTTAGTATCCTCTCCTCTTTGTAACGACTTCCATGAATTCTTGCTATCAACCTCTATATGTATATAATGCCGGGAAAGAGAAAGTATACACTTGCATTTGACCAAAACATTACAAACGTCATCAAAACGTTTTTAGGCTGTAAACAGTCGCCAAATACTGTAAACTTAAGGTCAAAAACACAACTATGATACCCGTATCAAATACATCAACATTTAATAACCATTCTTGTTTGTTTCATTTCAGCCACCATCAGACTAGGGTATATACTTTCTCTTCTTTTCCCCATCAGTTTATATCTTTTTTTAAACGTTGTTTGCCAAACATAGACATATTAATCATATTTCGTCTGTGTTGTGCATGGGCTTGAATCGGAAAGAGGCCTAATCAATAGTATATACCATTATTAGCCAACCCATGGTAAAGGAAGTAAAACGCTACCAGAGCCCAGATCTCAAAACATCGAGCGATGCTGGGGCGCTTTTCACAACTCTCGACACGGAGACATCAAACAAGCCTTAACATCATTTGTGACGTCATTTTATAGTCTCGTAAAATTACGAAACTGCTCTCGCGAGAGTTGAGATCTATTTCGTGATTTCACTGACTCGGCAAGCAGATGGGATCGCTGTCGATGAATGTTTCAGGTACACGGGCATGAAAATAGTTGAAATCGATCTTGTCGGAACACCCTGATATTATCCATCGAGATTAAAACAATAGCACTTGTAGGCCCTTCCACAGAAGTTAGAAGGGGAAGCGTGTGCAAAATATGTTCTTTTTTCTAAATCAAGGGTCTTGTTGTTCTCCGAGTGCCATTTAGGAGGAGGGTACTTGACTTCGACTATGCGGTGGCGACGTCTTTGTAATGACTGAAGAGGCGCTCTGGAAACCAGTTTCTGTTCTGTGGTACTTCAAATAGGTACACCTCGATTTGGTTGTTAATTGTAAAACAAAATAGCAAGTACCCATTGCTTGTGTTGATAATAATATATTGTAACATTAACAAGCTATATTACATTATTAAATTTACCCCAAATTTGAAAACCAAAACCAAATGACATCGTTAAGTTATGTGAGTGAGTGAGTGAGTGAGTTGGGTTTAACGCCGTTTTTAACAGTATTCCAGTTATATCGCGGCGTGTCAGCTTAATGTGGGAGGAAAGCCCCAAGTGATGCAGGCCTCAGACGTTTACCACTTCGGTGAAACCCACGAGCACGGGTATGGTGCTGACAAACCTAGAAACATAATCGGGGCGAACCGGAATTCGAACCCACAATCATAGGTTTCTGGCGTACCCAAGGGACGCAACTCTGCTGAAGCGAATTGCGGCGCCTTAGACGACTGGGCCACCCGTGTCCCCATTCGATTGGATGCACAATGAATTTGATCTTCCATCATAATGTCCTTATAAGCGTTCTTGTGCTTATCCTAATTATACAGCCTCTATGATATATAGAAAGAATTTAGATATACACCCGAAATTCTCATATTCATCTTTCTGAATATAATGCCGTCAGTTGCCATGACACAAAAAGAGAATAAAATACAAAAACATTAAAATTTAAATAATGCGATTCAGTGCTTCCATGCTTTTAAAAATTTTGCACTTGGTGAACTTTTACTGCTGTCATGACTAACATCCTTCCACGTCCACAGAGCGGTATTATCGCCCAACCCTTCACAAACGCCTTTCTTTCAAAGACACGGGCGTCCTTAATCAGGAAACTCGTCACTTTCTGTGACTTACCTTTTTGGGCGCTTCATCAATTGGAATTGTCTTTTTATTTCAAATCTTTCTTTTCCTGAAAAGACACTTTTCCTGTTTGCACCGACTCCGACAATCACCAACAGAGAATATTTCTAAACATTTAATGCTGTGCATCCATTTTGGGGATTTTCTCATAAGTAAATCTGAATTTTATTGATTTCTGTATTCAACTGTTACGATCAATACGACATCTCATGAAATGGCCACCATTTCATCTCCAAATATAGAAATGTCTAAAAACTAGTGTACGAGTCTCGAGAGAGATTCTTTAATTACCAGCACGCGTAGATGCAGCGCTTATCCTGAGCCAGTATTCTGAGAAGCTGGTATTGGATGTTATGACACAACGAGCTACGGACAGACTGCTACTTAATGCTTTAAGTCGTAGCAGGGCGGTAGGGTGGCCTAGTGGTGAAAGCGTTGACTCCTTCACCAAATACCCTGGTTCGATTCCCACAAGGGTAGAATGCAAGGAGACATGATATGGCTCCTGGAATATCAATTATTGTGGTTTCACCCCAAACGCACACACTTTAAAGGTAACCAAGCGCTGCTTAATCCAACAACGGCGATCCTCTCACGTTAGTGTACTGTTTTTAGAGTGTGTTTTTTCTACCATTCAGTTCAATGCGTTCAATCAAGGTGTTGTTGTGGTAGTTATAACACTGGCGTCAAGTGCAAAAGGGAGTTCTACTTGTGACGAATTGAGGTCACGTGTTACTTTAGATCTTCCAGCCTTTGGGTATAGCTCGATAGCTTGCTTGAAGACCAAGACGGTGTACTGATGGTGGAAGTGGTGAAGAAGAGAGTGTTACTGAAGTAACAATCGAGTCTGGGCCAGAGACACCAGTGATTGAAAATGTGAGCACCGGGAGACACATGGTCATCCCAACCACTGATCCCCAAGTTTAGTCAACTCTTACGGCGTGTATTGGGTACTGAGAGTCGGTTCTATTCAGGGGTAACCACATCTTCTCGAGGCAAGGGAGTTAACTGACTGCAAAAGTCCAGTTTCCACCCTTGCCGAACTAGGCTGGAATTCCGGAGTTACATTTTGGCTGGATTAACGAGTCTATGCATGGTCCAATCAAAATCGCGAAACGAAAATCCGGCTCGTGTACAACATGGATTTCATCGTGCAGATTTCCGTCAACTGCAGGATTTGCATAGCATGTGTACCGTCAACAGGGCGTGGACAGATATGTTCAAAATCATTTCATGTTTTTAATCAAGGTGCTTAAATGACTTGATGCACTTCGCGAGGTAAGACCCGTTTTGTTTCATAATTTAGATCTTGATTATCACTCAGATGGTCTTGACTGGGCGCCGCCATTTTCTTTGAAGCAAATACAAGTGATATGAGAGGTGGATTCTGATTGGTCAATAGCAGGGACGAAGAAGGGACATAACTCGTAATAGCCACGAATTTCCAGCCTAGTTCGGCAAGGGTGAAACTGGACTTTTGTAGTCAGTTAACTCCCCTTACCTTGAACTGAAACCAACAGGTATGCATCGCTGAAACACAAGGGTATGTGGTGACACGTCAACCTGGGTACAGATCACAAATCAGGTGAAATTAAGAAACGTTGGGCGTTGAGAATAGAGTCTTGGGAGATTTCTATGTCATTGATACAGACTGAAGCACATGTTCGATGTGGTGTCTCCGAATGTAAGTGAATTATATAATATATAACTGTTCATCCTGCAGCGAATGGGTACCCGGTAGGGTGAGATGGTAATGCTACTGTTAATCTTCTAGGCTCAGGCAGCTTGAGCTGTATACTCACCAGGGAGTCGAGAATGAAAATCGAGTACATATTGACCTATTGAACGGTGAGTGAGTGAGTGAGTGAGTGAGTGAGTGTGAGTGAGTGAGTGAGTGAGTGAGTGGGGTTTGAACAATAGTTCAGCCCCTTTAACGTGGATATAATCTGTGTCAACGTGATAATGACGGCTGAATAAGCTCAGATTGAAGAGGGAAAAAAAGTCTCAAATTCTGTGGTAGGTCAAAAACAAACAAGTACAACAAACAAGCACAACAAACAAGTACAACAAACAAGTACAACAAACATAGATATAGCAATCATTCAGGTCCAGTCCAGCAAGTAGGTGTGCCTTTCTCGCGGATGTACGCACAGGTGCTGTCAGATAACCAGATTGCCTAACAGTATTGATAACATATATTAGCACCTAAAAAAGACATAAAGAGACAATGGCGTCACCTGGACACGGGGTGTATAGCGGCGATTACCGATATGGCCCAGGGGAATATTTGATGGCATATGTTAACTGATGAATTGCCGTGTTGGACAATGGCAGAATGTACAGCTGTTCCGCGAACAGATTACACCACGTGACATGGTCAAGATTCCCTGAACGATATGTACCTCAACATGAAAGTGTAGAAGTGGGAATTCCATTGTGACGTTAGGTCACGTGTTCCTTTGAGTCTTCAGACTTACGGTCTCGGGCGATGACTTCCTCCAATAGTTCTGCACCTTTTTGATCCAAAAAATAATTTTAAAAGAAATCTCACTACCTATGTAAGAGATTAGCATTAGAAAAATCATTAATTATGTGATACAATATTTCATAGACTATATGTCGGTCTGCCTATTTAGTATCCAGGAGATCTTTCTGCGGACGTAATACAACCCATCGTCTTGTTATGATCCACAAGTATGTTCAAGTGGAAAGGGGAAGGAGGTCAGGGGTAGCCTAGTGGTTAAAGTCCACCCGAATCCCAGGTTCGATTCCCCACATGGGTTAAATGTGTGACTCCCATTTCTGGTGTCCCCCGCCGTGATGTCGCTGGAATATTGCCCAAGGCGGCAAAAAGCACAACACATACACTCCTGTACATAAAAATGTCTAATATAACAAATATATGTGTTATATGTCATAGGTTCCTGCGTTCGTTGTAACCTAAGTGAAATTTACGATAATAAACAAGGCCCATCGATTAGCTGTATAAAAAAATGCACAACTATAAACACAGTTTTATGTCTTTGAGAGACAGACAAGCAACACATTGGTGCTTTGTACAGTACAACGCATGTGCCATTGGGCTATTATCATTAATGTCGAAGAATTCAAGACCGGGTTTTTGTAATGGGATAAAACGGTGATTCCTTGTATGCTGCGACCTGATAGGGAGTGTGAAAGTAGGCACCGAAGCGATGTTTATCGTCAGAAAAATGAGCCATAATTCCACAAGCAATTCCTTAAAATCAATGGATGGTAACGTTATGAAAAATAGCTAAATAATATGGAATTGCCAATATGAGAAGCACGTGTTGCGTCATCACCTCCGTGAGAGGTTTATCGGCAGTTATGTGCACGTGGTGATTTACAGCACCCAATTTGCGAGAAGCTAAGCTCATATTTTAATGCCTTGCCTCGCTCGTTCCACTTAATTTACAAACGTATTAAGGGAGGTAATCAGTGCCAGTGCCAGTGGTTGAAGCCGTCCATTACACGTAGCCTCGTCAGGGGCTGCAACACGGGTTAATCTGGTTAGCATATCAACAGGTGTATAACGACATCCATAGGCCACCTTACAACCGGCTAAATGGTCGATATTTGGCCAGAAATCTTGGCCCAAGAGATGCGTGCCAATTATTCCTCTCTGCTATGGCAGTTTGAGCATATTTGCCTTGTAAAGGTCATTTAGAATTGCTTGGACAGAGGACAGAGGACTGGACATTCGATTGGTGAGACGTAGGGACGTGATGTCCAGGGGGCAGCCCAGCGTCTCACGTGCCCTCCGCTGGTCAGTTTGGACATCAGCGTTGCCAGGAGGTCTCTTGGGCCACGATCCTGCTAGACGTCTGTTTGATGAATTTCAGTGGTTAAGCCGACTTAACGGACTTATTGTAGAGGTACCGTCAGGGTGGTAATTAGGTGTCGTTTTCATACGGTCGTCTACTTATGCGTGGCCATGGCAGGATATTATTGTTGGTTGTCGGTCAAAATGTAATATGCTGGATCGAGCGAACTCAAATATGATTGAATAAATCTGGACTTGACATATGAGCTGATGTGATTATTCTCGGGATTAGAGAATTCAGTGAATACCTGCATTGCCATATGGTTCTGGGTATTGTGTTGGCTTCAGTGGTGAGTGAAGGGGTCAGTGAACCAGCGATGTTGAGGTAGAAGGCGAATTTAACTCACGAATGAACTCATGCACGAACATGTTCACAGGGGTGGTTATTTGGGTCGGTGGGGGGTGGGGAGCAGGGAGGATGGGGGGGATGGGGGAAGGGGGGGGGGGGGGGGGGGGGAAGAGCTGTCCAGGTTAGCCAAGTCACTGGCTAGACTGACAAGAAGTCGCAATTCACTGTGAAAGCTTTGTCTCCTCGTCATGCAAGCACCGTGGGTTCGAATCCCAGATTAGCCCTGATTATGTTTCTAGGTTTGTCAGCACCATACCCATGTTCGTGAGTTTTACAGAAGTGATAAACGTCTAAGACTTGCATCACTTCGTCCTTTCCTTCTTTACCGTGATAGAACTGAAATAATTTTCAATTCACTCCCATATTTCCAAACTCACGAACTACATCACTCAATCTTTCACTCACTCTAATCCCGGTTGAACAATAGTTTAAAAAAAACCGAATTTGTAAATGATGAAAAATATATATTATTAATTAAATGTAATGTAATAATATAGATACAGTTCAACACCCACGTCCTACACCGGTTTAGTACTGGTCTTCAGCAACCCATGCTTGCCGTAAAAGACAACTATGCTTGCCGTAAAGAGGCAAAAAAGATGGAAAACAGCGGCGTAAAACTACAAGTTAAATAAAAAAGGTCTCAGTTGTGAGAATGGTAATTTAAAAAATATAACCACACCCGCAAATCTGAAAGCACATATAAATTTATATCTCCCACATCACTCACTCGCCTTTTAGGGCGGTCGGGTAGCCTGGTGGTTAAAGCGTTCGCTCGTCACGCTGAAGACCCGGGTTCGATTCCTGACATGGGTACAATGTGTGAAGCCGATTTCTGGTGTCCCCCGCCGTGATATTGCTGGAATATTGCTAAAAGCGGCGTAAAACCAAATTCACTCACTCACTCGCCTTTTAGGGCGGTCGGGTAGCCTAGTGGTTAAAGCCTTCGCTCGTCACCCCGAAGACCGGCTACCCTACACTAGGCTACCCGACCGCCCCAAAAGGCGAGTGAGTGATGTGGGAGATATATATGTGCTTTCAGATCAACGGATGATATTGTATTTTTTTAAATGATTATTCTCACAGGTTGTAAAATGCCGACTCGCCGTCGGCTAAAAACGGCGGTATTCATCAACACTCCGAATTCCAGGTGGTTCCGTTGGCAATGAGGATGCGCCAACAGACTCAGTTCCACCGGTAAATCATCACGTTAATGGTGAACTCAATTACAGATCGGGGTTCTCCTCTGAAAATAGCACTGTCCCTATAAACAACTATTTAGCAGCCAGAGATAATGAGAATAACCGAAGTAGGTCAAGTTCAGACAGTTCAAACTTCGGGGTGGACAGATAATCCCTCTGAATATGTATTATTGTTAACTGGGAATTGTTTAAAATAAAACTGGCACATAAGAGTTAGTTAACCTTCAAAATAACTAAAATACCTTTATTTCATGATATTGTTGTGGTTCAGAGTTTTTGTCAGCATCTGTACAACCTGTCACCCCTACAATGGAAGATGCCATGTTTATTTCCAAGAAGTAGTTTTATTGATTAAAGCAATGCAATATGTCCAACAGGTTTTGACTAAATACAACACATATTTGTCTAGGGTTATTTGATTACCTCTTTTTTTTTAAAACGATGTATTTTGTAACCATTGTTTGGAACCAATAAACATTAGTAGTAATTAATCTTGATCTGGAGTTAATTTTGTTCCGTTTTACACCGTACGTGACCATTTATCGGAATATTCTAAGATAGATCATTGATAGGGTTTCAAAAGAGTATCGTCTTTAAACCACAGACAGGTTGAAAAGCTCGGTTTCAATTTAAACTAAGGTAATTAATCAATAGTTTTAAATAATTTGATATCCGGAAATCTATTTGGAACCGACGGTGAACCTGAAGAATCAGGACTTCAACCAAAGCATGGTAGAGTGGAGGGTCTACTCTATGATTGCCAACGTAGTGCGGTGTCTGTGTAGATTCAATTCTAACACCGTTATCAAACAAATGGCTCATCGATACAACTGTAATAAAAGAGTTAATCATCCTTACTATCTTGTCAGCAGTTGCGTACCTAGTGCAACACAATCTATTCTAAACGCCACTGAGATATCTTGAATAGCCATGTCAACTTTGAAACGTTACAGTTATACCCCACATTGTTCACAGAATCTGACAACCCGACAACGTCTATAAGGCCAGTTATGGACCTGACTGTCTGGTGGTATTAACTAACCCTTTATAGTCTATTAGCACAATATCCACAAAAGTCGGGCGTGGCGCTATTCAATTACAACCCAGACGGACCACCAGTCTTTCGTCTGTAATTAGATCCTGAGACAGTACGTGTTTCGGCGGGTCAAAGTGGCAGATTAACATACAGTTATGGCAATAAATTGCCTCTTAGTGCAAGTATTAATATTCGTTGCATTAGGACATCCGTGGTCGTACGTGAGTAGCTAACATGAACTAAAGGTATTTATCTCATCATGTTAATTGAACAGTATGTTTACCCGAGGTCAACACGACGCTTTCATCACCTTTCTGAGAGTACATCATTGAGTTTGTGGTTTTCCTCACAGTTCTACTGTTCTACACGTACAATTCTTTCACTTTCCAAACGTAATGACCCTCCCCTCATGCTTGTCCTATTCTTGGGTGACCCTCCCTGAAAAGACAAAATCCAAAAGAAAATGATATTTTATTATAAAATGTCCTTTTTTCATGACCCTTCCCAAATATGTGTATTCTTTTTATGACCCTGCCCTAGTGACTGTCATACTTTTGGGTGACCCTCCCCGATTCCATCTGACCCTCCTGCTCCACCCCCTCCCCCTACAATAAATGACGTGAAGATAGTTCACTGTACCACAAGTTCATGCGGACAGTTATTTCATTTTGTGTTTTTTTTAGTTATTTCACTATTCAGTTGTTCTATATGTACAGTTATTTTACTATTCCACTGTTCCACGGGTACAGTTATTTTACTATTCCACTGTTCTATGAAAACAGTTATTTTACTATTCCACTGTTCTACGGGTACAGTTATTTTACTATTCCACTGTTCTACGGGTACAGTTATTTTACTATTCCACTGTTCCACGGGTACAGTTATTTTACTATTCCACAGTTCCACGGGTACAGTTATTTTACTATTCATCTGTTCTGTGAGCAAAGTTATTTTACTATTCCACTGTTCCAAGGGTACAGATATTTTACTGTTCCACTGTTCTGTGAGCACAGTTATTTCACTATTTCACTGTTCTGTAACCACAGTTATTTTACTATTCCACTGTTCTGTGAGCACAGTTATTTTACTATTCCATTGTTCTGTGAGCACAGTTATTTTACTATTCCACTGTTCCACGGGTACAGTTATTTTACTATTCCACTGTTCTGTGAAAACAGTTATTTTTCTATTCCACTGTTCCGTGTGCGCAGTTATTTTATTATTCCACTGTTCCGTGTTTACAGTTTTTTTACTATTCTACTGTTCCACGGGTAGGATTATTTTACTTCTGCATATATCCATGGGTGCAGTTATTTCACAGTGTAATGGTATTTTTACTATGACAGGACGACCACCACAGCCCAGTCTCCTCCTAAGGTAAAACTACCACAGAAACTTCCTGAGGCCACCAGATATATAACGTACATGTGCAAGCCAATTTGTCATTGTACCGCTAGCACGTAAGGCAATAATCTAATATTTACCCAATACCACAACTCATCACATAACATAACTATAACGGTGATAATTATAATATTATTATCAATTCCGTCCTGGTTAGAGCTCCAAAGATATGCCAAAATCAGTTTGAAAATCAAGCTCACAGACAACGAGGTGTACAATGGGTTTTGATTATCTGTACAAGTGCAACACATTATCTTACCCAATGTATCGACTTCGTGTTATGCGGCTTGAGTGAGTGTGTATTGTTTTACGCCGCTTTTAGCAATATTCCAGCAATATCACGGCGGGGGACACCAGAAATGGGCTTCACACATTGTACCCATGTGGGGAATCGAACCCGGGTTCTCAGCGTGACGAGCGAACGCTTTTACCACAAGGCTACCCTATCGCCCCAAAACGGCTTGAAAAAAATAAGGAATCCGCAGTCACAATGAAGCATCCCCGTGAAGATTGGTTTCAGCAACATATGCTTGTTCTAATGTGTGCAGTCCAAGCTGGATGTGTTTTATTTATTTAGGATATGAACTCAGGTAGATGAAATCAGGTAGAAGAACTCAAGTAGATGAACTCAGGTAGATGAACTCAGGTAGATGAACTCAGGTAGATGAACTCAAGTAGATGAACTCAGGTAGATGAACACAAAAATGATAATGGCAGTACACAATACAGTGGTAGGACAATATTTAATGGCAATATATGATATTATGGTTGTGGTCAGTATCAAATACACAAATACATTGGTGATAACAAAAGTCAGTGTGAATAATATATATTCACCAAGCGGCGACGCCGGCCAAACTTCCGAGACGGGCCCAGGCAGGGAATTAGGTCTGATGAGTGATCCTCACACGTAAACCTAGGACACATGTAGATGAACTCAGGTAGATGAACTCAGATAGATGAACTCAGGTAGATGAACTCAGATAGATGAACTCAAGCAGATGAACTCAAATAGATGAACTCAGGTAGATGAACTCAGGTAGATGAACTCAGGTAGATGAACTCATGTAGATGAACACAAGGATATGAACTCAAATAGATGAACTCAGGTAGATGAACTCATGTAGATGAACTCAGGTAGATGAACTCATGTAGATGAACACAAGGATATGAACTCAGGTAGATGAAATCAGGTAGAAGAACTCAAGTAGATGAACTCAGGTAGATGAACTCAAGTAGATGAACTCAGGTAGATGAACACAAGCATATGAACTCAGGTAGATGAACTCAGGTAGATGAACTCATAAAGATGAACTCATAAAGATGAACTCAGGTAGATGCACTCAAGTAGATTGAGTCCCAAGACAACAACATGCATGAAAACCCCCAATACCCAGGGAACGTTCAATCTATATTTCATTGTTTGTATTTCGAGAAAAGCGGTAAACCCATACAAGGATATTGCACTGTTAAAGATTCTGGATGATAAAGTCACATGGGCTTAAAATACAACCACATTCGAATTAACGAAGTTTCACTTCAGTAAATAAGCTCAATGGACAATTCTAACTTATTTAAAAGATCACTGCTGACCCTGGCCAGGTTGATATATGACGGAGATGAAGTCAGCCCAAGCTAGTCCTCGGCTAATGATGAGGCTACCAGTATCTGTGCGGAGCTTCCCGTGGGTGCCGGACACCTACGGCCTTGCTGCAATCACTGTCTCGTCGTTTCATCACCATCGCTCCACGACCAGACAGAAAGACCACAACCCATCACCATAGAACATCTCCACAATCCACTGCAAATAGCTCTGCAGTTCCCAACATGTCGAGGGGAGTCTGGCTTGGTGTTTAATCTCATGCAGAGGTCACTAGTGGACACAGCCAAGGCGGAAACTCGCTGCATTGTATGGCAAGCGAAAGATGGGGCACCTGTCGCGGAAATTTCTGGATTCTCGCGTGTTTACCATGCAAATGTGGATGTCACTTTTGATGTTGATAACAACTTCTGATGTATTGCCTAGCTTCTTACACTGTTTTCAAGCCGGATCAAAACTGCAGGTTTTTCTTACTTATTTGCAACTTCTACAATGCCAATCAAACAGTTTTGGTTGCGATAAATTGAAATGCTGGACATCATACGTCACACTCCATGATCGAGGTTGGGTGGGGATTATGATAGGGTGGTCTTTTGTAAAGGGTAGGGCTTATGGAAGAGGGCGTGGTCGGGGAGGGGTTGGACTATGTGTGGGGGTGGCTGGGTGTTGAAGAAGGAACCGAGGGGCGTTAACGGCAACCAGACATATACAGGAAGAAACATAATGAAGAGGTCAGACGAATTGATCAAACTCCATATGCTCCCCATCCCGTGACGTGTCCCAATAAGAGACAAGTAATGGGTACAACCGAGAGGCCAGAGGTCTTAACGCCAGGATGTTCCGCTGACAGACAGGGACAGATCCAGCCTTAAGCCTACAAAGACCGGTGCGCTGAGAAATTGGGTTAGTTAGAAACCGTATCTGTCCCACATAAATCCGTGGCTAAAGAAGAATTAGGTCTTCTGATGAAGGAAGGGCACGGGAAGCCTAGTCGTCTAAGGCGCCGCGCTTCGCTGTGCAGAGTTGCGTCCCTTTGGCACGCCAGAAACCTATGATTGTAGGTTTGAATCCCGGTTCGCCCCAATTATGTTTCTCGGTTTGTCAGCACCATACCCGTGCTCGTGGGTTTCTCACCGAAGTGGTTAACGTCTGAGACCTGCATCACTTCGGGCTTTCCTCCCACATTAAGCTGACACGCCGCGATAAAACTGGAATCCTGTTAAAAGCGGCGTTAGACTCACTCACTCACTCACTCACTCACTCTGCTGACAGACCGTGACAGATCCAGCCTTAAGCCTACAAAGAACTGTGGGCTGAGAAATTGGGTTAGCTAGAAACCGTATCTGTCCAATCTGATGAAATGAAGGAAGAGTGAGTGAGTGAGTATGTATGTACGTGTGGTGACACGTGGTCCTGTGTACAGCACACAGATCACACATCAGGTCAAGTTAAGGAACGTTGGTGGCGGAAAGTAGGTGGATGGGTGACCGTGTTCGGCAACTTGACCCCTGAGAGTTTCTTGGGCGTCGGTCCTGCCCCACACTGAAGAACTTGTAACATGTGTTGTCTCCTTGGGCAAGTGACTTTCTTCACCCAGCAGTGAATTGGTACCTGGTAGGATGAGCTGGTGACTGTCAACCTTCTAGCGCCTCAAAGGCAAGCGTTGCATACTCCCCAAGGAGCTGAGAATGAAAATCGAGTGTACATTGATCCGTTGACCTGGGGTGATAGTTATAACAAGTTTTAGCATTCTTTTGGGTATGGATTGGGTGCATTGTAAATATGCACATCATCATCATCATCATCATCATCATCATCATCATCATCATCTATCGAGAGGGTGTGCGTGATCCTGGCAGAGTCAGGCTTGTTAGGCTCATCATCAGCTCAGGGCCCTTGTCCCCTCTACGCGCAGCCCAGACAGCGCTGCCCAGTCGAACCTTTTGGAGAAAGTGAAGACTCTCCAACACTGCAGCCTTCAGCATTACCCAGATTGTCAGAAGGGCCGTATTCCTCGCAGCAAACCCGGGTACTCTCCCAGTGTCAGTCAACAGATTGGGAGGTACCAAACCTAAGGCACCTAGAACAATGGGGAGTCGGACAACTTTTTTTTTTTGGATGAAAGCGTGACATTTCGAAAGCGAGTTCTGCATGTTTGCCATGTTTTTCCTAAAGCTTGTCAATCACATTAGTGTCAAAAGGGACAGAAAATTCAATAGTATAAATGATTTCAATGGATTTATCACAAAGGACAAGATCAGGTTGTTGGCCTGGATACGTCTGAGGCCGTATACGAGCCTATTCCAAAAAAAAATATATTTATCGTTTTCCATAACGCCCGATTCTGGGTCGTTCCATGGATGGACCTCTGTGTCAAAACCACAAGCATGGCGAAGACGGTAACACAATTATAGAAAGCAGAAAGCCTTCGGTTTCAGCTTTCAGGCCAGCCGACTTCATCCACGCGAAGACTCTGCAGGGTTGCTGATCCTCTCAACACACTGCACACTGAGACTGGGCCGACTTCGCTTGGTTGATACTCATTTCTGTACCGTCCAGCAGTACAGAACCATCAACAAAATCAACACCGACATTGAGATTATGTCCCACATCCTTGGCTCGTTTTAGAAAACTGTGGAATGCCTTGTTTTCATCCCGAGTCTTGACATGCTTCACAAGAGGTCCATCAGACAAATAAATGTGTGCAGAAGTGCACAAAATAATTCTATCATGAAGAGCCCCAAAGTTAAGCAAACCACGTCCTCCCATAATGATTGGTAAATATAAGCGATTGAGGGGAGAGCGAGGGTGGTAGGATCTATTGTCTGACATGATTCTTCGTGTGAGGATGTCAGTACCCTGAATTTCTTGTTTCGTCCAATCAACAAGACCAAAAGAATATGAAAGGACGGGTACAGCATAAGTATTTGTGGCTTTAACTTTATTGCGAGCATTCAGCTCTGAACTCTTGATTTTCTTAAGTCCACATTTGTACTCTGCCCGAAGTTTTTCTGGAGTTTGTCCCTAATCTGCATCCCTAAGTACGGATAGGCCTGACCTTCCACGAGATGGTCAATAACTCCTCCTCCAAGTAAACTGACTGATCCTCCCTCTTCTACCTTGCCACGTTTCAGATGAAGAATGTTCCATTTGTCGAGTCCAAAGGACAAGCCGATATCATTGGAAAAGGACTCGACAAGGAGAATCTGTTTTTTGAGTGTGGATCCTCCATTGGCAATAAGTTCAAGGTCATCCATGTAAAGGAGGTGAATAAATTATTATTATTATTATTATTATGATGATGATGATGATGATGATGATTTATTTAATTTATTTATTTATTTTTATATTTTTTATATTGTTACCAATCATATAAAACGGCCATGTAAAGAAAACAATAGTTGAACCTAAAATATGAAAAACGTAATTGGTCCTAAGCATACCTTGAAAGTGACAGTTAAATTGATGTTGATATAAAGTCAAAGGATGTTAGCTTAAATTCATGTGGGTCACGACACCGAAACTCGGTTATCTTAATTTTATATTTGGTTCCTCTGACGTCAAGAAAATAAACATCTGATGTACACAGAAAACGTTGAGAACGTAAACCAAACAGTGTGTTGCGTCTGTTCAAGATAATCAGATACGATAAGAATTACTTTTTTGTCATAATGGATGGCAAGAATAGTCTCCCTCAGTATTCGAATTTGCAGGACGCCACCGTTCCTTGTTCTGTGTGCTGCTTCAACAACATGGCAACAAAGCGAACACGGCAGGTGAAACAACTGCAACACACCTGCACACTCCTTTTTCTACCTTTAATTTGCGTTCCTCCTAAATAGTTGGCGTCGTGCTAGTTTAGTAGGTGGTCTGTTCCATTATACGATGGTTGAGCTTAAGGGTTTTGTTTGAAAACTTACATTCAGAGATCCCCACAGTTGTTGCACTTGGGATGCTTAAGTCATTTACATTTCCAAAAATACAATTGTGTCATTACACAAACTAGAAACTATCTGTTTCAATTGCGAGTGAACTTACCACAAAGTATTATTAAGCAAGGTCAGACTAGTAAAAGTCTCTTTGTGTTAAACCCCCACCTTCCGGAATTTATTGACGGGAACATCTATATATACCAATGAATATTACTCGGGAGTCGTGATATATTTATTTCTGGACATTATCGCTGGGGAACGTCCCGTCCGGATTAACGAGGTTCAACTGTTTGAAGAGTGACCTTTCAAGGGAGTTGTCCTGGATAGGACATGCCAAATATCTGAACGGTGACGTCATTACGAACATATTTTTATCTCTCTAATATCTCCCAAGGTTGCCGTTGTTCGATGTTTGGGTATATGGTAACTCTGGGGTTTCAAATCAGATTTAAATGTTTCATATAACTTATCTTAAGGGATTCAAATCAGTCTAAATGTTACATATGGGGTCACTGTAGTGTTTCAAAGCAATTTAAATGATACATATAGGGTAACTTTAGGGTTTCAAACAGTCAAAATGATACAAATAAAGTAACTGTAGGGTTTCAAATCAGTTTAAGTGTTACACATAAGGTAACTTTAGGGTTTCAAATCAGTTTAAGTGTTACAGAAAAGGTAACTCTAGGGTTTCAAATCAGTCTACATGTTACACTTAGGGTAACTCTAGGGTTTCAAATCAGTTTAAATGTTACACATAAGGTGACTCTAGTGTTTCAAAGCAGATTCACCTTACGGTTATGGTATTTGTATGGTCCCATCTCAGTTCCATGTAACGTTTAGGGTATATGGGTCGTTAAGTAGTTAAGTGCACACACAATATCACAGCAGCATAAAGTAATGAAGGATATGGAAGTTTACCATCTGGGTCACATGACATTCCGACACTGCGACTGGTAGGTGTTCAGCTTTATTAGCGTCACTTTCGTCTCGAGGCAGACATTGACGCCACTCTGAGCAGTGTTTACGCTACCTTCTAGTCTTATCAATTAAGGAACACACAAACACACTTTGTAGAATCCAACGAACAAGGGTAGGGCGCAGACATATCATAATCGGACCACAGCCAGGACTCAAACTCACGATCAGCAATCCACGGGATTTCAACCGCACCCCACAGGACTAACAGGTTTTGTTCTGATGATCTAACATCTCAAGACAAAGTTTTAGTGCAAGGATTGCCCTTGGTTGGGAACCTTTGATAAGTTGGTCATAACAGCTCCAATTGGACTCCCCCCACAAAGCACAACCCCTACACCCCTCCTACCACGAGGGGCGGTGGGGTAGCCTAGTGGTTAAAATGTCAGCTCGTCACGCCGAAGGCCCGGGTTCGATTCCCGACATGGGTACAATGTGGGAAGCCATGTTCTGGTGTCCCCCGCCGTGATACTGCTGGATTATTGCTAAAAGCGCCGTAAAACTAAACTCACTCACTCTTTCCACGATCAGACAATTTGTAAACTCATAAGTAAATATGTCTTTACAAGAATCTACTCCTGAATGTCAAGTAGTCTAATATTCATGTTTTCTTTATACTTCTTTGCAAGAAGAACCCATGATGGCAACCAACTAAAATATCAGCAACGTCACACAAAAATCATGTTTATGTGCTAAAAACCGCTCCAGGCATGATACGAGTCTAGACAGTAAAGACATATATCTCCTGTTGCGCTGAGGTCACAGCACTGTCATGGAAAGATGGTGGATAGCTTTGTGTGACCATTCGAATGAAAACAGACTACATATTTGATAAACTGTTAAACAATACAAGGCAGATTCCACAACATACATTAAGAATAAAGGACGTCTTGATTGTAACTGTCAGTGTTATTATCGGACGTGGATTGACTTAAAAGGTGAGGTGAGTTTAAATGAGTTTAAGGTCGCGTCCAAGATTATCGCACTTATATAGCGACGTGCATGCACATGTGTGTGTGTGGCTGCTTCTACCCACTGAGATACCATGCCACAGCTTAACGTGAAAAATCCAATCGGACACAGTACACTGACTCCGACCCGACCAGTCCTTGTTTTAGCCCCTTAATGCCGAGCGCCAGACAGGGTAATAACAGGTACCATCTTTTAACGTATTTTGGTATGACGCGGCCGGGGATCGTACCGGGACTTTCCGCTCTCCGGGCGGACGCTTTACCTCTGGACCACGGAGGCGGTCGCATGATGTCTAAAGGTGCAATGGAACGATGTGCAGTTGTTGATCATTCTTGTAAACTGTCAAGTGTTGTGTTTGTTTGTTGTTTTTACGCCCCACTGAACAATATTCTAGCTATATGACGGCGGTCTGTAAATAATCGTATCTGGACCAGACAATCCAGTGATTGACATCATGAACATCGATCTGGGCAATTAGGCTACGATGACATGCATCAACCAGGACAACGATCCTTACCACCCGATCTCTAAAGTCGCCTCTCACGACAAGCATGGGTTGCTGAAGATTAATTCTAAAACGGAATCTTCAAGGGCTTCTATGAAACAGACTGTAATTTTCTGCTGCGAGCTGACAATGGAAAATATCGTACATGACATTACATCCTTATGAAATCGAACAATGTAATCTGGGGGACCATAAGAGTAATACAACAGGCCCTTGTTAATCCGGAACCGCCTTTTCCCTAAAATTTGTGTATTCAAAATCTTTACGCTGAGGTATTTTGAGTAAGTATCATCCAGATAACCAAGGTTCATGTATATATAATCGAGGCGTCTGTCACATAAAAAAATCATTCAAAATTAAACCGCCTGAATCAGAACTCCTATAGACTGGAAATATATTCCAGACGATCCTTTTTGGATCAGGGATATTATTATAAGGACACTATTTGTTAATCCGGAAATTGGATAATCCGGACCATTTGGAAACGGCAGCGTCCGGAGTAATAGATAACAATGTATACGGCATGTACGAATCTACTTCACGTTGTGAGAAATAACAAGCTTCATCCCAACCATAGGTCATCAACAGCTAAGAACTCCTACCACCCCTTTTCAGATGTAACGTTAATGTAATTATGATACAAGAAAAATATCTCTGACTTTAAGCTACTTCCTCGTTTGGTGGAACAATCACAGCTATTCTGCACAGAGTAACACCACCACCCTCGGCCAGAGCGCCGCTTGAAAGCACGACGAAATTAGGTGCTTCGTGGATGATTTAGGGCACGCTGGGATAATTTTGGGCCATTTTGTAGCCCGGCTGCACGGTTGTCAACTAACGGAATGGCCATCTCGCATGCCGGACGAGATTTAGCGAGATAACGTATAGTATAGAGGGCGCTGGTCATGCTAACCCAAACTGTAGTATTACAATGTGATTGATCGGACAGAGGACTTCAAAGCCTACAGAAATGGTGGTGCCTTTATGAAGTGATTCTGGTTAAAATACCAACGTACGGCGGACTGGTTGACTGTATTTAGACGAACACATTAACTATCTATGCCTTGTAGTACTCTTGGAGGAATAAAGCGCATCACAGAATGGGGTCATCTGAGAGTCAGATTGGTTGTTTCGTGATTTTTCCCGTGACTATTTGTACAGACAGTTCGTGGCCATTTGACGTTTCTTCTTTTGAAAAACATATCTCATCTATTTGAGGGCAACATAAAAAAGGCACTTCAAACGTAGATGGTAATTGTTTCTGTCGAATCAAATACGAAGAGAGATGAACTTACGGGTTGTAGGTTAGACTTCGATTATTAGCCATTTCTGTACATTTCATTCATCTGATCCAAAGTTCTTTTATTTCCAAAACGGTTGGGCTAATATAATAATAGAAAAACTTTATCCGTTCAATTATTTGCGATAGTAATGTATAATTTCGAAATAGAATCTCACCTGTGATGCAAATATCTTATATTAAAGTATTTCATAAGAACTACACTCCACTAGCCAATATGGCTGATTCTGCGAAAGTGACCTTATCATCGACCTTCTTCCAACCAGGGAGAGTAATGTGGTCATATGTGACCATTATTAACAGTTGGTTTTTAGGAAAATATACATTTTCTCAGTAATCGTGGCTTAATCATATTTAGATTTATGTTCGATTCCTCAAATTGTATTACTTGCATACGTGTTAGTAAAACCCGTGAAGATCCGGGATAGAATAGGTCATCAGCAACCCATGCTTGCCGTAAAATACGACTAGCTTGTCGTAAGAGGCGACCAACGGGATCGGGTGGTCAGGCTCGCTGACTCGCTGATCCCAGTTGCGTGGATCGATGCTCATGACATCAAATACTGGATTGTCTGGTCCAGACTTGATTATTTACATAACGCCGTCATATAGCTGGAATATTGCTGAGTGCGGCGTTAAACAACAAACCAACCAGCCAACATGTCAGTAATAAAAAAAAAATTGTCGGTATGTCTAGATTTCCAGAATATGTAATTGATATAAATATGAGGTTGGTAATGGCAGAATGGTGCACATTTCAACCGTATTTGAGAGATTAATCTGAAATTCTATGTGCATGTCTAGACGAGTCACTGACTGCAAAGTATTACATGAAAAAGTTGTCCCTATATCCAGACAGAAAAATGTTTTGTCCCTAAAAAATGCGAGTCAGCTCTCGATGTAAATAGTAATGGTTGCTTGTGGGTGACTTTTATTTGTTGCACTCAGCAGTATAATATAAATACCTTGACGACCTGTAAATAAGTCTTCATGTAAATATGTGTCTTCCTGTAAATATGTGTCTTCCTGTAAATATACGTCTTCATGTAAATATATGTCTTCATGTAAATATGTGTCTCCCTGTAAATATATGTCTTCCTGTAAATATATGTCTTCCTGTAAATAAATCTATCTGTAATTATACGACTTCATGTAAATATATGTCTTCATGTAAATATGTGTCTTCATGTAAATATGTGTCTTCATGTAAATGTATGTCTTCATGTAAATATATGTCTTCATGTAAATATATATCTTCATGTAAATATATGTCTTCCTGTAAATGAACCGGGATACCCACAGACTGCTGGGTACCTGTTCAGACTCGGGATACCCATAGAGAGCTGGGTACCTGTTCAGACTGGGGATACCCACAGACTGCTGGGTACCTGTTCAGACTCGGGATACCCACAGAGAGCTGGGTACCTCTTCAGACTCGGGATACCCATAGAGAGCTGGGTACCTGTTCAGACTCGGGATTCCCACAGACTGCTGGGTACCTGTTCTGACCCGGGATACCCACAGACTGCTGGGTACCTGTTCTGACTCGGGATACCCACAGACTGCTGGGTACCTGTGCTGACCCGGGATACCCACAGACTGCTGGGTACCTGTTCAGACTTGGGATACCCACAGACTGCTGGGTACCTGTGCTGACCCGGGATACCCACAGACTGCTGGGTACCTGTTCAGACTTGGGATACCCACAGACTGCTGGGTACCTGTGCTGACCCGGGATACCCACAGACTGCTGGGTACCTGTTCAGACTTGGGATACCCACAGACTGCTGGGTACCTGTGCTGACCCGGGATACCCACAGACTGCTGGGTACTTGTTCAGACTCGGGATACCCACAGACAGTCAAATATGAAGACGACTCCACTGACTGATTCCAGTTGTATGTGTTCGATTCTCGCGTGTTTAGTTACACGATTGTCCTACTCTGTGAGACTTAAAGATAGCCGTGATATATCCTCCATTACCCTGACCGCGGCGCCAAGCGCTATTTATTACCTCACTCGCTCACGTTTGCTTAAACGAATTTTGTAGTATGCGTATGAAATGGATAATTTCCCCATAATTACATTTTGTGAAACCCATTCTCCACAAATTCCCCATTAAATTGTTTCAATATGACTCAAAAACACATAAAGCCCGACAATGCACTCAAATGAAGAAAAATCATCCAGGAAATAATAAATAAATCCTCATTCACTGTATCATAGGTGGAAGTGCAGGGATGCAGTGCGCGGGATGCGGGATGATTTATTTGCCAGCTAGTTTAAGGATCGGTGTGTTTGTGAGGGTCATCAACCACAGAATGTGCAAGCTTTACACTCCCATTGGGAAGGAAAAGTAAAAACTATATTTCGTTTTTTCTCTCCCCAGGGTGATGTGTAGTCAGTGACCATACGCTCAGTATACAGGATAGTTTTACTGGAAACAATGTGCATGGGTATATGGAATGGAAGAGGGGTACACAGACAGGAAGTTGGGTACACAGACAGGAAGAGGGGTATACAGACAGGAAGAAGGGTACACAGACAGGAAGAGGGGTGTACAGACAGGAAGAAGGGCATATAGACAGGAAGAAGGGTATACAGACAGGAAGAAGGGTATACAGACAGGAAGAGGGGTATACAGACAGGAAGAGGGGTACACAGACAGGAAGATGGTTATACAGACATGAAGAGGGGTATACAGACAGGAAGAGGGGTGTACAGACAGGAAGAGGGGTACACTGAGGGGTACACAGACAGGAAGAGAGTTATACAGACAGGAAGAGGGGTATATAGACAGGAAGAGGGGTATACAGACAGGAAGAGAGTTATACAGACAGGAAGAGGGGTATACAGACAGGAAGAGGGGTATACAGACAGGAAGAGGGGTACACAGACAGGAAGAAGGGTATACAGACAGGAAGAGGGGTACACTGAGGGGTACACAGACAGGAAGAGAGTTATACAGACAGGAAGAGGGGTATACAGACAGGAAGAAGGGTATAGAGACAGGAAGAGGGGTGTACAGATAGGCAGAAGGGTATATAGACAGGAAGAGAGGTATACAGACAGGAAGAGGGGTATACAGACAGGAAGAGGGGCATACAGACAGGAAGAGGGGTATACAGACAGGAAGGGGGGTGTACAGACAGGAAGAAGGGTATACAGACAGGAAAAGGGGTGCACAGACAAGAAGAGGGTTATAAAGACAGGAAGAGGGGTATACAGACAGGAAGAGGGGTATACAGACAGGAAGAAGGGTGTACAGACATGAAGAGGGGTGTACAGACAGGAAGAAGGGTATACAGACAGGAAGAAGGGTGTACAGACAGGAAGAAGGGTGTACAGACAGGAAGAAGGGTATACAGACAGGAAGTTGGGTACACAGACAGGAAGTTGGGTACACAGACAGGAAGAGGGGTATACAGACAGGAAGAGGGGTATACAGACAGGAAGAAGGGTATACAGACAGGAACAGGGGTGTACAGACATGAAGAAACGTATACAGACAAGAAGAAGGATATACAGACAGGAAAAGGGGTGCACAGACAAGAAGAGGGTTATAAAGACAGGAAGAGGGGTATACAGACAGGAAGAGGGGTATACAGACAGGAAGAAGGGTACACAGACAGGAAGAGGGGTATACAGACAGGAAGAGGGGAATACAGACAGGAAGAAGGGTATACAGACAGGAAGAAGGGTATACAGACAGGAAGAGGGGCATACAGACAGGAAGAGGGGTGTACAGACAGGAAGAGGGGTATACAGACAGGAAGAAGGGTATACAGACAGGAAGAAGGGTATATAGACAGGAAGAAGGGTACACAGACAGGAAGAAGGGTACACAGACAGGAAGAAGGGTACACAGACAGGAAGAAGGGTACACAGACAGGAAGAGGGGTGTACAGACAGGAAGAGGGGTATATAGACAGGAAGAGGGGTGTACAGACAGGAAGAAGGGTATACAGACAGGAAGAGGGGTATACAGACAGGAAGAAGGGTACACAGACAGGAAGAGGGGTGTACAGACAGGAAGAGGGGTATACAGACAGGAAGAGGGGTGTACAGACAGGAAGAGGGGTGTACAGACAGGAAGAGGGGTATACAGACAGGAAGAGGGGTATATAGACAGGAAGAGGGGTGTACAGACAGGAAGAGGGGTATATAGACAGGAAGAGGGGTATATAGACAGGAAGAGGGGTATATAGACAGGAAGAGGGGTATACAGACAGGAAGAGGGGTATATAGACAGGAAGAGGGGTGTACAGACAGGAAGAGGGGTGTACAGACAGGAAGAAGGGTATACAGACAGGAAGAGGGGTGTACAGACAGGAAGAGGGGTGTACAGACAGGAAGAAGGGTATACAGACAGGAAGAGGGGTATACAGACAGGAAGAGGGGTGTACAGACAGGAAGAGGGGTGTACAGACAGGAAGAGGGGTATACAGACAGGAAGAGGGGTGTACAGACAGGAAGAGGGGTTACAGACAGGAAGAGGGGTATACAGATAGGAAGAGGGGTTCACAGACAGGAAGAGGGTTATAAAGACAGGAAGAGGGGTGTACAGACAGGAAGAAGGGTATAAAGACAGGAAGAGGGGTACACAGACAGGAAGAGGGGTGTACAGACAGGAAGAGAGGTATACAGACAGGAAGAGGGGTGTACAGACAGGAAGAGGGGTGTACAGACAGGAAGAAGGGTATACAGACAGGAAGAGGGGTATACAGACAGGAAGAAGGGTATACAGACAGGAAGAGGGGTACACAGACAGGAAGAGGGGTACACAGACAGGAAGAGGGGTGTACAGACAGGAAGAGGGGTTCACAGACAGGAAGAGGGTTATAAAGACAGGAAGAGGGGTGTACAGACAGGAAGAAGGGTATACAGACAGGAAGAGGGGTATACAGACAGGAAGAGGGGTGTACAGACAGGAAGAGGGGTGTACAGACAGGAAGAAGGGTATACAGACAGGAAGAGGGGTATACAGACAGGAAGAAGGGTATACAGACAGGAAGAGGGGTATACAGACAGGAAGAAGGGTATACAGACAGGAAGAGGGGTACACAGACAGGAAGAGGGGTGTACAGACAGGAAGATGGTTATACAGACAGGAAGAAGGGTACACAGACAGGAAGAAGGGTATAGAGACAGGAAGAGGGGTGTACAGATAGGCAGAAGGGTATACAGACAGGAAGAGGGGTATACAGACAGGAAGAGGGGTACACAGACAGGAAGAGGGGTACACAGACAGGAAGAGGGGTTACAGACAGGAAGAGGGGTGTACAGACAGGAAGAGGGGTATACAGACAGGAAGAGGGGTACACAGACAGGAACAGGGGTACACAGACAGGAAGAGGGGTATACAGACAGGAAGAGGGGTATACAGACAGGAAGAAGGGTACACAGACAGGAAGAGGGGTATACAGACAGGAAGAGGGGTATACAGACAGGAAGAAGGGTACACAGACAGGAAGAGGGGTATACAGACAGGAAGAGGGGTATACAGACAGGAAGAGGGGTATACAGACAGGAAGAGGGGTATACAGACAGGAAGAGGGGTATACAGACAGGAAGAGGGGTATACAGACAGGAAGAAGGGTATAGAGACAGGAAGAGGGGTGTACAGATAGGCAGAAGGGTATACAGACAGGAACAGGGGTACACAGACAGGAAGAGGGGTACACAGACAGGAAGAAGGGTATACAGACAGGAAGAGGGGTATACAGACAGGAAGAAGGGTATATAGACAGGAAGAAGGGTACACAGACAGGAAGAGGGTTATACAGACAGGAAGAAGGGTATATAGACAGGAAGAAGGGTATATAGACAGGAAGAGGGGTATACAGACAGGAAGAGGGGTATACAGACAGGAAGAGGGGTTTACAGACAGGAAGAGGGGTATACAGACAGGAAGAGGGGTATACAGACAGGAAGAGGGGTATACAGACAGGAAGAAGGGTACACAGACAGGAAGAAGGGTACACAGACAGGAAGAGGGGTATACAGACAGGAAGAAGGGTACACAGACAGGAAGAGGGGTATACAGACAGGAAGAAGGGTATACAGACAGGAAGAAGGGTATACAGACAGGAAGAAGGGTATACAGACAGGAAGAAGGGTATACAGACAGGAAGAAGGGTATATAGACAGGAAGAGGGGTATACAGACAGGAAGAAGGGTACACAGACAGGAACAGGGGTACACAGACAGGAAGAGGGGTGTACAGACAGGAAGAGGGGTGTACAGACAGGAAGAAGGGTATACAGACAGGAAGAAGGGTATACAGACAGGAAGAGGGGTGTACAGACAGGAAGAGGGGTACACAGACAGGAAGAGGGGTATACAGACAGGAAGAAGGGTATACAGACAGGAAGAGGGGTTACAGACAGGAAGAGGGGTATACAGACAGGAAGAAGGGTATACAGACAGGAAGAAGGGTACACAGACAGGAAGAGGGGTACACAGACAGGAAGAGGGGTATACAGACAGGAAGAGGGGTGTACAGACAGGAAGAAGGGTATACAGACAGGAAGAAGGGTATACAGACAGGAAGAAGGGTATACAGACAGGAAGAGGGGTACACAGACAGGAAGAGGGGTACACAGACAGGAAGAAGGGTATACAGACAGGAAGAGGGGTATACAGACAGGAAGAAGGGTATACAGACAGGAAGAGGGGTACACAGACAGGAAGAGGGGTATACAGACAGGAAGAAGGGTATACAGACAGGAAGAGGGGTATACAGACAGGAAGAAGGGTACACAGACAGGAATAGGGGTGTGAAGACCGAAACATGGTTTGGCTGGGACGAGTCCGAATTTACTACCCGGGTACCCACCCCCATATTACCCGACCCTACCCGGGTGCCCACTGTAGGTCTCAAGAGATCGGTACTAAATGTCGGATTGGGCATTTTTTACCATAGCCCTGGCAAAACGTTTCAACATATATGTTCTAAACAATCTGGTCATGCATACACTGAAGTGGACTCATTATAACGTGTATATCATTATAATGCAAGTGCATGACAGTGCAAGATGTCACGTTCTTCGTCTTCTGAGACAGCATTCAATAAAGTAAAATATCCTTTTTTCATTTACAGTACTTAAACCTTTCCAACGTTTCGGAATGCCTATAGCATTATATCCACTTCGAATTTCAAGTCATGCCTCCTTCGTTCGTTACTTCTGCGTCATCTGTACATTCTTCTCTTTTACATTTACTTTTCAAAAGTAGAACTGGGTGCTAACGATGGACTATTTGTAAGTTTGGAATGCCGAATGTTTAAAATACCAATAAATCTTTGTTTGATGACATCAATAAACAGATACTGTTACCGATGTCTTGAGCAGTCCATACCTCGCTAAATTCATTCAAGAAAAACATATTTCTAATAATCTGATGTGTACAGTCCAATTTGCATGTGTTTTATTGCAGTGTGTGGCTCGAAGACCTGCTTGATTGCATGGAATCGGACCCGTGAAGATCCGGGGTGGAATAGGTCTTCAGCAACCCATACTTGCTGTAAAAGGCGACTGTGCTTGTATGAGGCGACTAACGGGATCGGGTGGTCAGGCTCGCTGACTTGGTTGATACATGTCATCGATACCAATTGCGGGGATCGATGTTCATGATATCAATCACTGGATTGTCTGATCCAGCCTCGATTATTTACAGACCGCCGTCATATAGCTGGAAAATTTCCGAGTGCGGTGTTAAACAACAAACACACACACACACAAAAACAAAACAACATGCAATCGTATTATGATGTCTATCACTGGATTGTCTGATCGGACTCGATTATAAACAAACCGCCAGCAGACAACTGAAACACAGCCGACTTTGGGGTCAAACAATAAACTACTCAACTATCATTCGACTTCTTCACAAATTACAATTACTTATCTTAAACTCCTAAAATAATATAATTTCCAAATTCGAAAAATTAAATTAATGTCCCACAATGTTCAATAGCCGGACCCATAAGCCGAATCGCACGCGTTGCGCGGTCAGTTTGAGCTCGCCGGATCTAGGAATATGTTGGGATTAGCTTCCCACACCTGTTCACAGAATTGAAGAATTTCACCTCCTGTTTACACCGTCATCAGCGGTGATGGGGCGTGGTGATATCGTCAGGCCGCTCATGCCGTCGCTGCCGAATCAACAGTTGCACTGTGAGGCCGCATCTATTTCCAGACAGGTTGATTGGGATTTTCAATCAACTTATCCGCTCTTAGCTACACGTGTCTAGGCTGATTCATATCATACCTTGGCGGGTTCAGGAGTTTAACTTGAAATTTGACTGCCAAATAGATCAATAGGGAAACCACTCTCGAGTAAACGGATTTAACGAAGGATCTTGTATTCAATTCATTCAAATTAAAACTGAACGGTTCTGTCTTTTTACTTCTGGGGTATATTTGGAATTTGGGCGTTGTTAGAGCGTGGTTGTATTTGAACCAGAGCACAAAAGGATTCGGGGATCGCGCGTGTGTATAATACGTTTAATGTGGACGTTGTGTTATGATTAATTGTTGCGTTATGTAAATTTTAGTTGCATAAAATATGAATAAAACGTTTGAGTTTAGAATTTCGTGAACGGATTGGAAAAAGAAGTTCTTGGCTGACCCACTTACTACAAGGTAGACTAGGCAACCTGATTGGCTCTTCTTGAATGATTTTTTGTTTGCTTTTTTTTTCGTGTGTTGAGAGTTTTTGCTCCACTTCGACCGAGAAAGCGAGGAATTGCCTTTGACTGATGGGTTTTGGTATGAATGCCAGGTTTTATAGAGAATTGTTGGCACCTCATTTTTTTCATTTGAACCATTTTAACTTTTTGAAGATACCGTCTTCTTAACACGTCTCTTTAACTACGCCCCACTATAACATTGGCACGGTTCTCATAGGGAATTCCACAGATGCCGGAATTGTAATTAAGATATGTATCTTTGCTTCTTTGTTGTGTAACACCCAGCTGTAGTTCTGCGATGTCACGGTGGCCTGTAAGTAATGGAAACAGACCAGACAAACCAGTGATTGACATTATGAGCGACGCCCTGCGCCGTTTGGGTTCCATGACACCCAATCAACCACGAGTCCAATTAGTCGTCTTTTACGACATGCATAGTTTACTGTGAATTTTTTTTGACACGGAATTCGCACGGGTTGTAAATCAGAGTGAGTGAGACTGGGTTGGTTTATTTATTTAAGAGCTGTTGACAGGCATTTTTAGTTTAATGGATCAAATTAGAGGTTTCAAATAAGCGAAATATTTTATATCCCCAAGTTACATTTAGACTGCAGGTGTTGATAAAGTGCCGGGCAGAAGAAAGTATACACTTGAAAATTTCATTTGAACAAAAAAATACAAACGTTATCAAAACGTTACTGGGCTGAATATAGTCACCGAAACACTGCAAACTTAAGGTCTAAACTGATGTTACCCTTATCAAATATCAAAACAACATCGAATAACTATTTTTTGTTGTTCATTTCAGACACCATCAAACATGAGTGTATACCTTTTTTGCCCGTCAGTGTATATCAATGTTTCTGCAACCTGAAATGTGTACCTACAATTGTTTGGATGCCGTCAGGAAAGGCGTGATAGCAAAAATAAGTTTAGTAGACCGTGGTTTTGAAGAGAAATACGTTCTGACAGCGGAATTTGATATATCAGACTATTTTTATACATATACTCAGACAGTATAGATCCAGAATTTGTGTGGTGGGGTGTTTTGGTGAGGTTATGTGGTGAAGTTATGTGGTGGGGTGTTTAGGTGAGGTTATGTGGTGGGGTGTTTTGGTGAGGTTATGTGGTGGGGTGTTTTTGTGAGGTTGTGTGGTGGGGTGTTTCGGTGAGGTTGTGTGGTGAGGTTATGTGGTGGGGTGTTTTGGTGAGGTTATGTGGTGAGGTTATGTGGTGGGGTGTTTTGGTGAGGTTATGTGGTGGGATGTTTTGGTGAGGTTGTGTGGTGGGGTGTTTTGGTGAGGCTGTGTGGTGGGGTGTTTTGATGAGGTTATGTGGTGGGGTGTTTTGGTAAGGTCATGTGGTTGGGTGTTTTGGTGAGGTTGTGTGGTGGGGTGTTTTGGTTAGGTTGTGTGGTGGGGTGTTTTGGTGAGGTTATGTGGTGGGGTGTTTTGGTCAGGTTGTGTGGTGGGGTGTTTCGGTCAGGTTGTGTGGTGGGGTGTTTTGGTCAGGTTATGTGGTGGGGTGTTTTGGCGGGGTTGTGTGGTGGGGTGTTTTGGTAAGGTCATGTGGTTGGGTGTTTTGGTAAGGTTGTGTGGTGAGGTTATGTGGTGGGGTGTTTTAGTGAGGTTATGTGGTGGGGTGTTTTGGTGAGGTGATGTGATGGGGTGTTTTGGTCAGGTTGTGTGGTGGGGTGTTTTAGTGTGGATGTGTGGTGGGGTGTTTTGATCAGGTTATGTGTGGGGGTGTTTTGGTGAGGTTATGTGGTGGGATGTTTTGGTGAGGTGATGTGATGGGGTGTTTTGGTGAGGTTGTGTGGTGAGGTTATGTGGTGGGGTGTTTTGGTGAGGTTATGTGGAGAGGTTGTGTGGTTGGGTGTTTTGGTGAGGTTACGTGGTTGGTCGTTTTGGTGAGGTTGTGTGGTGGGGTGTTTTGGTGAGGTTGGGTGGTGGGGTGTTTTGGTGAGGTTATGTGGTGGGGTGTTTTGGTCAGGTTGTGTGGTGGGGTGTTTCGGTCAGGTTGTGTGGTGGGGTGTTTTGGTCAGGTTATGTGGTGGGGTGTTTTGGCGGGGTTGTGTGGTGGGGTGTTTTGGTAAGGTCATGTGGTTGGGTGTTTTGGTAAGGTTGTGTGGTGAGGTTATGTGGTGGGGTGTTTTAGTGAGGTTATGTGGTGGGGTGTTTTGGTGAGGTGATGTGATGGGGTGTTTTGGTCAGGTTGTGTGGTGGGGTGTTTTAGTGTGGATGTGTGGTGGGGTGTTTTGATCAGGTTATGTGTGGGGGTGTTTTGGTGAGGTTATGTGGTGGGATGTTTTGGTGAGGTGATGTGATGGGGTGTTTTGGTGAGGTTGTGTGGTGAGGTTATGTGGTGGGGTGTTTTGGTGAGGTTATGTGGAGAGGTTGTGTGGTTGGGTGTTTTGGTGAGGTTACGTGGTTGGTCGTTTTGGTGAGGTTGTGTGGTGGGGTGTTTTGGTGAGGTTGGGTGGTGGGGTGTTTTGGTGAGGTTGGGTGGTGGGGTGTTTTGATCAGGTTATGTGTCGGGGTGTTTTGGTGAGGTTATGTGGTGGGGTGTTTTAGTGAGGATGTGTGGTGGGGTGTTTTGATCAGGTTATGTGGAGAGGTTGTGTGGTTGGGTGTTTTGGTGAGGTTACGTGGTTGGTCGTTTTGGTGAGGTTGTGTGGTGGGGTGTTTTGGTGAGGTTGGGTGGTGGGGTGTTTTGGTGAGGTTGGGTGGTGGGGTGTTTTGATCAGGTTATGTGTCGGGGTGTTTTGGTGAGGTTATGTGGTGGGGTGTTTTAGTGAGGATGTGTGGTGGGGTGTTTTGATCAGGTTATGTGTCGGGGTGTTTTGGTGAGGTTATGTGGTGGGGTGTTTTGGTGAGGTTATGTGGTGGGATGTTTTGGTGAGGTTATGTGGTGGGGTGTTTTGGTGAGGTTATGTGGTGGGGTGTTTTGGTGAGGTTGTGTGGTGGGGTGTCTGGTGAGATGTTTTGTAGGGCGGTCGGGTGCGGCGGCGGATTGAACTGGTGAGGCGGTTGGGTGGTATGGCGAGGCGGTTGGGTGGTATGGCGAGGCCGCCGGGTGAGGCGATTGGGTAGTCTGGCGAGGAGGCGGGGTGGTCCGGTGGTCTGGCAAGGCGGCCGGGTGGTCCGGTGGTCTGGCAAGGCGGCCGGGTGGTCTAATGGAACGAGTAATCTATTGAGTCAGCTTGTAACTAAAGCATCCAATCGTAACGCCAAAAACCCAATTTCGATTAGCGACGTGTGCAATTGCTATAACCCATCTCTCGTGTCCCTGTCGAGATAACTGTAACAGCACACCCGCAAAAATCAAACGAGTGATGGTTTTACGCCGTTTAGCTGCAACAAATTAACCGTATCCCTCCATCGGGCGACAGGCTGTGAGGCGCAGGGGTAACTAGAAGCAACCTCTCCCCCATTTCTGACATAATGTATACGAGAGGTTGAAGAAAGACTGCTGACGTTACATTTGTTCAGTGGAACATCTCGTGCTTGTGCCCTGCGTGACGTAAATCGGAGGAAAGAAGACACCTCCCGCTGATGGGAGGCAGATGTTCATCTGTAGCCGTTCCAACAACATTAATCCGGTTTAACAAATTTCCGGATTATCGAATATGATTTTACACGAAGTTATTCCTAAAAGTATTCGTCCGAAAATAGGATTTTTCGGATGAGGAATGAACAATCCTTTGTGCATAGAAACCCCGTTAATAGGGACGGTGATGTTCTAAGTAATATCGTCCGGATTAATAAATGTCCGGATTATCGAATATACTGGTTGCTAACACGAAGTGATTCCTAAAGTAATCTTTCGAAAATAGGATCTTCCGGATAACCAATGAAAAACATCTAATATATCGAAACCCCGTTAATCCGGATGGTGATATTGCCGATATTATCGTCTGGATTAACGAATCTTTAGTACGAAGTAATATTCTTATTCATATTTAGACATTTCTAAAAGTTATCGTCCGGAAATAGGGTTATCCGGATTAAAACAGTCCACTATTACGGGGTTTCACAGTATACAAGGTCTTCCTGCGCCAGAGATACAAACAGAACAATCTATTTCTATCCCGATTTAAAGGCCAATGAGATCGTGTTAATTTCGTTGAACAGGGGTGGACGTTTCCTCTTGTATGAGCTAAAAAAAGAAAATATATCCCTTTCTGTTGCTGGCCATGATAAGGGTCTTTTTTTAAATACTTTTCAGATAAACTGTGGATGTAATATATTGTGTTGGGCAGATAAGAAAGCCGCGACCGTGTCTCCACAGAAGGAACACGAGACGAGATTGTATGCGGTAGGCGAGATAGATCGCTAAGAGGCTTGTTTTATGTCTAAAAAAGATAAATATTCACCGTTATCTGTCGTTTTATCTGCTGAAGAGATAGGACGGAATACCGAGGTCCTAACGGTGGTTTCTCACCGATTCTTTTCATCAGAGGCCCGATCTTCTTACTTATGTGTTTGCCAAACAGTGTAAGGTTATCTTTATAGAATTCCATTCTTTCTTCCCGAAGCAAAGCAAAACATTGTTTTGTCAATTCGGTATTAAATTAAAGTGTTTTATAGCTTTTTACAATTATTTGGTAATAAATGGGGCTCCGTTTCTATAGACACCTTATCAAACGGACAAGGTCAGTAAAATATGTACTACTCACAAGAACTTAAAGAACAACTGATTTTTTCATACAACTAATAGTTAATCATCATGTTAATTATGTCATGACAGAGTAGGGTGTTCTTTAACATTTTGAGTAGTATACCTTTTTTTTTTTGCCTAGGCTAGAGACGCATGAGTTTGTTGAGAGTAAATGGATATTGGGTCAACAAGGTATTTCTCATTGGTGCCGTGTCATTAAGATAACTGGGATCCTGCGGACTGTGGCATACAAACTACATTTACTCATTATGTCATTGTATTTGCAACACAACGCCGCACTGCACAGCTTAGAATCGTGCACTACAACTTCACAGTATACAACATAACACCGCCCAGCACCGCACCGCACAACATCACGTTACACAAATATAACACCGCACCGCACAACATCACGCTACACAATATAACACCGCACCGCACAACATCACGCTACACAATATAACACCGCACCGCACCGCACCGCACCGCACCGCACCGCACGCTACACAATATAACACCACTGTGCACCAAACACAATATCACTCTACACAATATAACACCACACCGCACCAAACACATTATCACGCTACACAACACCGCCCCGCTCACCAAACACAATATCATGCTACACAACACCGCACCAAACACAATATCACGCTACACAACACCGCACCGCACCGCACCGCACCGCACCGCACCGCACCGCACCGCACCGCACCGAACCAAACACAATATCACGCTACATAACACCACACCGCACCACACCAAACACAATATCATGCTACACAACACCGCACCGCACCGCACCACATCGCAACAAATACAATATCACACTACACAACACCGCACCGCACCACACCAAACACAATATCACGCTACACAACACCGCACAGCACCGCACCGCACCAAACACAATATCACGCTACACAACACCGCACCGCACCGCACCAAACACAATATCAGGCTACACAACACTGCACCGCACCGCACCGCACCGCACCGCACCGCACCGCACCGCACCAAACACATTATCACGCTACACAACACCGCACCGCACCAAACACAATATCACGAAACACAACATAGCACCGCACCGCACAACCCAAAACAACACAACGGGATACGCCTCGTCCATGCACTGTACAGATTCTCGACCCTAGCCGAGGCCATGATCCTACGATCGGGGGTTCGAATCCAAGATTCAACCTTATAATTATCCTTGATTTGCGAGCACCACATCCGTGCGTACCTTTTGCGTACCTTCAACGTTCAGTTGATACACCAAGATATATACTGCCGGACAAAAGAAAGTATACATCCATGTTTGATGGTGGCTGAAGATAGTTCCAAACAAGAAATGGTTATTCGATGGTCGTGTATTTCATACGAGTGTGGTTTGGACCTTAACTTTGCAGTGTTTCAGCGACTGTTTTCAGCCTACAAAGTTTGATAACGTTTGTAATTTTTCAATCTCATTAAAATCAGACCTCAGTTCTCGCTACCGCTAAACAAAGATCTGAGGACATCCCATTAGGAGTCACGTCAGAACGACCTTTCATCCGACCAATCAGAGCATCGCTTACCAGATTATGAAAGTGACAGTCGGAATGTGATTTCTAATCATGCAACCTCGAAAACTTTAACTCCGAGCGATAGTTACGGTTTTAACGACTGAATCCATACAATCTAGACCATCTGTTAGCCATTCCAGAATGTTCTTTTGTTCAGGTTTCAAATTTGTAATCAAGAATTCGTCAAAATATGTTTCGAAGCGTAGTCGCCAATTTGAAATAAGTGCCGTAAAGCATGAGAAAGCTGCCTTCTGATTGGTCATTCCATTGGTCGGTCAAAGTTCGCGCAAGGTTGGCCTGACGTGACCCGTAATGGGATGTCCTCAGATCTTTGTTTAGCTGTAGCGGGAGCTAAGATCTGATTTTAATGAGATTGGTACTTTTTTGTTCAGATCCAACTTGCAAGTGTATACTTTCTTTTGTCCCTCAGTTTATGATGTTCAAAGCGACGTCAAACTCAATTCACTCACTCATACACATCGTTACGTCACACAACTCATCACGCCGCCATAGTGAAACATACATCATGAAATCTACACATCACAGCACCACATCACACCATATGAAGACACAACATGCCGTACATATATACTCAGTGGTGCTTGTAACGCACACGAGGAACAACATACCTTTCCCACGGCCTTTGCGGAACAATATATTATTCCCGTAGTTGTAGAGGAGGCCGTGGTAGTTCTTTCACGCAAGTGACGTTGCCGTTTGAACCTGTACTGTGCTCTTGAAGTGATACATGGTCGACCGGATCTGGAAAGGTCAGGCGTTGTCCCGTGTGTCTGATAACGGTTCCACGGTCTTGTAATGGTGCTTGGTGCTACGTGGCTACAGCTGAAGATGATTCTCCTGTTTGCAGTCGGCCGATGGCGTTGTTGTGTTGGCCTTCGTCAGTCGTGTCATGTTTTCGCTGTTCACTTGCTGTAAGATTGTGATGGTATGAAAATGAAAACCCAATGTTTTAGAGCCCTACAAGTGATGTTTCACGTGCATGTCGTGTTGGTGTGTTTCGGTGCCAGACTCTCACGTGTTTTTGCGATGTTTCAAGCTTTTCACCAAATTTCTGCAGTACCTCATTCTTTTAACACACATCCACCCCAATCCATACAGAAATGACCAATTCAGTTTTGGTTTACGTATGGATGTCGGCCACACTGTCATCATTTAACTGCTTTCATGGGTGTTTTTGGAGAGTATATCACAGCGAGCCTCCGTATAGACGTTTCCCCCAAATACCAAAGCTTAATCGACGTTGACGTCAAACACTTAGCGTAATCATACTAGAAACAAACATCAACTTCACGTGCAGGTGCAAAGACGAGCAACAGCCGACGCACGTGCAGATGGTGTGACGGTCCCCCCGATTCTATTTATAGTAGTCGCGGATTCTCATTTCCACATTCCATAGTCAGTATGGAAAACCGCGTTCTTCATTACCTTCGTCAACGCACGTGCATTTCTGTGACTCTTGCAACGCTAATAGATAACAGGCGTTTTGTTCTTAAGGGCAGCAATACTTACCTTTGATTAACGCGGTTAGATACATCAAAGGAACAAGAGACGATGGTTCTTGGATAGAGTTCCTTTGCGGATGGGGTTGTTTTTTTCTGACAACTGTCTTCCTCATTATCACAGTTGTGTGTGTTTACAAGTAATGGAGTAGGGAGAGATATTGTGCTAGGTGTTACACTCTGGTACATGGTAGCCTGTAAGCTGTCCGTAAAATGGTTTCTGTTTCAATCCTGGTTCGCTACCACTTACTGCCTGTTTTGTTTACAAATAAGGATTTACGTGATATACCCATTGCGGGGCTCTGGCTAAAACTGTCACAGATGTAATGGTTTTATGCCGCTTTGGCAACACTGCAGCTGTCACGGCGGGGGACGCAAGAAATAGGCTTTTCATATTGTATTCATGCTGGGAATCAAAAGCGGGCCTGCGGTGTGACAAGCTAACGCTTTAACCACTAGGCTACCCCATCGCGGCTGACTGTTACAGGGGTTATTGAGGACCTGCTTACGCTTACTTTTCTTTTCTTGTATTTCATTGTTTGTTTGTTTGTTTGTTTGTTTGTTTAACGCCGCACTCAGCTGTATGACGGAGGTCTGTAACTAATCGAGTCTGGACCAGACAATCCAGTGATTGATATCATGTGCATCAATCTACGCAGTTGGGATACGATGACATGCATCAACCAAGGCAGCGAGCCTGACCACCCGATCCCGTTAGTCGCCTTTTACGACAAGGATGGGTTGCTGGAGACCTATTCTAACACGGATCTTCACGGGTGTATCTCATTGAGTAATTCTTCATCATATTGAATAATGGAAGAGGACGCTATGGTGAATTAGTCGCCTAAAGCGCTGCGATTCGCTGTGCAGAGTTGTGTGCCTTGGGCCTCAACTCACTACATATGATATCCTGTATTTTATCCGGCAATAATGATTTGCAATTCTTTTAATCAAATTCAAAATCAAGCTGACACGCCGTGATATAACTGTACATACAGTTACAAGTGACGCCTCACTCACTCACTTATAGATAGATAAATTTCACATATGTCTACAATATGTTTATACCAATTTGCGGCGGTGGGGTGGTAAAAGCGTTTGCTCGTCACGCCGTAGATACAGGTTCGATTCTCTCATGGGTACAATGTGTGAAGCCCATTTCTGGTGTCCCCCGTCGTGATTTGCATAAATAGTGCTAAAAACGGCATAAAACCATACTCACTTATTCACTTATACCGATATAAATGCTGATACATGAGTTAGGCTGGAACGCAAGAACTGGCAGCCTGGTTCCCTGGGTATGCTGCGCTGGCGCAGTGTAGCGCTAGCGCAGCATACCCAGGGAACCAGGCTGAAGAACTGGCTTCACACACTGTACCCATGTGGGGATTCGAACCCTTGTCTTCTATATGACAAGGTAAGGCATTAACTACTCGGCCACCACACCACTCCCGACTACATGGCGTTAAATGTAAAGAATATAATGCATCTCATTGTCTAACATTTTCCATCAATTTTAGTATTATTATTTTTAAAATCATGTCAATACGGTATACGACCTTCATGAAAGTAGCAGTCAATAGGGTTTATACATATATGAACAGTATCTGTTGCGAGTTATTGCCCGACTTTTGTTCTGACTTAGCCAGATCTCCCCATCAATGTCAGGCATGCACGATATCGGCATCGTAGACGCTCGAACAACGTCAGTAACGGCTCCACTGGCCGCGTCTCGTTTATACGACGCGCATCCAAAACGAGGCTGTTCTTAGACAGGTGGGCAGGCCCGAGCGCATTACTAGAGATCGTACACTGTTTGTTAAGTTTGGAAGCAGGAACGATCTGGCCATATTATTTTGTGTTCGCACTTGTTAATGTCTTGGAAAATTGGGCGCTGGTTAAGCGATAACTCTGTAAACAAGGCTACGATTAAACCTCTATGCGTAAATAATAGTTTGACGAGGAATACCAACTTGTTTGTATGTATACTATGCTGGCGCTATGTTTAGACCGTACAGGTACAATTATCACTCCAGCGAGAAATAACGTTCAGTTTTTTTGCCAAGTGCAAATATCTCACAAGAGGTCACTGAAGAACGCGCCCTTGCTTTCACTCACCCAAGCCAACAAACCAGATGATTGGCTGGCGCGGACGTTTTGATTGTGTTAGACGTCCATTATTCTGACAGGTAGTGACGTCAGTTCCAAGATGGCCGCCATGATGACGAAACTATGCCCTAGAATGCATACCAGAGACGCCGATGTATTGCAGGGCTATTATACACCATCCCCGACCTGGGGCAAGGTCTAAGTCGTTAGAACAGGCATGCGGTTTCCACGCCGGGTTTCATCACGTTTCCAAATATTATTGTAAGCTCGTGTTTTCGCGGAGGTCAGCGTATTACCGTCCGATGACTAGAAATAACCTCACTCATCGCCATGGGTATGACGAAACTGCATTATTGAGTAGATTTTAAGTAAAACAGATGTCAAATAATTTATACTCTATCCTTGTGTGATATTTTATATCTCTGGAAATAAAATAAAGACTCTAGACGCCTTGAACAGGTGGTGGACTTAAAAAGACACCATACTACGTAATGTTATGATCAACAGGTTATCTGAGAATATGACGGATCTACGTTTATTTCTTTAAACGAGATATAAAATGAGAAGATAAACACGTAATAAAATGAGAAGATAAACACGTGATAAAATGAAAGGTAGAAGATACAGGTGATGTGTTTATCTGTGTTCCGATCCATTCATGTTATCATACGATTCTCATTTCCGAAGGAAAAATATCTAGTGTCGAACTTCATTTGTTATCCCAAAACAGAAGATGATGTGAAAGATGAAAGCTACCTGTTGCCGAAAATAAACGTAGCATGGTCGTTTGTTTGTTGGTGTAGAAAGTGGTATGGACCACGCTCTAAATATGCTTTCCATGAAGCACGTGACTATCTCGTGATTATTATGAATCGCGTAAATCAAAGGCAAATAGCTTAATCATAGATACACAACTGAATACACAGGCCAAATGTCTATGTATATTCAGATGGTATACGCAATCCACACCGCTGATGCGAGTTGCTGTGCTGAATTGCGCCCCATCGGTGTGCTGGAAACCTGACGTCGTGGGTTTGAATCCCAGATTCGACCTGGTTATGTTTCTAGGTTTGTCGGCACCATACCGTGCTCGTGGTTCCACCAAAATGGTAAATGTCTAAGATCTGCATCACTTTGGGATTTCTGGTTCATCGAGCTGCTCACAGGTTAAATAGCATTATTCCTGTTTATTACTTCTTATTTACCTCTGTTTAGATATCCTTACTTCGGGGCGATGAAGATGGCCTTACTTCGGGGCGATGGAGATAGCCTTACTTCGGGGCGATGGAGTAGCCAAGTGGCTCAGCTGTTCATTCGCCACGCTGAAGACCCTGGGTTCGATTCCCCCCATGGGTACAATGTGTGAAGCCCATTCTTGGTATCCCCCGCCGTGATATTGCTGGAATATTGCTACAAGCAGCGAAAAGCCCCATTCCACCATCACTTTATAAATTGCTTTATTCTGATTGGCCATCAAAGGTTTCAAATCACAATAACCACCTTTGATTAATAAGAATACGAAAGATAGACTTCTGAAACTATTTTCACACGCCATGACGATTCGACTAGGTCATGTTGTCTGTAGGAATCTGTGATATTGATTCCTAGGGTCGATCGGGTAGCCTAGTGGTTAAAGAGTTCGCTCGTCACGCCAAAGACCCGAGTTCGATTCCCGACATGGGTACAATGTGTGAAGCCCATTTCTGGTGTCCCCCGCCGTGATATTGCTGGAATATTGCTAAAAAGCGGCGTAAAAATATACTCACTCACTGATATCGATTCCTTATTCAATTTAGCGAGGTTAAATCTACAGGTGACCTAGCTCTGCATTGAAAACGAGGTGTGTTTATCTCGTAAAAGCAGCTCTACTAATGACTAAAATCGTTCATTGTACAATGTTGACAGTAGCGCCTGGATCCACACTACCAAGCTGACTGACGTTTATTTCCCGATCAACGTGAGTGTGTCACGTGATTACGTTACCAATCGAGAGGAGAGATACAGAACTACTTTCAGGGAATTCCTCAATGTCTGAAAAAAAGTCCCAACATCGATTCAGGCTATGAAATCGATTCGCGCATCATGGAATTTGCTCACGTGAGACATTGTCTTCATCAGCTGCTGAACGTCAACAGATTAAACATCAATCCTTTGGTAAAACGTCGTTAATCCTGGTGGTATGGTTTCCAGCAAAATCATCCCGATTAGAAGACTTAAAGCATTGGACAGATTAACGATTGAGGGGGAGTTGGGGGTCGGGGAGTGAGTATATAGCATTACTCCTCTTTAAGCATTATCCCACACATCCGTGAAGATCCGGGGTAGAATATTTCTTCAGCAACCCATTTTTTGTCGTAAAAGGGGACTACGCTTGTCGTAAGAGGCGACTAATGTGATCGGGTAGTCAGACTTGCTGACTTAGTTGGTGCGTGTCATCGTATCCAAATTGCGTGGATCGATGCTCATGATATCAATCCTTGGATTGTCTGGTCCAGACTCGATTATTTACAGGCCGCCGTCATATAGCTGGAATATTGCTGAGTGCGGCGTTAAACAACAAACAAACACTATCCCTGCAGAATACAGCGGGCAAAACAGAAATACGCTTCACACATTGTACCCAGGTGGGGTTTCGAACCCGGTGCTTAGTCGTGACGGGTGAACGCTTTAACCACTAGGCTACCACACCGCTTCCTTTATATGAGACCATCACAAGGCTGCTTGTGTGATCCCCGTCAGTGCGAGCCACACAACGTGTTTGCGTTGATATGATGACTACATAATAGTTTTCCTTCTTCCAAGTGATATTCACCCCTCAACTGTTCACGCGACAAGCGATACATAAATAATACAGTAAGTGATATAAGTGATCCAACGTTTGTGTTGCTCAAACTGATGCTCCCCAATGGTTATGTTCGGCAGGTTTGTGTGCATGTGTAGGTAGGAGTCCCCGTGCCACACACAGGCTGAAGCAGCGGGAAATAGAATTGGTGTTTTGTTAAATGCTTTAACGGCTTAACATGGCTCTGACAGAATTGAGGAGCTGTATCACAGAGTGTGGGTTTGTGTCGTTCACTGTGAAATGGCTGTACATGCAGGTATGGAGAAGTACAGGTAAGTAGCACATGGGTGCTCTGAGGTACACAGCTCATGGCCAAACAGCTCAACAAGGGGAGGTAACTATGGTGAACAGGTGTACATGATTTCGGACATGTGTGGGAGGACTACTACTACTACTACTACTACTACTACTACTACTACTACTACTACTACTACTACCACTATTCTACTACTACCTCTACTACAACCACTATTACTACTATAGATTGCATTACTACTGCCACTACTACTACTACTGCTGCTGCTGCTGCTACTACTACAACGACTACGTCTTTCACTTCTACTACTACTGGGGCGGTCGGGTAGCCTAGTGGTTAAAGCGTTCGCTCGTCACGCCGAAGATTCACGCGGGTTCGATTCCCGACATGGGTACAATGTGTGAAGCCCATTTCTGGTGTCCCCCGCCGTGATATTGCTGGAATATTGCTAAAAGCGGCGTAAAACCATACTCACTCACTCACTCTACTACTACTACTACTACTACTACTACTACTACCACTGCAACTATTGCTGCGTCTACTACTTCGACTTTCAATACTACCACAACTACTACTTCTACTACTACAACTTCGACTTTCAATACTACTATTACTCCTGCTGATACTACTACAACTACTACTACTACTACTACTACTACTACTACTACTACCACTACAACTACTACTTCTTCTACAACTACGACTTTCAATACTAAGACCACTATTACTACTGCTGATGCTACTACTTACACTACTACTACTACTGCTGCTGCTGCTGATACTACTACTGTTGCTGCTACTACAACTACTACTACTTCTACTACTGCTACTACTACAACTTCTACTACTACTGCTGCTTCTGCGACTATAACTACGACCACTACAACCACCCACTACTACTTCCACTGGTAGTATTGTACCATAGCTGGACTGTTGCTGGGTGTTTATCCTCAAACAACAAACACAAACTATTTTTTCATTATCTACAGGGTGCTCCCTATCTTCATATAATAGATTGAATAAACACTGAATAAATCGTGTACATTCGTCACCACTCGCCCCTTTCCGTATCGCTATTCGGCTTGTCCGGAATAACACGATTTAGTGCCGAATGAATCGTGTGCTCTGTCCTTGAAACACAAACTCGTACACGTAAATGTCAGTACAGGCACACCGACTCAATTATTTAGGTGTTATGTATATCAGTTACAACGATAACGATAATGCAATACTACGTCACACTCGTCATGTTTGCCTTTGTCGTGGAACGTAAAAATACCCAATAGTACAATCGTCCACAATCGAACGCATATCGCATAACAAACTGTTTCTGCCATACACTATCTGCATCCCTCCATCATTCAGAATGTCCTTGTTCTACAAACACGCAGGATATATACCAGATATAGATCGAACATAACATTAGAAAGGTTTATAATCCCTTTTAATAACAACCGATTAATCACAGAAGCGGCCCAGTGAGAAAAACTATAATCCTAGAGTATAATCCTTCCCCTCCGAACAGCAATAACTGCTCCCCGAAAGCCGTACCACTCGATAATATCGTAATGTCAATATTGAATGGAGCGACTATGGCAGCCGGTCGTCACTATAAACGCCAGGATTAGCGATCGATTAATCCCCCTCTCGCCTCTGTTAGCCGTCATTACGTCACACGAGGTGTCGGGGACCGAAAGGAGTTGAGATCCGAAATGTGTTCAGTTCCGACGTGAAACTATGCTGAAACCGCGTGGTTAAATTGCTTTCATATTTTGGGGGACGGTGTGATAAATATTTATCCTTTGCCTCTTTTTTTGAGACTTGTGTAATTTCGATTATGACGTCATAGGGCTTTGATCATTGCACCGTAGGTGAAGTATGTGTTTATACTTATGTTACGCTGCGTTGTTTAACATTTTCATGAAATACCTTCATTTTTCAGCGTTCCCGTAAACCAAACGCCTGTTATGAATTGGCTATTAATTAATTTGGCTAAACTGTTGTGGTTCCTACGAAATTAATTACATCGGAACTAGGTCGTATTGTGGTAAGAGCATATATACTAGTATATAGTATTACCTCATTCGTGACCAACTCGTGTCATTCCGGGACAAGCCGATCTTCTTGCAGCATTCGTGACCAACTCGTGTTATTCCGGGACCATTCGTGACCAACTCGTGTTATTCCGGGACAAGCCGAATAGCGACTCGTGCCCCTCTCGTAGCCATTTTTGCAACCGGGTTCCGTCTTAGCGCAAACGGGCATACATAAAACAATTGTCAACTCGTTGCGCAATGGTTCACATATATTTCCCCACATATCATTTATATTCCAGATGCAATTAAAAGCACATCAGGACATATATAGTATGAATGAACACATTTAACTGTGTCTTGGGTATATTTTTAGATGCAAGACATATGTAAAAGCAAAAATTATTTCTGAGGGATTCTTTGACGAAGAACTTGAAATCATACGCGCATTCTGATTGGTTTGTCGTATTTTCGCACATAACATTCATCGATAGGGGGACGAGTCTTCTTGCAGGTTACGGAGAGTGGCGAGTGGTGACGAATGATTCCGGGACAAGCCGAATAGCGACTCGTGCAGGTTACGGAAAGGGGCGAGTGGTGACGAATGCTTCTTGCAGGTTACGGAAAGGGGCGAGTGGTGACGAATGAGTATTACCTATGTTTAGGTCAAGGAACACGGCCAGTTCACTTATGAAGTGCCCTCGATCCCCGTGAGTCTTAATGAATACGAACCAGTCCCTGGACCTGTTGACGAAGACACCTGCGTGATATATTGAACACAGACCGGTCCCTGAGACACTACATCCGGGTATCATCCGGCCTGTTGTCGGGTTCCGTGTGATGCCTGTGTCAGATGTAACACGTGGTCTCGATCTCTGAAATTGTACCATTCAATACCAAATAGGGCATAAACCTGTTATCTGTAGAGTGAGTGAGTGAGTGAGTTGGGTCCGACACCGCTTTGAACAGAATGTCAGTCAAGCCACGACGTGTCAGCTCAATGTGGGAAGAAAGCCCGAAGTAATACAGATCTTAGGCGTTGGCGACTTCGGTGAAACCAACAAACCTAGAAACATTATCAATGGGCACCGGGGATTCTTACCAAGTTTAGCAGGGAATGCCATGCGCCAGACAGGGAAACAACAAGTACCATTTTTTAACGTCTTTTGGTATGACGCGGCCGGGGATCGAACCCCGGACCTTCCGGTCTCCGGGCGAACGCTCTACCACTACGCCACGGAGGCGGTCCATTGGGTTTTACTTCAATGGATGGTTCTTGTTGTACAGTTCGTTATTTTAACTTTTATCTTGGATATATTTCATCGAGCGCCTCCGTTAATACAGTGGGTAGAACGTCTGCCCGGAGAGCAGAAGGTCAGTAGTTCGATCCCCGGCCGCGTCATACTAAAAGACGTTTAAAAAATAACACTTGTTGTTACCCTGCCTAGCGTTCGGCATCAAGGTTACAAAACAAAGGCTGATCGGCTCAGAGTCGACACACTGAGTGGGGTATCCCTATCAAACTGCGGCATGGTATCTCAGTGGGCTAGCACGCGCACACACACACACACACACACACACACACACACACACACACACACACACTGCAATAATCCTGAACGTGACGTTAAAACGCATTACATCTCGCCTTATTTTTCATCGCAGTCTTCTATCAGCCCATGACCTGTATCTAACTAAACATTTGTTGCCTTGTTCTTCCCGCGCGATACCCCATCTGGTGATGGGCCTCATTCGTTATATAATATCTCATCTTGTTTATCTCTCATCTGTATTGTGATGCTGAGTATGATACATTGTCTGTCATCGTAACTAATATTCCCACTTCTGGTTTATATTTTTATTTCAGAGTTATTTGTTTAACATTATGAATGCGTCCCGGGGCGGTCGTCAATGCATTCACTCGTCACGCCGAAGACTGGGGTTCGATTCCCCACAATGTGTGAAACATATTTCTGGTGTCCCCCGCCGTGATATTGCTGGAATATTGCTAAAAGCGTCGTAAAACAATACTCAATCACTCACTATGAATACGTTCCTCTTTCCAACAGGCAGACCGGGAGGCCTAGTTAAAGCGTTTCACGGTGGGCTGAATTTTTTTTTTTGAAAACCATGGTTCATTTTCTCCCGATGGGCAAAACAAGCTAACCGCGTTCTTGGTTGGCCGGAGTCATATGGCTGGAATAACACGCCCCTTCAAAGATTGCCTGGCATAGCCTGGGGCCATTATCTCGAACTAGCAGTACTGTCCGAGCTTGTCAAAGACCCCGTGATTACGGATGTCGTCCTTTCATCTGTTCCAGCAGTAAGTATCGATGATCATAAGAAAGGACTATCTTCATGAAGCAGAAAAGATATCGATACGGCATACGAATATACACCTGATCAGTAAATAGACCCAAATTTATATCCATATGCATCCTGACTTTGATGGATTCTCCTTTGCACAGCAGACTAAATGTAATGAAATGTTAGAAAATATTATTAAAATCCGGACGGCTCTGGGATGCAATTTAATCGTCTCTCTAGTTTGTGACGTCAGGTGATGTTATTTACGGCGTCCTAGTATGTTCCTGATTTGAAGGGCCTACTAAACTCGTCTATAAATATGTGCAAAACGATCGTTAAAGATCAACTCATGACGAAATAGCTGTGTGCGAGAGCCGTCGAGGGAGACGAGTTGCAAGAACAACATAATTCAGCTAATAATCTGTCTTCATCCGGATTTATGAGTTCGAAAAAATCCTAAAATAATGGTCAATCATAATAAAGGCGTCCTGAGGCGAATGTATATAGCACTCGCGGCTATCTCTGCCAGCGTCCGTATATACTGATACAACCATTATGAAGACAGACTTCTGGCGTCTGGAATTCTATTCCCGATGGAACAAAGACTTTCCGGGTTAAACTTGGTCTTCAACAACCCATGCATGTCGTAAGAAGCGACTAACGGGATCGGGTGGTCAGGCTCGACTTGGTACTGCTTGTCATCGTATCCCAATTGAGTTGATCTATGCTCATGATATCAATCACTGGATTATCTAGTCCTGATTCGATTTTCTACAGACCGCCGTCACATAGATATATTGCTGAGTGCGGCGTTTAACAACAAACAAACAGACTTTAAACATTATTTTTATGTTTAAGAGAGAGCGAGGCTTAACGTCGCTTTTAGTCATATTCCAGTAATATCACGAGACCGGCTCCGTGGTCTAGTGGTAGAGCGTCCGCCCGGAGAGCGGAAGGTCCGACCGCGTCATACCAAAAGACGTTAAAAGATGGTACTTGTTGTTACCCTGTCTGGCGCTCGGCATTAAGGGGCTAAAACAAGGACTGGTCGGCTCGGAGTCAGTATACGGTGTCTGAGTGGGGTATTCATGTTAAACTGCGGCATGGTATCTCAGTGAGCTAGCACTATAAATCGGCATCATTCTGGACTAGTACAAGCAGCCACACACACACACACACACACACACACACACACACACACACACACACACACACACACACACACACACACACACACGTGCATGTACGTCGCTATATAAGTGCAATAATCTTGGACGCGACGTTAAACCCCATTTCACCTGACCTCACCAGTAATATCACGGCAGGGGACACCAGACATGGGCTTCACACACTGTACCCATCATTCGTCACCACTCGCCCCTTTCCGTAACCTGCAAAAAGACTCGTCCCCTTATCGATGAATGTTATGTGCGAAAATACGACAAACCAATCAGAATGCGCGTATGATTTCAAGTTCTTCGTCAAAGAATCCCTCAGAAATAATTTTTGATTTTATATATGTCTTGCTTCTTAAAATATACCCAAGACACAGTTAAATGTGTTCAATCATACTGTATAATTCCGCATGTACCGATGTGCTGTAACTTGCATCTGAAATATATACAATATATGGGGAAATATATGTGAACCAATACGCAAAGAGTTGACAATTGTTTTAGGTATGCCCGTTTGCGCCAAGAGGAAACCCGGTCGCAAAAATGGCCATCAGACGGGCACGAGTCTCTATTCGGCTTGTCCCGGAATAACACGAGTTGGTCACGAATGTGTACCCATGTAGCGAGACGAACCCGGGTCTTCAGCGTGACGTGTCGGCTGTCACCGTCAGACCGCCGGCATTGTCCGCGTTTTTAAGCATGAGTGAGTTTAAATTTAACGTCGCGATGTTCTTAGAACGATGGCTCATTTCATCTTCCAAAAAGCACTCTGAATTATTGTTGCTATTATTTCCAAACGGTTTGCATACTGTAACGTTAGAAATGTCTCATCTTCTATTTGGTGTATATCCCTAGGTACTGGCACCCATTACCACTGATGATAACAGCAACCGGAAATTACTCCTTGAACTATATCTCCCTAGGTTCTCATATGAAGCTAAACACAGACAGTAGTCTCGCGAGAGTTGAGCAGGTGTAATTGCCTATGAAGTCACGTGTACGCCTACGCTCGCCATAACCACTGAGGTGAAACGTGTCCGACAATGGCCGATATTAGGGTATTTTATTCACACCTATGTACGTAAATGACTTCTCCACACAAAGGATGTACAGGCTGCACCGTGATTTATGGGACTGATTGACTGTGTGCTGTTGTGCATCTCAATCGTGCCCGGATCAGGTGGTAGATTTTAGAAGAACAGATTCACCCGAATCTGTTAGCAGCAAACTCACTCACTCACTCACTCACTCACTCACTCACTCACTCACTCACTCACGCACTCACTCACTCACTCACTCGACTACCCACCCACCTAATCATCACTCACTCACTCGACTACCCACCCACCTAATCATCACTCACTCACTCACACGGCACGGGTTGTTTATCACGTGTTCGTTATTGCTAAGTTATGCTGTTATTCCCAGAGATCCTTTACCATGAACTCCAGGTCGTCATGGCGACGCAGTGACTTGAACGATGACGAGATAAACGTAGTGTCTTTTAAATGCAGAGCTACGTTACCTGTAGATTTAACAGCTCTAAATTGAATTTGATGTTAAATTTAGGCGGTTACATGTCAAACGTTTATCTCCATTCTACCATGACAAAATTTACTACGAACCATTTGATGTCAGCGAAAATACTGAATTAAGCGGCGTGGATTTAGTCCAATGGCCTGAGGGGTAGTGAATTTCACTAAAGGCAAAAATTATAGTGAGTGAGTGAGTATGGTTTTACGCCGCTTTTACCAATATTCCAGCAACATCACGGCAGGGGACACCAGAAATGGGCTTTACGCATTGTACCCATGTCGGGAATCGAACCTGGGTCTTCAGCGTGACGAACCACAAGGCTACCCGACCGCCCCAAAAATTATAGCCTTTGAACAAAGTATGAAAAGTTTACGCTACAGCAGTATTTTACATCATTATACACTGCCGGGCAAAAGAAGTATACACTTGAACCTTGGATTTGACCAAACAATCACAAACGTAATCAAAACGTCACCAGGCTGTATACAGTGACCAAAAACACTGCAAACTTAGGTCCAAAACACGAGTATGATACCCGAATCAAAACCTCTCCATCGAATTACCATTTCTTGTTTGTTTGATTTATAGCCTTGATCAAACATGGGTGGATACTTTCTTTTGTCCGTCAGTTTACCTTACTCGCACATATGGCAGGCGCTGAAAGTGTGTAGCGCAGATACACCCCTAAAGAAAATTATTTATACCTTGCAAGGTTTTGTTCCTCCATCCTCGCCGTTACGCAAAAGATTTGACGTCATTCATGGATAGTCGGATATGGACCTAAAACAAAGTATTGCCACACATATGGTAGGAATCGCAAATCTGCATTTTGTAAATATAATTGCACATATAATTATTTCATGCCTACCGACAACGGCTGAGAAAGAAATTATTTGTATAAATATAGAGTCACGATTTTCACCTTACGACCTTGAACTTCAAAACACAACTTCCATCCAAGGAAGGTGATTGTCATTTCGGTCGTTTCTTTTGATGGGAAATTAAACGTCTGTCGAACCTAGCGAACAGAAGAAATAATCAGATCGTGAAAAGGTTAGAGGATAGCTTGAAACTGATTAAAGGCCTATTGATGTATTCGGTAAATGGTTCTTTCAAATGTCCAGCATCCCGCACACCCGCTGTCCCTGCACGTGACATGGAAACATGAGAAGATTGCTTCTTCTGATGGAAGTTCCCTGATCATGTTCTCAAAATGTAAAAAGTAACCCCGTCACGTGACCAATGTGACGTGGCCGTCTGTCATGTGACCAATTTAACGTGACCGTCTGCCATGTGCTGACACTTAAATGTGTCTATCTGTCATTTTTTGTGCTGACAATGTAATGTCTTCATCTGTCATGTGCTGACAATGTAATGTCTTCATCTGTCATGTGCTGACAATGTAATGTCTTCATCTGTTATGTGCTGACAATGTAATGTCTTCATCTGTCATGTGCTGACAATGTAATGTCTTCATCTGTCATGTGCTGACAATGTAATGTTTTCATCTGTCACATGCTGACAATGTAATGTCTTCATCTGTTATGTGCTGACAATGTAATGTCTTCATCTGTCATGTGCTGACAATGTAATGTCTTCATCTGTCATGTGCTGACAATGTAAAAGGCGAGCAAGCACTGGTAAGATGGTATCAAAGGGTCTACCCTTAAAATATCGTGGTAAGTGATCTTTTGGAATGACAAGTCAACATGTTCCTCCACAATTTGGCATACCTTGACGTTTTTGTCATGGCCGATAGTAAAAAATGAAAACATCGCAAAAATAATTTCATTTGTCCATTGTGAAACTTTGGGTCTACGGATCCAGGAACCAAATAATTGCAAAACATCTTCAAAACTTCGGACATTAAGTCTTCAACAGCCATTTAGAAGTTTGAAGTGAGTGAGTGAGTGTGTATGGTTTTACGCCGCTTTTAGCAATATTCCAGCAATATCACGGCGGGGGACACCAGAAATGAAGTTGGAAGAACATAAACAAAAACTTATACGACAAAGTACAACCCCCAAATCCCGGTTATCTGCCGAAACAGATTCCATTGGACGTAAAAAACAAAACAGGATTGAAAACAATCTGAATGGACCACAGAAAATAAGTGATGACACCAGGTGTTCGCGAAAAGGGAAAACTTGTACTGCTTTATCGTGAGATCCGCCATGTGGACATGAAACGTTGATGGATAACAACTTCTTCATTGTTAACAACAATTACACCAACAACAAAAGTTCCACGTTCTTAACTTCGTCAGTGACACGTGAACAGAACCTAAGCATTTACAACATGTCAATGCAACATGTACGACGGCTTGTGCAGGAATTCATTTGACGCCAGTGTTAGGTGAGCATAACATCCCATATTGATGTCGACATTATTGGGGTTTAAGTGTTGACATTAACTGTCATCTGTAAGGACTCGATACATGAATGTGCTGACTAGTCAATACTTGATCAGTATCACAGAGACGAGAGCATAATCCATAAACATGATCATAAACTCGGCGTGAACACTGCAAGTACTGTGAACGCATGGCATGTGCTATGAACAAGACATGGCCTTAATGTGATGTGAAATCAATTGTGACGTCACTAGACAAATGAAAGGGCAACCGGTTAGATATAATTAGATATGTTGAAGGCTATTAACACACATTTAGTGCCAGAAGGCCTTTGAACTTAAAGTACACGACGAACGCTATACTCTGAAGCTATGCGTGTAACTACTGTAACAATAATTCATAGTAGAGCATCTCGTAGCAGCGCAATTGAAATAAATGTTCGAGACAAACGGGGTGTCGACATAAGACTAAAGTGTCAACAGAATTCCGGGAAACATTAATGAACATCGTTTTAACGATATATCGGATTCATGGAGATAGAGTACAGTCTCGCTTATAATGATGTCAATTCTTGTCATGTCGAAGAGGCGGTGGGGTGGCCTAGTGGTTAAATCATTCGCTCGTTAAGCCGAAGAGCCTGGTTCGAATCCCCACATGGGTACAAAGTGTGAAACCCATTTCTGGTGTACAGTGCCAAGATATTGCTTGAATATTGGAGTGGCGGTCGGGTAGCCTAGTGGTTAAAGCGTTCGCTCGTCACGCCGAAGACCCGGGTTTGATTCCCGACATGGGTACAATGAGTGAAGCCCATTTCTGGTATCCCTCGTCGTGATATTTCTGGAATGTTGCTAAAAGCGGCGTAAAACCATACTCACTCACTCATTGTTATGTTGAAATCTTGGGGCATCGATATATATCGTTTTATCCGGAGTTCGAAAAAAAAGTGTTCAAATTAATCCTCGGTTTATCCCTCGCACTGAATGAGTTCAGAGTAGTGCCAAATCACAGTGCAATTACACCTTGGTTATGGACGCTGACAAGGTACGTGTGGACTGATTTTGAGTCTATGAAGATATTTCTTCTTTTTTTGTATTTTTCAAAAGATACTTTCCTCCTTTGGTGTTTTGGTTGAATCAAGGAAACTAGAATTGGTTAAGTTTGATCTAGTTTGATCTAGACTTAGATAAAGTCGTAGAAGTAACAAATGATTCAAAATATATTATATTCCATAATATAGTGACGCAAATAGTGATAAACATCAAGAGATTCTTCGGGGACAATAAAGTCCATCTTCCCGAGGCAAGGGAGTTAACTGACTATAAAAGTCCAGTTTCCACCCTTGCCGAACCAGGCTGGAATTTCCAGGCGCGATTGCAGCGCCACCAGTGGCTAGTACGAGTTATGTCCCTTCTATGTCCCTCCTACTGACCAATCAGATTGCATCTGTCATATCACAGGGAAGACGATCTGATAGATTATCAAGATCTATATTGTCGTAAAACGGGTGTTACCCCGCGACATGCATCAAATCACTTGAGCACCTTGATTACAAATATGGAAAAGATTTGCAAAATATCTGTCGACGCCCAGTTGGCGGTACACATTCTTTCCAAATGCTGCAGTCGACCGATATCTGCAAGTTAAAATCCATGTTGATAACGAAACGGATATCTAGTTCGTTACATGATTTAGGTTAAACTATGCATAGACACGTTAGTCCGGCCAAAATGTAACTCCAGAATTCCAGCCTAGTTCGGCAAGGGTGGAAACTGTACTCTAAAAGTCAGTTAACGCCCTTGCCTCGGGAAGATGAGAAAGGTAAGACAGATAAAGAGACAGGTTGTATTCAGTATAAAGGCATTATGCTTACAATACATTCATATACCGCATAATATTGACCTGTGCAATGTACTAGGATTAACACATACAATATAACAGATATTGTATAACCAATGTGAATATTTATTACACATGGCTGTACTTTAAGGAGAAATACAATAGCGTTGTGCACAATTTCATTATTTCATGTATATTATTATTAAACAGTGCGTAGTGTGGATGTTATATATTTCCTATAATAGTAGCACCCAGAGTATTATATGATTCACACACCAGCAACGCGCAGAATTCATTCTTCCTCCAAATAGACAATCTGAACAGTCTTCCTTCACAGGGGGCGGTCGGGTAGCCCAGTGGTTAACGCATTCGCTCGTCACGCCGAAGACCCGGGTTCGATTCCCGACATGGGTACAATATGTGAAGCCCATTTCTGGTGTCAACCCCCACCCCCCCACTCACTCACTCACTCACTTTCTTCACTGGGAATATCTCCCAGTATATATACAGCCAGTTTAAAGTTATGGTTTTATGAAATATTCCGAGTTAATGAAGTTTCACTGTTGTCGAACAGGTCCCTCCAATCATACATTTTCCTAAATTATTTTACAGCCAATTAAAATAATCTAAATATAAACAGTAATGCAGACGAAAATATGGCGAGATTGTGTATTATATAACTGAAAATTGAAAGAACTGTGTCATATTTGATTATGTCTATCTAACCGTTTTTTATTCTGCAACAGTTTGTGAAAATGTAATTTTGTGTCAAGAATAACTTGGTTCAATGACGACTGGAGTAAGAAATGAATTTGCAGCCTCATGGCACCTACCATGTTTGAAATGTGGTAGTTTTGTGCCGAAACAACAACAAATATATTTCTAAGATACCCATCAGCATTTATGTGTTATGCGAATGTTGTTTTTTATTAATTATGAATTATATCTTTAAAAATAGAACTATGTAGACGTGTTCTTTGAGTGATGACTAAGCGCCAGTACAGTTAATCATTTTATAGTGAGTGAGTGACTACAGTTTTACGCCGCTTTTAGCAATATTCCAGCAATATATCCCCAGGCGGGGGACACCAGAAATGGGCTTCACACATTGTACCCATGTCGGGAATCGAACCCGGGTCTTCGGCGTGACGAGCTAACGCTTTAACCACTAGGCTACCCGACCGCCCCTAATCGTTTTATAAATAATATCATTAACTTAATTTACTTTCAATTGAAACTCAAACAACTCTACTGTTTGAGTTTGATATCAACTGAGAGGTATAAATAGTTTCTTTTGCCACTCAGTTTAGATTAATGTTCCGCCGTAGACACACAGATTAATATATATCACGACGTAGCAATTATCTATTGTAATAATACTTCATTTAAAAGTACACCTATTACGAAATAGCGATTTAGTCCACTACCCTACCTAATATAAAAGGTCAGAACGGGAGCGCGACAAAGTCGCATGCTGCGATCCACACTAGACTTGCGCAAGTCTCTAAGACAATAATCATTAGTTTTAAATCATAATTTCTAGATTTATGTAAATTATAAGGACAAGGTGTTCCTATAGGAGACAAGCGTCCTTGGTCCTTGTACTGTCCACATATCTAGACTTGCTTATTAGAAGGATAGAATAACTACACATCCATAGCTTTTCTTTCAATACAGCCTTGGAGAAAGGCTAAGATCCACGCCTACCATGGCGGTTAAGATCGCATGCATGCCCACAAATCTGTTTGAAATCCCCACTGTTATAAACCTCAGTGTCAGGTGTTGAATGTTAACTATGTACATGACTACTGTCTCGTGGTAGATGAATTGTACACACCACACTGGAAGCGGCTCTACACTGAGATCAGTTGTCAGAAGCCACGATCAGCTTCCTCCGCCATACGAGCCCGGCAATGACGTCACTCCAAACTGTAACGCTAAACGACAGCCTCACAAGTGAAATACCGACATCCAAAATAGAACTAATTTAAAAAGAAAACGGTTCTTCTATAGCTGTAACGGTATATGATGTTATTTATCATTTTGATTTGATGTCAGGTGTAATTGAAGGTCCTTTTTGGACTGAAATTCACGTCTGTACAACTGATAGGAAATATTCCATACAATGGAATATCGATGAATATAGCATAAAACTGGCAAAACCCTTTCCATATTCAATAGAATTTTCGTCTAAAAGAGTCGACTGTACCTTTCCGACTATATCATGATCATGCGTTTATGAATCACTATCAAATAGTGATCATACCAAGTGTTCGCGAAAAGGTGAGCGTCACAAACACATGCAAAGGCAAGTCAAATGTTTACGTGAATAAACAAGGGAACATATGGTAAAAGTCGAAAAAGGGAATTGCATCGGACATCATTTTTGTCACAGATGCTTCAAATTTGGAAATGACCTTTACCTGTACCATCTTGTTACCACAAAACCGTTTAAAAGCTTTATTGAGGCCTTGAATGTTGTAACCTTGAATAAACAAAAACCCGTTTAACGGGAAACACAACGAAACAAGAATGCGTCGCCTTAGCGCTTTGACGTCACGAACAAAAGACAATTGTTGCGATCAAGATATTTTTACTTCACGTATATTAGTTTGGGACATGTTTAGTCCTTGGTCGTGGGTGTGGACCGCTAACCTTTGGACAGACTGGGTTCGGGCCTCAGATTATGAGTAACCATCTTACGTTAGAGGGCACTTCCTTCAGAATCTTTAACACGATATATATAAGCCTGATATCCGTAGTCTGTAGCGAAATATTGACAAAAACAAATTCAATTACAAATCCCCAAGCGATGATAAAAAGTCATTGTTCGTGCGACTTAATCATTAACTTGCCACGAACTTCTTACTTTTTCTGTCTGTTTTTCTTGATTTATGTTTTTGAGCGATAATTAAAAGCTACAAAACCCTTTCAATAATCATAAGAAATATTTTCTTCCAATATCCAATGTCCGATTCCGACTTTACCACAAGAATCACTATCAAATAATGAAGAGTGAGCGCATCCTGCTCAACCGGTGACACACATCATAAACACATGCAAAGGCAAGTCAACTGTTCACCTAAAAACGCGGGATCACATAGTACAAGTTAAAAATGGGAACTACAGAGAGACATGTACACTGTTACTATAAGCTCCCCTAAAGAGACACCGGAGCCCCAGGATAACGGCATCGCTACCTCTGCTGTTTACACAGCCTCAGTTGCAGTAACACTGTATAAAGCGGGAGATACTCTTCAATGGCACATCGTAACAATTTCCCAATTTAAGCTGCTTAATGTGTTTACGTTTACGAAACTAAGGTTTTCTCAAATGAAACGGGATATTACGAGGGGAGTTTGGGATCGTTAAATGCGGGCCATTGAAACTTAAGACAAAGCGTTTGATGTTTTCTCCATTCCATATGTGATTTCATTATTTTAGAAGCACTAAACTCCAAGACATTTCTTATTACTGGACGTCGGTTGCGATACCTCGCCGTGATCGTGATCAATAAAACAATTAATAGAACATTTGTCCGGTCTCAGCGTTCCCTATAAACTGTGTAGAGGCTGTTTAGACAATTCTGGTTAGAGTAGTTCAGATTAATATCAGTGTTTTCCACGTTTTTTTGGTCCAAAACACGAAGCTAGAAACCTGACGAACACCGTATTGATCATTTATCCATCAACTCGGACATAAAACTTGCAGCTGGTTTAGCGTCTTTTCGGATTTTTTACTTACGTTATGACCCGACAGTCGATTAATATATTTTTCTTTTTGGTCATATACTCAATCGAGAAATTTATTGCTATAAAAAAGGATGACAAAAATAACTTTACCAACAAATGTTCACCTTTATTCTCAGTGTTTGATTCTTAGCTCTCTGTTGATACATGACATGATTGTGTCTGATTGTGTGTTGCAACCGTTTTGGTTTGAAATAGGACAATGTTTGTTTCCAACCCTTTAATTTGTTAATGATTGTATTGTGCTATTCTATACTATCCGAAATATGTTTTTGACGGAATACTGTATTAATCTCCAAATCTGGGAACAATAAAAAAATATGAAAAATTATTAAAAAAATATTATTTCTTTGGTAGATAAAAGTGACGAAACCCTTTCCATGGTCAAAAGAAATCTCTGTCAAAATATCAAAATCTCTGTCAAAATATCAAAATCTCTGTAAAAATATCAAAATCTCTGTAAAAATATCAGAATTTCTGTCAAAACATCAGAATCTCTGCCAAAATATCAGAATCTCTGCCAAAATATCAGAATCTCTGCCAAAAGGTCCAGAGGACGTAAACATACGAAAAATTCAACAAACTGACAGGGAAAATAAAGCATACAGCCCTTTTTATGGTGTTTTTCGAAGGTAGAGTATTTGATACAGGTACCATGGTTGTGTTTTAGACTTTTGGTTCTCAGACCGTTCTCAGTCTGGTAACGTTTTGATCACGTTTGCAATGTTTTGGTCAAAACCAATTTTCTTTGCCCGGGATCTTCATACAGTTAGTGGTCATCATAATTGTTTTCTGTAACAGTTTTCCCAATATAGAGTCGTGTTTACGTGTTTCTGAATCCCTCTACCATCCAAATACTTGTCTTCTGTACGTGTCGCTATATGGCTAAAATAATGCCGATGCGACAATTTTAACTTACTCACATGCCTTCTTTATCAACGCTACCCTCTCCAAACTCCTGACGTCCCTGTTTTCTATGATGACCCTTCCCAACTATGTACACCCACACCACGCCCACCCCTATGACATACGTGTAGGGTGGTGTGGGGTAGCCTAGTGGTTAAAGACTGGGCTAATCACGTTGAAGAACCGGGTTTGATTCTCATATATGTAATAATGATGCCTGTTCTTGGTAAGGCAAACCCATTGCTAAAAGTGGCATACACTTTATTCCCTCACAAAGCAATCTTAAAACTATCGTAAATGTTCTGATGTGAGTTTCGAACACCGCAGCGACAAGACTAGCCTTGCTCCAAGGCTGTACTGAAAGTTAAGTCCATGGATGTGTAGTAAGTCTATCCTCCTAATAGGCAAGTCTATATATGTGGACAGTACACGGATTCCAGTCTCTTATGGGACAACTTGTTCTTATCATTTACATAATCTAGAACTTAGGATTTAAACTAATAATTATTGCCTCAGAGACTTGTGCAAGTCTTACTGCACCTTCACTAAGACCCAGATACGGTAACATGGCGACTCATTCTAGATACGTGGACCAGTCTCTTATAGGAACAACTTGTTCATATTAGTTGCATAATCTAAAAATTAGGATTTAAACTAATAAGTATTGCCTTAGAGACTTGTTTAAGTCTACGCCTTACCTAGCAAAGGGGCGACAACTCATGCCATGTCTGTCTTTAACTATGTTAACCCAGCAATACTCCAGAAAGAACAACCCGTAAAGTGGTGTATATCTTCTTGTTAGGATCTCATGTCTGTTTTTCTTCTTGAACATGTTTTTACTTTACCAGAGGCGCTCCAAGACTTCCGTCGACAATTACCATTTTTCTGGCACCAAGAGGGCGAGGGACCTAATAATGAGATGATTCAATATTCATCCACATCTTTAACCTATAAAGAGCGAACACGTTACTCAACCGTGCCTATACCGACATATAAACTACAAGCAGATTCCGTTGGGTAGATGGTTCAAAAAATTAATTAGCGGTCGTTTACAGTTCAAGGACATACTTACCTTCTCTTATCTCCCCTTGAACTTGCATTTTCTCGCCGAATCCATCAGCCAATGGCAGTTTTATTTCTACGTGAGATGAACTCTCACTTTGTGATTTTCAAGGGCGAAATAAACCATGATTTATACAATGCCACACGAGCTTGGAGAATACGGATTATCTCACCTATGTTAATTAAAACGGACGAAGCAAATAACACAGCCTGGTTCCCTAGGTTGGCTGCGCTTGCGCTACAGTGTACCTACTACTGGGGCGGTGGGGTAGCCTAGTGGTTAAAGAGTTCGCTCATCACGCCGAAGACCCGGGTTCGATGTCCACATGAGTACAAGTTGTGAAACCCTTTTCTGGTGTCCCCCGCCGTGATATTGCTGGAAAATTTCTAAAAGCGGCTTAAAACCATACTAACTCACTACTTCAACTACAGCTGCTGCTTCTACTACTACCATAGCTCCTACTACTGCTGCTACTACTACTGTTAATACTGCTGCTTCTATTGTTCTGTTAATGAACTCAACAAAAACGTAAGGGATCATAACATATTTTATATACCGTTCACATTTAATGAATTCCACCTTAACTTTTTTCGTTCAGTATATAACTGTTGATATCGCTGCTGCATCCTCCGTGTAAATTGAAGTCTGTCTTTAAATCAACAACCACTTTATCTAAGATGTTTGCTGTCGTTACTGTTGCCGTTCTTTCTTTTCCCTTTCATTGGCTGGCTATTTTTAGCGTCGTGTTATTGGAATCTGATTATAAACGAAGCTAAGATCAGTGGTATTTAACATAAACTAAGGAACAAAAGGAATTATACCTATCAGTTGATGTTATCATATTTTTTATTTTTTATTGAAAATATCTTAAGTTAGCTATGGTGTGTAAAAAAAATAATTAACTGTTCTGGCGAATAGTCAGCACTCAAAGAATATTCAGTTGATTTTTAACAACTGATTGGTATGTTTGAATCTTATCTTTGTAAATCTATAAGCCATGTAATTTGACACAAATTAACAAATAGTTCCAGAAACAGTACGGGCGAAATGTTAACGCCCGGCTAAGCAATATTCCATCAATATCACGACAGGGGACATTGTTCCAAGTGGGCGGTGCGGTAGCCTAGTGGTTAAAGCGTTCGCTCGTCTCGCCGAAGATCCGGGTTCGATTCCCCACATGGGAACAATGTGTGAAGCCCATTTTCCGGTGTCCCCCGCCGTGATATTCCTGGAGTATTTCTAAAAACAGCGTAAAACCTACCTACCTACCCACCTATCCACTCACTCGCTCACTCACTCACTCACTCGTACCAAGCCCGGGCCTTCGGGGTGACGAGCGAACACTTTAACCAGTGTGCTACCCTATCACCCCAGATAATCAGATACAGGGCAAACGCCTCTCGGTCTGTTATCAGTTCTCCGTCGGGTGAAAAAGTCACATATAAGAGAAACATCGCGTCTGCCTGTATCTCTTTAATACACACCAAACAAACAGGTTTTCCCAAGGAACCCGTCTACTGAGGGAAAATACCGACACTCTATTGATACTGTTTTTCGAAACTTCATATTTTCAATTTATCTTGATATCTTCGCCAATGTACTTGCACCTTGGTACAAGCCATGCCCTCAGCTCTGAGAGTGTTTATACAGTAAATATCAGTTGTATATGAAGCGAGAAGCTTGGTGATTTTGGGTGGGAACAGCGAGAGGGAAGACGCCAAAACCAACGTGGTAGACATCAACGACTCTGACGGCTTGGGCTGCATCTGTTGCCCGTAACACGACTTCACACAGACAGTTTTAAGGGATCATTTGACTGTATAGCGATACATGCTGTTGATAATCAGAAACATTAACGTTAGGTCAATACAAAGGTAAGTGAAGTTTGTGCATATATAGCCGGAGCAAACCCAACGTGTCAACGACTGCAATACTTTGTTGATATTAATTGTTGTTGATGTATTGGTGTACTTAATTGTATTTGATGTTGAATTTTAACAATAGCTTTAGAAATGTAGGTATTGCCTCCTGGACTATTTATTGATGCCTTCTCTGTGGTTTTCTTTGTTACTGAAGCTTGAATAGATCCTATAAACATAGTGCGGAAAAGGCGTAGGTATACATGTTTAACTGACACTTACCATTCGTGACCAACTCGTGTTATTCCGGGACAAGCCGAATAGCGACTCGTGCCCCTCTCGCGGCCATTTTTGCGACCGGGTTCCGTCTCAGTGCAAACGGGCATACCTAAAACAATTGTCAACTCGTTGCGTAATGGTTCACACATTTTCCTCATATATTATATATATTTGAGATGCAATTTAAAGCACATCGGGACGTGCAGAATTACACAGTATGATTGAACACATTTAACTGTGTCTTGGGTATATTTTTAGATGCAAGACATATGTAAAATCAAAATTATTTCTGAGGGATTCTTTGACGAAGAACTTGAAATCATACGTGCATTCTGATTGGTTTATCGTATTTTCGCACATAACATTCATCGATAGGGGGACGAGTCTTCTTGCAGGTTACGGAAAGGGGTTACGAATGTGACACTTACGTGTGTCTAGTTCCAATAAACATGACATGGTTTCAGTAGTTTATTGCAAATCCAAAAGTCCAAAGATGAGCTGTATAAATTACTCAACCGGTTTGCGAATGCAAGAGTCTATAAAATAAATATAGAAAATATATTTAAAAAATTGAATAACCGGTGTATTGACAAAAAATAAAATACTTACTGGTCAACTTCTGAGAGTTTCCAGGACTTCTGTCTTGCCAGGTTATTGACGGCGTTTGCTTTATAAACATGTACATGATCTTAACAGTTACCGTCCTGACCACTAGTTCCTGAATCATGTGGTCCGGAATAAAAAGGTTCCGCTGTGCATGTTGTTTGAGAGCATATTGCTGGAATATTGTTAAAAGCCCTCGGAACCGCACTCACTCATCCACTTACGCGACAGTATACATGCATTGTATTGGTATATTAATGACAAATGTCTTCTACCAAAGATAGGTATTGCTTCAATCTGTCATACAGACCTTGAAACAAATAAATCCAAGTCAGCCCTAGCAAGTCTATAATAGTGGACAAGTCTAGATTACAGGTTCTGAAAATGAAGAGTCTCTGAGGTCCTTTTTATGATATATTTTATTTATGAAGATAATTAAACAACAGTTACTGTTTCTTTCTGTCTTCCAGAGACCAGATGCTAGTCGAGTACTGAGTATTTGTCTGTATTTTCGATGACATACGGCTGTCGTGGATGGAGTTGTGAAACGTGGCCACGGAAGCTGCTGCTGATGGTGGACAAGATGTATTCAGGGACACGTTTCTAGTTCTAGCTGTCTAATGGATGTATCGATGATGGAGATGGTGTAATACTCCACCGCGCCAAGGTAAATGTGTCCAATGGCAAGATGAGAAGGTTTAGCATTAAATGGTGTTCCTCAAATGTTGTGAACCCGTGACATCCGGGTTAGAATAGGTCTTCAGCAACCCATGCTTGTCGTAAGAGGCGACTAACGGGATCGGTTGGTCAGACCAAATTCTATTAGTTGTTATGTCATCCGTAACAACTGCAACAGGTTTGTCAACAACGATGTTTTTGTAGAAATATAAGTAGAAAAGACCCAACCCCCAAGCCCCAACCCCTGCATTCATCTCCAACCCCCACCGCCATCCCCCTTCAAATGGATGGCCCCCTATTAACAAATACCAGTTAATTTGTGATGCTTGACACTTCGTCTTCAATGGCCCTCATAAAAGAGTAAGAAATAAATGGTAGCGCTATTTATACCAATACCACAGTTCTTGAGGAACTCGCCCAAAATAGCACAAGCTATCAATGAAAATACAGACAGTTAATTAGTTGGCATGAAAATAGTATGCTATTGTTTGTACAACTAACACTGATTACTGTTCGAGCCACGTCACTGAAGCGACCGGATACATTACCCTCACCTAACAAGCCAGTGATATTATAGTCATTGTGTTTCTCCCAGAGTTCGAAAGCGGAATGACAGTGTTTCGTGGTGATTGCGTGCAAGTGCGTAGACGGCATCACTTGGACAGGACAAACACAATACATCAGCGAAGTGTACATTACGACCAGATCGACATCCTGGAAGTCATGTGTGTGCATCCCCGGACCACATTTAGGTGGAGACATTTAGGAGGCAGTGCATCCGTGGTGCTGACGACTAAATACATCTTCCCGAGGCAGGGGAGTTAACTGACTATAAAAGTCCAGTTTCCACCCTTGCCAAACTAGGCTTGAATTATGGAGTTATAGTTTGCCTGGACTAACGAGTCTATGCATAGTCCAATCAAAATCACGTAACGAAATCAACATCCGGTTCGTAAACTGCCGTACAGATTTTGGTCGATTGCAGGATTTGCAAAGCATGTGTTCCGTCAACTTGACGTCACCAGATCTTTCTGCAATCTGATATGTTTAATCAAGGTGCTCACGTGATTTGATACACCACGCGATGTAAGACCCATTTTATCACAATATAGATTTTTATTATAGATCGGATCGCCGCCATTTTGTTTAAAGCAAACGCAAGAATATGTGAGATGGAATCTGATTGGTCAATAGGATGGACATAGAAGGGACATAACTCGTAATAACCACTGGTGGCGCTAAGATCGAGCCCAGAAATTCCTGCCTAGTTCGGCAAGGGTGGAAACTTGAGTGAGTGAGTGAGTTGGGTTTAACGCCGCTTTTAACAGTATTCCAGTTATATCGCGGCGTGTCAGCTTAATGTGGGAGGAAAGCCCGAAGTGATGCAGGTCTCAGACGTTTACCACTTCGGTGAAACCCACGAGCTTGGGTATGGTGCTGACACGTCATGTACAAACATCAGACCTTATCATCATCCAGCGCCATCCTGCTAAGTGGCACGGGCTTTGTGAGGGTGTGCTAGCGCCGCCTACTGGGGGAAATATGCAGACACACGTCCATTTAATTCCTATAGTTACAATTGTACATACACAGATAAGTAGAACGTAGCGATAACGATGATGTAACGCAGGCTTGGGGAGGGAGGGTCTGGTGTTAGGGAGGGGGCGCACTGCACCGTTTTCAACGTACAGGGTGATCAGACGGTTGCACATGGCCGCGAGACACGCAAGTAACACCTTGTGGAAGGCTGACAAGTATAAATAATAAAACATGGACACAGACAATGTCAGTGTTAGTTATGATATCATATCCTCGCCCGTACCAGCAACTATTACACCATAATCTATGCATGTCGCAATATTAACTTATAATGTAATGTTTCAGCTTGATATTAATTTTCTGTAACCAATATAGCAGGCGTAATGATGTCTCATATCATCCTCTGGAATTACATCAAGCTTATTCAGAGGATAACAGTCGCGAAATATTAGTTCTATGTATTTGGCGTGGTCCAGTGGATAGAGTGTCTGCCCGGAGAGCGGAAGGTCAGGGTTCGATTCCCGGCCGCGTCATACCTAAAGGCCTATAAAGATCATGGAGGTTTGCATAAGGGAGGAAACAAGGACTGGTCGGATCGGAGACATTGTCCTGTTAACTTGTGACACGGTATCTTAGTGGGCTAGCACACACGCACGCGCGCACACGCACACGCACACGCACACGCACACGCACATGTGCGTAGTATAGTAGATTTACGCAAAGTGTGTACATCGGTCCATGAACGCAACACAGTTCAATTCTTCTCATAAGGAAATAGTTCAACAATAATAACTTCACAGACTGCATATTAAATCAGAAACACAAAAAATGTACACAACGATACGAAATCGGTGACATTCTTCAGCACAGCAATGCCACACAAGCCCCGGCCACTCTATTATCAACCAATCAAACAGTTTCGTGGCCTAATTCTTTTATTTTTATCGAACCGAAAACGAAAAAACAATTACTGGGTTAGCAGCCAAATGACATGGAATCACTTGCAATTTATCTATTATGTACATGTGAATCCAAGATTACCTTAGCAGCCAAGAGACAAGGTATCAGGTTAACACACGGCAGTCATTACGACGTCTAGACCATGGGTAAATGAGTACCAGGCTCTGTATCAGTGTCTCTCGTTAAGTATATGAAGCGTAATACAGTATCAGGCATGGCTGCGATAGACGTGATTATCTTATCGGCACCTAGGACATCTAAGAGACTTACGGTCGACCTGTTTAGGAACTGAACACGAAACTGGTATTATTAGAACCATGTGTTTCTTATAACGTCAGCCTCGAACACCTGTAGCAGCCAGAAGGCGCCGCAATCTCACTATGCAGACCGATGACAGTAATATTATTTATGATTTTACAGGTGAGGTGAGGTGAAATGGGGTTTAACGTCGCGTCCAAGATTATTGCACTTATATAGCAACGTGCATGCTCGTGTATGTATGTGTGTGGCTGCTTGTTCTAGTCCGGACTGATGCCGATTTATAGTGCTAGCTCACTGAGATACCATGCCGCAGTTCAACATGAATACCCCACTCAGGCATAGTATACTGACTCCAAGCCGACCAGTCCTTGTTTTAGCCCCTTAATGCCGAGCGCCAGACAGGGAAACAACAAGTACCATCTTTGAACGTCTTTTGGTATGAACCCCGGGAACTTTTGGGATAGAACCCCGGACCTTCCGCTCTCCAGGCGGACGCTCTACCATTAGACCACGGAGGCGGTCTATGATTTTACAGAAGTAAAACAGCAGGACAGAAGAAAGTATACACTTGGTATAAAATAAATGAAATAAAAGTATCGAATTGACAAAAAAAACAAGCTGAAAACTGTCGCCGAAATACTGCAAACTTAAGTTTCAAAACGCGCTCGCCGCCTCCGTTGTCTTGTGGTAGAGCGTCCGGCCGGAGATCGGAAGGTCTGGGGTTCGATCTCCGGCCGCGTCATACCAAAAGACGTTCAAAGATGGTACTTGTTGTTACCCTGTCTTGCGCTCGACATCAAGGGGCTTAAACAAGGACTGGTCGGCTCGGAGTCAGTATTCTGTGTCTGAGTGGGGTATTCATGTTAAACTGCGGCATGGTATCTCAGTGAGCTAGCACTATAAATCTGCATCAGTCCGGACTAGTACAAGCAGCCACAGACACACACGTGCATGCACGTCGCTATATAAGTGCAATAATCTTGGACGCGACGTTAAACCCAATTTCACCTCACCTCAAAACACGCTCATGATTTCCGTGTTCCCATCCAGTCACCATTTTGTGGTTGTGTAAATTTTAGCAAACATTGGTTTAAACTTTCTTTTTCCCGGCTGTTTATATTTTTGTCGAATTGTAAATGATTTCAAAAATGATTTAGTTATATATACTGTATATGTTTGAACCAGGATGGCAAAAAAGACATGTATTGGCGATCATTGGAGAAATGCTCTAGTGGCCAGTGGTCTAAATTCCACAAATCGCTGCGCATTACTGAGTTTGAGCCTGGATTTGTCTGTACCACTTCCGAAGATTTTACATAAGTAGTCGCATTCGTCACCACTCGCTCCTTTCCGTAATCTGCGAAAATACGAACCAATCAGAATGCGCGTATGACTTCAAGTACTTTGGTCGAATAATCCCTTAGGAATAATTTGTTATTTTACATATGTCTTGCATTTACAAACATACCCAAGATACAATTAAATGTGTTTAATCATAACTGTATAACACTGTAAATCCCGATGTGTTTGCAATAGCATCTTGAATATATATGATATATGGGGGAAATATACGTGAAACATTACGCAACGCGTTGGCAATTCTTTTGGCTATGTCCTTTTGCGCCTAGACGGAACCCAGTCCCAAAAAAGGGGAACGAGGGGGGCACGAGTCGCTATTCGGCTTGTCGCGGAATAACACGAGTTAGTTACGAATGAAGTAGTAAGCGTCTACTGCCTCTGTTCCGTCCCTTCCATACGATGCTGATGCGCTGTTGGATCATTGAATACTTTTCAAAGCGGTGTTAATCCACTTGGTCCTGTGTACAACACACAGATCACGCATCAGGTGAAGTTAAGTTGGTGGCGAAGAGTAGGTGGATGGGGACCGTGTTCGGTAATTTTACCCCTGAGAGTTTCTGGGGCTCCAGTGTGAGGTCTACTGGTGTGACTTTGTTCGAAATATGTCTCTGTTCACCCAGCAGTGAATGGGTACCCGGTAGGATGAGATGGTAATGTGACTGTTAACCTTATAGCACCTCACAGGCTAGCTTGGGTTGGATACTCCCCCAGGAGCTGAGAATAAACATCGATTGCCCACTGATCGACTGACTGGGGTAATGATGCTGCACTTGTGATGTGTGGTGTTCATTTAGCGCATTATAGATATGCACGTTATTATTATTATTAATAATATTATTATTAATATTACTATCATTATTATTATTGTTGTTGTTGTCAGTAGTAGTAATTGTAACTCATGTTCTTCAAATCTCAAAGATTTAACACACCTGTTAAGTTTTTAATATATGAACATAAAAGTAAATAATTATCAAAATTCATAAATCCCGCATAAAATCATGTATGCTACGTGTGTTTGTTATTCAAGGGAGCATATACCTCGTCTCACAATGGATGGGCATACTACGCGACAGTGTCCCTTCTAAGGTTCCATACATTTGAGATCAAAGACTTAACTCCGACTCTTTGGGACAAGGCAGGTGACGTGGTACCGGGAGTGATGATGGGTCTGAGCAGGAGACGGAATGGCCCTGGGGACATGTGTAAGTTGGACTGTTGGTGTGACAGACAGACAAAAGGGTTGGATTCCCCAGATACGAACTGTCAATCCAAGTTATGCCACCTTCGTCTGCGTGTGCAGGTTCAGACGCGTACCACGCAGATCACTTTATGTTCCTGTTGCGGCGGGGTCCTTCACGCCGGCAGCGTTGTAGTGGGTGGCAGCGTTGTAGTGGGCGACACTGTGGCAGGGACGACTGCACTAACGTTGAGGTCCTCTGAGAAGCTGAGGCTATCTGGCTACGAGACTAGTGCTTTCAATATATGGCTACCCAGGATTCGAGGCTGTTTTTTATAGGATATGGCAACCATGCTAGTGTTTATGGATACCGAAATACGAGGCTAGGTTTTACAGGATATGGCTACCAGGCTAGTGTTTATGGATACCGAAATTCGAGGCTATTTTTTACAGGATATGGCTACCTGGCTAGTGTTTATGGATACCGAAATTCGAGGCTAGTTTTTACAGGATATGGCTACCAGGCTAGTGTTTATGGATACCGAAATACGAGGCTAGGTTTTACAGGATATGGCTACCAGGCTAGTGTTTATGGATACCGAAATACGAGGCTAGTTTTTACAGGATATGGCTACCAGGCTAGTGTTTATGGATACCGAAATTCGAGGCTATTTTTTACAGGATATGGCTACCTGGCTACGAGAAGGTGCTTTTAGGAATTGGCTACCAAGCTACGAGGCTAGCTTTTTTCAGAATATAGCTACAAGACTACGAGACCACTGTTAACATGCTAGTGCTACGAGACTAGTGTTAACAGGCCAATGCTAACAGACAAGTGCCAACAGGTTAGTGATACAAGACTAGGACCAACAGGCTACCAGACTAGTGGTAACAAGTTACCATGTCAATGCCATCAGACTACCAGGCTGGTGTCACCTGGCTTGCCAGAACAACTCCGTTACTCTTATAAGGTTACTGCTGGTAAAAGGAGTTTTCATATTAATTACATACTCCGCCGATGTCCTTTGAATCAATGAGACACCAACAGATTACCCCTTGGGGATCCGACTCGCGTTCACTCTGCTGGATGTATTCAGCTGAGCAGTAATGGCTTGTTTTGTAGGAAAACACATAGAATTAATAGCTATTCCTCTCAATGGGAAGAGTGGATGGTATGTTACACGCAGACATATTGCACCGGTGCCTTTACTTCCTCCTGACAGAAGGCGTTGTGCACCTGGAGCCAGGTCCGTATATAACCTGGACAGACGACCCATTTCACCTGATACAGACCTGTCCTTAACCTGGACAGATGACACATAGTACCTGGAGCCAGATCTGTACTTAACCTGGACAGACGACACATTGTACCTTGCGCTAGACCTGTACTTAGCCTCGACAAATGACACATTGAACCTGGAGTCAGATCTGTACTTAACCTGGACAAACGACACATTGTACCTGGAGCCCGATCTGTACTTAACCTGGACAAACGACACATTGTACCTGGAGCCCGATCTGTACTTAACCTGGACAGACGACACATTATACCTGGAGCCAGATCTGTACTTAACATGGACAAACGACACATTGTACCTGGAGCCAGATCTGTACTTAACCTGGACAAACGACACATTGCACCTTCAGCTCAGATCAACAATGAACCCAGCAGACGACACATTGCACCTCCAGCTCAGATCAACAATAAACCCAGCAGACGACACATTGCACCTTCAGCTCAAATCAACAATGAACCCGGCAGACGACACATTGCACCTTCAGCTCAGATCACCAATGAACCCGGCAGACGACACATTGCACCTTCAGTTCAGATAAAAAATAAACCCGGCAGACGAGATATTGACCACTATGTAGGCACTGTTCATATGTCAGAGGGAGGAGTCATGACATATGTCACATGTATTTGAGGAAGGGGCCAGGGGCCAGGGGCCATTAGAAACATAAAGTGAGGTGTCGGCAAAATATGATACAGTCCTTAGACTGCGCCCCCATAAGCCCCTATACTGAAATGTTTGTTTGTTTGTTGTCGAACGCCGCACTCAGCAATATTCCAGCTATATGACAGCGGTCTGTAAATAATCGAGTCTGGATCAGACAATCCAGTGATTGACATGAACATCGATCAACCAAGTCAGCGAGCCTGGCCACCCGATCCCCTTAGTCGCTTGTTTGTAACACCTTATATATCACTTTATTGCTGGGACTGTCTGTTATTCTAGATGCTTCTCAAAGCAATATTTGCTTTCACAGACAACTAGGACGATTCCGTAGGATTTAATGACTGTCGCAAAGGTGCAATTAGACCATTAGAAATCCATACATAGACACAATCATTATAATGTGCAATGTGGATAAAAAGAGATATGTGTCAAATTACGCATCACCCTACGTAGAAATACTTTAACTAATCTAAACAGTTATATTCCTGGGCCTCGTTCCTTAAAGCGATCTTAGCGCTACGATGGCCGTAAGCCCACGTTAAAGTATACGATCGCCTTAACGCTAAAATCGCTTTGAGGAGCGGGGCCGAGGAATGTAACTGTTTAGTTTCGTGAACACGTGATACTAAAATCCGTCACGGTTACACTAAAACCAACCCCATTTCTAAAGCGAAAACGAATTGCAAATGACCAAGAAGACTTTAAATCCTCCTTGATCATCTGTCGAGATTTTAAAAACAGCGACACATCACTTTCCGATACATGGAAGAACACTCTCCGCTGACGGTGACCTACTATTATCTTCTGCCCTCATTCGGAGGGTCCGCGCTTGTCGTCAGGGTATCTAATTAAACGCAGGAACACCTTTGGACCATCTCTCAATGTCCAGCTCGATATAACATGATTATTCTATGCGCTTCGTTAAGTCTGTACATGTAGAGGGAACATCTAGGCCTCCTAGAACCAAGGTCACACTGAATCAAGCCTTGATGGACCAATGCTGACAAGGAAGTGGAGTACGGTAAGTAGACGGTCTCAGAGACACTCAACCGGGGCCAAGAGTTGAAAGAAAATGCCAGTCTATCGTTAACTGAGAAGCGCGGCCGTAAAATAGACCTATCTATTGCATCTGGCGGTAATGGGTGATCGATAACTATGTAGGTTCTACTGCTCCACCAGAACAACAAACAGACGTGTTCTTCAGGAGCATATTTTGTGCCAATTCTGAAGGCATCGGGTTCTGAATGGACCACGGTGTTAGGACTCTTGGTTGGAGGGTCAGGCATTACAAGCAATTTGGACGTACCTTGTCGGAGTACGTTTGTGGGTAGTTGTAAGAAACTGATCAAGTTGTAGTTTTGAGTCCTTTTGTAAATGACATGATTGTTTAACTTTGGAGTGTTGTACACGGTAAGAGGGGTATACAAAATTGTGGTTTATGCGCTCTTTGTGAAGTACGGATCTCCGTGTGCGTTATGGTGCGTATGCGTATGCGTGTGCGTGTAACGGCCTTACGTATCTTGGTAGATGAAGAAAACAAGCCTAATTTTACACGTGGAATGAAATACAGTAAACTACGGTTATAACGAACTCAAAGGGGCCACTTATTTTAGTTCGTTATAACCGTAGTTCGATATAAGCATATGTAAAACATATATATATATATATATATATATATATATATATATATATATATATACAGCAAATGGCCTGGACAAAGAATAAGTTCGTCATATCCGTCAGTTCGTTACAAACGTGTTCGTTATAAACGTAGTTTACTGTAACCGTAAGGCACTGTTGACATTTAAGTAACGTGTAACTCATTCTGTTTAACCACAGATTTAGAAAAGCTGTATCATTAACACCTCTTCGCGCCAGACAGATCATTAACAACTATTCGTAATGCATCACGATATCACAGCATTATTCTAAATAAATCGACAAATAATAAGATTTGCTTAAATGCAGATTGAAAACTACAGGTACAAGTTTCCTTGAAACACCGAACGTCAATTGTACTCTGTTCCATCGACACCCGTGAAGATTCCGGGGTAGATTAGGTCTTCAGCAACCCATGCTTGTCGTAAAAAGTGACTATGCTTGTCGAAAAAGGCGACTAACGGGATCGGGTGGTCAGGCTCGCTGACTTGGTTGATGCATTTCATGAACCCAATTGAGTGGATAGATGCTCATGATATTAATCACTGGAATGTCTGGTCCAGACTGGATTATTTACAGACCGCCGTCATACAGCTGGAATATTGCTGAGTGCGGCGTTAAACAACAAACCAACCAACCAACCGTTCCATCGACCGCAGCCATGTACCCCGTGCGAGGTATTATTTACTAGATATATCCACGCTCTTTAGAGCATTATTGAATATTAATAATTCGTCTCTCCAAGGAGCAATTTCCAGTGCACAACATGTGGATTATCAGCCTCTCAATGCAGAAATTGTCTTTATCTAGCGGACGTTTCCCCGGGGAAATGTCAAGTCTCGAAACAAGCTCAAGACATGAAAATTATATGTGTGAGCGGTCACCAGTATTCTCCCCCGAAGCAGTATTCGGTCTAAACAGTGGTCACTGTCAGTGGTCAAACTGGATTCAATAAACTATATTTGCTAATTCTCACATGAATTAACCTCGTGGTCATGTTCTACAGGCTGAGTGTGAGAGTTTAGCCACTGGGGAAGAAAGGGAATACGTATTTGTGGGTGACGTGCAACGTTGCCAGATCGTGAATCAATGGTTCAGTGTGATATTACTGACGGATAAACGGCAGAGATAAAGCAAACATTTGATCTAAGTTACCATCAGGCCCGTTCGATGAATTCACAATGGCGAGAGGACGGAGACAGGATAGTGTTTGGATATCATTCTGTAAATTGTATTCGTAGTTTTTTGACAATGATGACTCGTATCAGATGATTCTTCATTTGACCCCTGGCTGTCTTCAGCATTCAAACACTCGAGTGAGGTGAGGTGAGGTGGGGTGAGGTGAGGTGAGGTGAGGTGAGGTGAGGTGAGGTGAGGTGAGGTGAGGTGAGGTGAGGTGAAATTGGGTTTAACGTCGCGTCCAAGATTATTGCACTTAAATAGCGACGTACATGCACGTGTGTGTGTGGCTGCCTGTGCTAGTCCGGACTGATGCCTATTTATAGTGCTAGCCCACAGAAATACCATGCCGCAGTATAACATGAATACCCCACTCAGACACAGTATACTGACTCCGACCCGACCAGTCCTTGTTTTAGCCCCTTAATGCCGAGAGCCAGACAGGGTAAAAACAAGTACCATCTCTTAACGTCTTTTGGTATGATGCGGCCGGGGATCGAACCCCAGACCTTCCGCTCTCCGATCGGACGCTCTACAAGACCACGGAGGCGGTCCTCGCTCGTTGGGAGTAGCAATGAAAAATCATTCTCTTGTCCGTGTATGGAATCCAATTAAACTGTGTCAACGAGACAATGTCTCTTCTTGAATTCCATACCTTTAGGGTTTAGGTTTTCCTTTTGAGTTTTAGGTAAATAAACATAAATAAATATTAAAGGATATAATATACATAAGTTCAGCAAACGCCGATGTGTTTGAACTTGAAATTAATCATGTACAGTATATCAATATTATACATGGTATGTTATTGTGTACCCTAGATTTATACAATGTACTGCCCAATGGATAGGATTAGATTGGGTGGTCAAGTGGTCAATTACACCTCAATTCGACGTGAAGAGTTGTGTCCCTTAGGTGTCAGGATACGCGTATTGGGGGTTCGAATCTTAGAGTGAGTGTGATGATCACTGGCTTGTCAGCACCATACCCCTGCTCATTGGTTTCACTTAGTGGTTCCTCTCACATGACGCTGGGGGACGGTGGGGTCGCATAGAGGTTAAAGCGTTCGATCGTCGCCTGAAGGCCTGGGTTCGATTCCCAAATGGATACAATGTGTGAAGCCCATTTCTGGTGTCCCCGCCGTGATATTGCTGGAATGTGTCTAAAAGCAACGTTAAGCCAAACTCACCCACAAGACGCCGACATTAAACTTAAATATTGATAATTAACTCACTCAGGACTAGATCATGTTTTGAAAGACTCTGTTCTGCTGATCATCTGAATAGAAATCTTAAATCAGAACAGTCGAGGAAACCAGAGTGTTGCGCTAACAATATGATAAAACTATTTGACATCGTAATCAAACATGATAAAATCACCACCAATAATATATGCTTCGTGTTATAACCGGGGACACAAGGAGGCTCAGGCGTCAAAATTCACTAAACAGAGTAGTTTCCCTTTCTGCATGCGGGGCTCCGCTAATCATTGGTTCGAATCCCAGATTCGCCGCTTCTGTCAGTTCCAAACCCGTTGGTTTCGCCAAAGTAAAAAACGCCCAGCATCTGTATCACTTGGGGCTTGACCTCCACATCAAGATGACACGCCGAGATGTAACTAAAATATTTAAAAGAAGCGTTTTTAATTGTGGTAACACAGTCACTCTTGTAATACCTACCCGTGAAGATCCAGGTTAGAATTTGTCCCCAGCAACCTATGTTGGTCGTAAGATGCGACTAAATGGATCGGGTGGTCAGACTCGGTGATTTGGTTGATGGCATCCCTGACATCTTCCCGAGTCAAGGGCATTAACTGACTATAAACGTCCAATATCCAGCCTTGCCGAACTAGGCTGAAGTTACATTCTGGCTGGACTAACGAGTCGATGCATAGACCAATCACAGATTTTTTTCCAAATCTTTTCATGTTCTGTTTCAATGTGATCAAGTGATTTGAAACACTTCGCGAGGTAAGACCCTTTTTATCACAATGTAGATCTTAGATTAGATATAGATTATCGATGAGATCGTCTTGACTGGGCGCCGCCATTTTGTTTGAAGCAAATGCAAGTGATATGAGAGATGGAATCTGATTGGTCAAGAGGGGGCATTAAAGGGACATAACTCGTAATAGCCACTCGTGACCAACTCGTGTTATTCCGGAACAAGCCCCTCTCATGGCCATTTTTGCGACGGGGTTCCGCCTTAGCGCAAACGGGCATACCTAAAACAATTGTCAACTCGTTGCGTAATGGTTCACATATATTTCCCCATATATTGTATGTATTTCAGATGCAATTTAAAGCACATCGGGATATGCGGAATTATAGTGTATTATTGAACACATTTAACTGTGTCTTGGGTATATTTTTAGATGCAAGACATATGTAAAATCAAAAATTATTTCTGAGAGATTCTTTGACGAAGAACGTGAAATCATTTGCGCATTTTGATTGGTTCGTCGTATTTTCGCACATAACATTCATCGATAGGGGGACGAGTCTTCTTGCAGGTTACGGAAAGGGGCGAGTGGTAACGAGTGTAGAGGCGCTACAATCGAGCCTGGAACGTCAAGCGTAGTTCGGCAATAGTGGAAACTGGACTTTTACAGTCAGTTAACTCCCTTGCCTCAGGAAGATGTACCCATACGGCGTAGATTGGTGCTCACAATATCGATCACTGGCTTCTCTGGTCTAGACGCAGCCGTCATATAGACGGGAATATCGTTGAATGCAGCGTTAAACAGTAAACAAACCGATCATGTACTATCTGAACTGAACCTCATTATCCATGAACATATTCCCTCGAAATCAATGTCACATGACGTCATACATCATTATCAAAAAGACAAAATATACTTGTTAAACAAACAACTGACAAAAAACGGAACGCGTTACACTCCAAACATATTGGATGTATCACAAACACTGTCGAGATGTACTGTTTACAGTTCGTTACATTTATTCGGACAATTCGATCCAACCGCTGATGTGAAAAAAAGATCGAATGGAAGCGATCTGTCAGTGTCCAATACGTCACTTCCGGGTTGGTGTAGTTTACCCACGATCTAAACCAAAGCAGGGTCGAAACACCTAGCTAATGAACAAAAATATCATTTTGTCCACAACGGGAAACGAAATCGATGAAAATGGGTATGGTGTTTTGCCGACTCGTATTCAGCTCTGAAATTAAACAATGTCTAACGTTACACTTTATAAATCGATTTCGGTTAAAAATAACTCGGTTAAGCGTGATAGTACTCCGTTATTTGTATTGCACGCATTATTTTCTCCCCCAGCGCTATGATTTGACACGTCTTCTTCTAAACATAGAAATGTTTCATTAAAGCACGGTGAAAATACATGTAATTAATAATAGCAGAGATTGTTTTGTGTTTCTAGGCGATTTATTCATATTTGTTGGATGGTGAACTACGAAGAGAAGAAATGGAAGCTCCGTTATGTTAGTGGTAATGTGTGTGTATCACACATTTGTCAGCTAACTAACGTTCCCTAGTGAAGGAGGTGTTTCTCCCTCCCTCCCTCCCTCCCTCCGTCGTCGGAGCATTTCTTCATCCTTCTGTCTATCTCGCCGACAGCCATGTCAAATGGTGAATCTGTTGTAATCGGATAAAAAGGATAAGGGCTTTTGGCCCATTGGGGCTGTCAAATTTTTAAATTGTGAAACATTGATATGAGTGAGTGAGTTGGGTTTAACGCCGTTTTTAACAGTATTCCAGTTATGTCACGGCGTGTCAGCTTAATGTGGGAGGAAAGCCCGAAGTGATGCAGGTCTCAGACGTTTACCTCTTCGGTGAAACCAACGAGCACTACTGATATGAAATATGTTCAAATGGCTGGCAGCTATCCTTCTTTCCTTCTTTCTCTTGCACTGTGTGGACTTCTGACATGAGAGAATGAGTATGGTTTTACGCCGCTTTTAGAAATATTCCAGCAATATCACGGCAGGGGACACCAGAAAAAGGCTTCACACATTGTACCATGTGGGGATTCAAACCTCAGGTCTTCCTCCTACATTAGGCTGACACACAGTGATATAACTGGAATACTGTTAAAAGCAGCGTTAAACCCAACTCACTCACTCATTTTGGAATATCTACAAATTCCATCTATACTGTCAGTGTAAGTCTCAAATATGTCGTCTATGCTAATATTATTTCAGGTCATTCGGCAGTACGTGGAATCTATTGGAACTATTTGTTTAACCTCTTGGAAGTCAGGGGTGAAAAATGTCAAGCGTTGAATTGCCCAGTGTCACAATGTCATATTCTGTATCTGTGCGTATGGATATCACCCTGTATATCCAGAGAGTAATAAATCCTGGACGTCTGACTGTAATGGGTTTACTGTGTGACGCGGGAATTCTCCTACAGCCCTGCGTGCGTCATCACAGCGGCGACCACGGTCGCCAACCAAGCTTAATTGTCTCGCCTAACTATCGCTGCAGCTAACCCCCATTATCTCCTCGTCCCTACATCCATCCATCTATCCATCCGTCTGTCTGCCGCCCTTTTACCCTTCATCTATCGTCCATCTATCAAATTATTAACCTACACCTATCTAAAAGCAAGAAAAAGATATATTCGTCCGTCTGTCCTTCCATCTGTTTCTTCATGTCTCTTTCTTTGTCCGACCGTCTGTCTCTGTACGTCCGTCCTTCCTCCTGTCCGACCATTATCTCCGTCCGTCGATCCCTCTTTGCATCCGTCTCTTTCTGTCCCTCTATCCAACGTCTCTTTCTCTGTCCGATCATCTGTCTTTCTGTCAGTCCTTCTGTCTCTCTGTTCGACCGTCTGTCGCTCCGCCACGCCATGGGTTCATGTCATCCATCCGTTATTACTTCACCCCTCCATCTTCCATCATTCATCCACATCTCCATCCAGTCAGCTGTGCAGCATATAGTCATCCATCGCTTGTTCACTGCCTACTTCATAAAAGTGAACCCCGTTAATCCGAACGATATGGTTCAAAGCTATAAACCCGTGAAGACCCGTGGCAGAATAGGTCTGCCGTAATCCATGCTTGGCATGAAAGGCGACTATGCTTGTCGTAAAAGACGACTAACGGGATCGGGTGGTCAGGCTCACTGACTTGGTTGATGCATGTCATCGGATCCCAATTGCGTAGATCGATGCTCATAACATCGATCACTAGATTGTCTGGTCCATACTCGATTATTTACAGACCGCCGTCATATATTGCTGAGTGGGGCGTTAAACAACAAACAAACAAAGCGATTGGCCAGTTTCCGGATTACGTCACGGCTATAGGGGTCATGACCCCATGGGTATTTGTAAGCATACATAGTAAGGTGAGGTTTTGGACTAACAGGGGTTCGCTTTAGGTCGTATGTACGTAGTTTTCACTGAACGATACTGGAATGGTTCCAAAGTTTGATTTCCTGATGCCATTACGAAGAAGAGCAATATAGAAGAGATGTCATAACGCAGAGGTGATATAGATACGAGGTGCCATTACTAAGAGATGCAAAAGATACGAGGTGCCATTACTAAGAGGTACAATAGATACGAGGTGCCATTACTAAGAGGTGCAATAGATGCGAGGTGTCACTACTAAGAGGTGCAATAGATATGAGGTGTCACTATTAAGAGGCGCAATATAGAGGAGATTTCATAGCTAATATGCGCAAAAGATAGGAGGAGCCATTACTAAGTGGTGCAATAGATACAAGGTGCCATTACTAAGATGTGCAATAGATACGAGGTGTCACAACTAAGAAGTGCAATAGATACGAAGTGTCACTACTAAGTGGTGCCATAGATACGAGGTGCCATTACTAAGAGGTGCAATAGATACAAGTTGCCATTACTAAGAGGTGCAATAGATACGAGGTGCCATTACTAAGAGGTGCAATAGATACAGCGAAGAGATGCCATAACATAGCCCTGCATTGCATTCTGTAGACAGGAAACTGTAGTTTACGTTAACCTCTGTTCATCAATGAGTGTTATTTAAGTGTTATGCTTTCTGCACGTGGTGTTTCTATCAATGAACGTTAAGGTGGGAGTGAAGGGAGTATGTGAAGCAAATTAGACCCTGAACTTCATCATCTCCTTGGCTGCTCAACACATCTCCCATTTAACGCAGTTTATTTCAGGATCACACATTAACCCTAAAAAAGTCAAAATTATACGAACAGATGCGGTGGTTCATGTGTGTTCAGTTAAAGAAAGAGATCCAGGTCAAGTGGCCAAAGGTGTGCAGAGTTGCGTCCCTTGGCCGTGTCAGGATTCGCTCGTCATGGGTTGGTATCGCCATATGATTTTGTCAACACCATATACGTTTACTGTATAGAGGTAAACCTCTACACACTGACAGGACTTTTCCCCACATTAAAGCGCAGTTGGTTAATGGTAAAATCGGTACCTCGAATACTCTTCAAGGCAGCGCAACACACTAATATACTGGAGGCACTGGTAGCCCAGTCGTCTGAGGCTCCGCAATTCACTGTGCAGAGTTGCGTCCCTTGGGCAAACCAGAAACCTATGATCGTGGGTTTGAATCCCATTTCGCCACAATCATATTTCCAGTTTTGTCAGCACCAAAACGTTCTCGTGAGTTTCACCAAAGTAGTAAACGTCACAGATCTGCATCACTTTAGGCTTTCCTCCCACATTAAGCTGACACGCCGTGATATAACTGGAATACTGTTAAAAACGTCTTTAAACTCAATTCACTCACTCACTCACTCACTAATATTAACAACTGATCACCATGACACCATTGACATTTAGGAATGAAACCCAAGTTCAATTGCCTTTCTGTCATTTTCAAGAACTAACAAAAAAACGTTCTAATAACCGAGACGTCTAGGCGAAGCGTGGTGTTTTCATTTAATTATGATATCATGCTTTGTTTTAATTAATCTACATACAGCCACAACGGAATGAAAAAACACCTGTAGTCGTTAAACCGCCCCCGGGGGAAAAACCACGGCCTCAAAATCCCATTTTAATTACAAGTACAATGCTGTTGTACTGAGTCCGATGTAACAGGAGAACACGCCATTAATCTTTGATGCGGATGCCCTCCCCAGATATTAACGTGACCACCACAACACTCTATTTCCGTTTTTACCCAATTTCGGCTTATTGGGGTCAGGACGTTGGTTTGAACCCAGACTATAAGGCGAGAGCGGTTCATACTTTAAGTGGATGTGAGTGAGTATGGTTTTACGCCTCTTTTAGCAATATTCCAGCAATAACACGGCGGGGGACACCAGAAATGGGCTTCACACATTGTACCCTTGTCGGGAATCGAACCCGGGTCTTCGGCGTGACGAGCGAACGCTTTAACCACTGGCCTACCCCACCGCCCCTTAAAGGGTGTAAGGGTGTCCGATGTTGAACATACTGCCATTCTACATGTGCTTTACCAAAATAATATTGAAATTGCTAAAAAGTGGAATTTCTGAAAAAGTCTTTTCGCGCCAGGGTTTATTCGTCCATCTCGATCATCCCTTATCTCGATACTACGGTTAAATGGTAATACTCAGAAGCTTCTGTGATCTCCTGATTATCATTTAAGTCGTTCGTGTTAAAAGAATCAATATGAATCGTATTGAAATGAGAAACGACAGAGTTCGGTAGAATTACATCTACAAAATGTTGAGATCCAGAGTTCAAATAGGTCCCCAGTAACTTTTGCTTTTCGTGAAAGGGGAGTAAATATATCAAGCTCGCTGACTTTGTTGATTGCGTGTCCTCGTCCCCCGTGTTGGGAGTTGCTCGTGATATCAATCACCGGTTCGTCTGGTCCAGGTTTGTTGGGTTGCAGGTCGATGCGTTAAAGCTGAAAAAATTGCTGAGTGCAGCGATAAACAACAAACAAGTATATACACTTCGGATTAATTGCCTTCCGGTTTCATAGTTTGTTGTTTAATGCTGCACTCAGCAATATACCAGCAACATAACGGTCGACTGTAAATAATTGAGTATGGACCAGACAATCCAGTGAGTGACATCATGAGCATCGATAGACGCAATTGCGATTCGGTTACATGAATCAACCAAGTCAGCGAGTCTGACCCCCCGATCCCGTTAGTCGCCTTTCACAAGTATATTCGCCTTTTACGGCAAGCATGGGTTACTGAAGACCAACTCCAACCATCTTCATCTGATGTCATAGACATGACATTGTGATATATATTCATCTTCAGAATGAGTTTTGACGCCACTTCTTACAATATTCCTGTTCGTTTGTTTCTTTAACGCAGCTCTCAGCAATATTCCAGCTATAGGACGATGGCCTGTAAATAACTGAGTCTCAACCAGACGATCCATCGATTGATATTGTGAGCAACGAGCCTGACCCCCCGATCCGTTAAAACGCCTTTTACGACCAGCACTGGTTGCTTGGCACCCCTCATAATCCAGACACCTCATGGGGTCAATATCCTGTACTAGGGCAGGGGGCGGCGCGGGGACGGCACGGGGACCACGGGGTCGGGGGAGGGACTCGTCGGGACGATTGAACGCTTAAAATACAACCATAGGCTATCCAACCACGCTGATTATTCAGATGTTTTTTAACAATATTTATATTCACATAAGACAATGCCTATAAAATTGTATAGGTGTGATATATCTGTCACCATGACACAACAATGAACAGAGCAAACTCCGTGGGTGTCAGTCCAGGTTCAGTCGCCCAGTTTGTCACACCAATCATTATGTCTGTCCTTGGCAAAAACACACATTACATGATCAATCTATGCACGTCGTCAACTTGCGCAAGATACTCCATCTGAGACGGAATCCCGCCTCACACAATCCTTCAAAGTATCTGACCCCACATCAAGCTATCTCAATAATACCACCCATATGACGTCGCGCAGAGAGCTCCGGGAACCAGCTTAACGTCACACACTCCTCTGACGTCAAAATCTCGCACTGGCGCCCTGAAAACTGAAGATAATAAGAAATGCGTTGAATGGCGCGTTGAACGGAAGACTGACGCGCGGCACGATATGAAAACCCGTCTGTCGTTAGATCACCAGGCAACACTGTCAAGGGGTACGGGCCGACTTCTGAGCATTTCGTTAAATGGATTTCGCGATCAAATAAGGTACTGGAATGTAATTTCTGTTTGTTTAGCGGATCAAAAAGCGCCTGGTCACTTGCAGTCAGTAATCAGCGCTTCAAACGAAACGTGCCTAGCTTCCTTATGATATGTCTTTCGTGAGGAACATGACATTTCTTAATTGACCAAATTTAAAAGTTTTCTTACGAGAAGGAAAATCGAGTAAAATTGCAAAAAACAGCAAGATGAATGTGGCTTTGATTTAGACGAATATAAAGCGAGTTAGAAAATGTCACTGGTGGCTTTCTTTAGCGTTTTCCCGTCACGGAATTCCTTTTTTCTGAAATGAAAGTGAATTATTTAATATTTCCGTATTGCGTGAAGACACATACGCTGCCTTTGTTGAACGATGACAATGACCTTTGGTAGAAAAGTGCTAAGTTTGTATTATTAAAAACGTTTTATAGAAACACCGTTCCAAATTTTACAGACATGATTTGGTAATTATTCCAACTTTACAATCAGCAAATGTTTTTCAGCCTTATTCACAAAACCAATATCCTGGAACAAAATAGGATCAAGAGCGATTATCAATCATTCGTTATGATAAACGTACAGTACTAATAGGGTGCTAAGGCTTACTGATTGTAGATGATTGAGTGAGTGAGTTGTGTTTAATGCCGCAAAAATATATCACGAAGTGATGCGGCTTTTAGACGTTTACCACTTTAGCGAAACCCGCTGACAAACTTAGAAACGTAATCAGAGCGGATCGGGATTCGAACCCACGATCACAGGATTCTAGTACGCCCAAGGGACACAACTCTTCACAGCGAATTGCGACGACTGGGCCACTCACCCCAAATACTACATTAAGCGAATATTTTGTAATTTCCTGTTTCACGCTAAGTTGATAAATAGCTCTTCAAGTAGATTTAAGGTTATTTATGCTATGGTAATAGTTCACTTCTCGTATCGTGACATTCCCTCGAGTACCTGGGAGCGAATTCGGTTTAAGGTCGGTGAACTGTAATGAATATATATCACCGTGTGTCAGTTTATTGTGGGAGGAAATCCCAGGGGACTCAAAACGCACTGGTGGCACCGGTGCTGGCAGACCACGCGTTATAACCGGGGCATATCATGAATTCGAACGACCTGCTGATCCAGGCACTGCTAAGGGACACAACTCTTGCGCCGCCACCACCGGGCCAAGAACATGACATTGGTGAGTGTCCTATTTTCAAAAACAGTTAACAATAATTTGTAACTGGAAAGAAAACCGTTTTTTGTCGCGAAATATGTAGTCCGGGCTGAAATAGATATTCTCCTCCACGCCCACATCCATTCACCATTTTGTTTAAAGTAACCTATTTCCTTAGCGATGGTGAAGGCATACTGTAAAGTGTCCTTGATAATAATGTGTTTATGAATAATGCGCCAAATCAGTCAGTCCCAGGCAGTGGATCTAAGCGTTACATCATTATCCCAGACAGTGGAACAATGTGAACTCGATTTTCATTCTCAACTCCCTGGGAGGTATGCAACCCAAACAGCCTGTGGGGCGCCAGAAGGTTGACACCCATCTCATCCTACCGGGAACCCATTCCTGTTTGAAGCATGTTTTGAATAAAGTCAGTTGCCTGAGTATAGTATTATTGTATTTACTTTTAAGTTTGTTTGTTGTTTAACGCCGCACTCAGAAATATTCCAGCCATATGACGGCGGTCTGTAAATAATCGAGTCTGGACCAGACAATCCAGTGATTGACATCATGTGCATCGATCTCCGCAACTTGGATACGATGACATGCATCAACCAAGTTAGCGAGTCTGACCAACCGATCCCGTTAGTCGCCTTTTACGACAAGCATAGTCGCCTTTTACGGCAAGCATGGGTTGATGAAGACCTGATATAACCCGGATCATCACAGGTGTATTTACTGTTAACATGGAAACAATACCCACTGAAAGGCCTGTCCACGTGGCCCCGTACAGGGTTGTTGCGTCACGATGTCATGAAGACGCAAAACAAAAAGAAGAAATGTTAACCAATAAACTAAAAATCATGAGAACGGTACGATGATGACAGACCGGATATCCTAACAAGCGGATCCTGGAACGGCCACGCCTCAGACCACATGGCCCTCCTTGATCCCCGGACATTTATTCAGTGATGCGTCGTTACATATATATACAAATATATACTCTTCGGAGTATTTTCAAATACAATATAACTTTCATAAAATTATAAATAATGTTCAACATGATTATTGTGTTCACCAGCAATGCAATGCATTGTTAAATAAACACGGTATCAGCAAGAACAACCAACTCCTCTATCTCAGCTGGCAGAGTATCGATTAAGCGAAGACAGCTGCTATTATTACCTTACACATTACTTAAGTCGTATAGTGAGTGCGTTGTACTTCTACCGCCAACTGTATTTGAAACATATTAATTTCATTTTTTCTGTCTAATTTGACAGAGCGACCGTGCGAACAGCTCCCATGAGAGTAGCTTCAACGTCGATGGGTGCGCGCTGGTAGAAATGAATGAGGTTCCGCGTAGAACAGACGTCATCTTTGGTCTCTTCACCACCTGCTGGTGTGATGCAATGCACGTTGACCTCGTTGAATGTTACTGGGTCAAAAAGTTCTTGTCTTTACAACCTCGCTTCCACCGAGAAGACGATCCATAGCGTCTTATTTCACGTCGTGATTAAGTCTGTTAGCTTTGAAAGCATATTCGGGTCGGTGGCCCAGTGGTTAAAGCGTTCGCTCGTCACACCGAAGGCCCGGGTTCTATTCCCCACAAGGGTACAATGTGTGAAGCCATTTCTGGTGTCCCCCGCCGTGAATTTGCTGGACTATTGCTAAAAGCGACGTTAAGCCATACCAGAATATTTTAGATAACGTTAGTCCGGCAACACCAAATTAGCTTTTATTTAGAATTAATAATTAGCAAATGCCACCAGGTTTAGAGTGAGTGGGTGAGTTGGGTTTAACGCCGCTTTGAACATTATATCACGGTGTGTCAGGTAATGTAGGAGGAAAGCCCGAAGTGATGCAGGTCTCAGACGTTTACCACTTCGGTGAAACCCAAGAGCACGGGTATGGTGCTGACAAACCTAGAAACATAATCATGGTGAACCGGGATTCGAACCAACCATCATAGTTTTCTGTCGTACCCAAGGGATGCAACTCTGCACAGCGAATCGCGGCGCCTTAGACGACTGGGCCACCCGTGCCCCCTCGAGGTTTAGAAAGTAACATGCTGGTCACGAGGAATCAAGTTTGTTTGTTTGTTCCTATCGCCGCACTCGGCAATATACCAGTGACATGACGGTGGTCTGTAAATAATCGAGTCTGGACAAGACAATCACGTGATTGACATTATAAGCATCGATCCACACAATTGGGATACGATGACTTGCATCAACCAAGTCAGCCAGCCTGACACCCGATCCCGTTCAACGCCTTTTACGACAAGCATGGGTTGCTGAAGGTCAATATTCTAACCCGAGTCTTCAAACGAGAAAGTTTGTAACTTCCAGACGTGGTCAACATTAATTCTTGAGGGACAGATACTCTAATTCTCGGCTGCGAGAAGGTTATTCATGTGGGTATCCTGATCTGATGCGCAAACGCCAGCTGAAGTCTATATGACGTCACATTAAATCGTGACGTCAACAATGGGCAGCGTTATTCGTTCGTATTCGTTGACATAATAATGAGCCTCTTCTCAAACACTTAAAACAATGGCTCGAACTAAACAATCGGTATGAAGCAAAACGATATCCCGCTCAGTGAGAATATACAGAAAATCATTCAGCCATGTCCACGAAATCTAGTCAACAGGTCCAATTATTTTAAAATTAATTACAGTAAACTACGTTTATAACGAACACGCTTATAACGAACTGACGGATATAACCAAATGTGTTTTGATCCCGCCCATTTGCGGTATATTTGCTGTTTATATGCTGTATATATGCTTATTACAAACTACGGTTATAACGAACTAAAATTAATGGTCCCTTTCAGTTCGTTTACTGTATTTATTTAGTTTTGTTGACGTCATCTGTAATAATCAGCAACAGTTTCGTTCCTTGTAACGCCGGACTATTCCAGCTATGCATGTCAACCTTCGAGACCAGAAAATCCAGTGATTATCATGATGAGCAACGATCTGCACTCTACGTCGACCGAGTCAAGGAGTCTAATCCTGTGATCCATTAAGTCATCCTGTACATCAAACAGGTTGTAGCTAGGATGCCAATTCTAGCCTGAATTCCCACGGGGACGAACCATATGGTACAGTAGTGTCGGCTAGCCTGAATTCATAATTAAGCCGTTAAATAATCCACTGCAAAAACGGAATAGCATATTGAACAAAAAATATAAGCATCACAAATACAACATATTTATTACCCATTTTCCACCAAAAACACTAGGCCTCAATGATTTCAATAACGGAAAAGCAAATCATCGAATTTTTAACCTTACCATAAAGTTATAATGAATGACTTCGTTTAGACTTAATAATTTCGATTGATTCGTAATTTAGTCTCCACAAGTTATTTCTCAAGTAATACGACGATCGGAATGTGCTGCCATTTCCTTCATCCCGTTTCAAGGTTGAATTGTTTAATGTGAAAAAATATCGAGTGTTCATAACAAATTAATCAACAGTTCTTTTGATGTTTAATACCAGGCGGAGTGGGTCGGGCCAAACCAACAAAGGCAGTCAGTCGTGGCTAAATCGGGTGCTGTAAGCGGGCCTTCCCTTGGCCTGTAAACCACGAGACGATCTTCATCTGCTTTACAGCTCAGATCCTGGTGAGTTTATGTGGAGAGGAAACATCGACTTCCTCTGATGTCATCACCCGACACGAGAATTGAAATAAAGATTATGGCTAGATTACGTAGAGATCCACAACCACCACCCCACCCCGACCCCCACAACCACAACCACAACCACAACCACAACCACCACCCCCACCCCAACAATTAATCCGTAATTTAAACTCAACAAATCTCTTCTTTTTGTCCCATATAATACATGTTGGTACATAAACAATTTCAATGAGAAGATAGCACTGATATCGTTCGTTAACTGGTCTTTCAGCTGTCTTGAGGTAACCTATAACAGCAATCGTGTTCTTTTTATACGCAGGGGTGAGATGAATTGGGGTTTAACGCCGCGTTCAAGATTACTGCACTTATATAGCGTGTGTGGCATCAATTATGCACACTGGATAAACGAGCCTCCACTAGCTTGTATGAGCCACGAGAGGCCCTACGGTCTTGAGCGCCGCAATTCGCTGTGCAGAGTTGCGCCCCTTAGTCATGCCAGGAACCTATGATCGTGGCCTTTCCTCCCACGCTAAGCTGACACGCCGTGATATAACTAGATTACTGTGGCGTAACTGTTCAAAGCGGCGTTAAATCAAACTCACTCACGCACTCACCAGTCTCAGACTTGCTCGGAACAATATCAGAAACATTCGCGGTCCTTCTTTTCTAGAACGGACTGTGTGTCAAGATTAGACCCCTGCCGTCACGTTTTTACTAATATTGACCAGCCGTATTTGTGTTCGAAAATAGAACGAGACATCTTACACCACACTCTCCTTGTGAAGATATATGATGGTGTTTGATGCCTTCTCAGAGGTGAGCTATTATCGTGCTTTTCTACCGTCTAATCAAGAACTAAGCGAAATATCAGTCGCTGTAGATAAGAGCAACAGGCCGCGCCACGCAAACATTGAGATAACACAAATTAACACATACAGAATATGTGCTTGTATCAGAAGTCGATAGGAAAACAGTAGGTCGTTAGCAGTGCATATCGCTTGCTGATACTTTCCAAATGTTAGCCATGTTGATTATATCGGTGGCTGATAGGGAAATTACACCTCATATATGTTCTGTAACGATCCTGGGATGCAGTCCGCTTGTTCAGTTGGAACCCGCTTGTGCCGAATGAATGTCGGCTAATAATGATAACATTAGTCGTATTGTAACTCGTAGCATACATTGTACTTCAGTTTGACTTAATGGACATTTTCTTCTCTCATTTTGTTAGCGTGTCCATGTGGCATTTAAGAAATCAAGTTATTTGGTTGAATAAAGATTCCATTGTTTAAATTCTCACAAAATGCATGCATTGGTCGTGTAGGTTCGTGATATGTTTCTTCCAAATGTTTGGGATCGTGTATTGTCTAATGTTTGTGATAGTGTATTGTCCAGTGTATGTGGTAGTATATTGTCCAATGTTTGTGATAGTGTATTGTCCAATATTTGTGATAGTGAATTGTCCAATATTTGTGATAGTGAATTGTCGAATATATATGATAGTGTATTGTCGAATGTTTGTTATTGTGAATTGTCCAATGTTTGTGATAATGAATTGTCCAATGTTTGTGATAGTGAATTGTCCAATGTTTGTGATAGTGTATTGTCCAATGTTTGTGATAATGAATTGTCCAATGTTTGTGATAGTGCATTGTCCAATATTTGTGATAATGAATTGTCCAATGTTTGTGTTAGTGAATTGTCCAATGTTTGTGATAGTGTATTGTCCAATGTTTGTGATAGTGTATTGTGCAATATTTGTGATTGTGAATTGTCCAATGTTTGTGATAGTGAATTGTCCAATGTTTGTGATAATGAATTGTCCAATGTTTGTGTTAGTGAATTGTCCAATGTTTGTGATAGTGTATTGTCCAATGTTTGTGATAGTGTATTGTCCAATGTTTGTGATAGTGTATTGTCCAATGTTTGTGATTGTGTATTGTCCAATGTTTGTGATAGTGTATTGTCCAATGTTTGTGATAGTGAATTGTCCAATGTTTGTGATAGTGTATTGTCCAATGTTTGTGATAGTGTATTGTGCAATATTTGTGATTGTGAATTGTCCAATGTTTGTGATAGTGAATTGTCCAATGTTTGTGATAATGAATTGTCCAATGTTTGTGTTAGTGAATTCTCCAATGTTTGTGATAGTGTATTGTCCAATGTTTGTAATAGTGTATTGTCCAATGTTTGTGATAGTGAATTGTCCAATGTTTGTGATAGTGTATTGTCCAATGTTTGTGATAGTGAATTGTCCAATGTTTGTGATAGTGTATTGTCCAATGTTTGTGATAGTGAATTGTCCAATGTTTGTGATAGTGTATTGTCCAATGTTTGTGATAGTGTATTGTGCAATATTTGTGATTGTGAATTGTCAAATGTTTGTGATAGTGAATTGTCCAATGTTTATGATAATGTATTGTTCAATGTTTATGATAATGTATTGTTCAATGTTTATGATAGTATATTGTCCAGTGTTTATGATAGTGTATTGTCCAATGTTTATGATAATGTATAGTCCAATGTTTATGATAATGTATTGCCCAATGTTTATGATAATGTATTGTTCAATGTTTATGATAATGTATTGTTCAATGTTTATGATAGTGAATTGTCCAATGTTTATGATAATGTATTGTCCAATGTTTATGACAGTGTAATGTTCAATATTTTTGATAGTGTATTGTCCAGTGTTTATGATAGTGTATTGTTTAATGTTTATGATAATGTATTGTTCAATGTTTATGATAGTGTATTGTTCAACCTTTTATGATAGTATATTGTCCAGTGTTTATGATAGTGTATTGTTCAATGTTTATGATAGTATATTGTCCAGTGTTTATGATAGTGTATTGTTCAATGTTTATGATAGTATATTGTCCAGTGTTTATGATAGTGTATTTCCAATGTTTATGATAGTGTGTTGTTCAATGAAGTGTAATGTCTATGGTTCCAAGGATGGGTCTGAATTAATCACATGTGAGTCGGACAGTGCCAATTATGGTTTGTGTGTTCGGCCAATAATAGCCTTAACAGCAGAGTTTGCTGAATCCTAACACGATTACCAACACCAGCTGGGGAATAAGCAGATAACGTTGGCATATAGCATTGACTTAACCATAAATACTACATATTACACGTGTAATAAGATATGTATATACGACCTAACTGATACACATCTCGTAATGAAAAGGTTAATGTTTGGGAATGGAATGTGTTGCTGCAATATCAAGATATTTTCATAGATAGCACACTATGTTTACTCATTCGTGGGAAAGGGTGGCCCATGCGTCGAAGTATCCTTAATGCGATGTGTAGAGGTACGTCCCTTCCATGCTAGAAATCTTCTGATCGTGGTTTAAATCCATGATACGCCGCGATAAAAGCATTGATTTGTAAGCACCATATCCTGCTCGTGGGTTTCACTTAAGAGGGAATATCACTCTGGGATTTACTCTGCAAGCGTATGCACCTTGATTTAATTGTATACTGTTCAGAGCAGCGTCACACCAACTCACTCAACCACTCTCACGCCTACATTCACCGCGTGGGGATTCCGGGTTAGAATTACTGGCCACAAGAGGCGTCTAAAGGGATCGGATGGTCAGGTTAAGTGTATTGGTGGATTTCGTGTCATCGAACTCCAATGGCGCGCGTCGTTGCTCACAATATCAATCACTTGTATATTTACAGAAGGACGTCATAAAACTGTAATATTGCTGAGCGAAGCGTTACACGGCAAACACAAACGCATGCGCGCACAACACACACACACAACGCACGCACGCACGCACGCACGCACACACACACATTTCAGTGTATTTTAAGGGATGGGCGATAAAAGAACTTCGACATTTATAAGACCATCTTCAGGTTTTTAGTTTTTTAGTTTTTTAGTTCGATTCCAATTAAGTAAAAGGATAATTACACCCATTCCCCAATGGCTGACATTTAGTCTCAACTGCCACTGATTGTAACTGTTTCGTTCAAACGGGCATATTATTAAGGCGACGTGGAATACCACTGCTTCCCCTACAACTATCATTAAGCAAGACAAGAGGATGAGCTTGTCGTCTTGAACTGAATCAACATTTTCACAAGGTCATGCATTCATGTTTTTCAACCTTACAACGGTATGGCTCGGAGTACCAAACGTTCCGAATCAGCGTCATGCTACAACGAAGTGTGTAGGATGCATTCTTAATGCAATAGAGTATATCCGGCGTAAAACACGTGCATAATATATAAACTGGCACAATCAATTATGACTGAACTTTTGTTGCAATTTGTGAATGAGTATGGCTTTACGACGCTTTTAGCAATATGTATGCAATATCACCGCGGGGGACACCAGAAATGGGCTTCATTCATTGTACGCTTGACTAACATCTATTCTCTGAAATGAAAAAAAACCCAGTTGTTAAATGTTAGGTATAAAATATAATTAAAAGGAGCCTGGAGACTTTCTTCATTTTCAGATGCAGAAATCTAGACTTGCCAAATATCATAGACTTGTGTGGGTTGCCATTGGATATTTTTGTTTCAGGGTCTGTATTACAGATTAATTGTATCGAACCCGGAGCCTCGGCGTGACGAGCTATCGGTTTAACCACTAGACTATCCCACCGCCCCTTTAGTAGGTTATCACAAAAATTGCATATGGATTTTTCCGAAATTTGTCAATCAATTATTATCGTGAAAGCAAAGCAAAAACTTTTCACTGGTAATGAAAATAATTTTCACAAATACTTACACTCATTCGCAAACATGTCAATCAATTTAAAAGAAGTTATCATCTGAACGCAATCGAAGCTAATAAAAAAGAAATATATTTCATTAACTATTACGTTTATGAGCAAAATATTCTCGATTTTTTTCACATATTCAGTAGTCATTTAAAAAGGTGTATCGTCTTTTGAACCCACCAGGAAGGGTCAAGGCATAATTGACCTCAAGGTCAACAAGCGCGTGGCGATGAACGCTGAGCTTCGAAGCGTGTGATGGCGGACGACGCGGCTACTCAACTGTGGTGCCGTGTCCGTCTCGATCTTCAGGCTGGGCTGCCTCCACACATGAAACCTTCTTATTATGAGGCCCTGGGCTCAGATTCAGGTGGGTTATGTATGCTTCGGGAGTGGCAGCTTATTTATTATCCGATTTATTAGAATGTTTGCGGTATAAAGATTCTGATTTACGTGTCCATTGACGCAGGCAGTGGAGGGATCCGCGGAATGTCTAAACGCAGTGCGCCCAGTCGATGATCATTTGGAGACGTCCGTTAGATTCTGACTGTTTATGAAGCGGTTTCAATCTTACATCAAAACACTGCAATCACTACCATAGATCGTGTTGGAAATCAAAGAGAAGATGGTGTTTTGTAATAGGCATTTGAAAGAGGCCGCGGGAAAAGAACTGTGTGTAAGGGGAGGGGGGGGGGGGGGGGGGGGGGGGGGGGGAATGGAGGATGGGGGAGGGGTATGGAGGATGGGGGGGGGGGGTTGATGCAGAGGATGGATGTACAGTTTCATATATGTTATAACGCGAATTGATTCGGGCGGCCATGAATATGGAGTGAGGTCAGAATTCAAAGTAAGAGAGAGTTTGAATATGTGAGTTTGCTGTGTTGTACTAGACTGATGCCGATTCATAGTGCTAGCTCACTGAGATACCATGCCGCAGTTTAACATGAACACCCCACTCAGACACAGTATCCAGATTTGGAACCGACCAGTCCTTTCTTAAGCCTCTCAATGCCGAGCGCCAGACAGGGTAACAACAAGTACCATCTTTTAACGTCTTTTGGTATGACGCGGCCGAGGATCGAACCCCGGGCCTTCAGGCTCTCCGGGCGGACGCTCTACCACTAGACCACGGAGGCGGTCTCTGTAAGACAAGAATACCATAAGGCCATTTGTGTACTTTCTGCAAGAGAGTGATGCCGAAGTTCCCCACGCGCCTCTGTGTTTACAATGTCCACAAATATCATATGTCCTCAAATTTGCGGATGTTATTGGCTATTTGAAACGTGGAAAATTCATTTGAAAACCACCGGAGTCCATCTCCTTGGTCCATCTTCGGTGGTTCACAGGGAACAAAAAGCAGCCCGCTATCTGTCAGGCACTTGGCACCCGTTCTGTAGATGATTAAGCCATTATCTGGGGGATTTCTTTACTTTTACAAAACCTTAATAAAAGCTGAAACCTCTCATATCGATCGTGCCCAACTCGCCAGGCATAAGTCTCGATGTCAGTGCTGTTAACAAGTAGTCGAAATGCGGTGTTACTTCAGACCTACTTGAGTCAAATTAGCTCCAATTGAGACTCGTCATGAAGATGCTGTGCATCTCCCCTTGGCTCGTGTGGATTGCATTACGCAACGAAAAGTGTCCATATCTAAACTGGGGCTAACAGCTTCACGTCACTTCAAACGTCAAAATTCAAACCAGCAAGCAGAGGACAGAAGTCTCTCACGGGTGGAGAGCAGGGTGGGGGAGATAGGAGGGTCAGAGAAAGGTTTCAAAGAGAGGGTTTTTTCGGAGAGAGAGGTTCGGAGAGAGGGTTTAGAAGGGGGTTCAGAGAGAGATTTCAGAGATGGGGTTCGGAGGGAGGGTTCAGAGAGGGTTCAGAGAGGGGTTTAAGATGAGGAGGTTCAGGTAGGGGTTCGGAGAGAGGGGGGTTTCAGAAACGGGGGTTTGGAGAGAGGGGTTTTAGAGTGGGGTTCAGGGAGAGATTTCAGAGACGGGTCAGAGAGGGGGTTTTGATGAGGGTGTTCGGAAAGAGGGGGATTAGGGAGGGAGTTTCAGAGACTGGGCTCGGAGAGGGGTTTTAGAGGGTGGTTCAGGGAGGGGTTTGAGATACGGGGGTTTGGAGAGAGGGTTCAGGGATGCGTTTTAGAGAGGATTTCCGGGGTGGGTTCTGAGAGAGGGGGTTCAGGGAGAGGTTTGAGAGACGGGATTCGGAGAGGGGTTTTAGATGAGGGGGTTCAGGGAGGGGTTCGGAAAGAGGAGGATTAGGGAGGGAGTTTCAGAGATGGGGGTTCCGAGAGGAGTTTTAGAGGGGGTGTTCAGGCATGGGTTCGGAGAGAGGGGGTTCATGGAGGGGTTTGAGAGGCGGGGGTTTGGAGAGAAGGCTCAGAAAGGGCTTTCAGAGCGGGTTCCAAGATGGGGTTAAGAGGGAGGAGAGTGGAGACAGACAGTACAGACAGTTAGTTATGGGCATCAGGTCTGAAGTTCAATCAGATTGAAACGAGATTGTTGTCATCTATTGTTTTCTCTTCCCATTAGGTATCTGGGGCGTGGTGTGGCAGTGAAAGCCATGGCCAATTAGTGGGAAGCCGTTGTTGCGATTGTAAACAGTGTCCTACGTGTTTCTTACATTGTCCCGTGTGTTCAAAGTTAATTACATTCATTAGCAAGAAGGTCATTGGCCATAAGAACATCAACCCCTACAGGTCATACCTACTTGACCCAGGTCACCATTGTGAAGCCCAAACAGACACCGGATGTTACGTACTGTCCTAACACCCAAGTTTCCTCAGATCTGACAACAATCTACCTCAGGTCGGAACTCTCTCTTAAGATCTGAACACCAGGTTCCCCAGGTCTGAACACTAGCTTCCTCATATCTGAATACCATCTTTCTCACGTCTGTACATCGGTTTCGTCAGAAAGGACCACCTCATCAAACAAATTTAAAAACCCGCATTCCTTAGATCTGAACACCGCCTTACTCAGATCTGAACTCCGCCTTACTCAGATCTGAACACCGCCTTACTCAGATCTGAACACCGCCTTACTCAGATCTGAATACCAGTTTCATAGGATGCCAGGAAGAACCAGAGCCAGCTTGCACAAATCGATCTTATCACTACGACTATCCTAAGTCTATGTTAAAGTATGGGAGTTACGATCATCGAAGCTCTAAGAACGCTTTGTGCAATTGGGCCCAGGAACCTCTCCGCCCCACCCAGTCTTCCAGCCACCATCGTCTAGTGTTCCTGTAGGGTAACGGAAGACCTTCAGCTGAATACCCATGGCGTGTTAAACTTAGCATCTCGTGAACACCTTAAGAAAGCAGAGTGGTCGTCATTGATTCGAGCTGATACTGTCGCGTGTCGTGATGCGGACGAGGAGGGGATTTGCTTCATTCATCAGTTCCGACACTGCTGTCAATATGCAGGATTTATACAAGCCGTGGATGAGGTCAAGCTTCATTAGTCCAGCTACACCAGTGGGGGGCCGGCCGAGGACATTCAACCATTACAATCGTTGAAATTCGGTGATGTTCGGCTCAGACGATGATACTCAAAGCCGGCCTTTACTCTCACCATAGCCCTGTAAACGTGCTGTTCCATTAAGCAATATTAGGGCAAAGTCGTAGCAAAGAGTAAAGGGACTTTTCACCAACTCGATATATTAATGGCATCGTTTGGATGTATGTTAAGTATTAATCATGTTTTGTCCTGTCTTAAGGATAATTTGCAAAGATGTGAATCCAGTATCTTTCCTACACTTCCGTACGCGGGGACTTCCTTAGCGTCGGCATAATGGAACGTATCTATTCCTACGTACAAGTTAATGGCACATCTAGGGACAAGAAAACACGTGGACTTGAATACACACCACTGAGATACCATGCCGCAGTTTAACATGAATACTGGGGGCACGGCTGGCCCAGTCATCAAGGCGCCGCGATTCGCTGTGCAGAGTTGAGTCCCTTGGGCATGCCAGAAACCTATGATTGTGGGTTCGAATCCCGGTTCGCCCCGATTATGTTTCTAGGTTTGTCAGCACCATACCCAAGCTCGTGGGTTTCACCGAAGCGCTAAACGTCTGAGACCTGCATCACTTCGGGCTTTCCTCCCACATTAAGCTGACACACTGCGATATAATTGGAATACTGTTAAAAGCGGCGTTAAACCCAACTCACTCACTAACATGAATACTCCACTCAGAGACAGTATACTGACTTTGAGCCTACCAGTCCCTTAATGCCGTGCGCCAGACAGGGTAACAACAAGTACCATCTTTTAACGTCTTTCATATGACGCGGCTGGGAATCGAACCCCGGATCTTCCGCTCTCCGGGCGGACGCACTACCACTAGACCACGGAGGCGGTCCCTTTGGATTAAGAACTGCTTTTTTCATAAAAGGGTATTTGCTGGCGTGAATGATATGCCGCTTTATGTAAATATATATCATCACACGACACGAATTGTTATCCTATATGTTTCAGTTTTATCTTCAGGGAGATAAAATATATGACATTGTATATATTTGCCATCCAAGGAGGATTAGAATATCTGTCACATGTTGGGTCAAGATTTCTCACCTATGGGGGAACACGATGGTCACTGGTCACGATATCCAAGGATGGCCTCTTTCTGGAGTTGTCGGGAGTGGCCCCGAGGGAGTTCCTTCTGAACTGGTCCGACAACAACTGTCAGATACTCAGCTGCACATGAAATACTGGCTTGTGTGTACGGGCCACCATCTTCCGGGGCAAGACAGTCTACTAGCCTATATCAAAATCTAGTTTAAAGAGATTTATCATTACTCCTTAAAGAATCTAGCTATCTGACGGGCCTGGCGCCGACATGCAAATAAAAGTATCTTCCCGAGGCAAGGGTGTCCAAAGATCTAAATTGTAGTTAACAAGTCAGAGTTTTATCGTTACCTCTTAAAGAATCTACTTATTTTACTGGCCTGGTGCCGACTTGTAAGGAACGTACAAGTCTGCTGGCCGAACTGTCTAGTTTAAAGAGTTTTGTCATTACTTCCTAAAGATATCTAGCTATCTTACAGGCCTGGTGGCGACATGCAAATAAACGCGGCAAAACCCTTTCCATATTCATATGAAATCTCCATCGTACCATTCCGACTGCATGTATTTATGGATCACTATCAAATGGTGATGATATCAGGTGTCAGGTGAGCGTATCCTTCCCCACAGGTGGCAATCGGCACAAACACATGCAAAGGCAAGTAAATTGTTCACCTGAAAGAAAACAAGAACACGGGAACATATGGTACAAGTCAAAATAGAGCATTGCATGGGACATCACTGATTCCTCACATTCTCCACTTTACTCCGGCCTCAGATCTCTATTTCTATATCAGATATATATAAACACAGGAGAAGTAGAATATCTGTTACATACTGGGTCAAGATTTCTCACTTATGGGGGAACACGATGGTCACCGGTCACGATATCCAAGGATGGCCTCTTTCTGGAGGCGTCGGGAGTGGCCCCGAGGGAGTTCTTTCTGAACTGGTCCAACAACAACTGTCAGATACTCAGCTGCACATTAAATACTGGCTTGTGTATACGGGCGACCATCTTCCGTGGCAAGGGCGTCCGAAGTCTAGTTATTAAGTCAGAGGTGTATCGTTACACCTTAAAGAATTCAGCTATTTGACTGGCCTGGCGCCGACCTGTAAGGCGCATACAAGTCAGCTGAACGGACTGTACAGATATCCTGACGTCATTATATTTGACGTCATCATATCAGCTGACAATTGACGCTGTTCGCACCTTCAGTTACATATATACAGAGAATTAATGGCGGCCATAAGATAGAAATTATTGTCACAGATATTTCACCGAAAATAATTCTTTGTAACTTGTTTACTGGTAATGACAAATTTGTTAATAACGAAGTGCACGGGATTTTCAAGTGAGTGAGTAAAAGTTATTTAATGCCCCATTCTGCAATATTCCATCCTTATGGCGACGGACTGTAAATAATTGAGACTTGAGCAGGCAATTCAGTGATAAAAGGATGAGGAACATTTGTTCTAATGTAACTTTGTTCGCTGTATTTATTTGTCTATATGTGCCCTGTATATATTTGTCTCTATGTGCCCTGTATATATTTGTCTCTATGTGCCCTGTATATATTTGTCTCTATGTGCCCTGTATATATTTGTCTCTATGTGCCCTGTATATATTTGTCTCTATGTGCCCTGTATATATTTGTCTCTATGTGCCCTGTATATATTTGTCTCTATGTGCCCTGTTTATATTTGTCTCTATGTGCCCTGTATATATTTGTCTATATGTATCCTGTATTTATTTGTCTATATGTGTCCTGCATATACTGTCTACATACGAGTCTCGCAATAAATCCGGACTCGTCTTTAATTAAACCCCGCGATCAAGCCGAAGTTTACGTTATCAGCTTTTCGACTGAAGCCATAATACAAACGCATTTTTTAATTGTTTAGTTACAGTGATTGTTCGAGTTCGCTAAGCTTGAGGTCATGTACGTTGACGTGGAAACTTGCACGTGTATATTCATGACATTGGCTGGAACTTCTGAACGCTGGTCAACCTTTTAGCACTAGAGCACCACGAATCTCAGCCCCTGAGAATGGCGATCGTTACCTTCTATTGATCCTATAGCTAACCTAGTTCGTTTTTCACCGTCCATGATTAGGATGCGTTTATGCAAATATCGGGAAAACTGCATGTTGGTCAGTTTATTTGAGTGAGTGAGTGAGTGAGCATGGTTTAACGCCGCTTTTAGCAATATCACGGCGGGGGACACCAGAAATGGGCTTCACACATTGTACCCATGTCGGGAATCGAGCCCGGGTCTTCGGCGTGACGAGCGAACGCTTTAACCACTAGGCTACCCGACCGCCCAGTTTGTTTGAAGGATGAAATGAAAACACGCATCTTCCACTGAGATGCCGTGTGATAAAGGGTTGTCTCCCCTTGTCAGTCTCAGAGAAGCCCACGGTTTTGGATACCCAGTAAATTACATTTCATATTTCTCATTAAACTTCCCAGAAAAGCATCAAACGGATATTGCCACCTTCGTGCACATTCACGCAGTTCGGGCTGCTTGTCAACTGAGCAGATGAGCTGGTCTTTGAAAACATTTGACGCAAAGGCATGACTAAGAACCTTGCGTCATTGTTAATCTTACCGATCTGCTCTCACAGAATGATCCCAATATCTAGCCTGGATTGTCAGAGTAAAGATTTACCCGCTAGGCCACTGGGTGTATGTTACTGGTCAATAAATTGCAAGTGATTTCGTGGCATTTGATCGGCAAACAGAAAAAAATGCGTTTATGTTTTCATAACCCTTCCCCACCGACCCACCCCCCATAAAAAAATAGATCACACCCACATACGGACTATGGTTTCCTGATTGGCTGATAATATACTAACGGAGAAAAAATGCTATGCTTCATATAAACTTTTATAAAAGTACAATTATTCTGATATTAGGTAATGCATCTTTCAATACATATTCATGAAAACATCACCTCGACTTAAGGTCGTTATTCGGGGCACGGGTGGCCCAGTCGTCTAAGGCGCCGCGATTCGCTGTGCAGAGTTGAGTCCCTTGGGCACGCCAGAAACCTATGATTATGAGTTCGAATCCCGGTTCGCCCCGATTATGTTTCTAGGTTTGTCAGCACCATACCCGTGCTCGTGGTTTTCACCGAAGTGGTAAACGTCTGAGACCTGCATCACTTAGGGCTTTCCTCCCACATTAAGCTGACACGCCGCGATATAATTGGAATACTGTTAAAAAGTGGCGTTAAACCCAACTCACTCACTCACTTACTACTGAGTAACGGCGTTAAACTCAACACACTCACTCACTCGAAGCTGCCCTTATGTGCACCAGGTTCCTGTTAGTTAAAGAAGCCCTTCAATGCAAGCAGGCTTGACTCAATAAGAATCAGTGATAATCAACAATGTATGCATCTCCCGTCTGAGGAACGGTTGCGTTGTGTTGAATGTTCACACATGCGTTTCACATAAATCTTTCCCATACAATCCTATTTCCTGTGCCATTTGAGCCGAAGATGCTTCAGCGGAGGAAGTCCCTGAGGTCTTTACTCCGGCCTCAGATCTCTATTTCTATATCAGATATATATAATCACAGGAGTAATAGAATATCTGTCACATGTTGGGTCAAGATTTCTCACTTATGGGGGAACACGATGGTCACCGGTCACGATATCAAGGATGGCCTCTTTCTGGAGGTGTCGGGAGTGGCCCCGAGGGAGTTCCTTCTGAACTGGTCCAACAACAACTGTCAGATACTCAGCTGCACACTAAATTCTGGCTTGTGCGTACGGGCGACCATCTTCCGGGACAAGACAGTCCACTAGCCTATATAAAAGTCTAGTTTAAAGAGTTTTATCATAACTCCTTAAAGAATCTAGCTATCTGACGGGCCTGGCGCCGACATGCAAATAAAAGTATCTTCCCGAGGCAAGGGTGTCCAAAGGTCTAAAGTGTAGTTAACAAGTCAGAGTTTTATCGTTACCTCTTAAAGAATCTACTTATTTGACTGGCCTGGTGCCGATTTGTAAGGAACGTACAAGTCTGCTGGCCGAACTGTCTAGTTTAAAGAGTTTTGTCATTACTTCCTAAAGATATCTAGCTATCTTACAGGCCTGGTGACGACATGCAAATAAACGCGGCAAAACCCTTCCATATTCATAGGAAGTCTCCATCGTACCATTCCGACTGCATGTATTTATGGATCACTATCAAATGGTGATGATATCAGGTGTCAGGTGAGCGTATCCTTCCCCACAGGTGGCAATCGGCACAAACACATGCAAAGGCAAGTAAATTGTTCACCTGAAAGAAAACAAGAACACGGGAACATATGGTACAAGTCAAAATAGAGCATTGCATGGGACATCACTGATTCCTCACATTCTCCACTTGTCAACCATAGAAGCTTTTGAAAGCTTTACTGAGGCTTTGAATGTTGTAACTCTTGAGCAAGAGTCGGATGACTTGGTAGAACGAACATACTCGATTGAACCTCAAAAGTTGTGAAATGTGGACACCAAAGGGTTGAGCACTGCTCGACATATATAAACATACAAGTCGGCTGGCTGGACTGTGCGGATATCCATACGTCATCTGTCAAGGGACACTGTTCGCACCTCCAGTGACCACACAGAGAATTGATGGCGATCAAAAGATGGATCTTGTCACAAATATTTCACCGAAAATAAGTACTTGTAACTTGTGTACTGGTGATGACACATGTATTAATAGCGTATTTTCGTGTGAGTTAGTGAATGTTATTTAATACCACATTCTGCAATATTCCAGCTTTATGGTGACGGACTGTAAATAGTTGAGACTTTAGCAGGCAAATCAGTGACTGAAAACATGAACAACGATCATTATCAAGGCAAGACGACTGAGTGAGTTGGGTTTAACACTACTTTGAATAGTATTCGTTATATCAGGCGTCAACTTAACGTGGTAGGTTAGCCCGATGTGATGCAGGTCTCAGACGTTTACTAAGTCACGGTGCCAAACCACCCGCTCAATTTTGTAGCTTCTGAGGAACATCATAGTCTAACACCAATCCCTACTGGGGCCACAAGTACCATGTTAACCACATCTTCCCGAGGCAAGAGAGTTAACTGACTACAAAAGTCAAGTTTCCACCCTTGCTAAATTTCGTGACCCGATCATAGCGACACCAGCGGCTATTACGAGTTATGTCCCGTCCTAGGTCCCTCCTATTGACCAAATAGAATCCACCTCTCGTATTACTTGTTGTGCTTCAAACACAATGGCGGTGCCCAGTCAAGACGATCTCATCGATAATCAAGATCTTTATTGTAATAAAACAGGTCTTAGTTAGGGCGTCAGATCGTTTCAGCACATTGATAAAAAACATGAAAAGATTTGGAGAATATCTGTCAACGCCCAGTTGATAGTACACATGGTTTGCAAATCCTGCAGTCGACGGATATGTGCACGTTGAAATCCATGTTGTTTACGAACCGGGTGTCTCGATCGTTGTGCGATTTAGATAGGACTTAGTCCTGGCAAAATGTAACTACGTAATTCCCGCCTAGTTCGGCAAGGCTGGAAACTGGACTGTTACATTCAGTTAACTCCCTTGCCTCGGGAAGATGTCTGAACCAACCTTCCGTTCTCTGGGCAGAACCTCCACTCACTGTGCCATCACAAGTGGCCCAGGCAGGCTAAGAATACCAGTGATTGGTAACATTAACGATCCAGGCCATTGGGTCAGCAAACAGCTAAACCACCAGCCTGACCACACCATCCAATAGTGTCACTTCTTAGGACCATTCGTCACCACTCGCCCCTTTCCGTAACCTGCAAGACGATCTTCGGCTTGTCCCGGAATAACACGAGTTGGTCACGAATGCTCTTAGAACAAAAAATAGATTCCTGGGGACATTTTGTAACCCAATCCGCACTTCGACCCTACATATATATAATGGGTGACAGTGACTATATCATACAATTTTCATAAAAAAACAACAACAACAAAATCTGTTGTATATTTTACTTCTGTCAACAAGCACCACCAACAAAGACGTTTATGTCACAGACACTGAAAAGACATACGATACAAAACATACATGATAATCAAGTTTGGAATAAATCTGAATTGATATAAATAGATGAGAAAATTCAAGTCAAAACAACCATATAGTCTATGGACCCATATCCAACAACATCTCAGGATGAGGCTACATTTGACCAAGGAAAATCACAAAATTCCTTCAAGGGATTCAGATTGCTATGTTTTTACTAAAACAGAATGACAGATTTCTCACATGGGTGACCAATTCTGCCAGCAGGATCAGAATGTGCCATTACAATGTGAAGATCTGTCTGTTTCATATGGAATGTTGTGTCAACATGAACAGGTTAAACAGGGAGTCATATCAAGTGCAGTGGGCCACTAACAGTTTCCTGAAGAATAATGATTGATGCAAATGATAAAAGAATACTTTTACATTTTTAAACATATGAATAGAGCTTTTCCATACAGTTGCAGTTTTTTAAAGTACTTGGATAATTGGAAATCCAAACTTTGTGTTTGAACATAAATATATTCACTTTCTTCAGGGTTGCTTTACTAATTGCTGTTGGGACTGAAGTAGTGACATATGGGAAGGGAAGTAACCCTTTGACATGTATAAAAAGAAACTTTTGTGCTTGTTTTCAGCATTTCACCCAAACTATGATGTGTTAGATCAATTCAACCATTGGGGGGCAGGGGTGTGGGCAGGAGAAGGACCTTTGGCAGTAATAGGTCAGGATCTTGGAACAGTAATGGGGGCAGGGGCGGGATCAGGATCTTGGGACAGTAATGGGGGCAGGGGCAGGATCAGGATCTTGGGACAGTAATGGGGGCAGGGGCAGGATCAGGATCTTGGGACGGTAATGGGGGCAGGGGCAGGATCAGGATCTTGGGACAGTAATGGGGGCAGGGGCAGGATCAGGATCTTGGGACGGTAATGGGGGCAGGGGCAGGATCAGGATCTTGGGACAATAATGGGGGCGGGGGGCATGGGCAGGATCTTGGGACAGTAATGGGGGCAGGGGCAGGATCAGGATCTTGGGACGGTAATGGGGGCAGGGGCAGGATCAGGATCTTGGGACAATAATGGGGGCGGGGGGCATGGGCAGGATCTTGGGACAGTAATGGGGGCAGGGGCAGGATCAGGATCTTGGGACAATAATGGGGGCGGGGGGCATGGGCAGGATCTTGGGACAGTAATGGTGGCAGAGCCAGGGCCAGGATCTTGGGACAGTAATGGGGGCAGGGGCATGGGCAGGATCTTGGGGCAGTAATGGGGGCAGGAGCTGAAGATGGCTGGCATCAGGGGCTTGGGCACTACTGGTAGGGAATGGGAGCAGGCCGGGGTACGGGCAGGATCAGGAACTTGGGCCAAAATGGGAGCAGGAGTAGTGGCAGGAGTATGAGTGTGGATAGGGGCGGGGTAAGGTGCGGCTGAGGGGTGGAGGGGATTTGGTGGCAGCTGCTTCTCAATGAGTATCCCAATTGCTAACATTTCATGAACAAGAAACGTGTGTCAGCAACAGTAAGTGTCCTCTGAACCACACAATTGTAGCTACAGTTCTAACTAAACATGAACAACATGAAATTTCTGATTACATAATGAAGTCAAACTCTTACATATAAAACATATCTCAATACCATGCAGCTGGCAGCCACTGACCCTTCTCACAGATGTATTGTATTTCCCAGTATGATTACACCGAGTCCTGGCCTCATCAGCGATGCCAATGACACTAATCACTCCCATTAATGACTGCTTTAAAAATCATAGTTAATGAAATAATAGCAGATAATAAATGCTACATGACTGAAAGCACTTACCCAGGCTTGCACAGAGTCTGTTGTCAGATACAATGAAATGAACTGCTTAGATGGTGTCCCTGTTCAGATGGATCCTAAACAATACGGGTATTATCCTGCTCCCCTCCCACTGAGGGGCACTTCAGCATCCGTGAAAACTGCTGACACATCACATTTATAACAGTACAGTTGACCATTCCTGACATTTCTCATGTGAAAAAAAATAAATATAGGTCACAAATAAGCAACAGCTGCAAATGTTTGCAAAATGTTCGCTAGGACCAATCATCTGAATATTCACGCATATGCTTGTCAAACAAATGTCGGTTTTGATCACACAGTTCATGATGCATACAGTATCATGAACTTTACTAATCATTACGCATGCTTGTTAATTGAGTGGAATAATAATAGAGCTGAAACAAACATTTGTGAGAGAACTATTTAGTCCTTTCAGTAACAGTAATCAACAGATTCATCACTTAGCATAATAAAGGTCTCGAACACGCTCTGGTTTGGAACTCAGATTTATTTACCTTGACCTGGAATGGGAAATAGAGGAAAAGAAATAAATTGCCAAATAAGATCAAGGATGTTCAAAATATTACTGCCAAAAGTTTCTGATATTTGGGTAGAAAGTTACATTTTGAAATACATGATGGAAAAGTACTTTGTTACGAAAAAAACATGAGTATTTTTGTATTGAATAGTACAGGATATTAGTGATTAACAGCAAGCATTGTTTGTCATATGGTTCCAGAAGTTAGAGTGGGTGAGTCTGGGTTTTACGCTGCTTTTAGCAATATTCCAGCAATATCACGGCAGGGGACACCAGACATGGGCTTCACACATTGTACCCATGTCTGGAATCAAATCCGGGTCTTCGGCGTGACGAGCAAAAGCTTTAACCACTAGGCTACCTGACTGCCCCTCTAGAAGCTAGAAAAAATAAGACCTGATGATCTTGAACTAGTAGCCCTTGCCTGTTTCTTTGCTAAATGATAGATGGCCAAGTTAGTCTTCCGACCTTGGTTTTGAAGAGTAGAGTAGGATAATATAACACTATTTTTTAGAAAGGTTGAAATTCTTCACCACAATTTTAATTATGGTTGTTGAGATTAACTTATCCAACAGTGCTTGAAGTGTTTTACATTCAGCTAGCCCTTTGAACATTTTAGCTGGCTGAGTTTTACAGGATGAATGTGTCCCATGGGCTGAACAAAAAGTGTAACATTGACTGACATATATAGATCTGAACAGTGATATCTGGTTATACAATGTAACTTCCATGGTAGGACCTGGTTTGTAATAAATAACACAATTAACAGACCACAACTGGTTACATATCTTGTTGGGAAATCCTTTTTGTGTCTGGAACTCTTTAATAAAAAGATACAGAACAGGAGACACCTGCAAACAGACCATTCTAAATCACTAAAGGTTGCCATGGCTACATGTCTATCACTGGGATTGTTATTTTGAAGGTATTCCAGGATTATTTTTTCATTCAGATAACAAGTTTACGGCTTTGGTGACCCAAAAGCCCATAATTGTTGCTAGTTGGTTTAGAAAGACAAATAATACAAAATAAGAAAAGAAGAGACATTTGACAATTATTTTAAAGCTGGTTCTGTTTTACAGTTAGCTGCTGTCGAAGGAATGTGAACCATAATTTACATCTATATGAAGAACAATTACCATTTACACATTGATATGGCTCCTTGAACTGCTTTTGTTTGTTTGTTGTTTAATGTCACACTTGGCAACATGACAGTGGTCTGTAAATAATCAAATCTGAACCAGACAATCCTGTGATTGACATCATTAGCATCAAGCTACGCAATTGGGATAAGATAACATGCATCAACCAAGTCAGAGAGCCAGACCACCTGATCCCGCAAGTCGCCCCTTATGACAAGCATGGGTTGGTGAAGACCAAGTTTAACCAAGATCTTCACACGGAAGAACTACTTTTGAGTTGGCAATTAAAATCCTGATAGACACACAAGTTTATGTTCCTCTAGATTTTTACACCATGTGAGTGTGTATACAAATATGACAATCTGAGGACTACTTTTACAACCAACACTAAACTCAATGCCCTCCCAAGTGAAAACACTTTTTTCTATTATTTATTTAGAGTCAATTTGGGAATTCAAATAAATTAACAAAACAAATTTCCTACCATGTTAAATTTTGGGCCAAACATTTTGTAAACCAACAAAAGGCCTACACTGATGTTTTTCCCTTTCTTCCCAATGAGGTATCTTTTACAAAGAGGTTTACAGTGGCTGATAATGGACAATTTCTCTTCAATATGAAACCTCCTGCGATCTCTCGCAAATATCTGATTTCTTCCACCTTGTCTTGACATTACAATCACAACTTGCCCCAAACCACAAGTAAACAACTGCTGCATTCATGGTTGCAGTGAAACATTGCCATTTCCACTGCTACAAGTGGCCTTTTTTCGAACAAAACCTTGAATTAAAATCCTCTTTTTACATGAATGAACAGCACATTTAACATTCAACACCATTCCCCTTCACAACCAAAGCAGAAAATTCAAATTTATGTTGGAAGCAATCTTTAGAAATCAATTTCCCTTGTGAAATGTTGCACAGTCATTTATTTTGCAAGTTTTTTGTCTTTGGTTGGTTCGCTTGTAAGAAAGCTATTTTTTGGCATGGCTAAACCAGAGCTAAAATGAGCGTACGGCTAATTGGTAAAGACTCCCTTCTCTCAGAAGGAGGTCCTCAATCAATAGGAGAATCTGTCTTCCAGTTTATTATCATCAAAAAACCCACTGGTTGTCCTTGCTAATCAACTGAGAATCTTCAGGATGGACTACAGGAGTGACAAAAAGCTGCCTAGGCCAAACCGTGCTCAAACAAAATCACAGTTATTGTGTTAGGTATATTTCTGTAGTGGCGTACAAGGACTTCTTATCCTTAAGATTACAGAATATTTGAACTATTCAGTTCACTAATCTGTGCAGACTGCTTATAAATATGAAAAGGCCTTTGTCATATAAGGCAGTAAGGTGAAATGGGGTTTAACTTTGCGTTTCAAATATATTTCACTAATATTGAGATGTGCATGCACGTGTGAGTGTATCAGCTTGTACTCGTCTGGACTTACACCAGTTTTGAGCTAGCCCACTGAATTAACATTGATAGTCCACTCAGACACAGTATACTGACTCCAAGTCAACAAGTCCTTGGTCCCGTATCGCACTGATCGCTCTCCAAATAGCTGTGAGGCCCGTCCCTCAGTATATGGTTTCTTTGTTAGTTTGTTGTTAATGCCGCACTCAGCAATATTCCAGCTATATGATGAAGGTCTGTAAAAAATCCAGTCTGGACCCGTCAATCCAGTGAATGATATCATGAGCATCGATCCACACAAATGGGATACCCTTACATGCATCAACCAAGTCAATGAGCCTTACCTGATCCCGACGATCGCCTCTTAAAACAAGCATAGTCACCTCTTACGACAAGCATATATGGTCTCATATGATGTCTCCCGATGACCCAAATAGATATGATGTCATCCTGCTGTGATGAGTGAGTAAGTCTGGTTTTACGCCACTTTCAGCAATATTCCAGCAATATCACGGCGGGGGACACCACAAATGGGTTTCACTACTTGTACCCATGACAGGAATGGAACCTGGGTCTTCAACGAGCAAATGCTTTAACCACAAGTCTACCCGACCACCCCTCCTGCTATGCTGAGCTGATGACATGAAGCAATGCTGCTGTTATGTTTATTAACTGCTGTTGTCCTGTATTGTATTGTGAAACGGGATTTGAACCCACAATCATAGGTTTCTGGCGTGCCAAGGGGACGCAACTCTGCACAGTGAATTGTGATACCTTAGACGACCCAGGTCTTCTGCAATATGAGCGAACGCTTAACATTCCAGATATTAACCCCCTACATAGATCCGAATCCTAGCATGGCTCTCAACATTACTTTAAGATGCTGAGTAGGTACACTGAACATATACTATAGATCATTACTGTGCTTCTTTGAAGCTAAAAATAAAAAAAAAAGTGAAAAAAACATAAAAAGTGTGCAAATGTCTGCTTGCAATATTAAGATTTTGGGACACATTTGAGATTCATGAAGCTGCAGAAAGAGCAAGTGAAGCTGAGGTGAGGAAAGTCGATGCACTTTGACTACGCGGAACGATGAAGTAGAGCGACAGGAGTCGATGCACTCCGAGCACAAAGAATGAAGAAGGCTGGGGAGAGGGAGGTGCCACATCAAGACAACATCGTTCCATTTGTATCTAATTATCCTGACACAACATTTTTCATTTTTACGCCAGCTATGCACAAGTAATCGAACGCTGTGACAGGCTCCACTCATCTGTGAGCTTGCTCGGACTGTAAATGAACAAAGGTGATGGGCTTGTGTATGCCTGAATTGGGCAGAGATACTTAATGCTAAACCAGATCACCTCAGCTTCACTACATAATCAGTTTCACACATCGCTTTCCTCTGATGGGAATTCATCACACTAGAGACACTGTATGCTAGTCTTTCATTTTGATTCTCAAATCGGATTAAATCATTTCCACTGTGTTTATTTATAACTATAGATAGACTTGAGTATGAAATTAATCCCTAAAAATGTTATTAAGTATTCTTAAGGAATATTCTGATAGTACATTTAACATCAAAACAAATATTTCAAAAATTGAACTTTGTTTGATGATAGAATTATCAGATTGATTCTTATTTGTGGAGTTTCATGAAAGAATACTGATTATTTTGAGGAAGCAAAACTATGACAAAGAGATAGACATGCTGATCACAATAGGAAACACTTCTTACATTAAAGTACTGGACATAAGTTAGTCACTAAAATTAATATTTCAATTTCAAGAGAGTAAGTAAGTATGAGGAAGAGCTTTGAACAATATTTCAGTCACATCACAGCACATCAAGTGTTGAGTCACTCTAGTGTACCTCACCAGTATAGATGTGACAGTTCAAGGATCATAGTCAAGGGTGTTACAGTGCTGACAGTTGAAGGATCATAGCTTAGGGTGTTGCAGTGCTGACAGTTCAAGGATCAAAGCTTAGGTTGTTACAGTGCTGACAGTTCAAGGATCAAAGCTTAGGTTGTTACAGTGCTGACAGTTCAAGGATCAAAGCTTAGGGTGTTGCAGTGCTGACAGTTCAAGGATCATAGCTTAGGATTGTGCTGACAGTTCAAGGATCATAGCCAAGGGTGTTACAGTTCAAGGATCATAGCCAAAGGTGTTACAGTGCTGACAGTTCAAGGATCATAGCCAAGGGTGTTACAGTGCTGACAGTTCAAGGATCATAGCCAAGGGTGTTACAGTGCTGACAGTTCAAGGATCAAAGCTTAGGGTGTTGCAGTGCTGACAGTTCCAGGATCATAGCCAAGGGTGTTACAGTGCTGACAGTTCAAGGATCATAGCCAAGGGTGTTGCAGTGCTGACAGTTCAAGGATCATAGCTTAGGGTGTTGCAGTGCTGACAGTTCAAGGATCAAAGCTTAGGGTGTTGCAGTGCTGACAGTTCAAGAATCATAGCCAAGGGTTTTACAGTGCTGACACTTCAAGGATCAAAGCTTAGGGTGTTGCAGTGCTGACAGTTCAAGGATCATAGCTTAGGGTGTTACAGTGCTGACAGTTCAAGGATCATAGCCAAGGGTGTTACAGTGCTGACAGTTCAAGGATCAAAGCTTAGGTTGTTACAGTGCTGACAGTTCAAGGATCAAAGCTTAGGTTGTTACAGTGCTGACAGTTCAAGGATCATAGCCAAGGGTGTTACAGTGCTGACAGTTCAAGGATCATAGCCAACGATTGTGCTGACAGTTCAAGGATCATAGCCAAGGGTGTTACAGTGCTGACAGTTCAAGGATCAAAGCTTAGGGTGCTGCAGTGCTGACAGTTCAAGGATCATAGCCAAGGGTGTTACAGTGCTGACAGTTCAAGGATCATAGCTTAGGGTTTTACAGTGCTGACACTTCAAGGATCAAAGCTTAGGGTGTTGCAGTGCTGACAGTTCAAGGATCATAGCTTAGGGTGTTACAGTGCTGACAGTTCAAGGATCATAGCCAAGGGTGTTACAGTGCTGACAGTTCAAGGATCATAGCCAAGGGTGTTACAGTGCTGACACTTCAAGGATCATAGCTTAGGGTGTTGCAGTGCTGACACTTCAAGGATTATAGCTTAGGGTGTTACAGTGCTGACAGTTCAAGGATCATAGCTTAGGGTGTTACAGTGCTGACAGTTCAAGGATCATAGCCAAGGATTGTGCTGATAGTTCAAGGATCATAGCCAAGGGTGTTACAGTGCTGACAGTTCAAGGATCATAGCCAAGGATTGTCCTGACAGTTCAAGGATCACAGCCAAGGGTGTTACAGTGCTGACAGTTCAAGGATCATAGCCAAGGATTGTGCTGACAGTTCAAGGATCATAGCCAAGATTGTTACAGTGCTGACACTTCAAGGATCATAGCTTAGGGTGTTACAGTGCTGACAGTTCAAGGATCATAGCTTAGGGTGTTGCAGTGCTGACAGTTCAAGGATCATAGCCAAGGGTGTTACAGTGCTGACATTTCAAGGATCATAGCCAAGGATTGTGCTGACAGTTCAAGGATCATAGCTTAGGGTGTTGCAGTGCTGACAGTTCAAGGATCATAGCCAAGGGTGTTACAGTGCTGACAGTTCAAGGATCATAGCCAAGGATTGTGCTGACAGTTCAAGGATCATAGCTTAGGGTGTTACAGTGCTGACAGTTCAAGGATCATAGCCAAGGGTGTTACAGTGCTGACAGTTCAAGGATCATAGCTTAGGGTGTTGCAGTGCTGACAGTTCAAGGATCATAGCCGAGGGTGTTACAGTGCTGACAGTTCAAGGATCATAGCTTAGGGTGTTGCAGTGCTGACAGTTCAAGGATCATAGCTTAGGGTGTTACAGTGCTGACAGTTCAAGGATCATAGCTTAGGGTGTTGCAGTGCTGACAGTTCAAGGATCATAGCCAAGGGTTTTACAGTGCTGACAGTTCAAGGATCATAGCCAAGGATTGTGCTGACAGTTCAAGGATCATAGCTTAGGGTGTTACAGTGCTGACAGTTCAAGGATCATAGCTTAGTTTGTTACAGTGCTGACAGTTCAAGGATCATAGCTTAGGGTTTTACAGTGCTGACACTTCAAGGATCATAGCTTAGGGTGTTACAGTGCTGACACTTCAAGGATCATAGCTTAGGGTGATACAGTGCTGACAGTTCAAGGATCATAGCTTAGGGTGTTACAGTGCTGACAGTTCAAGGATCATAGCTTAGGGTGTTACAGTGCTGACAGTTCAAGGATCATAGCTTAGGGTGTTGCAGTGCTGACAGTTCAAGGATCATAGCCAAGGGTTTTACAGTGCTGACAGTTCAAGGATCATAGCCAAGGATTGTGCTGACAGTTCAAGGATCATAGCTTAGGGTGTTACAGTGCTGACAGTTCAAGGATCATAGCTTAGTTTGTTACAGTGCTGACAGTTCAAGGATCATAGCTTAGGGTTTTACAGTGCTGACACTTCAAGGATCATAGCTTAGGGTGTTACAGTGCTGACACTTCAAGGATCATAGCTTAGGGTGATACAGTGCTGACAGTTCAAGGATCATAGCTTAGGGTGTTACAGTGCTGACAGTTCAAGGATCATAGCTTAGGTTGTTACAGTGCTGACAGTTCAAGGATCATAGCTTAGGGTGTTACAGTGCTGACAGTTCAAGAATCATAGCCATGGGTGTTACAATGATGGCAGACCAAGGATCATTATCTGGGATTGGAATCCACAAACAGCAGATTTGTGCCGTATACCTTTTGAGATCCACGGGCAAAGGAAAAGACAAGGCATGACAAGGGCGCTTCTCAGGCCTCAGTAGAATTTGACATATCCAGAGTTCCAAAAAGGGCCCTGATCATCCTTCGTAATAACAAACCAGATACATACTGTATGTAGTCAACATGCTGATATATTCTGTAGCATATGACATATGTGAGGACAGCACTAGCACTTGTTGATGTCAGCAAATAAAAACTAAACTCCAGTCATGAGGTGTTTTCAGGTACATTTAACAAGGAGGTACATAATACCCTGCTATCCATCATATACTGCATCCTACAACAGTAGGTGAAAAATCGGGCCTTCAGTATTGCAGTTCTTCTCACTGACAGATCCTGAAACCAATGGCTCAAAGCAACCCTAATGCTGTGACAGCTGAAAGTGTCCTACTCCTGAGTGAGTGAGTAAGTGAGTGTTTTGTTTGTTTGTTTGTTGTTTAACGCCACAATCAGCAATAGTCCAGCTATAAATAATAGAGTCAGGACCAGACAATCAAATGATTGACATCATCAGCATCGATCCACACAATTGGAATACGATGACATGCATCAACCAAGTCAGTGAGCCTGACCACCTGATCCCGATGATCGCCTCTTAAAAACAAGCATAGTCACCTCTTACGACAAGCATATATGGTCTCTTGCGACTGAGTGAGTGAGTGAGTGAGTAAAGTTTTATGCCGGTTTTAGCGATAATCCAGCAATATCATGTTTGGGGACACCAGAAAAGGGTAGCACACATTGTACCCATGTGGCCAGTTGAACCAGGGATTGCAATAATCACTCGCTCACCAGGCGTGACAAGCCAACGCTTTAGTCATTAAGCTACCCAATCGCCCCCAAAGACTCTTGAAGCCACTGGCTCAATGTGAACATAGCACTTAGACCATTGTATCTGCCCTACCTTAACATAGACTGAAAGTAGTCGTATGGCTACCCAAAACTGTTCCTATATTTTATCCCAGGACATTAGCAAGGACATTTTTTGTTTTGTTTAATGAATTACACTCAATAACATCCCCAATTAGAAATACTGTATTCGACGTAACAAGCGCCCCGCTCTAATAAGCGCCCACGGCTGTATTTGCTAATATATTGGCTAGTGAACAATCCCAATTAGCACCCCTTACGATTGATCAATGTTCACAAGACTTATTTATTCGCATATAATACACACTTGTGTGTTATATGCAGCCTTAATTATGGGCAATTAAATTCTAGAAAAATATATCTGTCATACATAAACATTTCAGGCTGTCAGCATAAACCACGAAATTTATCTTTCAACTCCAAAATAATATTCTAATAAGAGCCCCCTATTTCTCATTTCGAGAGTGCCCTGGGCGCTTATTACGTTGAATACGGTAACCATATTCTTATATCTACTGAATCTACGCATATAGCCCTAGAAATATAGGTAACAATTGTGATTAATTTCAGCTGTGGTTATAAGACTTGATCACAGCATCCTTGAATCCATTTTGAATCTGATAGATAATGATCTTGTCAACGTCAATGATGCTTGAATTGATATACATTTTCACTATGACTGAAACTTTGGAGGCAAGAATGATTGTGGAATGTTCCTGTTCTGACAACTCTCCCATAGCCAAAGCTCTGTTCTAAATGCAGCCAATGACTAGGACTGTGAAACACAACTCCAACACCAAATAACACAAAATTCACATACAATGGCATACCTGGAATGTATTCAACAACTAGCATTGCACAACTCCTCAGTGTATGATACAGGTTCCCATCCTGCAATGAGTATATACAAAATTGCTATAAATAGAACTGGTACTTTGTGGAGAGCATCATGGGTAAGGGGAGATAATCCTCGCCACTAACACAAAGTCCCGTAACTCCTGCCTGTATAAATGCTCCATCTTGTATACTGGATCACTAGTTGACGTAATATTCATAAACATATACAGTGTTCTCCAATTGGGCATTAACAGATTAATTCCAGTTATTCCACCTTCCCTATCACCTAGAGGCTGCTGGAATATACAACCACTCCTTTGTTCAACTGATTTCAACCTAAATTCACGTTCAGAAAAAGCTTTTAAATTTCCCAAACTGACCTCTAAGATGAGGCCACATATTGTCTTAATGAGTTTCAGAAAATATTTTGATAGAACATATGATTTTAAGAATTTTGTTTGTTTGTATTTTTATGGTCTTAATTTTGCATTTCAAAAGCTTAGGAAACAAAAAAAACATATTTTCAAGTTACTAACTTTACAGTAACTCAATAAATGTAACAACAAATCAACCCTCACATTGCTATGTAGTTTCATTTTGTTTCCTGCATGAAATTTTCAAAACATGAAATAAATAACCCAACCCCAAAACTGACCTCACTCAATAGTATCAGAACGACATCACTTATTTCCAGAAGATATTTTCAAATGTATCCAAACATCACACTTAGATATCAAACTAAAAATACTGTCATCAAACTTTCATCATAGCCCCCATGGTTTCCACACACAATGGTGCACACTTGCCTCCTACACATGGACAATACTGTTTACATCAACACATCGTCATCTAGGTAGGTATACACATAACATGACACACTACAAGTTGGAGACATACATCAACCTAAAGAAGATATATATGGACTCTTAAAAGAGTAAAAAATCTATACAAACCTATGACAATATACAATGTTTCTAATGAATATGTGTGTGTGTCTCTCTGTCTCTATGTGTGGTGTGGTGTGGTGTGGTGTGGTGTGGTGTGTGTGTGTGTGTGTGTGTGTGTGTCTCTCTCTGTCTCTATGTGTGTGTGGTGTGGTGTGGTGTGTGTGTGTGTGTCTCTCTCTCTCTGTATCTGTGTCTCTCTCTGTGTACCTGTGTGTGTGTCTCTCTCTCTCTGTGTACCTGTGTGTGTGTGTCTCTCTCTCTGTGTACCTGTGTGTGTACCTGTGTGTGTGTGTGTGTGTGTGTGTGTGTGTGTGTGAGAGAGAGAGAGAGAGAGAGAGAGATAACTATGATATCACAGTAGCGTCTTTATACTTCAGATCCAAATGTACCTAGGACTAACCTAGTGCCCTTAAACATGCAGCATTAAAAAGGAGAATACATTGTTTACAGCGATGCTACAATATTTACATAGTTCTATGTACAGTGGCAGCAGCATGTATATCCACCCTGTTGCTGCAGCATTTACTACACACTGGTACTTGTGAGCATTGGATGATAACTTACAACGTACAAAACAGAGGCCGAGGAAAACAAAAATCTCTTTCAAATTCCATGAACATGTTTTACAATCAGCTCAATGTGCGCCATTGTCATCTTTGGCAATTCAGATTTTTACAATTTCACTTTACGAAGGAAATGAATATTTCATTTCAATACTTTCTAGATTTCTGAATCAGTTCTAATTTCATCAAATTTGAAGAAACATATTTTATTGTATATATACATACATATGTAAATATATATATATATATATATTTTAATATTTAAAGCAGGTTTTGCTATATTTTGGTCAACATTATTCATCAGCATGGTATACATGAGTGGGTGAGTGAGTGTAGATTTATTCCGTGTTTGGTGCCATGTAAGAGTGAAGGACACTAAGAATATCTTCAAACATTGTACACATGTTGGGAATCACACACCAAGTCTTTGTCACGATGAACGAAGCACTAGGCTACCGCACTGACTGCACATAAGCATAAAGAAATCAGTGTTATTATTCAAAGAATTTAACAACAGCATATGACACTTCCAAATAAAAGATCTTAAACAAGGAAGATATATTTCTACACAAAAACAGTATCACAAAAAAAATATTATCACAAAAGAATATTAAATACCCTAACTGATGCTGACAGGCAACAAAACTTGTAATGAATCACCATCACCATGGTGATGCAGGACACAATGGTCAAGTCTGCCTCTGTAGCGTAGACGGAAGATATGGCATCTTCTAATGCCAACATGAGCAAGAGATGGGCAAGTCCTCATGCAATCCCAGCTAGAATTAACAATTCAACAAACACAGTGTCATTTTCAATTGGTCTTGACAAGGTAGTCTAGTTCATCACGATTGCTGTATATTTCTAACTGAAAAAAAGACACCATACAAGGAATCCTTCCAGTCAGGAGTAACTTCCTATTTTGAGTGAGAGGGTGAGTGAAATAGAGAATTGGGTCACATATTCAAAGAATCAATGGACAAGGTTGTGAGTTGGGTTTAACACCACTTTTAGTGAGTGAGTGAGTTGGGTTTAACGCCACTTTCAACATTATTTTTGTTAAATCACAGCGTGTCAGCTTCCTTGTGGGAGGAAAGCCCGAAGTGATGCAGGTCTCAGAAACCCACGAGCACAGGTATGGTGCTGACAAACCTAGAAACATAATTCGGGGCGAAATGAGATTCAACCCACAATCATAGGTTTCTGGCGTGTCCAAGGAATGCAACTCTGAACAGCAAATCGCGGCGCCTTTGACGACTGGGCCACCTGTACCGTCTACACCGCTTTTAACAGTATTCCAATCATATCACGGCATGTCAGCTTAATGTGGGAAGAAAGCCGGAAGCGATGCAGGTCTCAGGTGTTTACCACTTTGGTGAAACCCACGAGCACGGGTATGGTGCTGACAAACCTGGAAACATAATCTGGGCAAACTAGGATCAGAGCCCATGGTCATAGGTTCCTGGCATGACCAAGGGACGCAACTCTGCACAGCATATTGCTGCGCCCTAGATGACTGGGCCACAGTGTACCTTATTTATCAAAGCAAACTGAGAAACAATACATCCCAAATTACATACATGCTATTTGTTCCCTCAATGTATTACCTGTATTTATTGAAAGCACATGGCTGGTTAGATTGCACACTAATTAGCAATATTGCACATAATGATACTGCCATGTAAATCAGACCACAAGGAGTATTCCTGATCATTCGGCTACTACCTTCTCAAGACCGCCAACACTGATAGTCTATAACAACAACAAGTTCTGTCACAATGTGCTAAGCATTGTACACTGTAACATGATAAAGAATGAATAACAATATCAATGGTGGTGTGAGGTGCTATGAGGAGGTGACATCTCCAGCATCAGTGATGTCCATGCCGTCATCATCGGGTGGGGTTTGTGGTGTTGTCTGAGAGTGACTGATCTTGCTGAGCCGGACCACTTCCTGGGACATCATCTCCAGATCCTGCAAACACAGAGTGAGTGAGTGAGTGATTGAGTCCTTGATCAGTATTTCAGTTACAGTGTTTTTGGTTAGTTTGTTTGTTTGTTGTTTAACGCCACACTCAGTAATATTCCAGTTATATGATGGCGGTCTGTAAATAATCAAGTCTGAACCAGACAGTCTAAAAATTGACATCATGAGCATCGATTCATGCAATTGGAATACGATGACATGCATAAAACAAGTCAGCGAGCCTGACACCCAATCCCGTTATTTGACACTTACGACAAGCATAGTCACCTTTAACTGCAAGAATAGATCTTCACAGGTTTAAGGCTTTGTCAGAGGAATTTTACACAGTTATGTAGGTTGTGGATGAAGTCTTTGATAGGCATTAAGAAGTTGGAAAGACATAAATACATGACTCTGTTTTATGGGTAACAACTTCTTGAATACCGATGTAGAGAGGCAAGAAGTAGCTCTGAAAAGATGTTACAAAGAATAACAGAAGTTGTTATCCATAAAAATGTGTCATTTATTTTAGGTTGTAGATGTTCACCAATTTATGAGGGAGTGAATATTGTTTTATGTCACTTGGCTTTTGTGGTTAGAGCCAGGTCACACTGTAACAGTGAGTGAGTTAGTTAGTATGCTTTTATGCCGCTTTTAGAAATATTCCAGCAACACCCAAATGGGGGACACCAGAAATGGGCTTCACACATTGTACACACAAATCGAGTCTGGGGCTTCGTCATGATGAATGGACGCTTTTACCACAAGGCTACCCTACCATCCAATTTATGAAAACAATGAACATAGTTAATGAATGTTGCAAAATGTTGTAGTCAGCAGCCTGCTGAAGAATGTTCCATAATGGACCAGCCAAACCAGTGTCTAAAGCATGAGTAACAACCAACACCATCCGGGTACGGGGACACAATCAATCAGTCACAGAGCCTGACCATGCAAATGGGCAGCCATTGAAACTAACAGTCTCAGCCCGCTAGTCCTTATAATGATATCATATAGTAAAACCCTTGAAAAGGGCAAACGTCTACTAGTCCTTAGGAGTGAGTGAGTGAGTATGGTTTTACGCCGCTTTCAATATTCCAGCAATATGACGACAGGGGACACCACAAATGGGTTTCACACATTGTATCCATGTCAGGAATAGAACCTGTCTTTGGCACGACGAGTGAACGCTTTAACCACTAGGCTACCGGACCGCTCCACTAGTCTTTAGGATACTTTAACTATTGGGCACTTTGGCAAGGACTACAGGACTGGTGCCACCCTCTAATGCTGGTGGGCGTATACTTATTTTGGCCTGACAGTTTAGAAGCACATGGTTTTGTCTCTAGTTCGTTGTTTAACACCACTTAGCAATATTCCAGCTGTTGGTGGACAAGGAAGATATCAAACCAGTGCTTGACACAAAGATCATAATCTAGGATTTGAACTCATGACAAGTGAGTCCTGGAATGCAAACAGAAGCAGCTCAGTGAAACATGGTTCATCAGGCTTTCGGGCCATCCACATCCTCCCTGCTCACGTATACAAACAGTAGCACACTTAGTCAGTTGGTGACTTAGTGACTTAGTGTCTGGAATTTTGCCAAGAGCGCTGCTAATTGACACAAATATCAGCAAAGCTGCCAAAGTGCTCCACGAGATTTAGGTCACCCTCATGATAAGGATTATCATAACACACTTTAGCCCACAAATCACACTCTATATCTGGAATGAAAAGGAAACAGGGAAAAAGCAATATTCACTTAGTGATTGCATCAACAAATGTGTTAGTTTTCAGATCAACTGTACTCAAAATAATTCCAGTCATCACTTCAACATGTCATAAAGCTCTAACAATGCAGACATTCAAAGGAGTGAGTTAAACTAAAAACCAGAGGTGTTTCAGTTACTTCATGACATGACCCGTGAAGATCTAGGGTAGAATAGGTCTTCAGCAACCCATGCTTGCCGTAAGAGGCGACTATGCTTGTTGTAAGAGGCGACTAATGGGATTGGGTGTCAGACTCGCTGACTTGGTTGAGGCATGTCATCGTATTTGAATTGTGTGGATCGATGCTCATGAAGTCTCGGAATTTTTCCACTTTTATCAACTCGTATTGATATATTTGATATCAAAAGACACTCGGGTGAGATTCTCTATTTATCATCCAATATCATTCTTCCAAATTTTTTCAGTTTGTAGATAGTAATAAGCAGTGTCTAAAGTGTAAAAAGTACTGATAACAGCTTCAGTAGCAGAGCCATTAGTGATGTCATTTGATTGTGATGTCATGGTAATCAATGATGTCACAATGGTCTGCAAAGCATTGTGATGCAGTTTCATTGCAGCAATATCTACAATGTAGATATCGCTTGATCTCACCCAAGGGATATCTCCTGTGGGAGCCACTTTTGGATAATAATTCACGATATATTGTAGAATTCAAAATTTTGAATTTAGACGCAATTTGAAACACCAGTGTATGAACTGAAGTTCATTAATGGAACAAAACAAGATGCTGGTAAAACATACTGTTTACTCATTCAATAAATACACACGGATTCACGCTCCAAGTATTTGGCAAGTGTATAACATTAAACACATGATGATATTTGAAATCACCCACTATATGAAGCAGAAAACATGATATTGTGACATTTATCATGGAAAGAATGAACCTCAATTTACTGATATACAGGTAATACTGCGCATCCTAAATCATCATCCCATTGTCTTTACAGCAATCTGGATAGAACAACCAGAAAATACACTGTGGGCGCTGCAAGGTTCTTCAAGCTGAAAAACATCCCTCTGAATGTCCTCAGAAGTACACATTATGTATTGGTTATTTCATCCAGATCCCAGTCAGAAATGCAGCTAAACGAAGTAATTTGTGGACCATGGATGTCAAGTTGATATACCATGGACCAAATTACAGACACCATGATGGATGCAGTGGCCCAATATTTGGCATGTTGGACCATCAGTAGAAGAAACAAGCAGCAATTAATTCCATGTTCTTACATGACAGGGCCACATTTGACATTTTACTCGAGGAACGCAGAACATTTAGTTCAGGGTAAGGTCACCATTGCAGTCCAGATACTCCCATTCTCCAGACAGGACTGTAATCAACCAATCACAGAGAGCTTTAACTGACAGTGGCTGTCAGAACTGCCTGTCAACTACCCCCTCAGCCAATAAGAAGGCTTGTTTCAGTTCTACCTGAGAAGTGGAAGACAATCGGAAGACAAAGCTGACAAGAGTATGTCAATTCTGGGTCATAACGCCCAAGGGAGATCTGCGGTGTTATCAATGACATGACGATTCTATCATGCAGACAAAAAGGTAATTGATTATTTTAAAATAATGAATCACTTTAACTCGCTCTACTGACAGAAAGTGTCACATTTGGAGGGGAATTTTATCAATTATTGTCAAAATCCACACTCCTCGGTGCAACAGGGACATGATTTGACAAGTAATGTGGGAAGTTAGTTCTTGCCTGGCATTTGCAAATCTTTAAATAGTTTTTAATCTGATAATCAATGCTTAAGTTCAAGGACTGAGGATAAAAACAGGAAAACCGATCATGAACTTAAGAGTGTGTATAAAAAGATATTTGTGAGAAAGATCTATCAGGAGACTGGAACAAGAAGTGGTACACCCTAATTCAGACAACAGGTCCTGTAGCTCACCTGGCAAAAGAACAGTCAAGATAGGTCAACTTGGAGACCGAGCACTGAGCACACAATTATAACGTGTAGACGAACATGTCACATATGAACCTAACACTGAATGGAACTTGCAACATGGCTCACAATCAACTGCATTTTAAATACTGGTCACACTTCATTGATGGGACAGAACATTGGCAGAATTGTCCTTAAAATGTAAAGGACAAATGTTGAAGAAGAACTGACAAGCGTTGGGAAGATTGTGAAAACTATTGGAGACATTTGGCTCAGGCAGTGTCTCACAACAGTCTAGCTGTTTTTTCATGTTAGCTTTCCAAGATTGTTACCGGTTTATTTCAGAAGCACTGACCCACTGACACATCCTGACTTGAATCACAAACTGCAAGTTGTGAGGTGAAATGGGGTTTAATGTCGCATTAAAGATTATTGCACTTACATAGCAACGTGCCTGCCTGCCTGCCTGTGCTTGTACAAATACTGGCTAATGCCAATTTTAGAGCCCACTGAGATACCATGCCGCAGTTTAACATGAATACACATCATACCGACTCTGAGCCGACCAGCCCTTGTTTAAGCCCTTAGGGTAACAACAAGTACTATCTTTTAACATCTTTTGTATGACGTGGCCTGGGATCAAACCCCTGACCTTCCTCTCCCGGGCAGACGCTCTACCACTAGACCACGGAAGCGGTCACAAACTACAAGTAACAGTACAATCAAGCCACCATCATATTGCTGGAATATTGCCAAGTGTGGCGTTAAACAACAAACCAAACAATCCCACTTCGTGACACCGAGACATATGGTACATATGAAATTCTAAACTGATTATATACAATTTAGGCTTTTACCAAAGTTCCAATAACCCGGGGGAAGTACATACATTCAAATGACAAAAATAGAACATCATTTCATAAAGATTTATCATTTCTACCGGTATATGCCAAAAGGAAGATTTGAACAAAAGACCTTATCGTTATATTTCCTGTTTGAAAGATCAGCTAGCATCTGTACTTCCTGAGTATGGAGATTTCATATTTGCTGCCGCCAGGATGAGGACCAGAAATTCATACAGCCACCCAGTTATCAGTGAGCATCATTATTACAGCTGTTGAGGTTCTTTTATTGGTCCCTTGGCTAATTCACAATTTGTCTTCTTCATTACAATAGTCAGCTTTCTAGGCTGCAGTTTAAAGCATCAATAACAGTCCAGGGTCCTGTGACAATAGGTTAGGGCAGAATGGCTTATAAAATATCTGGAAACACTCTGGGAAGGAATAATTGTACAGTCTATTCAACCATATTACAAAGTCGAATATTAAACTAAAAAGCTACAGGAGTGTATTGATAATGAAATAGCATTTTACAATTATTGCAGTATTTCATACACATGAACAGTTGCAATACCCATTATATTCAAAGTCTTTAAAAGGGTTTTGTTTGTTTGTTTGTTTGTTGTTTATGCCACAATCAGCAATATTCTGGCTACATGACGGCGGTCTGTAACTAACTGACCCTGGACCAGACAATCTAGTGATTGATATCATGAGCACCGATCCCGCAATTGGGTTACGAAGACATGCATTAACCAAGTCAGCAAACCTGACCACCTGATCCCATTAGCCACCTCTTATGACAAGCATAGTTGCCTTTTACAGCAAGCATGGGATCCTGCTTTGACACGGATCTTCACGGATGTATTTCTGTATGAAGTAATGGATATTGTGTGCAACAATCCACACTATCAGGGTATGATGACACGTAATCCAGTTCCAGTAACGTGTAATGCCTACTGGCATTTGCCTGCTGGACTTAATAGCGTATTGGTCGAACTCAATCAGAAATAACAAAACAAAAAATCAACACTAAGCATTGGCCTGAAATTTGTGAAAAGTAAATTTTCGACGCAACAAGCAGATTCTTTTAATTTTGATGATCGACCAAGCTGATTTTACTTACTTCATGAACACATACATAATCCCACATCTCTCACACATACAGATGAAAGGCAAGACTTTTAAAAAATATGGTTTATGACTCCTACCCACGGAAAAAATAATGGAAAGTTTAAAAGAACAAGGACTATTTTTTAATTCTGGTGAATGCATACATGTTCAACACACAGAAAGTGTGCATCCTTTATTTCCATTTAAGATCAAAGGAAAGGCTTAAACCAACACGTCACATGGCAACATATTCACAACACATTAAATTGTCTTTTTTCTTTTCTTATCTCATTGATTTTTCTGTCACTATGATTTTTCACCAAGAAACCAAGAAGTTGATTAAATCAACAAGCGGTTACCTAGTGCCTTAGGATTAACCTTCTTTGTACTTCCCTTTCAGCCATATGGTGTTGTTTGTGTAACATTCTAAACAAAATAACAACCAATAATATACATCAATCATCTATGCAGTATATCAGGTCATGTGATAACCTCAACACAATCACTCTATTTGTGCCAGGTGAGCTACAACGTCCTACAAACATCCCCCATCTTATCAATCTCAAAATTAGATCCTTCATCATCGTGTCCACAAGACCTATTTGTAACACTAAATTATATCCCCCAAAATATTAATGATCCCTAACTTAACTGTATCAATCTTATTCGTATACTATTCAACTTTTGATTAGGATATCCTCAGTGTCCAGGCAGGGACTAAATGTGACTGATCGTTGGGAGAAGTTGTCATACAAATACCATTGAATATTGCCTTAGAACTTATTCATTTACAGAACCAAAACAAATAGCAAGTAATTTATGTAACATTCCCTCAAAGCTGATGTTTTAAGGGTTGTAACAGTGAGAAATATCTCAGTATCCTATCCCAATTTGAGTACTATATAAAACACAATAAAAGCCATAAACACTCTTATTATGAATTGTACCAATATCTTATATATACAATCACAACAAAACCATTGTTATCACAAATTGAACATATATTTTTTTCATATATACAATCACAGCAATATAAATGTTATCACAAATTGAACATATATTTTATTATATATTCAAAGCCATAACATTGTTATCACAAATTGTACAGATATCTTATTATATATACAATCACAGCAATAACACTGTTATCACAAATTGGACAGATGTCTAAGCTTGTGTAAAGTAATGGCTGTTGATTGTTGGAATACCACATACCAGGGCTTGTTCCAGGCATACCAGGCCTGGGCATTCCAGTAATGTGAGGCACCCAGCATACTGTGCCACCCTACCACCGCCACAGTGCAGTGTTCATCAGGATCTCCACAGACTAGTGGTCCCAGAACACATCCTGGCTAACGTACATAGGAAAATCACAAAAAGTATGTGAAAATCTAAATCTAAATCAAATACCCCTGCCTCAGCTCTTCCAGCATAGCTTGTCCTGTTTCAACCAATCTCAGTCACAGATCATTCGACAGCAGATTCATTTTAACCACACTACAGGGTTAGAAACTAACAGTTTTTGTCCACTAGTCCTTATAATGATAACATATAGCAAAACCCTTAAAATGGGCCAATTTCTACTAGTCCTTATGATACCATTACTATTGGGCAGTTTGGTAAGGACTACAGGACTAGTGCCAATTTCTAACGCTGCACTAGATGTTTCAAGGGAACACAAAATGTTTGTGATGCAAACATACTTCCTCCTACACTGGGAGGAACCTGATTAGTTTTTTTATAGTTACATGATATGGTTACTTGATGCTGTCTTGTGTCAAGCTGGGCATAGGGAAGAACTCTGGAATGTCTGCTGACCACATGGTACCGATCTGCTGTCAGTTTGATTTCAAAATACCTTCTAGATCGGGACATTGCACTGCAGTAAACCCTTCCCTTCTTACGCCATCGCAACCCGGACTGCAGGGCAGTCATTCATGAATCTGCAATACACTATAAATACAGGCATTGGGAACGATCCAACGGAAACAGTAAATGAAGACGGGTTTAGCCAGGTGGGAATTCATTCGAGAAGGTAATACAGACAGTTTGAGTCAAGATCCTGAAGTATTTCACTGTAGAACAATGGAGGGGGTCTACTGGGGGAGAGAGGTTGTCGTGTGCTGTAGGTGGCACTGTGAGACTCCGGCTTCCTGGTTTGGGAAGAGATTGAATTAAGTAAATACATGAAGTTGGGTGGAAGTGCTTCAGGTTGTTTTGACATAATACTCCAGTGCAATACACAGAAAATGTCCGATCTAGACGGATCCTGTTTTGTAATAAAACTGTCAGCAGATCCGTACCATGTGGTCAGCAGATGTTCCAAAGTACCTCACAACTGCTCAACTTGACACAAGACAGTAGCATGTAAAAATAAACAAACTACGCTGGTGCCCACCAGTACACTAAGTTTGCACCATATTACAGGGCATACTGTAAAACCTAGGGTGGGGTTGGGTGGGGTGGGGTGGGTTGTGTTCTGGGTTCTTTGTGACAGCTCTGACAGTATTATAAATTATAATTATCTAGCTGTATCCTACACAGCTATGTTGGGTGTGTATGTCACCTTGTCATTCTCAGCTTCAGACACAAAACATACACTGTGAACCCAAACAAGTCCAAAACCCAACCCCATGACCCCACCCACCCCAGATTTTACAGTATGCCGAAAACATAAGCTGTGAACCCAAACAAGTTGAAAACCCAACCCATGACCCCAGCCCAAGACCCCACACCCCACCCACCCCTGATTTTACAGTATGCCCAAAACATATTGCATTCCCTTAAAAAATCTAGTGTGCAGCTTGGTGGTCAATCTTGACCTGCTGTCTAGTTTACTGTGAGAGGCACTGGCTGTGCACAGGACAGAGCTGTGCGGGAAGACTTAAGCTGAGGGTATTATATTACTTCATTTTCACAAACTTTCTGCAGTTTTCATAGGAGTAATAAGGGACAATAGGATGGCTAGGTTTGTATGGTAATTATTGAGAAGTAAGGCCAAAAGAAAAAAAAGGAAAACCTCTTCAGTCTTTCCCTGCTACTCTGTAACTTCACCTTCTGGAAGACCTTGTGGCAAAATATTGACATCATGAGCACCATGAGGCTGATATCATGAGCATCATGAGGCTGATATCATGAGCATCATGAGGCTGATATCATGAGCACCATGAGCATCATGAGGCTGATATCATGAGCATCATGAGGCTGATATCATGAGCATCATGAGGCTGATATCATGAGCATCATGAGACTGACATCATGAGCATAATGATGCTGATATCATGAGCATCATGAGGCTGATATCATGAGCTTCGATCCACGCAATTGGGATACAATGACATCAACAAAGTCAGCGAGTCTGACCAGCCAATCCCGCTAGTTGCCTCTTACAACAAACATAGTCGCCTTTTACGACAAGCATGGGTTGCTGAAGACCTATTCTACCCCGGATCTTCAGGGATTCTATGTCACATGTGATATTCCAGACCCTTTCAACTGAAAGCTATCCGTTTAGGGAGGTTTCACTTTACACAAAAATAACATAGATCTAATGTCAATGTACGAGGTGAGGTGGACCTTGGTGACATTAAGACTCCCTTTGAAACTATGTTAAGACATATCAAATAGAAGACACAGGTTGGAGAATGAGCAACTAAGGGGGTTTTATGGAGCTTTTAGCAACATTCCAGCAATGTCAAGTCAGGGGACAACAAGAATAGGCTTCACACATTGTACCCACGTGGGGAATGGAAGCATGTTATGAACACATTCTTCATCCTTGATGTTTGAATGGTGGATGCAGGTATGAGATGGGTAATAGGCCCAGTAGAATGGACAGTACTAATGAAGTGGGCTTGCTTCCAATGTTACAGCCGGCTCCTAAAAACTCAGTGCAGGAAGTGCAAGAGAGAATTCTTATCTTCCTGGAATACACATACCTAGAATTAGCAGTTGGAGAGCAGGTAATGGATACTGCACACTGGCAGTTTATTGCAACTGCACTTGCAACACCATCTTGGGCCACACTTCTTTTATTTGGTGGTGGGTGGGGGTGTAATAGTTTTCTGCCTAAAAATTCAGATTGGTAGGATGAAAAAAGAAAAGAAATAAAGAACTTCAAATTTCAAATATTTTTTATTTCCTCAAAATGTTAAGTAGGGGGGAAAAGAGTGGGGTGGGTTTTTAAAAATAATTTACCAACAGGTTTCAATTATAGTATCTAAATAATTTATTTCAATATATAATGGCTGTAAATGAGTTTGGAATTTGAAAATTTTACTTATTTCTTGTTGTCAGAATAAAAAAACAATCCCTAAAATAAAAAACTGCTTTTCACTAATTTTGTTCACATTTCATGTTTTTTTAATTGGTGGATGAGAAACCAAGTTTACAAAAAGTCTGGTCTTGGTATACCTAGGTTCAGGACCCATTCCACAAAGGTATCTTCACGCTCTCTTAACACCCATGATTAAACTTAGACTTATGATAAGACAACCTAAGGGAAAATGTCTGAGTGGTCTCCTCCTGTTGCATCATATCATCCTAAAACATACAATTACGGGAAAGACAACAGATTTTCATTCACAACAAAATGTTTATGGGTCACATAGTATCTACCAATGCCAATGCCAATGCAGTTTGCTGTGCAGAGTTGTGTCCCTAAGCATACCAGAAACCAACATTCATGGATTCAATTCTCAGATTCACCTTGTAAACATTCCAGGTTTGTAAGCACCATACCGATACTGATGGTTTCAGCAAAGTGGTAAAGATCAATGACCTGGTTCGCGTATAGCTTCCTCCTACATCAAACTCACATGCCATGATAAAACTGAAATACTGTGTTTAAACCAGCGTTAGAAACTAGCACTAGTCCTGTAGTCCTTGCCAAACTGCCTACTATTTAAGGTATCATAAGGAGTAGTAGAAATTTGCCATTTTTAACGGTTTCGCTATGTGTTATCATTATAAGGACTAGAGGACCAAAACTGTTAGTTTCTAAAGCTTGTCGACTTTACATAATAATCCAACATCATACAGTTAACAGACGGTAAGAGAGAAAACAATAAAAGTTTCAACAGGAACGTGAGCCTAATGTGACACCTTGCTCCCACAGCTTAACACAGTTAATCAAAGAGAAGCTTCCATGCCAACCCTATCCCTGCAGCCAAGATACCTGAGAGGTTGGCCAACATGTGGTTGAGTTCCTGACACAGATGCTACCACTTTCTGATGTGTGAGCCCATGTTCTGCAGGACTAGCCCAACAGGTGGGGGCAATCTAGCTGCCAGTGTTCATTTGTAAAAACCCAGCTTACCGCAAGTCCCATCAAGGCAGCTAATATCTCTGATAACAGTGGAACACACCATTACAATTATATCATGTACTTGGTCCCCTGGTTACCAGGTTTGGCCGGCTACTTGGAATGATACACAGTTCAATAAAGAACATTATTGATGACAGGCTTACTTGTGCCAGGGACAGGAGCATTACAAGGTTTTCTTTCCAGCAACCCAGAAGATTGGGAATTAACAAAGTTGAACAAAGACGTCAAAAATGAAAAGTTATCGTACCAAACACAAGAGGAATTGTTACATGGAGAATCTATGATTAATGGAACAAGACAGAATTAGAAAATACATGCTTGCAGGAATTGTAATAATTTGATGACTTTTTATGGAACAGATGCTAAGCCATTGGTGAGTTTTGTACAAAGATAAGGAAGATGGTACTGTCATGTTATCCAACACATCATATGACGTGAGATTATAGATGCAGTATGAATAATACTGCCTTGGAAAATAGTTCCCTTTCGCCTGCTTAGCGGCAGTTCTTTGATAACTTTAAGCTGGTCATGAATCAAGTCTCAGATGATGCACACCAACTTGGACAACCTAATGCTAAACTTGGAGAACCCAGGGAGGAGTTTGATTATAACCCTAGCTGTCAACCTGTCCTCTTTTTGTCAATAACTTATCAGATCACAAACAATTAATGCCTTGTTAGGTCCATCATTTATCATGTTGTTTTTTATAAGAAACTGTTAATTTCTGTTCCGAAATAGATGACCTATATCTTCAATTAACTCCAACAATGGCTGACCGACCACCAAACATGATACAAAGCTATTGAACAGGAGATACAAACAAGACTTTCTTTCTCAGGCACTGAACACATCATTGAAACATCCAAAGCAATTAATTTCCATTTTTTCAATAATAAAGATCACATATCTTCGAAAGTTATTTTCTGCTATATTTTCTAGATTGATCTGGGTACTGAAGCTCACCCTACCATACCTTTTCATATTAAAGAGAGAGAGAGGCTGGTTTAGTGTTTTGAACAGTGTTTTCGCTAAACTAGGGAAGATTTTCTTAAAATGAATAACATGAATGTACATGGTGAAAAGGCACTTATATTATATTTTTTAAGTGATATGTATGACACACACAAGACAAAAGATATCCTGCTAGCTTATATGAGGACACAATAAAGCTGGAGACAAAATACCCTGTCCTAATGTTAACAAAATACCATGATATACTTCATAAACATACATAAGAACCTGGCATGGAATGGACACAGCCCTATAGAAATTTGATCTGAACACAGACCATTGAACTGCAATAGAGCAATCTCAACTCCATGAGATTAACAACATTACCTCAACTTCATAATACGAATCACAACTCAGTCTCAATTCCATAACAACAAACCAACCTCAACACCATGGGAAAAACCAAACTCAACACCAGGGGAACAAACCAACCTCAACTCCATCAAAACAAACCAACCTCAACTCCATGAGAACAACAACCCTATCTCAACTCCATGACAACAACAACCCTATCTCAATTCCATGACAACAACAACTTTATCTCAACACAATGAGACAATGAGACAAAGTAAAATTCAGAGCAATATCCAGAGAGCTCATATGAGGATAGAGAGACCATTAAAGGAGGTACGCCTCACCATGGACATGTCATAATGAAAGCAACAAACACTGATGGATTTCTTGGCTTACATAATTACAGCCCAGTATGCTTCTGCATGATCCTGTCTGTGAACTGAGTTGTATCACTGATCATCTTACTGTTGATTGTTTCCATATAATGTACACAGTCAACACTTGTGAGACTCAAGTCTATCAACGTCATTATTTAATAACATCCTACGTGAAAGTGAGTCAAAATTTCCCAATGGTATCACTGTAGAAATCAATCAGCACACATCTACAAATTGCCACAGCACCCATTGGCCATCCATCCCTCTGAAGCTAGCCACAAATCATAACCGAAATGTATGCTCACTTCCACAAACCTATTCCCAAGCTGGCTGCTGCACCAGTCTGCTAGTGCCCACTTGGACATCTATCACATAAGACTGTCACTTGACACCAGACAAACTTATTGAACTCCTACACAGACCACAACATACATCAACTTGTCCACTATGCACGATCATGACCTCATTCAACATCAAGACATAGTTTCATACACATCCTAAGCAGCCAAGATCTGAGAGACAAATTGTTGGGAAGACAGGACAGTCAATTTGCTCACAGAAATGACAAATCAGTATATCCGAAACAGATAGGCCTGTTAACCATGTCCATAGCTGCACTTTCAGTGACCTCAGTCAATACCAAGGCATAAGTACACACACTGAAAGTAACTGAAAGATCAAAAAGACAAATAAGAACACCACATACTTCCATCTGATGCAGAACCTTCTGGCAGTGAGTGAGTGAGTTGGTCAGTCAACTAATGTAGGATGAAAGGTTTACAACTCTGGTAAAACCAGCCACCACTAGCAAGGTGCTTACAATCTTCCTGAGGCAAGATACCCGTGCTCATGGGTTTCACCGAAGTGGTAAACGTCTGAGACCTGCATCACTTCGGGCTTTCCTCCCACATTAAGCAGACATGTCATGATATAACTGGAATACTGTTAAAAGCCGCGTTAACCCAACTCATTCACTCACTCCTGAGGCAAGAGAGTTAAAAGTCCAGTTTCTACCCTTGCCAAACTAGGCTGGTATTATAGAGTTAGATTTTGGCTGGACTAAGAGTCTATGCATAGTCCAATCAAAATCGTGCAATGAAATCGAAATCCGGTTCATTAACTGTCATGCAGATTTCGGATGATTGCAGGATTTGTAAAGCATGTGCACGGCCAACTCAGTGTCAACCAATATTTCCCAAATCTTGTCATGTTCATAATCAAGGTGCTCACGTGATTTGATACACTTTGTGATGCAAGATCCGTCTTATCACAATATAGATCTTGATTATCGACCAGATCGTCTTGACTGGGCGCCGCCATTTTGTTTGAAGCAAATGCAAGTGATACGAGAGGTGGAATCTGAAGAGAGGCAAAGAAGGGGCATAACTCGTAATTGCCACTGGTGGCGCTACGATTGAGCCCAGGAATTCCAGCCTAGTTCGGCAAGGGTGGAAACTGGACTTTTAAAGTCAGTTAACTCTCTTGCCTCGGGGAGATGGTTGCCTACAGACCAAGGAAAACATTCAGGGCAAATCAGATTAGGCCCTGGAAGGCTTCGACACAACTCCACACAGCCAACTGTGGTTCTCAGACCACTCATGCCCCTGACCTTTCCCAAAGTCTTGAGTTAACTGGAATGTGACCTCTCAAAAAATCATGAGTTAACTGAAATGTGACTGCTAAAACAATCTTGAGTTAACTGGAATGTGACCTCTCAAAAAAATCTTGAGTTAACTGAAATGTGACTGCTAAAACAATCTTGAGTTAACTGGAATGGGACCTCTCAAAAAATCCTGAATTAACTGGAGTGTGACCTCTCAAAAAATCTTGGTTAACTGAAATGTGACTTCTAAAAAAATCTTGAAACTGGAATGGGACCTCTCAAATGTTTTGAGTTAACAGGAATGTGACTGCTACAGAAATCTTGAGTTAACCTGGATCTGACCTCCAGCTTGAGTTACTTCGAAGGTCAAAGAAGGCCACTATGGACAATAATCACTACATCTCCTTGGTGTGAGGAGTCAGGGCGGGATGTATGTAAAGCCCTGAGGGGCAGACAAAGACACACCCCACCTCTACAAATATTTGTACATGTCATAACATGGAATTCAGGGATAATTGATGGTATTGGGAAGTTGGGAAGGTGGTATATGGAACTGGCAAATATTTGCTCCAGTTACAGACATATCTCATCAGGCTTAATTTCCAGGTGTATCTGATGATATGAGTAGTCTGTGGAATGACTGTGCTAGGACGCATGACTGTATGATCTTCAATTATTTTACAGACTTTTTACAGTGAACTGTGATGCAGGTGAGGTGAAATGGGGTTTAACGTTGCGTCCAAGATTATTGCACTTATATAGCGACGTGCATGTACGTGTGTGTGTTTGTGTGGCTGCTTGTACTAGACCGGACTGATGCCGATTTATAGTGCTAGCTCACTGAGATACCATGCCGCAGTTTAACATGAATACCCCACTCAGACACAGTATACTGACTCCCAGCCGACCAGTCCTTGTTTTATCCCCTTAATGTCGAGCGCCAGACAGGGTAACAACAAGTACCATCTTTTAACGTCTTTTGGTATGACCCGGCCGGGGATCAAACCCCGGACCTTCTGCTCTCCGGGTGGACGCTCTACCACTAGACCACGGAGGCGGTCGCACTGTGATGGAAGATTCACTTGTTAGGTAACTTCTGAAGAGCAATTTTGTTTGGTAATTCAAACCAACAAAACATCAAGAATTTGATAACTAGCTTATGGTCTGAGCTTTAGCAACAACACACCTAGATTGTTTAACTGTTGTTGAAATCTGCACACACAATATTGCAGCTGTTTGACATTGGTCTATAAGTAATCGAGTCTGGGCCAGACAATCCAGTTATTGACATCATGAACATTGATCTAAGCAATTTGGATACAATGACATGCATCAACCAAGTCAGCAAGTCTGACCACCTGATCTTCTATCTCAATGAAATTGACAAAAATTAGATAAAACACCACTTTAATATTTGAAGATAGGAATTTGGTCAAAGGTGGAAGCTGTATTGACAACTCACAGTGTCATAACATACAGGTGGCATAATGCTTATTTTTTTTTTTTTAAATCTAGAAAAACAAATAAACACTGTATCATAAAATAATTTTTCAATGCAAAATTTGCATTATTTGATATCCTTCATAAATGCTTTGCACCAAGACTTTCATACCATTGCTACAGTCCGTGACAGAAATACCTATGTCTGCTAGCACAAACTTCACTCACATCATCATGTTCAGAACATTTGAGTGTTTTCATATAGATACTATTAGCTGAGGTTACTAGACCAAACATAATTTTACTAGACTCTGTCTTCGGATCAGTGACTAAAATTGCAGGCTGTCAAAACGTCTGGCAAACAGACAAATATGTCATACTGTCAATCATCGGTACAACTGTCCCTGAGTAATAACATGAAGGCACGAATTGATCACACATTTGTAGATCAAGCAATAACAAGGGATGTTGGACAGCTTAATTATCCTGGCCAAAACAACCCTATCATTGGACTAAAGCCCACATATACTGGACAATATATCTGGTACAGTGTAAACAGTATTATGCAGGCCTGGTGTGGTCTCCAATGTTTCCTAACACTCCTGCCACCACTGTCTGATCTTTCTATTTCTGACCAGCAGAATGTTGACTTTCTGTCTTCCTCCTTCCAGAAATATACCTCCCAGCTCGGCTCTGGTACAGGAGTGCTCCGGCAATGATAACAATGTATGTTATCAGGCCACTGCTATGCACGGGGCGGGCAGTAATGGACATCCTGGCATTCTGTGTTCATACAGAATTCCTGTCTTGACTCAATGCTGTTACAGCAATAGAGAAGGGTATCTTGGGGCATGCTTCACCTGCTGATACCACAGCTGGGAATAGGGGGAGACCACAGTAGAAAGGTTAGGGGCAAATGCAGTTTATGTCATTTCACAGTCTGGTCAGTAGTCTTGCACCACGACTGTGGAATTTATTTATTTTACGAAAACAAACCATTCTAGATATATATAAAAACAAGTCTTAACTTGAGCATTATTTGTTTTAATTTTAGAAGAAAAAAATGTATTGTGTAATAAAAGATTTCCTAGACTACATGTAAGTCTATCTGATCAGGTGTACATGCTCCAAGCAACATAAGCACAAAGACTGGCGCAGTATTTCAAATTAAAAGAAATGGGATCCTTATCACTATCCTGGTGTTACAAATTTAAGATTTTTTAGGTAGCGGCAAATGAAGCGTATTTAGAAGCCCTCTGTGACAGCATGTCTTGTTTTCCTTAGTCTTAAATTCATATGATCTGTAATGCTCCTTACAGTGGTTCAACTTTGCTTGTCATATCTCATTGGGTGTTTAGAACATTCTAATAACTTGCACTTCCGCTGAAGTAGGTGTTTACAAACATTATAATAACCTGATATCTGCCAAAAAAGATCTTTTCCTACTGCAGCAGGGATGGCACAGCCCCGGATTTACGATCGCTAATAGCTACCCCAGGTCTTCCAATCTCAAGGAAGAACTTGTCTTTTGACTTATGTTTTACGTAATTTCAAATTCTGTCATAAAAGTAATATTGGCACTAAGGGTATTACAGTGTCCATAATCGAAATGAAATTTAGAGGGTCCTTATAACATTCTTGTGTAAAACATAAATATTTTGCAACAGTGAAAAACCTTAACGATCCCAGGAATCTTGTCTGTCATACAGACCCTGAAACAGATATATCCAATACAGCCCAGGCAAGTCTATAATATTTGGCAACTATAGCTTACTGTAGTATCAGAAAACGAAGAGAGTCTGGGCTCCTTTTTATTATATTTCATAACCATAATTTAACAACCGTTTTTATCTGTAAAATATATTCATTTCAGAGACTAGATGTTAGTCTACAGGATCCCTTTAATTTGAAACATAGGCATTAAAAACTCCTATACCCTTGACTAAACTACCATGAGTGGCAGCAATAAGATCCATATCTGCACATGGTTTGTTGGTTTGTTGTTTAACTCCGCACTCAGCAATATTCCAGCTATATGATGGCAGTCTGTAAATATTCGAGTCTGGACCAGACAATTCAGTGATTAATATCATGAGCATGAATCCACTCAATTGGGATCGATGACATGCATCAACCAAGTCAGCGAGCCTGACCAGCCGATCCTGTTAGTCGCCTCTTACAACAAGCATAGTCACCTTTTACAGCAAGCATGGATTGCTGAAGATCTATTCTACCCCGGATCTTCATGGGTCATCTGCACATGGTGCTCCTGGACCAAAATGTGCTACTGACCTATTTGATGTCCATTAGGAAGTAACATTTCATATGTCAAGAACCTTATTTCATTGACCCATTTATATAAGCACCACTGCTCCAGATTTCCAAAGACCCTGGGTTATTGACCCCTGAAAACAACAACAGCCCATCAATTTCTCAGCAATATGGGTCAACTAGCCCTTCAAGATTAGGACATCCATATAATGGATCACTTGACCTCAACAGGAAACTAAATCTGATACTCTCAGTAATTTGCTGGTTATCAATGTATTTGGGATATTATTAGAAGCAGTCAATAATCGACAAAAACAATCGAGGTTTAGGACAACAATATGTAATATGAAGCTATAGAAATATAAGTATTTAAGAAAGTATTAAGAAAACACACCAGATTCCAAAGGTTTCAGAAGGAGAAAACACAACCTGTACGAATGTTGCATAAGAATAAAAACGGCTGAAGCACATATGTATGTATTCAGTGCCATGGATAAACTGCACTATTTGCAGCAAGTCTGACACTGTATGGAGTGATCCCTACAAAATGGTATTCTTCTTGTATATAATAAAATGGGTTGTCTCAGCATGAAAACATCATGGCAAATAACAAACGCTGTGTGGAATGGGTTACAAGAAAACAAACACTCGGAATCAGCAGCTGGGATGGGGAAGAAATGGCTCTCTGTAACACAGAATATACCGTACACTTTCTTGTATTGGGGAAATGAGTGAGTGAGTTTATATTTAACGTCACATCGAGAGTGTCAGCCATAGAGTGACGAGTATGGGTGACATAAACCTTCCATCAATGCAAACATATTTATTTATATGATATACTGTAAGCAATTCATTTACTTAATAATAGAATTGATATTTAAATTTCCTTAAATAATAAATATTTACTCATTACTAAAGACAATTCACAGTGTAACTATAGAATCTGTTTAACACCCAATAGTATCATAAAAATTACATATTTCTCCAAAAAAATAATTCAGTATTGGGAAATACATATTTACACGTGTCTCTTCGATCCTTAGGGTGAGTTGTGTTAAGGATAGGATAGGTTACTCCCAACTCTATCCTTAGCCCTTGGATCCTTGGATGAAAATAGCGGTGAACATATTCTATAGCAGCTCCCAACTCACAAATAGTGTTTAAAATGAAGCATGACAGTCAAATGGCTCTGGACTATAATTTTAAGAGTTCAAGATTCAAATCCACAGGAGTCCACAGGAGACCTCAAGGACTCCAGGATCTCCTTAAATTTCAATCACTGAGTTAAAAATATCTTGCTATCATGAGATGCATGTTCTGAATGAGGGAAAACGTGATTTTATGTCTGAGTCAGCAATATTCCAGTAATATCTTGGCAACCTGTAAACAATCAAGTCTGGGCTGACACACCAGGGGTGAAGAGTCATTGTATTAGCAATGATCCATGCAGTTGAGGTAACATCACACACTGTCATCCAGGTCCACCATTTTGTCCACCCAGTCCACATACTTCTATACTCTTATGGCAAGCAGGTATGTTACACATTCATACCCCGCACTTGTCCAGATACTCGTATCTGCTCAAATGCTGTTTCTTTATTTTCCAACCAGTGGTTCCGTATGCATTCTGGTTATCATTCTCAACTTCCTCGGGAGTATACAACCCAATCTCGCTGCCTACGGGTGCCAGAAGGTTTTTACATCCACCTCACATATCGGGTACCCATTCCCTGCTGGGTGAACAGAGGCGGTTGTAGAACCTAGTCACTTTGCCTAGGGTGACACAACACGTTTGGACAATCATGGGGTGGTCATGGGCCTAACCTGGAAACTCCACAAGGTCGCTGCATGTTCTATTGACTGATAATTCAAGGTGATCACAGCAACCGTTACATCATGAGAGCAGGCTCTCTTCTGACTTGACGACATCCAGGAGTGAGTCATTATTCAAAGGCTGTTTTTACCAACTTGCAGATGATCATGTAATCTTGCTTCAAGGGGAAGACATTTTTAATAACTGTGCTCAAACTCATCACTGCATATGTGGAAGACTTCATCAGCATAGCTAGCCAGTATCATTGGGCATCAGGCAAGTTTGATCCTGGGCCGTGTCATCATTCTCAGACTGTATGGCCAATTATGACTATTTCGTCTTGGTGAGTTAAGATGAAATGGATTTTGTTTGTATGTTGTTTAACGCTGCACTCAGCAATATTCCAGCAATATGACTGGGGTCTGTAAATAATTCAGTCTGGACCAGACAATCCAGTGACTGACATCATGAGCATTGATCCACGCAATTGGGATACAATGACATGCATCAAACAAGTCAGCAAGCCTGGCCGACCGATCCCGTTAGTCGCCTCTTATGACAAGCATAGTTGTCTTTTACGGCAAGCATGGGTTGCTGAAGATCTATTCTACCCCGGATCTTCAAGGGTCGAAATGGGTTTTAACGTCGCATTCAAGATTATTGCATTATATACCAACATGCATGCGCATGAGGGACCACACAACAGTTTAACCTGAATACCCCACTCAGACACCACATACTGACCTTGAGCCAACCAGTCCTTGTTCTGTCCTTGACACCGAGTGCCAGGCAGGACAACAACAAGTACCATCTTTTAATGGTGGGTATGATGCATTCAGGGATCGAACCACTTCTGATCTCCAGACAGACTCTCTATCCACTAGACCATGGAGGTGGCCTGTTCCAATGGGCGAACAATGTGGATAAATAAATAAAACAAAATGATACATTTTCTCAGCATCCTCCTCCCTCCTTCCACGAGGTTGTGTACATCACAAGTAGTGATGGTGATACCATCTGAAAGAGTTTCTCTTCTTCGGTCACAGGAATTGGTAGCTCATTTCTGTATATCATAATTTCGATAATTTTTACTTATGAATGCCAAAAAGATGAAAATACACAATATTTTGAAAAATGCAATACACAGGTATTTTCCAAACATATTGTGATGCATATTCATTAGTATTTCCTATCGTGGTCCACTGGTAATACAAGTGTGACTGGCATGTAAGCAGTGTTTTGTTGAGTGGGATAATGCAGATATCCTGAATCACTAGTTCCTGTTTTAAGTTGCAGTGTTTGCGTACACGGCGTCCCATATACACAAATACACACTAAAAAAAACTGGGACGCAAAAAAAAAAACTTCATGCGTCCCCTTCTGCCTTCTTCATTTTGAAAAAAGTTTACCTCACACCTAACATATTGTTGTTTTGTTTCGAGTTTCTCTTGCCTCCCAAAATCCATGTGTCGATGATGCACACATAAAAACAGACACTTAAAATTTTCAACCACACATCCCCCTAGATAGCTTCATGCCAAAAAATACAAATAATACAATATACGAATTCAGTTCACTCACTCACTCACCCACTCTTTCCATATCTTCATTGACTGTCTGAATTCAGGCATCACATATATATGAACTCACTGCTGTAAAAATGCAAGTTGTCTTGCTTATTGCAAGTATGATAAGAAATTGCCATTTTGAGAGTTCTTGCAACATAGCACACACTTAGACAAGAAGCAAATTTGACAAGAAGCAGCATTTTAAGCAATATAAACAAAGGTAAACTAATTGGTCACAAAGTACCCGATAGATGCACTTAAAGACATAAAAAAACCTGTTTGATTGGCATTCTAGAATTTGGTGAGCAAGTGAGAAAACATACAACTTTATGGACAACTACTTCTGGTTTACTGCAAATAGCAATGTTTGGAAGTAGATTCTTACACCCTTATCAAGCTGGAGTGACTACTACCAAGTGAAGAGCGGTATATATATACACACTTAATTGTAGTGACTCCAGTCTGATAACGGTGTAAGAATCTACATCGAAACATGGCTATATGCAATAAACCAGAAGTTGTTATCCATAAAGATGTACATTTTCTGCATAAAGATATCCTGCATACGCTCAATAAACATAAATACCCAAGTGAATGACGACATGTGAGTAAATACTGAGTGGTTCAGGAAAGTATCTTGAGCCCGGATTATGCCAAGGTGGGAGGATGAAGAGGAAAGAGAATCTTCTCCTGGCAACCACCCGGTGATGTTGTGTAGGCTTGATGGGCAATCTGCATCCCAGAAACACTCAGGTGATGATGGGCCTACTTGCCACTTCCTACACAGTGCTCATGTCAGTGTGGGAGGTCACTCCAGACAGCAGCCGAGCTGGGACACTACCTTGTCTGTTCTGGCAAAAGTACTCATTACCAACACATCCCAATATATTGGAACATTGGTTTCTATTTCTACCAGATAAGTGTTGCTGGCTAGAGAAAATCATACACTCTGATGCCGACATACATGTAGCAGTTTTGTATGGTTGTTGCTCAACACCACACTCATCAATAATCCAGCTTGATGATGGTGGCTTGTAAATAATCGAGTCTGACCAGACAATCCAATGAACGATCTTATGAGCGATCCATGTCATCGGGGTAAACAAACGTAATCCACCAAGTCACCGTGTGTGATTTTGTAAAATTCTGTTTGTTCTTCTTCTAAAATGATGAGTTGGTAAATATGTGATTAGAGTTAAATGGTGAATCTCACCCTCGTGTCTTTTGATATCAAATATATCAACATGAGTTGATAAAAGTAGAAATATTCCGAGGCTTTTCCACTTTTATCTACGAGTGTTGATATATTTGATATCAAAAGACACCTGCGTGAGATGTTATTTATCATCCAACATCATTCTTCCAACTTTTGTCAGTTTGGTAACCAATGATGTCACAATGGTCTGCAAAGCATTGGGATGCAATTTCATTGCAGCGATATCTACAATGTAGATATTGCTTGATCTCACTAAAGTGATATCTCCTGTGGGAGCAAGTTTGGGGTGATAAATAGCAATATCATAGCTATGTCAATGTAACTCCTATTGCATATTGGCAGCAGAAAGAAAACATAACACATAATCAGACAGGTTTAGATTTGGGAATTTCTGGCAGTCACCCATCAAAGTACGATGAACAATCAACATCCATTTTGATCATTCAATCCCCATTTTAGTTGTCACTTTTTACACAGAGTTCTCTCCTGCCCCAATTCTCCCAGTGTTTAAGGAGAACCTAATGATTGACACATGTCATCATGAAGGTGAACCTTGTAACAGGAAGAATTCATGAAAAAGACATTGAACAAATACAGGACAGAAGAGGCATACAGATAGACTGAAAAAGTGTAAAACCCGAGATATTCTCCGCAGATCCCCCTTTGCTGTGTTTCAAGTACACCCACTACACTGAGAGACACTTCATACCAGGGGAAATTAACGCCACAAAGAGCCCACAAAGCACATAATCTCTGAAAAGATGTCAGGCAAAAAGAATTGGAAGATGAACTAGATATTACAGGAATTTTCAAGTGATTATGAATAGAAAGGCCTCAACAGTTCCCGGTAGGCAAGAGGGGGATTTGGAGGCAAATCAATAGTGTTGAAATCAAATCAAACAAAGCTGGGAGTAGGCCTCAACTCCAGCCCAACTAAGACGTCCTGGTAATGGTCATCAGAGAAGGCATCTGCTAGCAACCTCCTGCCTGTGGCAAAGATTACCCATGACTACATCCCATCATTCAAACTTGCTCAGTTTGCTTGCTTTCCCCCCAAGATGACCTTTCTTGTGCATGTTTGAACACTTTCCACATTACTATTTTGGGCTGATCGATGTCCACACAATTCCTATCAACTTCTATGAATCTAAATATTGTTTTTAAGTGAACTCCAATATAATCAGGACAATTTTCAGCTTAAATTATCAATAGCCTGAAATAGTATCATCACAAGATATTACAGAAAATTTGATTTCAATTACATGGGGATAAATATTTCATTCATCATTTCGTTCTAAGCCATGTTGATGAATGATGTGACAAGTTTCAAGAAATAACCGAGTTGCATGGAGCCTGGTGCATTACACAGGGCTGGTGTGAAGAATGCTCAAAGACATTACCCAACCTGACATATTTTGGACTGAGGGGTGTACGGTGCTGACAAACCAAGAATCATGATTAGGGAGAACCTGGATTTGAACCCACGCAGGATTACGGCATTCTTAAGTCACTCAACTCCGCACACATCTTCCCGAGGCAAGGGAGTTAACTGACTACAAAAGTCCAGTTTCCAACCTTGCCGATCTAGGCAGGAATTTTGGAGTTATATCTTGGCTGGACTAACAAGTCTATGCATGGTCCAATCAAATCGTGTAACGAAGTTGACATCCAGTTCATCAACTGCCATGCAGATTTTGATCGATTGCAGGATTTGAAAACATGTGTAGTGTCAACTCAGTGTTTCTAATCAAGGTGCTCACTTGATTTGATGCACTTCTCGAAGTAAGACCCGTTTTTTTACAATGTAGATCTTGATTATCGATCTGATCATCTTGACTGGGTGCTGCCATTTTGTTTAAAACAAATGCCATTGATATATGAGAGGTGGAATCTAATTGGTCAACAGGAGGGACATAGAAGGAACATAACTCGTAATAGCAAATGGTGGCGCTATGATCGAGGCCAGAAATTCCACGCTTGTTCGGCAAGTGTGGAAACTGGACTTTCACTGGACTCACTCCCTTGCCTCGGGAAATGTTCTGCACAGTGAATTGACACCCTCACAAAACGTGGCCACAGGTGTATCCCCTATAAATTCAGCTCAGAACCCAAGGAAGACATTGTATGTGTCGTGCTTGTAGCAATGTCAATACAGTGGTTAGGATCATCATCTGAACTTGTTGGTCAGAATCAGGGGTCCGGAAATCGTCATATGCGCCGGACATGTCCGATTGGGAATCTCAAATGTCTGGTTTAAAATATTGCTTACCTGACATTTAAATTTTTCTGTCCGGACATTCTTAAATTTTGAAAGGACATGATCAACAGTTAGGACTGAGCAGTTTCTGTCTGCGGTTGTAACACAATGAAGATAATCTACACTGACAAGCTTTGTTTGTTTTGATTGCTGTAAAAATGCATCGTACCTACATGCTAGTCCAATTGGTCCAATTCTGACTCAGAATCATATCATTTACTTCCAGCTTTACGTAAATCTTGCATTATAATCTTATCTTCTGTAAACCTAACATAACAGTTTCAGACTGATGTAAGAAACGTATAAGTCAAGTGACCATCCATCTGTGGATATGATGGGCCAGTATCAGAAATATACGGCCTGGTGACCCATATTGCTCACAAATGGATATTTTTTCAGGTCAATGAACTGGGCAGTCTGCATCACTTTAACATTATCTAATAATTGCTGAAATATTTTACCAAATAGAATGATGTTTATTTTAATGATCTTTTAGCACTTATTATACTATGATGTTCATGACCCTGCTACAAGACAGACAATGTTTCAGTATTGCATATTCCTTTGATTAAATGCACCAGGAAAATGAGAATATGTTTTGTTAAAGCTGGAGGGCTTACAGACCTTTCAAGATAAGGTGAGGTGAAAGGGGTTTAATATCATATTAAGATTACTGCACTTACATAGAGACGTGCATGCAATTGTGTATGTGTTGCTACTTGTACTAACGGTTTGATAGTCCTAACCCATGGAGATACCAGTTTAACATAGATACCTCACTCAAACACAGTACACTAACTCAAAGCTGACCAATCCTTGTTTTAGCCCCTTAATGCTGAAACTCAGGCAGGGTAACAACAAGTAACATCTTTAATGTCTTTTTGTATAAGCAGCCAGGGGCTCAAACCACAGACCTTCAGCTCTTCGGATTTAGGCTCTATCCACAGCACCACAAATGCTGTCCTTTCAAGATAAACAGGAATCACCAATAACCAACCATGACTAGGTGCTAGACTGGTGGATTCAGAGTGGGTGCCCACAACCTGTTCTGGCATGCACCTGTCAACCTATCCTGTGTTTCTGTACACATCAAGACTCGGGCATACTATACACAAATGGAGAAATAGAAATCAGTCGAAAATGTGTGAAAAAAAACCCCACGAAATTGTGACGTTAACAAAAACGATAAATGTTAGTCAGCACCTTGACTCAAGATGTGTCAAGCATAATTTACAGATGAAAGGAAAATGTTTCTTGGCATAATAAAATATTCATCACTGGAGCCTGATCAACTCATGAGATTGAAATATTAGTTCATAGATCGAATACAAAAAAAAGTCACATATTAAAATTATTATCAGGATTTCAGTAAATTCAAGAAAAACAACATCTAATTCTGCAATTCATCTCATGTGATGTTCCTATAAAACACAACAAACTTTATCAAACTCCAAACTAGAATCCCATTTCTTTGAAAATTGCTTTATGTCCCTTCAAAATCCCCAAAACATGAACCAAATTCGAAACAGTTTTCCTATAAAAGCAAGTGTTTGCCGACACGCCAGTGTGAAGCAGCTGTACACGTTATTGCTCCATGTTGTGCATACCGTGAGGCAATACCGCGAAGGTTAAAAGTCAGGCAAGGGATCAGCACCTAGCAAACACAGGAACTGACTGAGGAAACACAAATGTTAGAGGAGGACGGACCATTTCCAGGGAGGTGTGATCTATTTCTGTGGACTGCGCAGATCTCAGCCTGGTGTCTGAATGTCTGTCAGAGACCATTTGTTGCCATGTTGCTCCAGTGTCCCTGGCTTGATACCCATGCTACAATGTTTAACAGGCACAGAAACCTAATCCCAACTACTGTTACCCCCAACTAGTCTCACTAACAATCTGCGCTCAGACAATAACCTTCTCAAAATAAACACCTTCATAAGATCCCATTAGGCTTTCAAACCCTAAGAAAATGGCTGTAACATGAGAAGAAGGAGTGTGCTCCGTCCCCCTCCCTCCCTCACTCCCTCCAGTGTTCCTCCCCCTCCTTTATTCCAGACAGGACTCTCCTGGAAAAATATTTGTAGAATATCACCAAATTGGTCAGGGAAATAGCAATCAATGCCATCGTTTGTTTTCTAATCATTAGGACTTACAAATCATCTTCTTCAGACTGTGTAAGTGGGCAGTCTTATCATAGCCGGAATCAACTTTCTGTAATCAAGGATGTATAAGAAATAATAGTTTAACTTGTGCTGCGTATTGATTCATGCTTGTGGGGTGGGATAAAGGCTTCTTCATTGATTATGCCTACAATGTCCATGATGGACCAAACAAACGCTTTTGTGGACATGATTAAGCGAGCGCAAAGAAAATATTTGGTTGATTCCGATTAGGCTCATCAGAATGAAGACTGTAATCTTGGACTGACGAAATCAGAAGTAATTTGTGATTTTTGTTGAGAGGTTTCAAGGAAATAATATGAATATCCATCAAAGATAAAGCTCATTTCTGGACCATTTGTTTCTAAATACAAAAAAACATTCACTTGCTTTGTATCTGAACATCTGTTTGTTCTCTTAAAACCCATTACTGTGACAGTTTCTGCATGCTCTTACCAATCTGTGTACATCAATGGTTTAATCCATACAACTCTGACCTGTTTACTCACTGATGGACCACCCCATTACATCGTATGTATACATCTATCTTCAGGCACTTCTAAACCATCCCCTGCCTCACCTTGGTTACTAATACACCATGCCAATTGTTTATACTGTCACCAAACACTATGCTATCCAACAATCACTATGCACAATCACTGTCATACCAAACAATCACCACGCACAATCACTGTCATATCCAACAATCACCATGCACAATCACTACACTATCCAACAATCACCACACACAATCACTGTCATACACAACAATCACCACGCACAATCACTATCCTATCCAACAATCACTATGCACAATCACTAGCATACCTAACAATGACCATGCACAATCACTGTCATACCCAACAATCACCATGCACAACCACTATCATATCCAACAATCACCATGCACAACCACTATCATACCCAACAATCACCACGCACAATCACTACACTATCCAACAATCACATGCACAATCACTGTCATACCCAACAATCACCAAGCACAACCACTATCCTATCCAACAATCACCATGCACAACCACTATCATATCCAACAATCACCATGCACAATCACTATCATACCCAACAATCACCATGCACAACCACTATCATATCCAACAATCACCATGCACAATCACTGTCATACCCAACAATCACCATGCACAATCACTATCATATCCAACAATCACCATGCACAACCACTATCATACCCAACAATCACCATGCACAACCACTATCATACCCAACAATCACCATGCACAACCACTATCATATCCAACAATCACCATGCACAACCACTATCATACCCAACAATCACCATGCACAACCACTATCATACCCAACAATCACCATGCACAACCACTATCATATCCAACAATCACCATGCACAACCACTATCATACCCAACAATCATCATGCACAACCACTATCATATCCAACAATCACCATGCACAATCACTGTCATACCCAACAATCACCATGCACAATCACTATCATATCCAACAATCACCATGCACAACCACTATCATATCCAACAATCACCATGCACAATCACTGTCATACACAACAATCACCACGCACAACCACTATCATATCCAACAATCACCATGCACAATCACTGTCATACACAACAATCACCATGCACAACCACTATCATATCCAACAATCACCATGCACAATCACTGTCATATCCAACAATCACCATGCACAACCACTATCATACCCAACAATCACCATGCACAACCACTATCATATCCAACAATCACATTGCACAATCACTATCATATCCAACAATCACATTGCACAATCACAGTCACACCCAACCATCTCCATGACAACATACCCATCCTACTTCACGTGGGACTCTGCACACAGACCTTGACCCTCTCTATTAGGGTTATGTTAAGATGTCACCCACTCACTCCTACACTGACAGTAGATCGATCAAACTCATTTTCCACATTCAGCCCCCTTGCCGGTTCTTCTTACAGTCTCCCTACAAATCTCCCCTTTCACATTTTGAACAGAACATTATAACCACTGCTGCAATATTTCATTGCTATGTAGTTTTTATTCTAGTTCTATTTCTGGCAGAACATGAGTTACACGATATCGATACTGCTCTCTCTACAAAGAGAATATCTTCGGACAGAGAGAAATGCATCAATGCATTAACAGCATTTGTTCCAATCAAATGTTTTTAGAGACAATATTACTGATCAAATTAAAGCTATGCCGACAGAGAGTACTATATGTTACATTTTAGTATGATTAATCTGATAAACTGCTACACCACTTCAAAAACTCAAACTCAAACTCATAAATATGGCCTTCCCTTTTCGGAAATATTCAACTCAAAAAATATTCATGACATCAATCATTGGACTCCTTTTCAACACATTCTCATGCCCCTCAGTCATTCAGACTTCAATATCTCTGCATATGTAAAACATTAGATGGCATCATAAATCTTAATCAACACAAGATGATGTTTTTCACGCTTCAGGTACAAGCTGTGATAAGTCTAAGGGAGACAACTTCGCATGAAGGCAGTTTCTTCACACTCAACAGAGGTGTAATCCAGTTCATGTTCAAATATCTTCTAATTTATTCAAGTACAATTTTTATTTCGATTTCCCTGTCAGTACATGTAAACATGAATTGACATATAAGACTAACCCCATGGGGATTCCAGGTTAGAATTTTCACAGCAACCTATGCAAGTTGTAAGAGGGAACCAAATGGATCGGGTTGTGTGACATCGTATCACGAGGACATAGATCTATGGTCACAATATCAATCAATGGATTGTCTGGTCCAGACTCGATTACCATATTATCACATACGTGTAGCTGGAATATTGCCAAGTGCCCTGTTAAACAACCAAACATGTAAGAATACATATATTTCGGTTGTTTGTTTGTTGTTTAAAGCTGCACTCAGCAATATTCAAGCTATATGACGGTGGTCTGTAAATAATCAAGTGTGGACCAGACAATCCAGTGATTGATATCATGAGCATTGATCCATGCAATTGGGATACGATGACATGCTTTAACCAAGTCAGCGAGCCTGACCAGTGGCCTCTTCTGACAAGCTTAGTCACCTGTTACGGCAAACATGGGTTGCTGAAGACCTATTCTACCCCGGATCTTCAAGGGTCAAGACTACAAACAGGGTATGAGGCATGGGGTGGGGGCTGGGGGAGAGGAAGAGGAAGGAGACAGCCTGGGAACAAATTATTATTTTCTAGTTTTGTTTAAATCCGAAGTCCCCCAAAATATTATCCACTTGTCTGTAGTCCAAGTCAAACAACATTTCATCATATTTGTTAATTTTAATTAACCAACCTGTGACATAATCCAAAAGTCTGAAGCCAGCATCTAGTAAAATTCTGTCTAACAAGTCCAGCTAATGCTATCCACATCATAATAGTAAAGTCTACTAAAAGTGATGCAAAGAGGCAAACCTAGCCAGCAGGATATTTGGGTACAGATTGACTAAAGATAGTCCATATATAATGCCATGACTAAATTCTGCTGAAAATTCTATCAGAAACAATAAAAACAGGTTTGAAAATGCCACTTCATCACATAGTTTAGATAGGCTTAAGATTGTCAAACATCTCAGTACTTATTCTTTTTTTAATCAGACTTAATCCTATCATTGAAATGAGTTACTATAGTTCATATATAGTTTCAATAGATAACATTTTCCACTGTTTCAATACCTGTGTTACAACTCTGACTTGGGATTAATTTTATTATTAATCAGATATTCAATGTTTTGAATATGAACCAAAGAATTAATTTTTTATGATAATGATGAAAAATCTGAAAAATGAAAGTGATTTTTTTTCTTTCTGTTGTGAAGTGAAATTGTTAACCTTTTCATGGATGAAAATTGTCACAAACCCACTAGCCCTTGTCAGCTTGTGTAACCTTATTCTTAGAAGTTTCCTAAGGCACACTAGAATATAGATTAATTAGTTTCCTTATTACTTATCACTGACCCCAGAACAACAAACAAACAAACAAACAAACTTATCACTATTCAGGCTAAAAAAGATGCAACAATCCCTGCTATTTTGAAAATTCGAAAACCCACAAACTGTTTGAAGAAAACACGTTACGAAAATACATGGTTTAATCTTTGTCATTATAATACAAAGAACATTTTGAATCTTTTTTAACTCAAACATGGAATTTTTATGGATAACAACCTTTTTAATGTTTGTAACAAACATAAAAGTTTAATGTCTTCATGCTCTTCCAGCTTCCAAATGCCCATCAAAGGCTATTTTAAACTGACTCCATCTTTTTAAGAGAGATATTGCAACAAAGTCTATGAAAACCACCATGTTTCGAAATTCCTGAAGAAAAGCAGAAAATCATCACTTGCATCTATTCCCCATTTAAATCCTCCTGCATTTCCATAGCTGATGACATTGACAGAGCAAGAAGTAAAATTCATCACTTTAAACATGCATGTCCAGTTCAAAGGTCTGCCAAGTGATATAATCTTCCAGGACAAAGCTGATGGCATACAAACTGCCCCTTTGAGCAAACATCCAGTGTTGGCCATCGTTAGCGACAATTTATCATTTCTCGACTTGTCCAATACATCACTGGTTAATGGCACCAAATCCTCAGTCTGTGGGTTAGGGGGAAACATGGACTGTGGACTGACAGAGATTGGGGCAAATTAAGCAGGTAAACAGCTTGGCATGAACTGTGCTGGACGCTGTCCCCAGCCTTCCATAAGCATGGTAATTAGGCCCACATTCTCTTCTGGGATTTACAGAAGCATTGGCAGTGGGGACAAAAAGGGCAAAATGACACTGAATCACGCCATATTTAATGAATAAATATTCTTCAATTTCAAAGTTTTTCTGAGGCAAAATATTTTAATCATCAATCTTTGAGGAAATACTTCTTGATTTTCTTAAATATCCATGTTTGAAAAAGTAACATTTAAATTCAACATCAGTGTGACCTTGTTTCAAAAAAGAAAAAGAAAAAAAAAGAGAAAAAAAAATCAGAGCAAAATGGAAAAATAATCTATATATCATGTTTAATACTTAATTCCTGTATTTACACATACCCATATGATTATGGAAAAAACCCACCCTTAATGTGTATTGTAAAGATAGGTTTTTGTTGAACACCATAAATACAGTGCTTCAACAGGTGATATGACAGTGAACAGTGCCATGATATTTGTCAGTCATCATCAAGCTCAGCTGTATATTGTCGCTATTCTCAGACATAATAATTTGGTAGCATATAACAGGCCGGCTCTACTGAAGTTGGTATGTGATACAGCTATTGATTGCATGACGAGAAATACTATTTGACGAAATGTTATTAACTTTCATTGCAGAGGAGATTGCATTACTGTGACGCTTTTAGCAACAGGGAGCCTGGATGAGAAGTGTCCTAACCAAATCAATTACTTGCACAAACTGAGTGACAGTCAGCCAAGACAGCAGCGGATGTTTCATGTTCACAACCTGTATGTAGATGAGCTGTGATTTCTGTGAGGAAAATGTCAGCCTGTCAGGCAAAGACATTATAACTAAGACAGGGGAGAGAGATGGGGGTGGGAGATGGAGAGACATTGTGGTGGAAGAGGATGTGGTGATGCAGCTTAGAGGAGGGGGTGGGGAGGAAAGGAATGAGGAGGGATGTAAGGTGTATTGGGTGAGGGTGGGGGTTGGTAGTGGACAAGGAGGGATGTAGGGTAGAGAGGGTGAGGGTGGGGGTTGGAAGTGGACAAGGAGGGATGTAAGGTGTATTGGGTGAGGGTGGGGGTTGGTAGTGGACAAGGAGGGATGTAGGGTAGGGAGGGTGAGGGTGGGGGTTGGAAGTGGACAAGGAGGGATGTAGGGTAGGGAGGGTGAGGGTGGGGGTTGGTAGTGGACAAGGAGGGATGTAGGGTAGAGAGGGTGAGGGTGGGGGTTGGTAGTAGACAAGGAGGGATGTAGGGTAGGGAGGGTGAGGGTGGGGGTTGGAAGTGGACAAGGAGGGATGTAGGGTAGGGAGGGTGAGGGTGGGGGTTGGAAGTGGACAAGGAGGGATGTAGGGTAGGGAGGGTGAGGGTGGGGGTTGGTAGTAGACAAGGAGGGATGTAGGGTAGGGAGGGTGAGGGTGGGGGTTGGTAGTAGACAAGGAGGGATGTAGGGTAGGGAGGGTGAGGGTGGGGGTTGGAAGTGGACAAGGAGGGATGTAGGGTAGGGAGGGTGAGGGTGGGGGTTGGAAGTGGACAAGGAGGGATGTAGGGTAGGGAGGGTGAGGGTGGGGGTTGGAAGTGGACAAGGAGGGATGTAGGGTAGGGAGGGTGAGGGTGGGGGTTGGTAGTGGACAAGGAGGGATGTAGGGTAGGGAGGGTGAGGGTGGGGGATGGTAGTGGACAAGGAGGGATGTAGGGTAGAGAGGGTGAGGGTGGGGGTTGGAAGTGGACAAGGAGGGATGTAAGGTGTATTGGGTGAGGGTGGGGGTTGGTAGTGGACAAGGAGGGATGTAGGGTAGGGAGGGTGAGGGTGGGGGTTGGAAGTGGACAAGGAGGGATGTAGGGGTAGAGAGGGTGAGGGTGGGGGTTGGAAGTGGACAAGGAGGGATGTAGGGTAGGGAGGGTGAGTGTGAGGGTTGGTAGTTGACAAGGAGGTATGTAGGATAGGGAGGGTGAGGGTGAGGGTGAGGGTTGGTAGTGTACAAGGAGGGATGTAGGATAGGGAGGGTGAGCGTAGAGGTTGGTAGTAGACAAGGGGGGATGTAGCGATAGAGAGGGTGAGCGTAGGGGTTGGTAGTAGACAAGGAGGGATGTAGGGTAGGGAGGGTGAGTGTGAGGGTTGGTAGTTGACAAGGAGGTATGTAGGATAGGGAGGGTGAGGGTGAGGGTGAGGGTTGGTAGTGTACAAGGAGGGATGTAGGATAGGGAGGGTGAGCGTAGAGGTTGGTAGTAGACAAGGGGGGATGTAGCGATAGAGAGGGTGATGGTGGGGGTTGATAGTGGACAAGGAGTGATGTAGATGTAGAGAGGGTGGGGGTTGGCAGTGGAGAAGGAGGGATGTAGGGGTAGAGAGGGTGCGGATGGGGGTTGGTAGTGGACAAGGAGGGATGTAGGGGTAGAGAGGGTGAGGGTGGGGTTGGTAGTGGACAAGGAGGGATGTAGGGTAGGGAGGGTGAGGGTGGGGGTTGGTAGTGGACAAGGAGGGATGTAGGGTAGAGAGGGTGAGGGTGGGGGTTGGTAGTGGACAAGGAGTGATGTAGATGTAGAGAGGGTGGGGGTTGGTAGTGGACAAGGAGGGATGTAGGGTAGGGAGGGTGAGGGTGGGGGTTGGTAGTGGACAAGGAGGGATGTAGGGTAGGGAGGGTGAGTGTGAGGGTTGGTAGTTGACAAGGAGGTATGTAGGATAGGGAGGGTGAGGGTGAGGGTGAGGGTTGGTAGTGTACAAGGAGGGATGTAGGATAGGGAGGGTGAGCGTAGAGGTTGGTAGTAGACAAGGGGGGATGTAGCGATAGAGAGGGTGAGCGTAGGGGTTGGTAGTAGACAAGGAGGGATGTAGGGTAGGGAGGGTGAGTGTGAGGGTTGGTAGTTGACAAGGAGGTATGTAGGATAGGGAGGGTGAGGGTGAGGGTGAGGGTTGGTAGTGTACAAGGAGGGATGTAGGATAGGGAGGGTGAGCGTAGAGGTTGGTAGTAGACAAGGGGGGATGTAGCGATAGAGAGGGTGATGGTGGGGGTTGATAGTGGACAAGGAGTGATGTAGATGTAGAGAGGGTGGGGGTTGGCAGTGGAGAAGGAGGGATGTAGGGGTAGAGAGGGTGCGGATGGGGGTTGGTAGTGGACAAGGAGGGATGTAGGGGTAGAGAGGGTGAGGGTGGGGTTGGTAGTGGACAAGGAGGGATGTAGGGTAGGGAGGGTGAGGGTGGGGGTTGGTAGTGGACAAGGAGGGATGTAGGGTAGAGAGGGTGAGGGTGGGGGTTGGTAGTGGACAAGGAGGGATGTAGGTGTAGGGAGGGTGAGGGTGGGGGATGGTAGTGGACAAGGAGGGATGTAGGGTAGGGAGGGTGAGGGTGGGGGTTGGTAGTAGACAAGGGGGGATGTAGGGTAGGGAGGGTGAGGTTGGGGGTTGGTAGTGGATAAGAAGGGATGTAGGGGTAGAGAGGGTGAGGGTGGGGGTTGGTAGTGGACAAGGAGGGATGTATGGTAGGGAGGGTGAGCGTGGAGGTTGGTAGTAGACAAGGGGGGATGTAGCGATAGAGAGGGTGATGGTGGGGGTTGATAGTGGACAAGGAGTGATGTAGATGTAGAGAGGGTGGGGGTTGGTAGTGGACAAGGAGGGATGTAGGGTAGGGAGGGTGAGGGTGGGGGTTGGTAGTGGACAAGGAGGGATGTAGAGTAGGGAGGGTGAGGGTGGGGGTTGGTAGTGGACAAGGAGGGATGTAGGGTAGGGAGGGTGAGGGTGGGGGTTGGTAGTGGACAAGGAGGGATGTAGGGTAGGGAGGGTGAGGGTGGGGGTTGGTAGTGGACAAGGAGGGATGTAGAGTAGGGAGGGTGAGGGTGGGGGATGGTAGTGGACAAGGAGGGATGTAGGGTAGGGAGGGTGAGGGTGGGGGTTGGTAGTGGACAAGGAGGGATGTAGAGTAGGGAGGGTGAGGGTGGGGGTTGGTAGTGGACAAGGAGGGATGTAGGGTAGATAGGGTGAGGGTGGGGGTTGGTAGTGGACAAGGAGGGATGTAGGGGTAGGGAGGGTTTTTTCCCCTTATCAAAAAACATTATTATTTATTATCAGATGATCTACATGAGCACGTAACAACGGAAATACAAATCAACAAATCTGTACTAAAGTACGCAAAAAATCCCATTATCATACTATCTGGTTACAAAAACGTGTTCATTGTACATCTGGACTTATGATTCTAAGACGTTTTATTAATTTTATTCAAAATTATATTAATATGTTGACATTAATTTCTGCGAAATCAAGTGTGATGTGATCGGTAGATCACACAAATCACAGTACAGACTTCACACTCAGATTACAGATATTGAAACATTATATATATTACACTGTATCAAACATAATCATCAAAGATCTCTTCAATATAAACTACTAGAGAACAATTGTAAATACATGTACTACAGACAAATTGGTGAAAATGTTGTAATCGTATACATTTTAGCAAATAATGCCAACTCCATAAATAACATGACACCATGCTTGTTTACAATCTAAGACAATAACATACCAAATCAAATCATATATCTAACAAATATGCATGTATGTGTGTTTATGTATATCTGTGTGTTTGCACATAAAAGAAAAAAGTCTAAAGATGATCTCGTCCAGTTTCACCATTGTGATGCAAGACGTCTATACATAGCCTGTATTCTGTTTCTCTTACTTCTGTTCTGAATATGCTCTAAATGCTACATGTATATTTATACATATTGATCGCAGAGCTCCAGATAACTTTTGGAGCAATTGAGTTTTTACTCAAAGGTTTCTATTTTAATTGGGCTATTTCATTTTTAATTGGGTAACCAATATTTTTCACTCAACTATTCATCACTCTTATTGGGTTTGTCCCAAAATGAGTAAACATTTTGAAATCTAAAACAAAACCATATAATGTTTATACATTTGAGTTTTTCATTTAATGCATTCATTTCTGTATGCAAGGTAATTCAAAGGAATTGGGTTAACATTTTTTTTTTGGGGGGGGGGATTTTACGCAAATACACAGCTTGTCTGTAGCTCTGTGACGTGTGTATGTTAACTATATTGCTTATGTTTGATAATGGAATGTTTTAGCAATAAATATCTTATCTTATCTTAGAAATATCCCACAAGGAGCATAAATCAACAGTCACGAACAGCAAATACTTCATCAAAATCATGACTGTTTAGGGAACATATCGCGAGGACTGTCAGTAGAACCCTGTGTCAATTACCCCCCAGATACTTCTCATGCTACAGCCCGTTTGTGTGAAAAGAATTAGTAAGGATTCATTGCAATTACAATAGAGTACTTATCTCCAACCAGTTCCCCCGTTGTGACGGCAGTCCATGAATACAGCCTCGCTAAGTGCCCATTTCGTCTACACATCACTTGAACTCAGCATCAGTATTTAGGGACAAATGAAGAAATTTCGACAGGGACATTTCCCCTCCTTAAAGTGATATGTTCTCACACTTGATCAAACTGTTCCACTCATTACCTGTTGCTATGGCAATGCCAAATATTTGCATATATTTGCAACATATCGATGACCCTGACTAGCCTAACATAACAACTCATATAACTCAATTATAAATTCTACAACTCACTACAAGAATTTCTCAGCTCTATCAAAGTATTATTTCAGTTCATAAATATTATCCAAAGCAATCTGAAGATGCTTGGCTAATCTTGTCAATCTATGTTATCTCTCTGCATGGCCTCTAAACATTTTCCAGTTTAATCAAGTGTGAAAATATTTTGAAAATTTTGACAAGCGGTGAGAGGAACAAGTTATATTAAGAAATAAAGCAAATGTAAAATTATTTTTTTTAAGTTTATGCCAAAATAAACCAATAAAATATGCCATGCCCACTGATAGACTGATGTTTCATGATTGATTGGGTGACAATAGAAAGAGCAGATCTTGAGTTGCATTATTGCGCTGTTTCACGTCACTGTTCCATATTGTTGTCTACCTTTTTGTGCGTGTTCATGACAAAATAAGCAGCCTGTGAAGACGACTTCAGTGAGTGAGGTAAGTGAGAGAGTGAGTGAGTTGTGTTTAACACTGCTTTCAGTATTCCAGTTATATTACTACAGGTGGGAGGAAAGCCTGAAGTGATGCAGGTCTCAGACATTTTCCACTTTCGTGAAACCCACGAGCATGGGTATGGTGCTGACAAACCTAGAAACTTAGGTGTGAACTGGGATTCAAACCAGATTTGACTTCAAAATGATTTTGCGTTTATAGAGTTATAAATGTATAACCACAATATGAACACATGGTGTAATTCCATGGATTTACAAAGAATGCAAACCATTTTTTATCTTAGTGAATATTGTTCTACACAATCTGCAATACACTAACTATTGACAGTAGTCTGTAAATAATTGCATCTGGGCCAGGCAAACCTGTGACTGAAAGAGTGAGCAACGTGATAGATGTGAGGTGATAGGGATAATCAGATATGTTTGTTTGTTTGTTGTTTAACGCCGCACTCAGCAATATTCCAGCTATATGACAGCAGTCTGTAAATAATCAAGTCTGGACCAGACAATCTAGTGATTGACATCATGAGCATCGATCCTCACAATTGTGATTCGATGAGATGCATCAACCAAGTCAGCGAGCCTGACGACCCGGTCCCATTAGTCGCCTATTACGACAAGCATATTCCCCTTTTACGGCAAGCATGGGTTGTTGAAGAACTATTCTAACACAGATCTTCACAGGTGTGAAAATTGCATAATCATAACATAAAACTTCATAACCACATAATGTCATTAGATACCAAATTATACAAATATTTCGTCAATATGTACAAGATTACATATTTTGTGCACCCATTGTGTGATTCAAACCCTTGGGTGATTTTTTTCCCCTTTCAGAAAAAAACAGAAGAGGATACATGACTATAGCATTTGACGCTATCTCCTTAGAAGGTAGATTCGAAATTAAATGAACTACACTTTTTCACCAGCTTTTGGTACCTGTATCAGATTTTACGATGAGAAATGATAGGGATATACCGCTCTAAATGTCAAACTGTGAGTCTATGACGTAAATTCACCCCATTCCCAGATTAAATCTTATTAAGACATCACACTGCGTACACAAACTCTCCTACAGAAACAAGAAATTCACTTCAAGATGCAAACTCTTCCTGCTCCGTCAACTCAGAGTCAATCAGATTTCAACAGCCTGTGGTAAAGGCAGTTAAACTGATTGTGATATGTCTTTGCTTTTTTCACTTTCCATGAGCTCGCTTTTCAATAACTTGGTATTGATCAAGGATCTATTTTGAGGCAGCATTCCTGTACATTGTGCTTGATAGCCTTGGTAGGAGTGACTGACTGTCAAAGGGCATGATAGAATGAAGGACAATTTATATTCGACGTTCATGAGACATTCTGGCAGGCATTATGAGCACATAGCCATTATTAGGGCCACTCTTCCTCTCACAGTAAACACTAATTCCAAGAATGCTGTCAGGACCTACAGATCTCTACCATGTAGAATTGGGGAGCAAATAAACGAAACTAGATTCATCCAATGGTGTAATTACAATGAACAAGTGCCGAGATGGCAATAGACAGCCTCCAACTCGTGTCATCAGCATCTCAACGTGGCGCTAGTGGTCCGAACTGATCACGCCAGATTTGTGTAACTTGCCTCTCTTGTCACTTATTCCGCGTGTGATGTTGAAAAAAATCACACTCTTCTCCGACTTAAATTCCCTCTCACAGAAAAATCTCCTTGTTTGAATAATACTCTCTATTAAAGGTGAGATGACTCAACTCAATCAATCGATTGATCTGCTGGGAAATACCTAATCTTGTTTCTGGCTATTTTACACTTAAATTGTTCCATGCCTACACCTTTTTCAAGTAATTGATATCCACTTATCAAGAGTAAAAAGGGCTCCTTGAAGAAGTCCCATTCAATTTAACAAGTCATCTATAATACCATCTAAGACTGTCAAACAAGAAAACCGTTTTTCAAAAGAAACAACTGAATTCAAAACCAGACATTTTTATTGACGGTGTTCCACGCTTTGAAGGACTTCTTTCTTCAGCTCTTTGAGATTATTTAACAGAAACTGGGCATGTAAAATAACGTAGTTTATCTTCGGCATAACAAGAAACATGTCTAGCATTGATCTCATGTGCAACTCTGCCAAAAATAACTGATAATAGACATAATGAGATTTACGAAAACTCTGAGTTAGAATTGGTCCCCAGCAACCTATGCATCAACCAAGTCAGCGAGTCTGATCATCCATCCCGTTAGTCAACTCTTACGACAAGCAGAGTCACCATTTATGGCAATAATGGGTTGCTGAAGACATATTCTAACCCGGATCTTCACGGGTTGAATGTCATCCTATCCCAATTGCAGCATCAGTGCTCATGATGTCAATCACTAGATTGACAGACGCAAGTCCTACCTCCAGGAGATGCATGTTTTCTCATAGTTATCACAGAGTATACAGATGCAAGTCCTACCTGCAGGAGATGCATGTTATCATACAGTTATGACAGTGTACACAGGCAGAAGCCCTACCTGCTGGAGATGCATGTTTTCACACAGTTATCACAGAGTACACAGACAGAAGCCCTACCTGCAGGAGATGCATGTTATCACACAGTTATGACAGAGTGCACAGACAGAAGCCCTACCTGCTGGAGATGCATGTTTTCACAGAGTATACAGCCACAAGCCCTACCTGCTGGAGATGCATGTTATCATACAGTTATCACAGAGTACACAGACAGAAGCCCTACCTCCAGGAGATGCATGTTATCACACAGTTATAACAGAGTACACTGACAGACGCCCTACCTGCTGGAGATGCATGTTCTTCGTGAGTGTCTCCTCCAACATCCGCTGGAGCTTCTTGTTCATGTCCTTCAGTTCCTGATCATCTCCCTTCTTGATCACCTCCAGGATCTTGTTGAGGGACAGCTTTTCATCATGGTTATGTGAATGGGATGGGCGGCGATCTGGAACACAAAACATACACTTCAAAATCAAATTCTTAAAAATAGGATCAAGCTCCTAGCTGCTCAACTTAATCTGAGTTTATTCGCTGAAAGAGAGCCATACAGCTAAACATACTGGGAGAAACACAGAGATTTACCGGCATACAGGCCTGTGAATATGGTTTTACGCTGCTTTTAGCAATATTCCAGCAATATCACAGCTAAGTAAGGATAAAAATTTATGGATTAACAACTTCTTTATTATTTATCCATAAATTCTTATCCACACTTAGTACTCCAACTTCTAAATGCCTACCAAAGAAGTAATATCACAGTTGGGGAAACCAGAAATGGGCTTCACACATTGTACCCATGTGGGGAATCGGACACGGGTCTTCGGCATGGCGAGTGAACACTCAAACCACAAGGCTACCCCACCGCCCCTATACACACCTGTGCAGAGGCTGATATGATGTCTGCAGCAATTGTCAGCACAAATTCCCAAATTGAAATTAAAAATGTCCCAATGAATGTTGTCATAGTCATAACTAATGTTATGGCGTTGTGGAGGTGACTTGTATTTCACTGATACGTGGCTGTTCAATTAGTATGTCCAACTTGCACGTCCCATGAAAATAAAGTGAGAAGATACAACTTAGTTGCCCTTGGGCAAGTATGAAAATCGGCGATGTTAACTTTGGAACTTTGAAGACGCATAGTGTGAATGTCAACTGCAGATGAAGTAGTTTGCTAGTCATTTCTCTATTCTGCACATCTTCAATTACCTGTTGCTTCAGTTAATAAAGTTTTATTTCTTCTTTTCTCTGATTTAGCAGGGAAAGTTGAAGGAGGACATTTTGGTAACCACTAGGCTACCCCACCGCCCCTTTTAGAGTGACTGAGTGAGTGAGTTGGGTTTTACCGCTTTTTACACTATTCCAGTTATATCGCGGCATGTGGGAGGAAAGCCCGAAGTGATGCAGGTCTCAGACGTTTAGCGCTTCGGTGAAACCCACGAGCACGGGTATGGTGCTGACAAACCTAGAAACATAATTGGGGCAAACCGGGATTCGAACCCACAATCATAGGTTTCTGGTGTGCCCAAGGGACGCAACTCTGCACAGCGAATCACGGCGCCTTAGACGACTAGGCCACCCGTGCCCCCTGACTTGAGTTGTGAAAAGTGATATTTTCATTGCAGTGAACATAACACTTGATATTTCACCGAAGTGAACATAACACTTTGATGGGACAATTGTCTTACAAGAGTTACCTCCCCAATAATTATCTCCCTTTATCATAAGTGTCTCACCCGTTCAAAAACTGTTGACTTCCTATTTACGTTAGTTACCTTAGTTCACATGGCAAAATAATGACAGATGGTGATTTATGGAGTTAATATTGCATCTTGCTGTTTGTTATTCTTTTGAAAATGTTTTGTCATAAACTGTAAAATTCTCATTTAACTCATCAATCAAGACTGTTCATTTTGCAAAGAGCCATTCTTTTACTTGTATTCTTTGGCTTCAACCAACAGGTTTGTAGATTTCAAGAATATTTTTGGTTGAAGCTGACTTTGTATATAATCATATCCAAATGTATGACAATTTTTGTATTGACATCAAATATCTTTTGTTACTTTTGTTTATTTTTTTTTAAATTTTGCAAACACAAAACTATATTTATATTTGTGCTGTCGCACATACAAGGGGTGGTCAAAGGTCCCTGTGTGTTAGTAGGGAGAATTTACATTTCAAGGATTTACATTAGTTACGAAATAATTCATTTTTCTGGTAGACAACTACACAAAGAGTATATAATAAAAATGGATATTCACGTGAGGGGTGAAAGTTGATATTTCGTAAAAATACATCCCCCCACCCCCTCAAGTCACTCTACATTTTTCAGTAATATATACTTAACTCAAGCAGCATGGACAAAATGCTACAGACAAGAAAAAGCAAAGATGATGAGGTGAGGTGAAATGGGGTTTAACATTGCGATCAAGATTATTGCACTTGAAGCATGTGTGCATGTGTGTGTGTGCTTGTACTAGTCGGGACTAATGCCGGTTTCATAGTGCTAGCCCACTGAGATATCATGCTGCAGTTTAACATGATACGCCACTCAGACACAGTATACTGACTCTGGGCCAACCAGTCCTTGTTAACCTCATCATGCCAAGCACCAGACAGGGTACCAACAAGTACCATCGTTTAACGTCTTTTGGTATGATGTGTCCAGGGATCGAACCACCAACATTCCACTCTCCGGGCAGTCACTCTATCCACTACACCACGCAGGCGGTCATTACAGGAAAGAGAAAACTCTTGGCCTTATCTACCAGCCCACTTGAAGCATAAAATACATCTCACTACTCCATCCAAAAGGGAGCCCTAACTACAATACAGAATATACCAATTATAGTTGAATTCCTGTGTCAACTTACCTCTATTGATTACATGGAGAAAATGACATTAACCTTTCCGCAGAAAATGTCATCAAGGACATCAAGCATTTGTTACCATTATAGTCCAGTCAAACATGCAAATAAAATGGAAGACATCAAAATGAATTAATCTGAGTCTTGTCCACCTAATGAGGTGACCCACAGTCTTCCCCTACAGCACTACACCAGCCATAGAATGGCGACGAGAATCATGGAAAATTAGACGTTTATCACAATCAAACTCTACTACAGCTCAAGAATATTCTGGGTACACGCAGGTCGGTCTTAATCAATTGCAAATGCTCTGCAGACTATTAGTTTCTGAAAATAACTCCAAATCCTAAATCACAAAAACTGAAAAAAGATTTTCTGATAAATCTTAATAGAAAGCGTCCTCATCAACCCTATAGGAGTACATTTTCTGAAAAGGAAAACTACAAACAGGTATTTATGACCTGCAATTTGCCTTAAGACAAAGTTCAATGAGTAAGGCATATCCTCTGAAATAAGACTTGAAAGAAAAAAACAGAATGGAAGATGATAAAATATTCGATGATCACCCATAAATAAGTAATGTTATGCATGTCAATGCTGGGATGATTAGATTGAAAGTATGCATCACTCCAGATTTTCATCCAGTATTTGAATTCAACTCCAAACATCAAAAGCGTTTGTAAGCTCTTTATATGTTCCCTTAGAACTGCAGTTAGCTGTTGTGTAATAATACAGGTTTTCATGTTACCAAGTGCAATCCATGTCAACTCTATGCACAAACCCAGCTCAAAAAGTAAACGACTTGCCTGTTGTTTTATCCAGCTTACAATTGTTTGTTGGTTTGTTGTTTAAAGCCGCACTCAAGCTATATGACGGCGGTCTGTAAATAATCACGTCTGAACCAGACCATCCAATGATTGACATCATAAGCATCGATCTACGCAATTAGGATACGATGACATGCATTAAACAAGTCCACAAGCCTGACCACTCAATCCCGTTAGTCGCCTCTTACATCAAGCATAGCCACCTTTTACGGTAAGCATTGGTTGCTGAAGGCCTATTCTACCCCGGATCTAGACGGGTCAAGGTTACACCATTCAAGGCCTCAGCAAAGCTTTCAAAACATTTTATGATGAATGTGGGGAACATTTCCAAATTTGATGCATCATTGACAAAATTATGCCCTTTTACAATTCCCTTTTTTGACTTGTACGGTATGTTCCCATGTATTTCAAAATGAACAGTTGATTAGCCTTTGCATGTGTTTGTGACACTGACACGTATCATCACTATTCGATAGAGATTCAAAAACACGTGCTTACGATATAATTTTCAAAAATATTAACCAAACAAATTTTATGCAAATTGGGCATCACATTTATATTGGTTGAAGATAAACTTGATTCCCTTTAATCCATTAAATTGTATGTCATATTTGAACTGACGTTTCATTTCATATTCTATAAGTCTCTGAACCATTGTTTATATATATAAAGCCATACAAATGAATAGAAAGTGCTATGTTGATGTGTGTATGAAAGTGGAAAAACATTCAGAATCTGTGTTCATCACATGGTTAATTCTTATGCAAAATGAGGATTGCACCTCCCTTTTATGTCAAATTTAAAAAAACTGAAATCAAACATTAGGTAACAGAAAACAAAAACAAAGTTTGACAAGTTCATGACATATCAAGCATGATCGCATTCATCCCAAAGAACATTTTCCACTTACCTGTGTTTACAAAGTTAACATGGCTACTTTAACTTCAAAACTTACTGAAGTGTTAAATCAATAAATATAATGAATAAGATTATGAAGGATGGTTTCATTTAAATATTGTCAGTATCAATAGACTTACATCCTCATTAATATTAAAAATGATGATTATATTGATCGGCTAATGAATACCATTAGGACTTTATCCATATATTCATATTACCATATTCGACGTAATAAGCGCTCCGCACTAATAAGCGCCCACGGCGATATTTGATAATATATATTATAATATATATATAAGTGAACAATCCCAATTAGCACCCCTTCCGATTGATCAATGTACACAAGACTTATATACTCGTGTATAATATGCATGCGTGTGTTATATGCACCCTTAATTATGGGCAATAAAATTCTGGAAAAATATATCTGTCGTATATAAACAGTTAAGACAATTCAGCATAAACCACGAAATTTTTCTTTCAACTCTGTTTTTTCAACCAAAATAATATTCCAATAAGAGCCCCTTGTTTCTAATTTTGAGAGCGCCCTGGGCGCTTATTATGTCGAATACAGTATTTGCAAGTTTTATCACATTTTCGACTGAAACGTTTCAACAATGTTGACATTTTGGTGCTCTAGACACACAAGAAAGACTGTCCTTGTAGTACTTTCTTGACTCGAACACAATCAGGCACTGTGTTAGCCCAGCAGCATACTTGTGTGTAGGTTCCTATCAAGTTACAAAATCAATATTTAATGCTACAAACCATCAGAAAGAAATTAGTTTGATTAAGAGACATATATACCTAGACATAGTCTGTTGAAGAACTGACAAGCTCAGTACATCGTTTGTTGTCTCAGACAAGACATTATGCCTTATTTTTGTTGTGTTTATTTGGTATAACCTTACTGGCTCTGTTACAGAGTCATATAAATGATGCCCTGAAGACATACTGCTAGACAGTTATATTTGTGTGACGGTTTCTGAATATTGTTGCTTTGTGGTTTGAAACAGATGGCATGAGGATTGTCCCGAACTCACTGAAAATAATTTCAGATGAACTGGGACTGGTAAAGTTGGAGCCAAGTGGCCGGGTGTCAAGTTGTTCTCCAAATTCATTAAATGTTGCTGCAGTACAGGTTAGCTTAACTTCACGGGGCAACGGAAAGACTTATATCAATGGACGTCGGTGAGAAAATGCTCGAGTTTTTTTCAGTTGTGATACTGATGTAAGCTATGTATGATTCAACAGTCCAATCAATATACAGGAATAGGATGTTTAACCGGGGGATTCTATGTTCCCTACTGACAGCTGATGATCTTCTGAAGTTGGATACAAACAATTGACAATTTCATCATGAGATTTGTTTGTTTGATTGTCTGTTTCGTTTGTTGTTTAAAGCTGCACTCTGCAATATTCCAGCTGTATGAATTCTGTCTGTAAATAATGGCTTCCCGACTAGGAAATCAAGAGATTGACATCAGAGGGCATTGATCTACACAATTGGGATACGGTGACATGCTTCGACCAAGTCCGTGAGTCTGACCACCTGAACCCAATAGTCGCCTTTTATGACAACCCTGGGTTGCTGAAGACCAGTGTTAATCCAGATCTTCAAGAGGGACAAGCATGGGTTGCTGAAGGCCAATTCTAACCCAGATTTTCAAGAGGGACAAGCATGGGTTGCTAAAAGGCCAATTCTAACCCAGATTTTCACTGGATTGCTGAGGACCAATTCTAGACCAGATCTTCACTGGATTGCAGAAGACCCATTCTAACCCAGTTCTTCAAGAGGGACAAGCATGGGTTGCTGATGGCCAATTCTAACCCAGATTTTCACTGGATTGCTGAGGACCAATTCTAGCCCAGATCTTCACTGGATTGCTGAAGACCCATTCTAACCCAGTTCTTCAAGAGGAACAAGCATAAGCTGCTGAAGACCAAATTTAACCCAGACCTTCACGGGCGACAAGCATGCGTTGCTGAAGATCTTCACGGGGGTACTATGAGAACAAGGCATCACAGCAGTGCACACAGACATGAACTTAAATCATCTTATTAAAGTATAGTCTCTATACTGGAACATGGCAGTATTGAAGGTGGAATGGTTTCAGGAAAAGGCTGGCATTGACATTACACACTTGATGAAGATGATGTGGAGTGTTTCATCCCATCAGTGAGACTATCCTAGCATTCCTTAATATTTCACAGTCTGGTGGTTCGCTAGTACAACTCATAGCTGTATGGATTATTCAATACTGCTGAGAGATTTAATAGTTGGGAGAGCCAAGGAGATGTACATCACGGCTGTAATCCCACTAACCCACTGAGTAAATACAGAAATTAGAAATTATGTGTTTAGAATAGTGTGACATTAAGAGATTTAGGAGAAAACATCTTGAACTCATGGCTGGTTGTAGACTTGCTACCGTTAGTCTCTGGGATTTCGCACAACATTGTGACATGGAATTTCCTTAATGATTGATTTACAATATATACCCATTTTGTTTCAATTTCAGAGGTTAGAAAAATATGATAATTTTCTTCACTGTTTACGATAGTTTAAGTGATGGAAGGAATATGCCTTTACACAATTTAGCTATTATTTAAACATTAATGGGAGGGTCTAATACATGTATTGAGAAGCAGACTAAACATCCATATACATGCTAAGAGGAAAAAAGTGGTGTCACATTTAATATTTTCATTGTAAAATTCAGGGATCATCAATTACAGACACACTTTTAAACGATAACTCATCAAATGCATTGCCACTGCAAAGATGTTGTAGAGAAAACAAAGACTTTTCAGAAGTTAATACATATACATACTACTGTAGAAATGCTACACATTTTACCTGAATTAGAATTTGTAAACGAGTTGGGTTTAAGGCCAAATTGAACAGTATTCCAGTTATATCACAGCATGTCAGGGTATGTGGGGGGAAAGCCAGAATTGATGCAGGTGTCAGACATTTACCACTTCGGTGAAACCTACTAGCATGGGTATGGTGCTGACAAACCTAGAAACATAATCAGGGTGAACCAGGATTTGAACCCCTAATCATAGGTTTCTGGTGTGCCTGAGGGACACAACTCCACGCAGCGAATTGCGGCGGCTTAGACGACTGGGCCACAACAGTTGCCCCCACAGAATTAGAAAATTTCCTTATTGAGTTAATACATATATACAAGCTGATGCAAATGGTATCAGTGTAGGAGTAACCATGTCTCCTCGAGATTACTAAAGATTGTAAACCCTCACATGAAGGAACGTCCCCAAATGTGAGGGTATACAATCTCTAGTAATCTCGAGGAGACATGGTTTGTCCAACTTATAAACCGACTCATCGCATAGACAACGTTTTTAATTAAATAACTGTAATAAAAAATCTCAAATGCATAACCTGTATCGGAGATGAAATATCGCCTGCAGTCGTGAACTCGGTTCAATGAAAACAGTGACCTCGGCACGTGGGTTTCGCAACGGTGCGAAATCTGCACGTGCGTCTCGCAATGGCACGAAATCTGCACGTGCGTCTCGTAGGCTGTTCATAGTTTTTGTTCTATCAAGGGTTTACAATGATTGTAAGCCCCCCTGCGAGGTGTTACAATCTTTGTAATACCTCCTACAAGGTGTTACCACAATTTCAAAAACTCGATATCGAGTTACACAAACAGCAAGTAGGTTTATAAATAGACTGACTCAGTATTCACTTCGTGAAGGATGTAAGAAATAGCCCTGAAAGGCCGTAATAGACAATAAAGAAGTTGTTATCCTTAAAAACTTTCATTTCTTATCAAACTAATTGGTTAGAAAAACTCAGAGCAACAAAATAGAAAAGAAAGGTTTGTGTATTAATCACATATCCATACCTCAAGAAAAAAAGCAGCCTTTTGAAAATTTAGTTTTAAAATATTCCTACTATTGTGACATCCTCATTTTTACAGACAAGCCCAAGCCTTGTGATGTTGGGTACAACACAGTACATGACAGCTAAGCTCCAAATGTCAAGCTGTTTTGATATGACAGAATTTCACAATACACTCTCTTTGGCATTGTCAAATTTTCTCTTGTTATTGCCACATAAACCTAAAATAAACAAAGAATTACAAGGTGGTATTTCACAACGCTTATTACGTAAAACTCAAAATTTGAAGTTGCCTATTGATTGTGTTTGACCCAGAAGAGCTTTCAAATACATATTTTCATTCGTGTGGATGTGGGTATCTGCAAATTGACTGTCTAAACTAGATGTGATACAGTTGGCGCAGACCGGAATTCACAGATGGCAGGTTCTAAAATGTCACGGTACAACCGATAAGTTTGGGCAAGCAAAGAAATTATTTTTTTCAAAACTGTTATTATTCAGCAGTAAATAATCATAACTAAAAAAAAGATTCACATAAATATCTCTAGAGTATTGACTGGTAATGTGTCTATAATTTGATTAGCTTCACATCTCTATCATAAATATATTTTTTTATTATTCAAATTTAACTCATTTTTTTTCAGATGGAAAGACGTTTTTAAATGACAACAAATACATACTATCAATAATTGAATTAAAAAACAATCATACTTAAGAGATACATATATATGATATTTATCTCCACATGTGTGAAAGAAAATTATTCACTTTGCATGTTTTTTCAAATGGAAAAAGTGAGAAAACGACCAAAAATTGAATTAAAATCTTGAAGCTATTTCACTAAAGATACCAAATTGTAAGAGATTAACTTTCAGTGCCTAAAAATTCATGGTGACAACATATGTTTTTGTTCAACAAGAAAATACATATGTCTCAAGAATGAACAGTCCAGAATTTGTTTTTTTTAATGCAGCACTCAAAAATGTTCCATCTGTAAATTTTGTTTGCTTGTTTCTTTGTTGTTTAATGCTGCACTCTGCAATATTCCAGCTTTATGACAGGGGTCTGTAAATAATCGAGTCTGGACCAGACAATCCAATCAATTCACACAACTAGGATAGAATGACATGCATCAACCAAGTCAGCAAGCCGGACCACCCGATTCCGTTAGTTGCTTCTTCTGACAAGCAGAGGCTCCTTTTTTGGCAAGCACGGGTTGCTGAAGACCTGTTCTACCCTGGATCTTCACTAGTTTCCATCCATCTGGACCAGACACTCACATGAGCATTGATCCACACAATTGAGATACGATGACATGCATCCACCACTTGATCCCCTTAGTTGCCTCTTATGAGCAGCATAAATTGCTACAGACAGATTCTTCATGGGGGCCAAGACTAGTAATGAGTGTGTAAGTATGGTTTTACGCCGCTTTTAGCACTATTCCAGCAATATCATGGCAGTGGAAATTTGGGTTTCCCACATTGTACCCATGTTGGGAATTGAACCTGGGTCTTCGGCGTGAAGAGCGAATGCTTTAGCTACTAGGCTACCCGACCACACCCTGAAGACAAGAAAATTCAGGAAGGACCATAGTGTCATTTCCTCAGGAAGATGGCAGCTCTTTCACAGATCATTTTTGGGGACAAGTGAAAATATGAATGAAGTCAGTAATATGTTGAAGTCTTATCACAGCAGCCTATAAATAAGAGTCTGGAACATGTCTCAGAAGTAATTAAGTAAAAATGCCCTGTTACTGTAAATCTGGAAATAAATGTGACTCCTAATTAATACGACTGCTGACCCCTAGCCAAAAATGCGACTCAATGTCAGTGCAACTCACTCACCCCACCCCATTCCGAGGGGAAGGATACCCCGTAAAAACAATAAACAGTGTTTTCCTAAAAACAACACACAGTTGATATGTTTACTCTGTTGACTGGCATTAAGGAACTTAAGGCAATAAAATAACTGAACCAACAACACTTCACTGATTGGTATGTGGAGAAGGTGTCAACAAGCTTGACATGAGTAACAAATGTTATATTTGGAATAACACTTTCTTAGTAAAGTACAGATTCTAGTACTTCTTTTGGGTTGAGTCTCGTCCGGGATTCGAACCCAAACTTGCCAGAGTGAGGCACCTAATTGCCAGCACACAAAGTTAGCGATCTAACCCACTCAGCCACCGAGGCTTCCACAAAAATGAAAGTCCGACAACTGGTAGTCTAGATCACGTACCTTGAGTATCCCTCTGACAAGTGTAAATTGGCACGGCTCCCATGGCCGAAAGCTATGAATACACAATACCATTTGGAAAGTGGTCAAATGTAACAAATGTGATATTTGGGATAACACTTTCTTAGTAAAGTACAGATTCTGTTACTTCTTTTGGGTTGAGTCCCGTCCGGGATTCGAACCCACACTTGCCAGAGTGAGGCAGTGTAAAGTCAGGTAAGAATCATCTGGAGAAGTGGACACTTAAGGTTTTTATGCAGTTCACCACATAGAAAGTTTACACATAGCATTTTCAATATCGATTCCCAAAATCGGCTTCTCCACACAATCATCCTCAGCATCTAGCCTCACCATGGGATAACAATAAATTCAGCAAAAAAACATCCTATTGCTTAAAATTGGAATTGGGAAGTGGGATTTTGGTATCAGTTTGGTTTAAGCTGTCGATCTACACACACGAAGAGTTTCGATATAGCACTCAGTAATAACAGCATAACAAACATAAGGCCAACAGCTGGTGAACTTGGTCAATAACCAAGGGATCGAAAGTCATTTCAAACTCAGTCATCTATGCTGACATAAGTAGGTGCATTATGCACACATGGTCAATTCCTGTCAAATATGGTTCGTAGTTATTGCAGAAAGCCCATTCAGATCACAACAGTCAGATAACATCTGTCAAAGGTACGTTTGAGTAGTTGAGCAAATATTTTCTTCATTCCATTACTCAAACATAAACTATTTCCAAACATGTCCTTGTGCTCGTGGATCACTGATTTGCCATGGTCAGGTGAGGTGAGGTGAGGTGAGGTTAAATGGGGTTTAACATCTCGTTCAAGATTATTACATCTATATATAATTCAAGATTATTGCATGTGTGCGTGCTGATTTACTAGTGCTAGCCCACTGAGATACCATGCTGCAGTTTAACATGAATACCCCACTCAGATACAGTATAATGAGAGAGTACATTTTTTAACGCCGTTTGGTATGACGCATCCGGGGATCGAAACCCCTGAACTTCTGCTATCTGGGTGGATGCTATACCTCTAAACCACGGAGGTGATTGAGTGAGTGTCACAACTGTATTTAGCAGTATTTCATTGAAGGTTAATCAAAATCTAACCACTAAGTACCAAATTTCATCAATCTTCTGCGAACATTTCTTGAGTTACTGTGAACAGGATACATTTTAAATGACCTTGGAGTAAATTTGACCTTCAAGTTACAAGTATCTCAAGAACCTTCCCAAGGGCTAGTACATAAAACAGATATAATGTACCTAAGCAAAACACCTTCTAACAATGTGAAATAGAATATGCTAGTCACTGAAACTGGGTCACCGTGAACTACTACTGATAATGGAATGACCTTCAGTGTGACCATGGCAACATGTAGGTCACTCAGAATCTTTTCAGATTTCAACCTTGCCAAAGGACGTGTACTAACTTTTAATGATGTACAGTATATCCTTCTTGAAATTGGCAGTTAAATATTGTTCAGGCTATGCTTTCAAGCATGACCTTGACCCTTGACCTGACTGATCAATGCGTAAAATATATATGATCCCCACCCACCACACTAGAAACAGCCTGCCTCAGTCAAATGTATTTACTACTTTTGTCACCCAAAATTAGAACTTTAACATTTTTCCAGTTATATCACAGCGTGCCAGCTTAATGGAAAGGAAAGCCCCAAGTGATGCGGGTCTCAGACGTTTACCACTTTGGTGAAACCCATGAGCACGGGTATGGTGCTGACAAACCTAGAAGCATAATCGGGGCGAACCAGGATTCGAACCAACAATCATAGGTTTCTGGCGTGCCCAAGGGAAGCAACTCTGCACAGTGAATCGCAGCGCCTTAGACGACTGGGCCACCCATACCCCTGATTGCCTATTGCTCATGTGAAGTTGGTGAACAGAAATTCCTGTGAAACAAGTGAATTCACCCATGTCTGTGAAGGTTGTGATCCTTAAAAGTAGATCAGAATCTAATAATTAAATTATTGTGACCTTAAATACTTTGCGACAATGTTAATCATAGTGATGAATGTATGTTCACACATGCAAAGTGAAAAACTATATATTGAAAGTGAGCTTTTTATGTATTTGATTAATGCACAGTATGATTCATGACAGACACCTGTAGATTCAGTAATCGATCCAGTTCAACAAAAGTAGGCGAGGTGAAATGGGGTTTAACAAGTTGTTTAAGATTTTTTTCAAACACATTCTAGCACGTGTGTGTTGCTGCTTGTCAGAGTCCAGACTTATGTCGGGCCAGGGGATCAAACCATCGATCTTATAATCTCTGGGCAGATGGAAAATCTGAACTAAATTTCAGCAATAAAAACATTTTACCGGACCAATGCTTGAGAACAGCGGTTAAAGTCTCAGACCAAGAAGGTTTTGTGCATGTTGTTAACACATTAACAATACTCCAGCTCTTTGACAGTGGCCTGTAAATAATCTTGTCTGGTCCAAACAATCCAGTGATTGATGCTGTGAGCAATGATCCATGCCATTGGGGTACAAGACATGCAATCAACTAAATTATCAAGTTGACAAGCCGATCCATATAGTTGCCTCATACGACCAGCCATAATCAATGTAACTGTCATCAATCAGTGTTTAAGCCAATTCGTTGCTGAGAATTTTTTAATATTGGCTAGTATTGAGCACAACCACCAATGGCTAAAGTGATGACGTAAATCCTGCTGGGGTATCGTGCAGGAAGCTGGGGTACTGTAAGTCCCCATGATCCCCAGCGAGGTGGCCCAGCTTTGATTACTTGTGGCCTATAGCCTGTGTCTTAAACTGTATAAATGACATTGTTATGCCCAAATATGTTTTAATAAACATGTTTTTAAATATACCTTGGATTCATGAATCACTCGTGTATATATCAACTTGGTCTTGTCATTATATAGCTGAAATAGTGTTAAACTTAACGCACTCACTCACTTACGACAAGCATAGGTTGCTGGGGACCTATTCTAACCTGGAATCCCCACAAGGCTGAGCTAATTGACCAGAGTTTGATAATAAGACAGGACCTGGGTTCCATGAGTTGTAGAAACCTAGAGACTCCCTTAAAGTGTTACTTATAGCAACATTAGGCTTAGCACAAGGACCACTGAACTTTCCTTCTCAATTTTGAACACTGTTGATCCTCAACATCAAGAGGTAGTGAATGTTGCTTAATGCCATAGTATGCAGCATTCCAGCCATACTACAGCTGCCTGTAGATAGTTGAATCTGGACCAAACTAGGTTTGTTTGTTTGTTTGTTGTTTAACGCCGCACTCAGCAATATTACAGCTATATGACGGCGGTCTGTAAATAATCGAGTCTGGACCAGACAATCAAGTGATTGACATCATGAGCATCTGTCCTCACATCTGGGATACGATGACATGCATCAACCATGTCAGCAAGCCTGACCACCCGATCCTGTTGGTCGCCTCTTACAACAAGCAAAGTCACTTCCTATGGCAAGCATGGGCTGCTGAAGACCTATTCTACCCCAGATCTTCACAGGTGGACCAAACTAGTAACTTACAGCAATGATCCATACCATTCAGGCATGCAAACAGCCAAGTCTACCTGTTACATTTAAGCTTTACAACAAGCATTTCCTGGGGAGCACATTTCACCCTAGAAAATCGGTGGCCTTAACATCAAATTACACTGATTTTTCATTACACCAAATTCATCACATCTGCATTTTCTACCATTTTGGGTAAAATGGCTTCCAAAAGGCATTTACATATTGGGACTGTGGAAAATTTATTATTATTTTCTTGATCATCTATTTAAAAAATTTGGTGCTAACTGACCCTTCCAAATCCAGAATTTTGAAAGTCATGGTAAAATGTCATGCTTGAATGAGATCCAGTGTAACAAATTTTAACATGTTCAGGGGGTGGCTGAGTCCAGTTAACATCCCCAACTGACTCTGGCTGAGGACAAACCTGGTGCTGACAAACCAAGGATCATAATCAGGGCAAATCTAGCCTCTTAATGCTGAGCACCAGACAGGGTAACAACAAGTGCCATATTTCTACGTCTTTTGATATGACAAGGCCGGGGATCAAACCCGATCTCTGGACGGACACTTTACCACTAGACCACGGAGGTGGTCCCCATGAAGAAAGGAAACATATGAATTACCTGATCTGCTGTCCATGACATAGTAGCTGATAATGGCAGTCTTTTTCAACAAGTCATCTGCCATACACGCATTGCTCATCTCCAGGTGAGAGACCTGAAACATCACAAGCATCATTCATTGGAGAAACAGGTACATATCTGTAAAACTGTTTTGATGGGTGTCCATTTTTAGGCTAGACATTTGATTAAACTTGGTTTACAAATACGCTGACTCCAAAAACTGAAATGTGAAAATTTAAAGAAAATTTAAATAAAAAGGGTTTCTTAGTTCGCCAACCAGAAATAGGATAAAATGTTTAATACATATAGATCATTACAATGAACCACCAATGCATCAAAGACATTAATGCTGTTTCTTTCCTTATTCCTGTTGCTGACACTTCTATTTCTACCAACCTAACATGAGGAAAGAGAAACATAATATTTATTATGTACCTACACCAACAGTGTACCTACCCCAACACACAGTGTACCCAACCCAACTCATAGTGTGTCCACCCCAACACACAGTGTACCCACCCCAACACATGGTGTACCTACCCCAACACACAGTGTACCCACCCCAACACACAGTGTACCCACCCCAACACACAGTGTACCACCCCAACACATGGTGTACCCACCCCAACACACGGTGTACCTACCCCAACACACAGTGTACCTACCCCAACAAACAGTGTACCCACCCCAACACACAGTGTACCTACCCCAACACACGGTGTACCTACCCCAACACACAATGTACCTACCCAACACACAGTGTACCCACCCCAACACACAGTGTACCCAACACAACACACAGTGTACCCACCCCAACACACAGTGTACCCACCCCAACACACAGTGTACCTACCCCAACACACAGAGTACCTACCCCAACACACAGTGTACCTACCCCAACACACAGTGTACCTAACCCAACACACAGTGTACCCAACCAACACACAGTGTACCTAACCCAACACACAGTGTACCTACCCCAACACACAGAGTACCTACCCCAACACACAGTGTACCCAACCAACACACAGTGTACCTAACCCAACACACAGTGTACCTACCCCAACACACAGAGTACCTACCCCAACACACAGTGTACCCAACCAACACACAGTGTACCCACCCCAACACACAGTGTACCTACCCAACACACAGTGTACCTACCCCAACACACAGAGTACCTACCCCAACACACAGTGTACCCAACCAACACACAGTGTACCTAACCCAACACACAGTGTACCCACCCCAACACACAGTGTACCCACCCCAACACACAGTGTACCCACCCCAACACACAGTGTACCCACCCAACACACGGTGTACCTACCCCAACACACAGTGTACCCACCCCAACACGCAGCATACCTACCCAACACACAGTGTACCCACCCCAACACGCAGCATACCTACCCAACACACAGTGTACCCACCCAACACACAGCATACCTACCCACCCCAACACACAGTGTACCCACCCCAACACACAGTGTACCTACCCCAACACACAGAGTACCTACCCCAACACACAGTGTACCCAACCAACACACAGTGTACCTAACCCAACACACAGTGTACCTACCCCAACACACAGAGTACCTACCCCAACACACAGTGTACCCAACCAACACACAGTGTACCTAACCCAACACACAGTGTACCTACCCCAACACACAGAGTACCTACCCCAACACACAGTGTACCCAACCAACACACAGTGTACCTAACCCAACACACAGTGTACCCACCCCAACACACAGTGTACCCACCCCAACACACAGTGTACCCACCCCAACACACAGTGTACCCACCCAACACACGGTGTACCTACCCCAACACACAGTGTACCCACCCCAACACGCAGCATACCTACCCAACACACAGTGTACCCACCCAACACACAGCATACCTACCCACCCCAACACATGGTGTACCTACCCCAACACACAGTGTACCCACCCCAACACACAGTGTACCCACCCCAACACACAGTGTACCCAACCAACACACAGTGTACCTACCCCAACACACAGTGTACCCACACCAACACACAGTGTACCCACCCAACACATGGTGTACCCACCCCAACACACAGTGTACCCACCCAACACACAGTGTACCCACCCAACACAGGGTGTACCCACCCCAACACACAGAGTACCCACCCCAACACACAGTGTACCCACCCAACACACAGTGTACCCACCCCAACACACAGTGTACCCACCCAACACACGGTGTACCCACCCCAACACACAGAGTACCCACCCCAACACACAGTGTACCCACCCAACACACAGTGTACCCACCCAACACACAGTGTACCCACCCCAACACACAGAGTGTACCCACCCAACACACAGTGTACCCACCCCAACACACAGAGTACCCACCCCAACACACAGTGTACCACCCCAACACACAGTGTACCCACCCCAACACACAGTGTACCCAACCCAACTCATAGTGTGTCCACCGCAACACACAGTGTACCCACCCCAACACACAGCGTACCCACCCAACACACAGTGTACCTACCCAACACACAGTGTACCCACCCAACACAACATACGGAGTACCCACCCCAACACACAGTGTACCCACCCCAACACACAGTGTACCCACCCCAACACACAGTGTACCCACCCCAACACACAGTGTACCCACCCAACACACAGCATACCTACCCAACACACAGTGTACACACCCCAACACGCAGCATACCTACCCAACACACAGTGTACCCACCCAAACACACAGTGTACCCACCCAACACACAGCATACCTACCCCAACACACAGTGTACCCACCCCAACACACGGCGTACCTACACTAACACACAGTGTACCCACCCCAACACACAGCATACCTACCCACCCAACACACAGCATACCTACCCAACACACAGTGTACCTACCCCAACACACGGTGTACCTACCCCAACACACAGTGTACCCACCCCAAAACACAGTGTACCTACCCAACACACAGTGTACCACCCCAACACACAGTGTACCCACCCCAACACACAGAGTACCCACCCCAACACACAGTGTACCCACCCCAACACACAGTGTACCCACCCCAACACACAGTGTACCCACCCCAACACACAGTGTACCTACCCCAACACACAGTGTACCCAACCAACACACAGTGTACCTACCCCAACACACAGTGTACCCACCCCAACACACAGTGTACCCACCCCAACACACAGTGTACCCACCCCAACACACAGAGTACCTACCCCAACACACAGTGTACCCACCCCAACACACAGTGTACCCACCAAAACACAAAGTGTACCCACCCGAACACACAGTGTACCCACCCCAACACACAGTGTACCCACCCAACACAACATACGGAGTACCCACCCCAACACACAGTGTACCCCTCCCAACACACAGTGTACCCAACCCAACACAACATACGGAGTACCCACCCAACACACAGTGTACCCACCCAACACAACATACGGAGTACCCACCCCAACACACAGTGTACCCACCCCAACACACAGTGTACCCACCCAACACAACTCTCGGAGTACCCACCCCAACACACAGTGTACCCACCCTAACACACAGTGTACCCACCCCAACACACAGTGTACCCACCCCAACACACAGTGTACCCAACACAACACACAGTGTACCCAACACAACACTCGGAGTACCCACCTTCTCCTCCAGGGTCCACTTCTGCTGCTGTACATCTGCCACCCGCGCCATCAGTTCCCCGTACTCCTGCTCCACTTCACTTGTGAAACTGAAGTTGGCCGTGTGGTTCGGTGACTACAACACAAACCACTCGTCTTGGAACCTACTGCACGGACATGACAACGTGCAGGGGACAAACACATCCATACACACATTTAACAGAATGCCAAGTCCAAAAAATATTGTGTCTCTAAAGGATTTCTTTTGACAGTATACTAACATCCAGAGAAATTTCAAATCCAAAGTTGGGTGCCGAGGTTTTACTTGACATAACACCAGGACACTCAACAATACATCCAGTTGTTAATCTGTTTCCATTATTACAGAACATGTTCTTTCTTTTAATCATTTCAATCATAATATCATTACCGTATACTGCCGTGTATAAGCCAGTTTTTTTAACCTTGATATAGGGGCATTTGAAGGCATCTTCCCGAGGCAAGGGAGTTAACTGACTGAAAAAGTCCAGTTTCAACCCTTGCCGAACTAGTCTGGAATTTCCAGGCTCGATCATAGCGCCACCAGGGGCTATTACAGGTTATGCCCCTTCAATGTCCCTCCTATTGACAATCATATTCCATATCTCATATCATTTGCATTTTTTTCAAACAAAATGGCTGCTCAATCAAGATGATGATTTCATTACATGATTTCGATTGGATAATGCATAAATTTGTTAGTTCGTCCAAAATATAACTCCATAATTGCAGCCTAGTTTGGCAAGGGTGGAAACTTGACTTTCATTATCAATTAACTCGCTTGCCTTGGGAAGATGGTTTGAAGTGGGGTCGCCCTATACACAGGGTAGAAGATCTAACATATTTTGCGAGCTGTACCACTTTCAGGTTCCACTGGCGATGTCAACTGGCGTTTGATAGCCAGGCCAGTACTGATGTAGTTGGACAGTAAAACAGCATTTTGTCCAAAATAACTGTTCCAAAACCTATTTTAGGTATCTTTATCCTTAAAGGTTAGTCCCTTCCCCTCCCAGTTGCAATACAGTTCTGTGTGTCAACAAGTTAACATTGAGCTACAGCTGCTTCTGCACAATCGGGCGGTCGGGTAGCCTAGTGGTTAAAGCGTTCGCTCGTCACGCCGAAGACCTGGGTTCGATTCCCGACATGGGTACAATGTGTGAGGCCCATTTCTTGTGTCTCCTGCCGTGATATTGCTGGAATATTGCTAAAAGCGGCCTAAAATCAAACTCACTCACTCACTCTGCACAATCACTTCTCTTTGTGGACTTACATATGTTGCAATGGTATAACTCAAAATAGCACACTTACTTATTACTACTCAAAGAAGTTAAAGAACACCCAAATCTTTAAACTACTAACTTCTTTTGAGAAGTATATATACTGACGCAAAGAAAAAAGGTAACAGCTGTAAAAAGTGAGTATTAATGTTGTTTTGCAATTTTCTACATTTTTTAATATCCTATATTTTAGTTTTTTTCATATTTTAGTGCTAATTTCCCTTGGGATCATAAAGTCTTACCTTATCATATCTTTTATCTTATCACAGCAGACTGTAATTCATCAAGTCTAATCAGTGGTTGATATTATGAGCAACACTTTCCAGTTCTGATGATTACTACCAAGTCACAGAATCTAACACTGATTCATTCAGATGCCGCACTCAGCAATATTCCAGAATATAAGCCAGTTAATAATCAAGTCTGGACCAGACAATGCAGTGATTGATATCATGAGCAACAGTCCACGTCATGGTACAATGACCATTCAACCAAGTCACTAGGCTGATTCATTTAACCCCCTCTTATGACCAGCACGGGTTACTGGAGACCCATTCTAACCCAGACTACACACGGGTAGTCGACTGAATAAATCACAAATTTGACTCAGTACCAACCTGAGGCCCACTAGCCATGGAGTCTTTGGTTCCTAATCCACTGGCCCCTGCGCTCCAGGATGACACAGAGCTGAAACAGAAGTACATCGGCATTCACTAACAAGGAGGCCTTGAGATACACTGAATAGAACATCAGAATCATTAGGCTATCAGTTGACATTCTGACATACACAATTATTCAAGAAAATAATTGACCTTCTGGAACAAAGTAATTCCTATTCAACATGAGTGAGTGAGTAACTTTGGTTTGCTGCTGACATGGCAGAGGCTGATCCAGGATTTTGAAAAAGTGGGGTGTACACCGAAATCACAAAGTTTCTCAAAGGTGCAGTTTACATGTAATGTGTCTGAATAAAAGGGGGGTTGGGGAAGGGGGGTGGTGGTACAATTAAGTCATCACATACATAACAATGCTGAGTGTGTTCATAAACTTAATACTCTGGGTATAATCTCTCATAAACCCTGACACAAAATACAAAAAGACTCACAAGCAAGTCTACAATACTTTGGCAAGTCTACAATTCTTAGTTCGAGGTCTTTGAGAGATTTTCTTGGCCCTTTCTTATTACCTATTAAACGACAATTCTAAAATATCGCAAAATATTTTAATTTCAGAGATTAAAACTTGGTCTGATCCTCATGATAATGCAATTAAAATTATTATTCTACCATTTGATATCCCCAGAAAAAGAAACACTAAGTTACAAATGAACATGATGAAAGAAAGGAGGTTTCCTACAACTCACCTACTGTCTCCCCGCAATGGGTCCGATGGGTCGATGGGTCGGAACAGATCCTCTATACCTGCAACAGAAAGTGATATAAAGGTTGTTCATGTTGGCCTGCAACATTTTCACCCATCCTCAATCCCTCCGACAAGTCAAGAGTTTAACAACAATTTTATGGCAGTCATTACATGGATATGAAGTCATGGCATTTATGATTTTACCGCTTTAATACACAATCTGTTACAAGGTGGATGAGTTGTCTAAGCCACTGCTTTGAGTGGTACTTCAGTCTCATCCTCCACATCAGTGAGTGAGTGAGTGAGTGAGTGAGTGAGTGAGTGAGTGAGTGAGTGAGTGAGTGAGTCGGGTTTAACGCTGCTTTTAACAGTATTCCAGTTATATCACGGCATGTCAGCTTAATGTGGGCGGAAAGCAGGTCTTGGACGTTTACCACTTCGGTGAAACCCATGAGCACGGTTATGGTGCTGACAAACCTAGAAACATAATCGGGGCGAACCGGGATTCAAACCCACTATCATAGGTTTCTGGCGTGCCCAAGGGACGCAACTCTGCAGAGCGAATTGCGGCGCCTAAGATGACTGGGCCACCCGTACCCTACCTCGACATCAGCTTACTAAGGGAGGACATCACCAAGTAATGCCGGTTGTAGCCATTTACCACTTGGGTGAAACCTACCAGCATGGGTAAGGTGCTTCAACAGCAAGGATTATAATCAGCCCAAATCTAAGATTCAAATCCATGGTATAACTAAGGGACACAACTCTGTTTGAACTTAGATCACATGCAACCTGTGCCTTCTACAACCCTAGGACCAGAGTAGAGACCTGCACATAATTCTTTGAGCCAGTGAAAGTTTACACATGTTATGATTTTATTTTGGTATTGATAGTCTTCTTTAGGAAGTTATTATATTTTTACTCCCTTCGGTCCAGTCTGTTGGGTATTTTTAAGCCAATGAGGAGACATTTTCGAAAATATTCCTGCCTAAAATACTGCTTGATGTGCCTTCTGATTTGAAATTGTTCATTATCTGCTACACACGTGTCGCATAGCTCACAACAATGACTCAGTGAGACTTAGCTCTACAGTATAAATGATGCCTTCGACCAGCAAATATATGAGAGCTACATGATAAATTGCTTGGAACAGGATAAAACATTGTTCATTCTTGACATGATTACTGAAGATACAGTAATCACAACTTGATGACGTCGTATATTGGAAGACGTTATTTTTTAGAGGGAACCATCAGGTGAGTTGTTCCCCAAAGATGTTGCTGGGCAACTTAGATAAACGCAATGGGCAAACAATAGCCCCTAAAGGTGGGAGAGATATGACAATCAGGATTGGGAGAAAAGGTACAGAAAAATAAAAGTGAAAATATCCGGAGAATACCAGACTTAACACCCCTGTACATAAAATGGACATGTCCGACATTGCCAAGATCAAATTGTATTCAAGGAGTCATCATTGTTTTAATACGGGTATATATTTTCAAAGCTAGTACATTTTATTAACATCCTTGAAGTGATTGTACATAATGTTCATATCTCATTTAAGCAATAAACGACCCGTGGTTTATTCTTCCTGCAGCGTCTTATTGTATGATACACAACCCCCACTCATTGTTTATTTCTTAAATAAAGATCTATGAATACAAATGTGTACAAAAGATGAACACACAAGAGTGGGTAGTTATGTACAGTTACTATACTATTGGAGTTTTGACATTTTTCATACTGAAGGCAAACAATAGTTTCTGATGTTTGCTGGGCAACTCTGTTATATGTTTGTCAATCGGTCAGCTACACCAGAATCAAATCAAATTTAATGCACAACATGTCAACCATGAATGGATCCAGTTGCAGTTTACGACAGATCCGTGTGAATGGGAGTAGAACCCAACATTCTATAAACTATGACCTCACTGCAATATCACTCTGACTATTTTTGGACTTTGTAGTCACCTTTGAAGTCCATTTTGCCGGAGAGGGGGGTGCAACCAGACTAGTACAAAGTACAAAGTACAAAGTACAAAGTAACATAGAAGCCTCTGTAGTACCATGTGAATTTGTAGGGGTAGGTAACATATGCACCAAGCACAACAGATTGTAGAGTAGCTCCCTTTCTTTTTCATTTGGACAGCTGGAGCAAATAATTTTAGTTCTAATAATACCCAACCTAGAAAAAGTTCAGTTCTAATGAAAACAGCCAACACTTGAGACAAATAGAAATTGGTTTGAATACAACAGAGTGAGTGAGTGATTTGGGTTTCATGCTGCTTTTAACAGTATACCAGTTATATCACGGCGTGTCAGCTTACCGTGGGAGGAAAGCCCGAAGTGATGCAGGTCTTTTAGACGTTTAGCGCTTCGGTGAAACCCACGAGCACCGGTATGGTGCTGACAAACCTAGACACATAATCGGGGCGAACCAGGATTTGATTCCACAATCATAGGTGTCTGGCGTGCCCACGGGACGCAACTCTGCACAGCGAATCGCGGTGCCTTAGACAACCTGACCACCCGTGCCCACGAGTACAACAGAACAGCAGATTAACACAGTGTGTGTATGTGTGTATTACATCAGAGACTCACTCTGCCTGTTCTTGGTATCAGACAAGACGTCCTGCAGCCTTTCCTGAAGCTTCTCCGCCCTCTTCCTCTCGGCATGGAGCTGTCTCTTCAGGTCCTTCAACTGAAACAAGGTCAACTGACCACTCAGCCAAGACATCTCACAGGTTGTGCTCGTCTCCTATGTATACACAAGCCCCATCACATTGATGACTACTGAACAATCCTTTATTTATAAATAAGTTTCCCTATGATTAATATTAATTGTATGACAGGAGTATGATCTACTGACAAAGCCTGTAGTAAAAATATTTAATGATGTTTTTTTCCAGATTGAGTGAGTTTTAACAGTATTCCAGTTATATTACAGCGTGTCAGCTTAATATGGGAGGAAAGCCCTAAGTGATCCAGGTCTCAGACGTTTACCACTTCGGTGAAACCCACGGGCATGGGAATGGTGCTGACAAACCTAGAAACATAATCAGGGCAAACCGGGATTCGAACCCACAATCATAGGTTTCTGGCTCGCCAAAGGGACGCAACTCTGCAAGCGAATCACAGCGCCTTAGACGACTGGGACGCCCGTGCCACCTCTTCAAGATTGAAGATAATCTTCATATCATATGGTGTCAGCACTGATCCATTCCACAAAGTTACAGCTAGAGAGCAGTTCAAAAGTTTGATATCAGATAAATATCTTAATTCCTTAAGTTTCGGGTGGGGACAAACAGGTCAAGAGATTTTTCATCAAACAATCACCATCGGTTTTCAGATGGAATAATTCACTCCACTTCAAGGGAAACATACGGTATCGGAACCTGTCCAGGAATTCTACTCCATCAGGGCTGTGTATTAAAAGCTTAGTCGACCTTTCCTTCACTATTGCCTATGATTATAACCAGTAGAAATTGACAACTCACCATTGTCATGCCTTTCTTTTCATGAATCTTCTTTTCGCCCACACTGTCTTTTATTTCCTGCAAGAAAAGGCACATCCAGTTTGTACACATGCTGGCCTCCTGATACTGATGATACAACTTATTCAAAGATTGTGATGGTGAAGTGGGTTCTAAAGCTGCATTCATGTTTATTGCACATATGTTTCAATGTGCAGTTTGGGGTGATCTGTGTCACAAGGGTATTGTCCAAAGCAAGTGATATAATGTACAGCTGTCTGAAGGATACAAACACAACCATTTACTAATAGCTAATGGCTCCAGAAACCATGAGTTGACAATTGAAATCCCGATAAACACACTTGTTGACTTTCGCCTAGACTTACGCTGCAAATATTTGTGGGCGTACACAAAGATGACATAACCTCCTTAAGTGAGTGTCACACCAACTACCAACACTACCAAACCTAAACTCAATGTCCTGCATTTAAACACAGAAATATTGCTCTTGTTCGACCACCTACAATTTTATCTTACCAAGGCAAGGGAGTGAATTGACTATAAAAGTCCAGTTTTCACCCTCGCCGAAGTACGCTTGAATTCTGGTGTTTGGCGGGACTAACGAGTATGCATAGTCCAATTTAAATCATGCAACAAACGAGACACCTGGTTCATAAACATGGATTTCAACGTGCAGATTCCGTCCACTGCAGGATTTGAAAACCATGTGTACTGTCAACTGGGCGTTGACAGATATTTTCCAAATCATTTCATGTTTTTAATCAAGGTGCTCAAACAATCTGATGCCCTAACTAAGACCTGTTTTATTACAATAAAGATCTTGATTGTCGATGAAATAGTCTTAACTGGGAGCAGCCATACAAGTGATTTGAGAGGTGGATTCTGATTGGTCATAGAAGTGACATGACTTGTAATAAACACTGGTGGCGCAATGACCGAATCACGAAATCCCAACATAGTTCGGCAAGGGTGCAAACTGGACTATTGTAGTCAATTAACACTCTTGCCTCGGGCCAGAAACTTAATGATCTAAATAATGAAAGTAAAATGCGGGGAACCGGATTCTGCACTGAGATCCCAGTTGATAAAAATCTTTACTCACAAACAACCTTTGGAAAGCCTGGCCATTTTATCTCTGATTTGGGGAACTGCCTTCCCAGATAATGTTTACCTGTTCTAAAGATGTAATCCTTTCCTTCTGGATTCCAATCTCTTCCATTAAACTCTCCTCCCTGGTTTGCCATTCCTGAAAAATATATTCAGTTAGAATTTGGTTTAATGGGATTGGTCTCAAAACAGTGTTTTCATTGGGTACCAGTATTAGTTACATTCCAAATATCAAACCATGCAGTAACAGATTGATCACACTATACACAAGCACCATACCACCATTCTCATTTTACACTGAAAACATGAAAATTATATATATAATTATAAATAATATAGTAACAGTAATTAGGTAAAACATAATTATCAATAATGTATTATCAAAAGCTGCACAGGAAAAACCTTATCATATTCACTAATGAGGGATATGTGAGTCAATGTTGTTTTGTGCAAGGATGCAAATATCACAGTAACATCCCAGCAGCCTGTGATTAATTTGGGCAAGAGAAACCAGTGGTTGACAACATGAGCAACAAAGAAGCCCCAGGGTTCAATTTACACAATCAGAGCTCGCATCTCCATGACCAGAACCTCGTTCTAAGACCAGCCTAACTCCCATGCTACAACATAGACTAATGACAGTCATAGCTAGCCCAACTCCCATCTTATAACACAGACTAATAACAGTCATAGCTAGCCTAACTCCCATGCTATAACACAGACTAATGGCAGTCTTGCTAGCCTAACTCCCATGCTATAACACAGACTAATGGCAGTCTTGCTAGCCTAACTCCCATGCTATAACACAGACTAATGGCAGTCTTGCTAGCCTAACTCCCATGCTATAACACAGACTAATAGCAGTCTTGCTAGCCTAACTCCCATGCTATAACACAGACTAATGGCAGTCTTGCTAGCCTAACTCCCATGCTATAACACAGACTAATGGCAGTCTTGCTAGCCTAACTCCCATGCTATAACACAGACTAATGGCAGTCTTGCTAGCCTAAATCCCATGCTATAACACAGATCAATGGCAGTCAGAGCTAGCCTAACTCCCATGCTATAACGTAGACTAATGACAGTCAGAGCTAGCCCAACTCCAATGCTATAACACAGATCAATGGCAGTCAGAGCTCTAAGAAGACTTTGTGAAACAAGTCCAGGGGCCCATTCCACAGAGCAATCTTTGCTCTACGATTGTCATAATGCAGTATTAAAGTATGGGAGATACGACCATCTTAGGGCTAAGATCACATGGTCCAGATACTCCTTTAATAAATTATCATACGACCGTATTCACCGTATTAAGTGCCCTGCTCCAAAAAACTTCCTAACCGACTTCAAGACCAGTTTGTCAGTATAGTCTTTGTAAGAGCCCCAACTAAGATCAAACATTTACATGACAGTCCATATTTACTCGTGAATAGTTAAGATTTCTTACAGTAAACAGCAGTGAAGAACAGGAATATAATTGCAGAGTTAATGTTATCAGAAAGGTTTTTGTTTGATTTAGTTGTTCTCTACCACTCAATCATTGACAAAAAATTAACTTATGTGTATGGATTTAATAAATCAGTTGAGGTGATTTCTGATCCGAGAATCCCCTTGCTGTCAATCACGGCAATACAGACTTACCCTAGTTTCTAGTTGTTGTTGTTCGTGTATTGCAGCAACCTCCTCATCGTGCGACGACCTGAGAGTGAGCATCTCCACCTCCTGGCTGGACTTCATTTCACTGATCACCTCCTCGTGACTCCGCTTGACCTGGTCCATGTTCTCCTGGATCATAGATGGCACAACAATATCATTAACTGCTAGACAGAAAATAGTCAATAGATGATATAAGCTGAGTGTGTTTCCGTATCTTACCGGTAAATATCAAATATTAGGAATTGTATAATATATTAAAAATTGTATAATGCAATCCTTTGAGCACAATACATATTATTTATTCCAAACTGTATTTGCAAATTATGTGCATTTTTCTAGAACTTGTTTGTCAACAAACTAAACTCTCCTTTTACAAGACGTTGTGTCTATAGATTCAACGCTTAATGTTTGTTTGTTGTTTAAACGCACTCAGCAATATTCCAGCCATATGAGGGCGGCCTGTAAATATTTGAGTCTGGACCAGACAATCCAGTGATTGACATCATGGGCAACGTTCCACACCTTCAGGGTACACAGACACACAATCAGCCAAGTTACTGAGCCTGACCATCTGAGCTTGCCTCTTACAACCAGCATAGTTTGCTGTGGACCTGTTCTAACCCGGAATCCCTTCAGATTTCAGCACTTCAACCTCCCCCATAACAAGCACAAAGTTCTATCTCACCTCTGTTTCCTTCAACCGTCTCTCCAACCAGCCTTTTGCATCTTCAAGGGACTTAACTCTTGTCTGGAGTTCATCACACTGATATTCATATTTCTCTAACTGATCACATCTTAGCTGGAATAGAAGAAAAATGGCACAAATCAACCAGTGAATAATTATTCCTTTAGACATGTGAAGGTGAGCTACATGTTACACATTACATGTGTATGTGAGCTACTGGTTACTTGTTATTGTGAACTACATGCGACATGTGAAGGTGAGCTACAGGTTACATGTGAAGGTGAGCTACATGCTACATGTGAAGGTGAGCTACAGGTTACATGTGAAGGTGAGCTACAGGTTACACGTGAAGGTGAACTACATGCTAAATGTGAAGGTGAGCTACAGGTTACACGAGAATGTGAGCTACAGGTTTCATGTGAAGGTAAGCTACAGGTTACATGTGAAGGTGAGCTACAGGTTACATGTGAAGGTTAGCAACATGTTACACATTATTTAAGAATTGACCTTCACTTTGTGTGAGTTCATTGGAGTATGAACCTTCATAGAGTGAGGGCCAAACTGTATGAACGTCGGAGCTTGCGACGACGTTCATACAATGTTTGGCCCACGCTCTATGAAGGTTCATACTCCAATGAACTCACACAAAGTGAAGGTCAATTCTTATAATTTTTTTATCACAATTTCTTACCTCAAAAGATGTAGGCCTAGATCTAAACACAATTTTATTTAGTACGTGTGACTTCATGTTTACACTGACAGCCATACAACAACCAGCTATATCGCGGAGTAAAATAGTTCCTCAAAAGAGAGGTGACATGGGCGTATGGATGCACAACTTGCTCTTCAGAAACATCTTACACAGCACATGTGTTCAATTCATATCCTCATTAGATGAGAAAGGTCTGTAAAGAACTACCTCAGTAAGTCAGTCACAATGACAGCGCGTCATAATACATTTACATCAAGTACAAGACGTTAAAATGGCCGACACGATAAACGTGACTGGAGAGATTTCCGAAGTTGTTGATGAACCTTTGGCGGTTACATGTGTTAGTCATCATTGATCAACTGGCCGATCATTGAAAGGTGAATAAAGATGCGTCAAACAGACACAAAGGTAAATTCATAGATTGATGTAGACGGTCAATGTCAGCCTAGGCACGGATCGAGTCGATACTACGATAGTTTAGATGTGCATTTCTTCGTTTGTTCATTAGGATGGGCCGTAGCGAGGATATTCGTGAACAGTCATGCAGTCACGCTATCTGACATTTCTCAAAGTATACTGAAACGCTGAGACCAAGAATAAAGGTTCTAAATGATCAGAAAGAACGCTTATGCATGTTTTCGTGCTAGGGAATTCCCAGGGGTTTCCCCAGGAATGTGGAAGTAGTCCGTCAGTGTTTACGTCAATTCAAGAACACGGTCTCGTGAAAAACGTATGAACGTCAAATTGTGTCGTTCATACACTTATGAACGTCAATTTCGCGGTCATGTGACCGACCTCTCGTCCAATTGAAAAGCCGTATATCGTGTAAACTTCAAATTAAAAAATTATATGGGAATGTGAGCTACAGGTTATATGTTATTGTGAGCTACATGTTATTGTGAGCTACATGTTATTGTGAGTTACATGCTACACATTACATGTGGAAGATGAGCTGCATGTTACACGTGAATATAAGCTACAGGTTACATGTGATGGTGAGCTACATATTACATGTAAAGGTGAGCTACAGGTTACACATTACATGTGAAGGTGTTCTGCATGTTACATTTGAATGTGAGCTCCAGGTTTCATGTGAAGGTGAGCTACAGGTTACTTGTAAAGGTGAGCTACATGTTACACGTGAAGGTGAGCTACAGGTTAAATGTGAAGGTGAGCTACATGTTACATGTGAAAGTAGTTACCCCGAGCTCCTCTATCTGTTTCTGCAGTGCCTGCACCTCATCCCCATGCTTCTCCTCCCCCTGCTTGATGTAGGCGTGGTGGGCGTCGCAATCCTTCTGGTACTTGATGGCCAGCTCATCCAACAGGGACTTCCTCTTCTCCGCAATCTGAGGAAGTAAAGGGTGAGTGAGTGGATGTGGATGCTGTCAGTAACATCTCCCATACATCACAGATACCCTCAAAGTTCAAGCTTGCCACTGGGAATCAACAAAGTCCCACTGAGAACTGGATTACAAGTTCTGTCCAGTCCCAGCACACATTGTGCCCACCCAATCCACACTTAGTCACCTTACAAGTGTCTCATACAATAGTGACCTACTCAGCCAAAGGGGTCAGCATCAGAATATGCCTCAATCTGACAGCTGTTTGTTCCTTTAACATTTCTTCATGAATATAATAGTGTCAACTCTATCCTTTCTTGATTTCAAACCATATAGTCTCCTATAGGACTATATCACTGCATTACAATGGAACACGAAATACATTCACAAGATATTGCGATTATTACAGGTGCTTGTGTTCAAATACTTCTGATATTTAGCAGTGAGCATCTTGAAAAAGGTCCTTTAAATACTACCTATGCATGTTTTATCTTTCAGTTTGTGCTGGTAATGAATGCATGTTGTACACAACACTAAATACAGCTGATCAGAGTCACCTGCCTGCCAACCAGCAGTAGAAACTAACAGTTTTAGTCCAGTAGTCCTTATAATGATAACATTATAGTAAAACCCTTACAAATGGCACACTTCTACTAGTCCTTATGACACCTTAGCCATTGGGCAGTTTGGCAAGGACTACAGGACTAGTGCCAATTTCTAACGTTGCCAACCTTTACTGAGATTGTAACCACATGATGAAAACACGTAAAAAACGGTGTACACAACAATATGTCAACAATAAGAACTTCACAGAAAGCTTATTTAAGCTTTAACACATCAAAAAAACTGTACCAAATCAGTGATATCATACAGTTCAGTAATTATCATCCACCCATTCTATTATCAGCCAATCTAAGAGCAGTAGTGGGCATGGCCTAATATGTTGTTAGTTTATGGAAACAAATGCAAAAAGTTGCTTGGTTAGCCAACAAATGCCATAGAATCTCTTGCAATTTATTTATATTGTCACTGTTTTGAGTGAGTGAATATGGTTTTACGCCGCTTTGAGCAATATTCCAGCAATATCACAGCGGGGGACACCAGAAATGGGCTTCACACATTGTACCCATGTGGTGAATTGAACCCGTGACGAGCGAACGCTTTAACCACAAGGCTACCCCGCCACCCCGACTTGTACTGACCTTGCTGACCTCCTGCAGGGCCTGGATCTCGGTGTCTCTCTCCTTCTGGGCAGCCTGGAGCTGGTCCAGCGTCTCCTGGCTCGCCTTCTGACTCTCCTGTACAAGAGGAAGTAGGATCTCAACCTCCACTTGGAACACATCTTACCACACTCTCTACTAAAGATATCATTCATTTCCAATATATAACTGGTCAGAACATGTTCCCGAGGCAAGAGAGTGAACTGATTTTAAAAGTCCAGTTTCCACCCTTGCTGAATTTGGCTGGAATTACTGGGCTCGATCGTAGCGCCACCAGTGGCTATTACCAGTTATGTCCCTTCTAAGCCTCTCCTATGGACCAATCAGATTCCACCTCTCGTATCACTTGCGTTTGCTTCACAGAAAATGGTGGCGCCCAGTCACGACGATCTGATCGATAATCAAGATCTATATTGTGATAATACGTGGTCTTACATCGCGAAATGCATCAAATCACGTGAGCACCTTGATTAAAAACATGATAAGATTTGGAAAATATCTGCTGACAACGAGTTGGCTTTGCAAATCCTTCTATCGACCCAAATCTGCATGACAGTTTACGAACCGGATTTTGATTTCGGTGCGCGATTTTGATTGGACTATGCATAGACTCTTAGTCCAGCCAAAATGTAACTCCATAATACCAGCCTAGTTTGGCAAGGGTGGAAACTGGACTTTTATAGTCAGTTAACGCTCTTGCCTCAGAAAGATGTGGTCAGAAGCAGTGGTCTAATAATGTTTCAAGTCAGCTTACCTAACAACTGTCCTTATATTCAATCCAACATCTAATGATGCCAATAAACAAATTCCAGCTGAAGCAACGGTCAACAAGGCCAGATCCAGCATTTTAAAAGGGAGGGGCCCTGAATATCAAATCCTCTCTCAGAAAATTTTACTGCCTACAACATACTACAACTGGTTTTCAAAAGGGGGGGTGGAGAGGTCTGGACCCACTGGACCCCTCTGGATCTGCCTCTCGTTAACACCACGATCCAGTGATTGATATTGTGAGCATCAATCCATGCAGTAGGGATATGATGACATGAAATGAACCCAGTCACTAAACCCAACCACCTAATCTACTTTGTTGCCTATCATGACCCACATGGGAAATAAAGACCCCCGATCAATTTAGTCCCCTCTTACAAACTGCATAGGTCGCCAATTTGGGGAACAAATCTATTCCAGATTCCCCATGTTCACATACATAATACGTCAAACACATGGCCAGACAACCAGCATTGTCTGACAGTCACACATATCTAGTAGATGATGTTGCTCTTCAACCATAGCCCTACCCTCAGCTGCAGCTGCAAGTCTTCCCTGTTCTGTGACAGCTGTTCCACCTTGTTCTGTAGCTCTGTGACCTGGTGCTCGTACTTGCTGCTCTGTTCCTGGAGTTGCTGGGTGCCCACAATCCCAGCAGCATCAACCTGATGTCAGAAGACAACAATGATGCAGTCAGCACCTTCACCGGCATGAAACCCATGTCTGCATAAATTTTGTCTCGATATAGAGTAACAAAATAAAATTACAATATCAATACCGCTCCTGTGTCACATGCTTCACTTTCAGAGCCGCAGAAATTAAACTGCCAGAAAGATAAGGCGTAAGCTCATCTCGCCTTTAGTCCAGGTGAGATTAAAGGTCTTAATGCTGTTCTCAGCTTGTAGTAGTGTGTCATCTACTGAGTTACATGGCGAGCAATATATCATAAACATTCACCAAATTAAAACTGCAAGTTTTTAACAAAGTATAACGTCTGTGAAATTATCCTTGTTCTTAAAAAATGTTGCAAATCAATAGTGCAATTATGGACCTGCATAAAAGTGACATAATCAATGAAGTAATAAAATACATCCTTGAAATATGACAGATACATAACATATGAAGCACAAACCTGTGACTGGAGAGTTTTTACTGTTCTTTGTAGATCCTGTATCTGGTGATCTGACGAGGACTGCTTACTCTCATCAAACTGTACATAGATTAAATTCTTATGGTCAATCATCCTGGATTATCCAGTGTACCATGGTGCTGTTGTACAAAACAACCTCAGAGCTACGTAAGTCTATGTTAAGGTATGGGTGTTACGATCACCTTAGCGCTAAGATCTCTTTATACAACGGCACCTATATCTCCTAGAATAATGTTTAGTCTCTGAACTTATTTTATTTTCATAGAAACAAGCAACTACATTTAACTTGAAAAGGAACCTCAGTGAGATGGAACCTGCTGTGGAAAATCTAGACTTGCATCATTTAGGGCAGAAGGGAAAATAATATGGTTAAGGGACTGTGCGACAGACCACATATCTCCTGTTGTGATATATACCTAGGATACAGTCGCAGTTTCAAACTGAGTCTAGTTCAGAAGAAACTACACTAAACGTAACTATCCAATCAAATCTTGACTGTCCGTGTTGCGTTCCATCTTAAACACAACTGGGAACATCTTGTAACTTTATCACCTCACTCTTGCTGTCTGAATACTCATGAAAACATCTTTTCTAGCAAAATGTTCAGTAAAAACATTCTTTTTTTTTAATAACTTAATGAAAGACTCATTCGTAATAAGCCACAATTTTGTAATAGGCTCACATTTAGAAGAAGCACTTTCATTAGTGAGTGAGTATGGTTTTAGGCCGCTTTTAGCAATATTCCAGCAATATCACGGCGGGGGACACCAGAAATGGGCTTCTCACATAGTACCCATGTGGGGAATCGAACTCGGATCTTCGGTGTGCAAGCAACCACTAGGCTACCCCACTGCCCCATTTTGATTGGTTCTAAAGCTCACAAGAGGGCAATTCTGTGCAATGAGCAATGGAGATGCTAACATCACTTCCAAGACAAAGCTGTAGCAGTGAATGGGTTCAGGGTATATATAGAATGGCGACATACCCAAGTAATCAAGGATGACAACAGCACTGTATTTTTTCCTAATGCTCAGTTGTGTAGAAACATAACAAAGGCTGACCTGAACCTACAATCCTACAGACTAATACAAATAGCCATGCAAAGTTTACTTCAACCAGAAGGACTGCTACTGAGTTCACCTACACTGGGTCATCCTGTGGTTGTATAACTGGACATGCTATTTCTACAACTTACAAGAGCATGAAAATCAATGCCTTTACTTAATCATTTCATTATGTTGTTTGTTTGTTGTTTAACGCCGTACTCAGCAATATTTCAGCCTTATGACAGCAGTCTGTAAAATATTCGAGTCTGGAGCAGACAATTCAGTGATTGACATCATAAGCATCGATCCACGCAATTTGGATCGATGACATGTATCAACCAAGTCAGCGAGCCTGACCACCGGATCCCGTTAGTCGCCTTTTACGACAAGCATAGTCGCCTTTTACGGCAAGTATGGGTTGCTGAAGACCTATTCTACCCCGGAATCTTCACGGGTCCATTTCATTATGAAAACTCTTGACATACTTTTTTGAGTTTCTCTATTTCCTGCTGCAGTTTGTTGATCTGGTCTTGATAATACTTCTGGTCTCTGTCCCTTGCTGACTGGAGCTCCTCTATCTTCTTACTGTAATCATGGTAACACACAGAATGTACAACACTGCCACTAATACACGACAGTAAGTTTTGTTTTGTTTGTTTGTTTGTTGTTTAACGCCGCACTCAGCAATATTCCAGCTATATGACAGCATTCTGTAAATAATGGAGTCTAGACCAGACAACCTGATGATGGATATCATGAGCATCGATCTATGCAATTGGGATATGATGACATGCATCAACCAAGTTAGCGAGCCTGACCACCCGATCCCGTTAGGCGCCTCTTACAACAAGAATGGGCTGCTGAAGTGGAACCAATAAGCAAGGATACGGTAAGGACAATACCAGCATCACAGACAACAGGGCTACCTGTGCCCCTAATAGATGCTACATATATCAGGGACTTTGAAGAAAGTGATTTCTCGGTGACCAAAAAAAGTTTTAAAAAAAGAAGTCAAATCTAATACCAAATCACTTACTTGCTTTCTTTGAATAGTTCTTCCTTCTCAGACTGTAAATTAACAAAGCTGAAAGAAGAGGATACACATGTGAGAAGCACAGCACGAGACCTCCAGAACTCCGGAACTCATTCCCAAAGCTTCTTGTTCCTTTTCAACTCAACATGCTCAACATAGACAACAATTAAGAAAACTTCCCAAGGACCTTGGAGGAAAGCCCAAAATGACCGTTTGAACATGTTCATCATGTTAAAGAATCGAGCATGAGTATGGCTTCTAACAAACCAATGTTTGTAATATGTGGAATCTGGGATTAAGATTGGATCCTGGCATGACTTAGGGAAGTAACTCTGCACAGAAAAATTGTTGCCAGTGCTCAAAACATTTAAATATACACTGTAGAAACTAGTTAATCACAATATATGTCACTGAGACATATTAATACAGTACAAGATGGCATGAAATAGAGCAAGCATATTCCTACCTTTCTTGTTTTTTCTTTAATTTTTCAGTTAGCTGAAATAAACAAACAACATACATATATTTTCATGAGTAGACTATACATCAGAACTTACTAAAAGCTGAATATTCCGAAACTTCTCAATCAATATTCAGTGATATAAACTGACATTTTAAATCCACTCGTCCTTATAACGATAACAGATAGCAAAACCCTTAAAAATGGCACAATTCTACTTGTCCTTATGATACCTTAACTATTGTGCAGTTTGGCAAGAATATAGGACTAGTGTCAATTTCTATCGCTGATATTGAATTCCTTGAACTACCATTACTCACACCTACTTGACCACTAAAACACTACACGATAAGTCGGTACCACAAATGGTTATCTTTCCTGGCCCAAACTTATGGTATCACTTTAACAGATCTTACTATTTACATAGGCAACATGCAAATTTAAGAAGCTAGTCCTCTCCACAAACAACAGCATGGTCATGTACAGAATCATAAACTCACTTTTTCAACTTCATCCTGGAGACTATTCAATTGATCCTTGTACTTTTTCTGAAGAATAATAAACATATACACAATGTATGGGTAAAACGTAAATGGCTTATCAAATGAGTAAGCATAGCTATTACATGTATTATCAAAATAACTTGAAAAAATGGATCATCTCTTTCACTGCCATTTCTTCAAAACTTTAAAATCTGAAAATACCATCATATACTTCCAGTCCAAAACATTAGATCCACACCTTGACCTTAAGATAACTTCTCAAGATCAAGCGATAACCAATTCTCAGAGTTGCAGTGCACCAACTGGCAATGAATGATACAACCAAGTATCACAGTAACCATGGTAGCCTCTAAGACGGCCTTGATAGACATTGCTGTGTATTTGTAGGACTGTATATCATGCTTGTGTACTTGAACAGCTAGCAAAAGACGTCTGGTTTGAACACAGATTTATTTGTAACTGACACAAGGTACATGGTGATGATGTCACCTCTGATGCCGGCGAACATGACAGCGTAATAGTATGTGCTCATTGGTGCTCACATAATGTAAACAAACCTAACACAACAGACATGGCACCAACATTTCAAGTGGCAGGATTTGTAAAGATGCAAATACATGTATAATGTTTGTGGGGGTAACTATGCCTCAGAAACTTACAATGATATAAGCATGTTTTCAGAAAACCTGATAGTGACATAGACCTTTGACCACAATCTCTCCAAGGTGTATGGTACTTTACATAAGTTTAATGACAAATGAATTTTTACTTATTTCGAAACTGTAACGACAAACGTTGAATGAGATTTTTCTACCTAGTTACCTTGACCATGACATGTGCCAAAAGAATTCCCCAGGTCAATATGGAGTACATCAATGAAAAAACAAAATCTCTCATGCCGGTAACCTTTGTAGTAGACAAGAACAATGGTGGGGTATCCATATTAACAATAGAACCACAAACCTCAAGGATTTATCTTGAATTCCAAACTAAGTGCCTTTGTCAAGCAAATCATAATTTTGTTCAAAATTTGGATTTTATATAAGTTCTTATTTTCTTAAATTCAGAGGTCATTTAACGTTGTATGTTAACATTACATTCAATATTGTAAACTTAGTTTTAAGTATACAGTATATATATACATGTATAAACATCAAATTAAAACTTCTGAATTTCTTTATATGGGAACTTTTACTGACATTTGCTGCAGGCTTTGGGCTGGATATCGACCTTTGAGCAGGTGTAGATATATCACTGAACCTACCTCACAAGATGTAAGTTGATCCCTCAGGATTTTCTTTTCCTCTGATTCTGTTTCAAGATTGAGCTTGAGTTCTGAAATGAAAAGCAGGAGATAGAGACGTATACATAATTCAAATACATACTGTGAGACAAGATAAAAAGGGTAGTTATCATAAACCTAAAAAACAAAACAGTGCCACAAGTGAACCCTCATTACATAACAAAATTCTCCTTACTGTTTAACTCTTCTGCTAGGTCCTCCACTCTTCTGTTTTCACCAGTCTCAGGACCTGGAAACAGACATCTCTTCATTAGCTTCTACAAAACATCAGAAAACTTCTTGTAACCTTGTTTTTACAGCATCAGCAGCAGGGCTGTAGGTTCTACTACACTAAGTCAGAACCAGTTGTGACAGTGCGGTTTTCGTAGGGAGCCTTCAGTGCAGATCAAGAGATATCTGCAGGCTGTGAATTAGGGCTGGGACGGGTAACTTGGGTACTCAGGTCGGGTGGGTACTGAGTAGAACCCACAGGACCAGCCGGACCAGTGGTTAGTCATATGATTATATTGTTTAATGGCAAAAATTATCTAGAACTCTATGGTTACACTATAAGTGACAAATGTTCACTTTTCTTTCTGACTATACACACATTCCTTCTGACTTTAAATGTTTGCATAATGATATAACTTCAGTGTATGCATGACCAAATCGGTTTATACGTGTATCTAAATATATTTTGACAGAAGTACGGTCAAATGTTTCCCAATTGGACATTTTGTACCTATCTCTTGAGACCTACAGTGGGTACCCGGGTAGGGTTGGGTAATAAGGGGATGGGTACCTAGGTAGTAAATTTGGACTCGTCACAGCCCTACTGTGAATGGATGATATTGTGTAGGATTTTTATGTCTTTTCAATGTACATCCATCCAGTTATTAAAACTTTTACAAACCTGTAGAGGTTATGAATTCTCTAATGAAATCCTCCTTGGGGCACTTATTGCATTTTCCTTGCTCAAGAAAATCTACATGACATAGTTGTAACCATTTTCCTTAATAAAAAATGTTACCACACAAAAAACTTCGTTTTTGTATGATATACGACCACCCTTGCGGGGCCTCACCCCCAACGGCGCCTCACGCCAGGGGGAGCAACTCTCACCCAAATCACTTTCCATATGTCAAATGCTGACGGAATGTGGGGAGGTGGGTGGCCGTGCCCCAAGGAGGATTTCATCAGAGAATTCATAACCTCTACAGGTTTGTAAAATTCTCTTTCTGATTAAATCCTCCTTGGGGCACTTATTGCATCAAGACAGACTCCCAAAGATAATCTAGGAAGTGGCATCCGTCAGCAACAGGCATAAATAAATACATCGTATTTGATTATTCAACAGAATAAAATATTGAGTTCAATAAATGGAACCAACCTTATCGTGAGGCACCACCGTCGAAAGGCGGGGGCTAGAGACAAGGCGTGGTCGACCATATATTATGATAAAGCCTGTTTTTGCGGCTTGTCATAAGTTGAGAACTCGAAACACCTCCCACACCCCCCCCACACTTTTTTTGAACAAGTGATATAGGGGCGTAGATCACGAGAGACCATAACCAGCGCTGAGCTAGGCCAGAGGGTCCCCGAGGATCGAAGGAGCGCGTGCGCAAAATACGAGTATTATCGAGTAGTAAGAGCTGATATTTATCGACCGCAGAAGATAAAATCCGGACCATTACTGAGCAGTATAACCGGAGGACTGTCTAAAATCTCGAATGGTCAATCGGCTAGAGATTAGAACTTTGCCCCGTTCGGAGAACTGACTGACCAAACCGAGTACGCTCGCTTGAGTGTTTGTCGAGTTGGTAAGGTTTGATGAATCGTGCTCGGCTGGCTCCAAATAGCCGCGGAGCACGCTTTTGACGCAGCCACTGCTCTAACCTAATGAGCCTTCAACCTGGTAGGGGGGTCCCTGCCTGTAAGCGTATACGCTGTACAAATGGTTGAAACTATCCACCTCGAGATAGATTGTTTACTCGCAGGTGAGCCAACCTTCCTACGGCCGTAACAGCAAAATAGTTGGTTATCCTTACGGACACCAATATTTCTGCTGATATAGGCCTTGAGAGTCGTGCGGACATCCAAGACATGAGCATGTCTTGCAGTGGTCCCCGACCAGGAAGGCTGTGAAAGAGCAGGTAGCTCAATAGGAGCCGTTCACGTGGAAGCGTGTGCGACCCTTTGACGGTAAGAGTCCGGTAGTCGAAAACTGACTCTGTCCCGGTGATATTTATCGACCGCATGGAAGACAGTTATTTCGGGATCGGCTGACATAACACGAATGTCGCCAACCCGTCTGCCGGACGTTACCACCACAAGGAACGCCGTCTCCCAGCTCAACAGCTGAAGAGAGAGAGACGACAGCTTGGTGAACACCCTCGGGGCCGTGGAGATCCCGAATGGTAGAACCCTGAACTGATAACACCTCTCGTCGAAAGAAAACCTCAGGTATTTCTTGAACTCGGGGTTTATTGGTATGTGGAGATAGGCGTATTTAAGTCTATTGACGTTAGCCATTCTCCTGTCTCGACAGGTGAGATCACTGTTTGGTGACTAGGAAACAAGTCGAGTAGAAGCTCCGGCTGTCGGCAGTTCGATTTCTTGGAGGGGACAATTGGAGAGGCCGGCTTACGCGGTTTAAACGCTTGATACCTCCAACAAGGCCTTATGAGTCTTAGGTGGAAGTATACAATTGAGCGGCCTCTCTGACCACCTGCTGAGCCCCAGGGAAGAGGGTGGCACCCTCTTATACGGCAAAGCAAGTAGGTCTTGGCGTGTGCAAGTCGAGTATTTAGATACCAACATCCACCGCCTGCGCATGCCCATAACAGCGCACATCATCTGCGAGGCACAGCTACGAATAGCGTCCCGTGCAAGATAACTGAACTTCCGTTAGTTGCACGGCCAACTCCGAAGAGTCGGCCGACCCCTCTCCCGCTAACTCCCTCTGTACAGTCGACAGATACGCGGAGTGTTCGGACACATGGAGCTGTTGGCATGCATTATGATATTGCTCCTCGAAGCATATGTAAGCAGCCTTCAACTCCGCACCGCACGCGGGAAAGGGGGGGCAACCGCCGGCCCTGCTTGACCTTAGTCAAGTTGGGTGTCTCCGACTCTGGCATGGGCGCAGCCACCTGAGGCAGTACCTGGACAATCCTGTCCCGCACGTGCCTCTGCACCCGACCCGAGGCCGAGTCCCGGTGCCGAGGTGCCGGAGGTTCAAGGGAACCCACCTGGCACTGGGCTAGGTATCCACTAGTGGAAGCCTTGACCTCGGAAGAGGCGTCTGGCTCCGCTAGGGAAAATTGTGCGTTGATAGTGCACGGGCCGGCGGCCGGCGCCCACCACCCCTCCACTGGGGAGCGACCTCGAGCCAGAGCCAGAGCTCGGTCTCGGATCGTCCCCAAGACAAAGGGAGCCAACCTGGCTCCGGGCTAGGTATCCACTAGTGGAAGCCTCGGCCTCGGAAGAGGCGTCTGGCTCTGCTAGGGAAAATTGTGCGTCGGTAGTGCACGGGCCTGCGCCCGCCACCCCTCCGCTGGGGAGCGACCTCGAGCCGGAGCCGAAGCCCGGTCTCGGATCGTCCCCGAGACCAAGTGGTCTGCCTCGGCCGACCACGGGCATAACACAGATCTCGAAGCCGCGTCCGCCGCCAACAACGGGTAAGGCTCAGCCCGTAGCTCCTGCCAGAGCCGAGACTTCACCTCCATCATCGACGCCATCGGCGACTTAAGTAACGCAGAAAAGTCTGCCAAAGACAGTGCAGGAGAGGGTGCAGTGCTTACTACAGGGAACCTCGAGCCTTCTCCCCCGGCCCCCGGAGAGGGAGCGGGGGAGACAATCTCGGCAGCTGTTTTACCCTTTTTAGAGGGGGAGGGGGGGATGTCTTAGTAGATCTGATATCTACCCCCGCCTTTAATAGACCTCTTTAAAGTGGAACAAGTCAACTTGTCTCTTTTTGGGGGCCCCGGGGGATAAAGGCAATGTCCTCCGCCAGACATATTAGGCAGCGTTCGTGCCAGTCTTAGAACAACCCGTACACAGTTTGAAGGTCTTGTAAACAAGACCGTAATTTCTGAGGAGGGCGGGAAGGGTATTAACGTGTATCAGTGCGATATAAAGATCGGAAAGATACGTGCATAAATTGTGAAACTAGAAGCAAAGGCGTAATGTAGAATGCGATTTGTAACGCCATACTAATAGCCAATGTCGTAGTATTATTAATACACCAAAGTGGCGTGTTACGCGCTAAGGTGTAAAACCCGTAAAAAAGGTAAGTGTAGTTTATGAATTAACACACCACCTTGGGTTTTGTAAAGAAAAAAATTGTAGACCAATGCTGTGTGATATAACAAAACCCCAAGCCGTTTCTTAATGGCCTTGGTGTTACATGTATCAGCCCGTGGAACTACAATATGGACGCCATTACGGCCATTTGAATTCAAAGGTACCGTGCACGTGGCGTATAATTACAACTCTATAACTTCACAATGCGAGGTATTACGCCTTTGCAATGAAAGAAATGTACCATACATACAGTTTGGTCAGCCATGGTTCTTTCGAACGATAGATTTCTCTTATTTTTGTCTTGTGTGAAAAATCAACACGTCTGTCTCTTACAGATGACATAAGGAAAGTGATTTGGGTGAGAGTTGCTCCCCCTGGCGTGAGGCGCCATTGGGGGTGAGGCCCCGTAAGGGTGGTCGTATATCATACAAAAACGAAGTTTTTTGTGTGATAACATTTTTTATTAAGGAAAATGGTTACAACTATGTCATGTAGATTTTCAAGGAAAATGCAATAAGTGCCCCAAGGAGGATTTAATCAGAAAGAGAATGACCATTTTTTTTCTATAGTTAGTACTGTCTTTTTCAACATGATGACTTATGCTGGATGTGACAAAAGATATTTTTAAGCAGGTGACATTTGGTGCGGAACTGGGGGTGGTGTGTTTAGCTTCCTGTACTCAGAAAAGGAGCTGGCTAAGCTAGTCACTATCTGTGCACACATGTATAGGTAATAGCTGTTGACTGCTTAATTATTTTAAAAACAATATAACGTTACTATAGAAGTCTATGGGGAAAACATTTGGTTGTGTGTAACCTGTAACAATTCACCGATACCTATGATATCATTGATACTAAGGTACAGAGATACTTGAATCGTCAGTTTGTGAGATCATGATATACTATAAATAGAAGGGCTGGAATGATACACCAACTGTGTGATCCGATATGTATCACGATGACTCACGATCAAATATGTATCACGATACTTGCATGTGCTCTTATCTGTGGTGCATAAGCCATGTTTTTCATAGAGAAGAAGACCAAATACCTGGCACACTGATAATTTACAGTTGGCAGTGTGAAGTATGGCACAACAAACGAAAATATCTTCTTTGATAGGTCAAGAGATATGCACTACTGATTAGTGTTTAGTGGAACAGTTATTAAAGCAAACATTTAAGGGCAAAAGTGTGAGACTGTGATCGATACTTGTATCGAGAAGTAAAAAACCACGATCCACCGATGCATCATCCCACCACTAATAAATAGAACAGAAACTGAAAGAGTTACCTCTCGTAAAGGCAGAAGTGGCATAGTGCAACTTGTAAGAATATGGAACACGAGGACATGCCTGCTTTTCATCCATTACATTTAATAACCATCCCTTCATTAGAACTGTTTTGTTCTTGTTTTTTTCGTTAACATTTTTTTTTGCTGAGAAAATAAGTAAATGAATGAATCCAGAGGTTTTAGAGTTAAATTTCAGTGACTTCATCATTTCCTACTATTTGTTGGTGTATTGTGATAGCAGTGGTGTCATCAGTCTGTATCTCATGATACGTATTGTATTGCATTATGACCTGACCCGAAATGGGATGTACTCAGATTATTGTTCAGGGGTTGCACGAATTAAGATCTGATTTTAATGACCTTGGTCCAATATTTTGAGATGGATTGTTTTTCTGAAATAAGGAAACATGGATAATAGCCATTGAACAAAGTTATTTTCTTATATTCAGGTCTTAACATTTGTATTTTAACATTACATTCAACAATCTAAAACTAAACATTAGATCACATCACATCAGTTTTAACCATACAGCATACAGAGAATACTATATTTATTCTAATTAGATACCATCTTTATGAAACGAGTGGACTTTCCATGGTATCTGACCGAGCGAAACATTTTTGTTTGTTGTTAATGTCTCACTAATCCAAATGCCAGCTATATGATGGTAATCTGTATAGAATCAAGTCTGGACCAGACAATCCTGTGATTGACATCATGAGCATCAATCTACCCAACTTCATATATGATGACACGCACCAAACAAATCAGCAGGTCCACCACCTGATCCTGTTAGTTGACTTTCAAAAAAAACATGGTTTGCTGAAGGTCTATTCTAACTACGAGTTACTTGGCCTGACGTTATAGTTACGATCTACTCACCATCTTGTACAGAAGTGTTAGCACTGCTATCTGTAGCATCCTGTCCATCCACCTGGATGTCCTCCCTGGAATACAACAAGTTTAACATGGGTTGTTTCAGTCATATCACTGCTGACAGTCTAATGTCGGAAGAATGGAAGTGCTGGATGTTTTCCAAGTTTACCACTAGGTGAATCCCACGGGCGTGGTGCTGACAGATCAGGGACAATAACCTGGGCCATAGATATATCAGCACAGTATCTGTTCAAGGTGACAAGAGAACTTTACTGACAATCTCAGCATAGAAAAATTTCACAAGCTGAATGAGTGAGTGAACACTATAACGGCATATATTTCAGTTGCACCAGTGTCACAATTTTATAATTTGTTAGTTCTATGGTCTGCATTACAAGGATCATAAGAATAGATTCAAATGATAAATGATTTAATTTTTATTCCAGATTGAAATGTATGGTTAATCATGAACTATTTATCTTGATGTTATTTCCAATTTTAAACTGCAAATAAGGATTTTCCCCAAAAAGTCATCTGATAATTCCAAATCAAATAAAAATACATTATTTGTTTGTTTGTTTGTTGTTTAACGCCGCACTCAGCAATATTCCAGCTATATGACGGTGGTCTGTAATTACTCGAGTCTGGACCAGACAATCCAGTGATTAATACCATGAGCACGATCTATGTAATTGGGATCGACGACATGCATCAACCAAGTCAGCGAGTCTGACCACCAAAATAACCACTAACACAAGAATGTAACACTCTTTAGTTTTTTAAATGACTTGGCAGAACATGGATGGTTGGTTACCTGTTGGCTTCATCGCCAGTTGGGGCTTCTCGCACGCCAGTCACATGGCTGGAATCTGACATCCCTTGACTCAAGAGCTGCTCATATTTTTCCTGGGAGGCTGGTCAAATATGGAAAGATACAGATGAAATATTTGTCTCACATTATGCAATAAAAAGAAAAAACATGAGTAAATATACTTCCTTGACATAAATCTGTTCTTAGATATCTGTATATTAGAGGTTGACGATGGTAAACTGGGTTGTCAAAACTGAAAACACTATGCAACATTATTTGGTTGTCAGAAATTTCTGCAAAGTAATATTGATATTTTTCCAATGATGAAACTTCAATTCAATACTGTGACAATATATGCCCACCCGTCAGATTCTTCTGCAGCACTGCATTCTGGGCCTGTAACCTTCTCACTTCATCTTCAAGAGCTGGATTGCTTTCCTGCTGGGTAGAGTTATCTCCCCCTGATTGTGTCTTTTCAACTGCTTCTTTCTCCAGTTCTTCATTTCTGGCTACCAACTGCAAACAAATGTAGTCACTGACTTTAGCCACTACTCCGAAGCCTGAGCCTAGTTAACAGTCTCAGTCTGGAAAGACCAGCTTATACTAGTCCATATGTTAAAGACTAAAATCTACTATAAATAATGGAACAATGCAAGTTCGGGCTTGTAGACTTAAAACGTTTTTGGCAGACTGGAAATGTATTACCAGTTTCTTGCACAGGAACTAAAGAACTTGTGTACATAGTACAGTCAAGTCTTGTTAATCCAACACTCGTTAATCCGACAATCGGCTTTATCTGACACTAATGATGGGAACCGATTAAATCAATGCTATTTAGACCTGTTAATCTGACAGACTTGCACTCGACTCCTACACACCTAATTTGCAATGGAATGAGGTAATCCAAGCGTGTGATTAATCCTGTTTTGTTTATTTAAAACATTAATTGTTTATTGTTAAGCAAATTTATCAGTTCCGCCGTTGTAATATGCAGCTACTAGCCGACTCGTCTCGCATCAAAACAAAGGGCTGTGTACTCGCATGCAGATGACCCAAGACTATGCTGATCCCTGAGTCAGATAGACTGATCAAAGAGCTATTTCAGTAATCTCATTAAAATCAAATACATGTTCTCGTTACCGCTGAGGACATCCCATTACAGGTCACGTCAAGATGACCTTTCACGAACTTTGACCGACGAACTAACAGGAAGTTGACATGAACCACTGAGAAAGCAGGTTTCTAGAACTTTGCGGCACTAGTTTTAAACTGGCGACTTCCATTCCAGACTATGCTTTATAAAGTATTACAGTCATACAGTCCGTAGCCGTAGTTTTGTGTTAAGCTTTAGAGGTTGCATGATTAGACAACACATTCCACTAACATAACATGAATATTTCATTTTTCATTTTTTTATTACGTGTTCATACTTGTTAATCCAACATAATCATAAGCAATCAACCATGTCGGGTTGACGGGACTTGACTGTATATATATTATTAGAAATACAGCTCAAAAGAAAATGTTTCTTTAAGTTTATATCTTGCTCTTTACATGAATCACAAGGTTATCAGCATTGTGTCAGACAATAAAATAACCATGGTAGATCTGAAGCAAAAAAGAGATTAGGGAAATAAATGCTGGAAATCATGGTAGTCAATGCAGAGAACAATAAAATTTGTTAAAATATGTGTATCCTCTTACTTAGTTTGCAGTAAGTAAAGTCTGATTTTATTATACACAGACTTTGTTTTAAAAACGTGATGTTCTGAAATATTATTCAGATCAATTCCTTCATACCAAGAGTTGACAACAATGACAAAAAACATCGGTATCTAAATTTTATTTACTGTGTCAATATTCTTCAACTTTTGAGAGATTAGAATTTAGCCCTTGTTGTTTACAAACATGACCGGCTTGATTGTTCGAGAAGTTTCTAGAAGTCTAACTATCCCTATATAAGACCGTCAAGATGACGATTCAAGGCCTTTTCTAACTGTGTTTTATCCACTTGCCAAGTGCGATTGGATTGGATATCTATTTGAAAACACTGAATTAAAGTCTGCTTCGAGCAAGATCCCAGAAGAGTGGAGACAGGCTCATCTGAAGACATTCCACAAGAATGAAATTCTGGACATTCTGTGTCTACTGACAAATATCATAGGGACTGCTTCTTTTTGCTTCTGTCACATATTGGACCCATTGTACTGCCTGTTTGGACTGTAAACCTAAAGTTGTGTATTTGAATATTATTTACTGATTATTCATTGATTTTGTCTGGTCATTTACTGATTCACAATTTAGTTTTGCGTAATGATAATCTGGGTTAACCTTTGGATTAGAATATGGAATCACCCCAAAACGAGTGTTAGTATTCTTCCACTTTTGCCCTGTGACACATGTCATTGCTGCTATGTAAGATTTGTTTGTTTGTTTGTTTAACACCGCACTCAGCAATATTCCAGCTATATGACAGCAGGGCTATAACTAATCGAGTCTGGACCAGACAATCCAGTGATTGACATGAGCATCGATCTATGCAATTGGGATACGACGATATGCATCAACCAAGTCAGCGAGCCTGACCACCCAGTCCCGTTAATCGCCTTTTACGGCAAGCATGGGATGCTGAAGACCTATTCTACACTTATCTTCACGGGTCGCTATAAGAACACAACACTTAACCCACTGTACACCTTATGAACATTCAAACATAGAGGATAAAGATACATTTTAATGTTACTGTATGAAAAAACATACTTGTGGAAAACATTGGCGGATTATGGCAGAGCATAAAGGAAGTGGAACAGAGAATTTAAGTTCAATATTTTACTCAAGCAGATATAGAATCAGAGATAAGTCTCTCATGTATCCTTGTATCCTTGGAGTGAGTGAGTGAGTGAGTTGGGTTTAACGCTGCTTTTTAGTTTTAACAGTATTCCAGTCATATCACGGCGTGTCAGCTTAATGTGGGAGGAAAGACCGAAGTGATGCAGGTCTTAGAAGTTTACCACTTCGGTGAAACCCATGAGCACGGGTATGGTGCTGACAAACCTAGAAACATAATCATTCAAACCCACAATCATAGGTTTCTTGCTATCCAAGGGACGCAACTCTGCACAGCGAATCGCGGCGTCTTAGACCACTGGGCCACCCGTGCCAACCTCGTATCCTTGGAAATAGCATTAATGAACATTGGCCACTCATACCACAACTGAAACTGCTTGACACCAGGTGCTTCTACACACAGTAGAGAACTCAGGCATGTGTCTGGTTCTAAAGCTGTTTGCTTTTACTTACCGTGGAGAGCTCCTGCATGAGAGTCTGGTTCTGAAGCCGGAACTCCTCTTCCTGACTCTGGAGCTTCCTCTGCAGTCCATCACTCTCCTGGAGAAGCAGCTCAACCTCCTACAACATCAACAGTACTCATTCTACACTCATCCTTTTCCTACATCGTCATGGTTATCAGCACATAATTTCTAAAATGGGACAACATTTTCAATACAAAAAATTATTACAACTGCTCCTTACAGGATATTCAAGGCAGCACCACTGGCAAAGATTCAGTTGTATTTATTAACAGGCCCAGCAATTTCAAGAGGTGATGGTGATACGTGGGTTGCTGAAGACAAATTCTAACACAGATCTTTATGGGGACAAAAACATCTGCTCTTTTTTAACAAGAAATATTGAGATGGGGTATTACCTTAGCTTTCTTGCTTTTGCTGATCGCCTGTCAAAGAAAAATAAGATATAAGATTAACTTATACTTACAGGATGGATACACACCTATTTATACACTATTTCTGAAATATAACATATGAGAAGTATCAGCTATGGAAAATCTCACCATATAAAAATGAATACATATTTCATTTAAACATTACCTTGTTGGCTTTAATCAAGTCTTTTTCCAGTGCTTCATTTCTCTCCACTGAATTTAAGAGCTCTGCAACACAAAACATATATTTCGTAACAGTTTCACAAGTGTTTTACCATGTTCACATCTGTGCCTCCTTGAATAGTAATGATTATGAAATATCATTCAACTTAACAAATAACTATCTCGACAATCTTAGAGGTAAATATTGAGCCTCAGGTTTAAAGTAAAAGTCATAAAATATTTCCAAATAAAAAATCATGACATTATGATAATTAATGGCATGGCTTTGAAAAGGTGACATGTCTCAAATATTGATAATGGGTCATTAATTCTGTAAAGTCTTATATATTTAGTTTCACATAACTGTAGCAAATAAGATCCGAAAAATACATTCCTAATTTCGAACAAAATAATGTCTTTTTGTTTTCAAAATTTGCTTGCCACTGTCACTTTGACTGGAATCTTAGATAAATCCCTTTCATAAAAACACTTAATCCTTAACTTACAGAAGATTTTGAACAACCTAAGAATTAATAAAAAATAACACTTTCAATCCATTAAATTCTTCAGGTAACACTTTAATGATAATGAACAGGATGTAGATACCTCTCTCTATTTTCTTCACTTTTCCCTCAAATTCATAGTTTGTGGTCCTCAGCTCTATCAGCTGAAGCTGCAATAGATTGATGTTGAATGTTACAGGAAGCATCATTTCAATAGTGGTAAACAAGGAGTGAGGGATGTTGAACTGTAACATTGATTTGAAAGGTATTTGCTTATATTACAACATGTCAGTTGAATGTGGAAGTCAGAGCTCCAGATAAGCTGCGTATCTGCGTAAAATACGCATCAGAAATGCAGAAATATGCAGTAAAATAAAATCCAAGCGTATCAAATACGCAACGAACATTACAGGTACGCTACAAAAAGATAACTTGTGCGTATCATCAAAATATTGTGAAGTAACCCTGCGTATTCGATTAGCAAATCAGCAACTTATTTTGAAATTATAAACGGGCATTCCGTTAACCTTGCCAAAGTCCAAGATGACAGTTACATCATGATCATTTGCCATCACACTTTCTTGTGGAAGTATCGTGGTATAACGCTCTCGAACCCACACGACACCAGTTTGCAGGGACTAGATATATAGTGGTTTTAAATATTTAACTTAAATACCCACATGTGTAAAAACTAGTGGGTAACAGAAATTTGAATACCCAGATAGAATTACTGATACCCAATGATTTTAAAATGCATGGGTAAAATACCCACAACACCAAAAGCTTATCTGGAGCTCTGGGAAGTAAAGCACAAGATGATGCAGGATTGCAGGTGATAAATATACGCCACTTTGGTAAACCCAAACAATGGGTATGGCGCCAACAGATCAAGAATGTACTCTTAACATGAATCTAAGATGGCATTCTCCTTAAAACTGCAACAAAGATGGCAGTATCCTTTAAAATGCAACAGGTTTTCTATCTGAAATCCTTATTCAGAGTTCAGTGAATGATGGCGAAAATTCATTGTTCCATAAATTTGAAAAATATATTTCGGACAAATGTACAGGTTACCTAGCTCTACTTTGAATGGAAATACAATGTGTCTCTTAAATGGATCTTGGGATATGACAAGTGGGAAATCACTGGGAGAAACATTACAGCCCTAGCATAAATGAACATATGAAAGACAGGAGTTAGGCCTATTTGTTGCATACATGTGTCTGTAGTTCACATTGCAGGGTTCATTTCTCAGATCTGTCATCTAAAATATCCTAAGTGTTTTATTGAAATTTGGTAATGAAATAGAAGAATGTCCCATCGAAAGTTGATAAAATGTACTAATGTAATTTGTCTCTTGCAAAATCACATTTTTGTGCTGTTTGACAGCTCATGCCACGCCTCCTCTAACTTCAGATGCTCAGAACGGGTATCTTTCTTCAGGTACCGTTACACGGAGTGGACAGGCAAAATGCCCAGCTAAGACAATTATAATAAAGGTCGACATAAGGACATTACAATGCGCTTGTGTATGTAACGAAAGCATATCAACAGTGCATAATTCAAGTCTACAGTCATCTTGCGATTCACAAAATAAACTAGATTTTCAGACATTTACAGAGGGAATAGGTTGAGATAAAGCATCAGCATCACGCAAACGTGTCCCTAACTAATGTAAAATGTTCTTGACAGTTTGGTCTGTTACTGTTACCACACACATTCGAAGAAGAAAGTAAATAGGGTACCTGCATACGGTGAAACTCCTCTTCTGACAAGGCAGACGCCATTTTGCTGCTGCCAATGTTTTCTTCTGAAACCGAGGCTACTGGTTTATATAAAATATGAACTGCAACTAAATTATACCCAACGCTGAATTATGAAAACGTTTATAAAAAAACAAGTGTTGGAATCGTTCACACATATTTAAACAAATATAAAAGCAAAATTCTACTTATAAATATACAATAGACATATGTGTATCGCTGTAATATCAATATATATATCTGTTTTATCAGCTGGTAATAATCCACAATTTTACTAAATCCAATATGTCTGCGCCCATAGCATGACTTTTTCGTCAGAGAGGGAAAAATCAATAACAGCTGCATTATCTGAAATGTGATTTATGTGTACGTGTATTTCTATATGTTGTGATGTAGCATCAATGTGAACTTCAGAAAATATTCAGAATCCTTAGATAAATGTGCCACGGTGTCATTGGTTCTGTCATTCTCCAAGACTCCTTCACGTCTGACACTAATTTGCATCTAGTCTGTTTAAAGGGGCACTGATCTAACGCAATTCCCCGGGACTGGTTGTTGCCTTTGTTATTGTTTTTTCCCAGTGAGTACCCGGATGTAGAGCAGAAATCTAGACTAGCTCGCGACCTCTGTTGCGCCATTCGTAAGCGCATTAGTCACTTTTATGGATACCGGTAGTAATAAGAGCGTATGGTCACATTGATCAACAAAATGAAATACAGTTTTCGAGATAATAAGGAAATGTAGGCATCTTTGTGGGTAGCATCGGTAATGGTGACGAAGTTTTGATAAGTCACTTGCTTGGTAATTTTGCGATTTTCGTTTAAACACTATTTTGACTTGCAACACAAAGTAAATATTTCACCTGAGCATTGCTTTTTTTATAGTGTGTATATTTTTTTACTGTCAAAATGTGTAACATATTTATTAAACGTCTAAATATTCAGTTATTTTACAAATTGACTGAAAAACATTTCCATCTGTATTATTATGATAACGAATTCCAAACATTTTGATGTTTAATGTCATCACCAAGAGACTGAAAATGTTACGTTACGTTACATTTCTATGTTGTTTGGCTTCTAATCCTACATAATAATCTGTTGTGATGTTTGTAGGCCCTTTTAATCGTCTTAATCAATCTGGACAGATTTTTTAGTCAAAATGACTGAAATATTTACACATTTTAAAAATTGCCTGAGAGAATCACATTTTACAAATTGACGGTAATCTATACACGCTTACAAAGGAAATGACCTGTGAAAACAACGTCTATCGCGCATTGAAGAATTTCCCAACCAAGACGTAGAAAAACAAGAACGAATCGGTTCAAATGAAGGAAAACAAAATGCAAATACCATAATTACATCTTACCAAATTTATGTGTATAAATAGGCAGCTTCCTTATTCGAGGAATGTATCCGTGAATATCCACACAAAGGAACAATATCCCACTTGTCTGCAGCTATACAAAATAACTGATTCGATGTCACGTGTCTCTGTAACTATCAAATATTCTAAAAGATATATATCGTTTCGGGTGTCAAGTCTCAAGGGTCGGCTGAGAAAGGCCACGTGACAACTATTTTCATTACGTCCACGGTTCCTAAAAAATCCATTGAGTTTGATAACAATGAGCAACCAATCAACGTATCATCAGTTAACCCTTTGAACTAATTGTATGTTGTTTTTACATCGGCACTTCACGCCATGATATGAGTGTATTCCCTTTGTTTTAGTAAACCTAGACATGTAAACACTCACTTTTGACATATCCACTGTGCAAGATAACAGTGATTAATCAATCAACGTATTTTCTGTTAATCCTTTGATGACTAGGAACGATCCGTTGATTTACAAAAAAATCAACTGATCATTCATTTCTTGCTGGGCTGCCACGTGCATATTACATAACCTCACTTCAAACCTGGATTTAGATTGAATAATTACCCCAGACACAATAAATGCCAAATGAGAACCTTTGTCAGGTAATCTAAGTGGTGCTACCACTAAGTGTACCTGTAATAAATTCATTAACTGAGCATCAAGTGAATGACGACAAATACACAAGTGTAGGGTTATACGAGAAAACGTGTATGACAACAAGGGAGTAGTAATCGTATTACACAATCCGAAATCCGAAAATGTTTTCACTGCATGGATACTTTTTTTAGTATTAAACTATAACCATCTGGGGTATTTCCAAATGACGACTTCCGATGAGCTCCGCCGTTCTTTTTGTCTGTTTGTTTAGGCTGAAGAAAATATTTAACATGCGCCCTTTGTCGAATCTTTATAGATCACAGTTAACCAATCAGTGTTTATGCAAAAATGCGTAAAACAAATATTGCCTCCAGCCTCCAAGTTTATTTAGCTGTCCTTGCAGACGGTAGCCCAGTCTCTGATCACGCTCAGTTGCGTTGTGTATCATCCGGGTACTCACGGGGGAAAAAACAATAACAAAGGCAACAACCAGTCCGGGGAATGGCGTTAGATCAGTGCCCCTTTAACACATGTTTAAGACGGAACGTAATGCGCTTCATCAGTTTTGCTTCTGCATTTCACTTGGCAGCTTATCTTAAAAACAATCCTGGCCGCTCTTTATAGCCTTACTTCCCAAATTGCTGGAGGAAAGCAGCTTAAATATTAAGCTTAAAACAGAACTATTTGAGTTGGTTGGTTGGTTTGTTGTTTAACGCCGCACTCAGCAATATTCCAGCTATATGACGGCGGTCTGTAAATACTCGAGTCTGGACCAGACAATCCAGTGATTAATATCATGAGCATCGATCCACGCAATTTAGATCGATGACATGCATCAACCAAGTCAGCGAGCCTGACCACTCGATCCCGTTAGTCGCCTTTTACGGCAAGCATGGGTTACTGAAGACCTGTTTTACCCCGGAATCTTCATAGTTCAGAACTATTTGAGACTAGTTGAGGTCCAGACATTGTAATTGTGAGGTGTAACACTGAGGTGATGTCTCTGTGTATTCAGTCAAATTAGTGCAATCGTCAACTGCTTGTAAAATTTATATATCATACATAATGAAGTTTGAGTAAGCAAACATGCAAAGTGGCTTTTATGGGGCTTAAAATTGAATCAAACTCTGCTTTGGAAACTAATATTGCTTGTAACTATTACCGAGTTTAATCAGGAGATCATCATGGTATAGATAATCTCTTATCAGTTAGGCTAAGAGTGATTTATTGAGTTTGGTTGTCAAAAAGTACAGTTAATTCACTTTACCTACTTAAAAATGGCTTTTATATCTGATCTCAAAATTACAAGAATTAGAGAGCTGAAACCTTTTGAAGCTTAATTGTATAGGAACTTGTCCAAGAAGATTAATTGCCATTCCTCAGGCATGGTTAACCCTCAGGTTAAATAGGCAAGAAAATGATTGACACACCAGTATGTAAATACTTTCACGAGATAAGCATAGTCAAGGTTTTCTCTGCATTAAACGGGGCACGGGTGGCCCAGTCGTCAAAGGCAGCGCGATTCGCTGTGCAGAGTTGCGTCCCTTGGGCACGCCAGAAACCTATGATTGTGGGTTCGATTCCTGGTTCGCCCTGATTATGTTTTTAGGTTTGTCAGCACCATACCCGTGCTCGTTGGTTTCACCGAAGTGGTAAACGTCTGAGACCTGCATCACTTCGGGCTTTCCTCCCACATTAAGCTGACATGCCGCGATAAAACTGGAATACTGTTAAAAGCGGCGTTAAACCCAACTCACTCACTCACTCACTCTGCATTAAAAATCTTGGTATATAATTTTGGTGTATAATACTCTTAATAATTTGTAGGTGTTGAATAAAGCTTCCTTAGACCTCTGAAATTGAAAACACACAAAAGAATTTTCTTTCTATGTCAGAATGAACACAAATATTTTTGTTATTATTTAAGAAGTGATGAAAAATGTGGTATCGTTTGAGTTAAAGATGTCAAAGTGTGTGATGGATTAGAACTAAATGTCAATCTGTAACTGAATTTCAAAATACTCTCCCTTAATCGTTATTTGTCAGGTTTTCTGTCAATAATATATGCCCACACTTTCTTTAAATAATCTAGGACCCACAGCATGTTTCTTGTATGATGTAACATAAGTAAGAAAGAAGTGCTTTCAGATAAATATTTTCCTCTGCAGTGATGTCAGCAAAGTCAGGGTCTAATGTAGAACTGATATTTTAGGAACACCTATTTCAATGCAAGATTCTAAAATACCATAAAAGCATGTGTTGTATGGTTATGTCTTTAAATTAGAAGATAAACATTATGAATTTTCAGATTTTTGTAGGTGTTATTGGGAATTCAATGCCCAGAAATTTCATCAGGAAGTCTCATCATTTATCATCATTATAAAATTCAAATGTTATCAGTATTGTTCCACTCTGTGCAGAGTTGCGTCCCTTGGGCATGCCAGAAACCTATGATTGTGGGTTCGAATCCTGGTTCGCCCTGACTATGTTTCTAGGTTTGTCAGCACCATACCCGTGCCCGTGGGTTTCACCGAAGTGGTAAACGTCTGAAACCTGCATCACTTCGGGCTTTACTCCCACATTAAGCTGACACGCCGTGATATGACTGGAATACTGTTAAAAGCGGCGTAAAACCCAACTCACTCATTCACTCTGTGATCACTGAACCTGCCTGGATGGCAGAATGCACACGAAAACTTCTAAATCAAATTGTTCTGATGAATATTTATCAAACTTAATCTAATTCATGTGGTATCCATTTTTACCAAGATGAATAACAAATTCTTTTAAAAAAAAATACATATCAAGAAATATGTTTATATATATATATATATTTAGTGAAAAGTCTGAACGATTTCTACGCTTCATGTTACAAAGTTTGTCCACAAATCTCACAGGACACGTTCCTATTCATATTACATGTTTATTGTTTCAGAACGACAGAGGAGGACAATGAGTGAGTTCCTAGTACCTCTCGTGATGGCCATCCATCTGATGATGTGCCCGTACACCAAGGTGGAGGAGAGCTTCAACATGCAGGCGCTGCATGACATCCTCCATCACAGACTTGACATTTCTAAGGTGAGGCCTGGAAAATTTGATGTTTTACATTTCATTTCAGAATGGGGAAGTTTGGTTGGCATTTCTATTTTTTTCGTCTTCTTTTTTAACACTGCAAATGTATTGGAAATCTATATCAAGTTGATGTGTGTTTGATATACTGGTGTGTTTTTGTGTTTGTTTGTTTTGTTTTGTCAAGAACAGTGAGTCCTTCTGAATGTGCTGAAAACAATTTTGGTTCGTTCAGGTAACTACCACCTCTTTTTGTGGCCAAATGCTGTATAAATATAATAACAGTGATAGGCCATTTATATTTCCACACAACTCACGGGCATGCTCAAAGCACTACCGGGTACCCATTCCCTGCTTGGTGGACAGAGGCACATTTCGAACAAAGTCACTTGCCTAAGGAGACACCACATGAGTTAAATGTGGGCCAGAACTGAAGCCCTAGAAACTCTCAGGAGCCAAGCTGCTGAAACACAGGCATGTCTTTCTCTTCTTCTAGCGACTGTTCGTGGAATATGCTTGTGGTTAAACACTGAAGACTCTGTAAGTTCAGACAAAAACTCTACAATAAATAAAAGCAGGATATGCACACAAGTAGGGCTGGGATGACGCCAAATTCACTACCAGGGTATCCGACCCCTTAATCCGACCACTCGGAGTGAGTATACTGTGTCTCGATGGGGTATCCATGTTAAATTATGGCATGATCATGATGATATCTCAGTGGGCTAAACTATAAAAACTGGCATTTGTCCGGACTTGTATTATTAATTAATGTATAATTAATTAATTATTACAGATAGACCCAGGTAAATCCTTGTTGTGCACAACATTTGTAATTATTACAGATAGACCCAGGTAAATCCTTGTTGTGCACAACGTTTGTAATTATTACAGATAGACCCAGGTAAATCCTTGTTGTGCACAACGGTTGTAATTATTATAGATAGACCCAGGTAAATCCTTGTTGTGCACAACGTTTGTAATTATTACAGATAGACCCAGGTTAATCCTTGTTGTGCACATCGTTTGTAATTATTATAGATAGACCCAGGTAAATCCTTGTTGTGCACATCGTTTGTAATTATTACAGATAGACCCAGGTAAATCCTTGTTGTGCTTAACATTTGTAATTATTACAGATAGACCCAGGTAAATCCTTGTTGTGCACAACGTTTGTGATTATTACAGATAGACCCAGGTAAATCCTTGTTGTGCACAACGTTTGTGATTATTACAGATAGACCCAGGTAAATCCTTGTTGTGCACAACGGTTGTAATTATTATAGATAGACCCAGGTAAATCCTTGTTGTGCACAACGTTTGTAATTATTACAGATAGACCCAGGTAAATCCTTGTTGTGCACAATGTTTGTAATTATTACAGATAGACCCAGGTTAATCCTTGTTGTGCACAACGTTTGTAATTATTACAGATAGACCCAGGTAAATCCTTGTTGTGCACAACATTTGTAATTATTACAGATAGACCCAGGTTAATCCTTGTTGTGCACAACGTATGTAATCATCATGATTCTCCTCTGTCTGCAGTATGATCATCTGGAGTTCCCTGGCGTAGTACCCCGCAGTTTCCTGGGGTCTTTGTTTGTGGCTGCAGTTGCCTCCCCTTGGGCTCACCTCTCCCAGCTCCTGAATGGAAACAAGCTTTTCTTGCAGTACCTTGGTGAGTTCAGAACAGTTTACAGTGCAGCCAGGTCCAGCATAATCTCACTCAACATTACAAGCCTTATTCTAATCCAGTGCAGCTGTTCAAGTAATGATGCAAAAATCAAATTCTGTTAAGTTTGTATTGGACAGACTTGATTGTAACTATGACAAAAGAAAGAGGATCTCTCTGATGCTTATAGGCTCAAAAGCAAGACTGTCATCATACAAATTTAGCAATTATTTGTAATAAATAAGATGATGGGGTCTTCCATCACAAATTTGGTAATGTGAGACTTAAACAAATAATAATTCCCTTCTGCCTTAAAGTATTTTAAGTTTAAAATTTTGAGTTTAAAACTCTATAGAAAAAGATATATTTTTTTAAAAATCAATGTTTTGGCAAAATTAATTCACCATTAGAACATGCCTGTATCATGTTTTTCTGTTTCTTTCATGAAAGAAGTTATTACTCATTCATCTGTAATTAAAATTGATAATGAAATGGATAAATTTAATTTCAATTAGAAAAAAGTTGTTACCGTATTCGATGTAATAAGCGCCCACGGCTATATTTGCTGATATATTGGCTAGTGAATAAGCCCAATTAGTATCCTATCCGATTGATCAATGTCCACAAGACTTATTTATTCGGTATAATACGCACACATGTGTTATATGCACCCTAATTTTTGGGCAATTAAATTCTGGAAAATATATATCTGTCGTACATAAACATTTCAGGCTGTCAGCACAAACCACGAAATTTATCTTTCAACTATGTTTTTTTCCCACCAAAATAATATTCTAATAAGAGCCCCCTATTTCTAATTTTGAGAGCGTCGTGGGCGCTTATTACATCGAATACGGTACATATTTTTATGTTTATGAACTTAAACATTTCATGGTTCTTTCATGTCTATATTTGTCTATATACAGTGTGTTATTTCAACAGTTTTACATTCCAGTCCGTGGTTGTCTTGGCTTTGTTGTGTCCGTGAGCTTCCTGACCTTCTGCCGGGCTGTCCAGACCCGGTTCGGTCCCGGTGTGAAGTTCTGGCTGATCGCTACAACCATCACCCAGTTCCACTTCATGTTCTACATGTCCAGGCCGCTGCCCAACGTGTTCGCCCTCGTCCTAGGTAACACAGACTTCTAGCTGTAGTCACATCTACCTCTGTGTACATGTCCAGGCCCCTGCCCAACGTGTTCGCCCTCGTCCTAGGTAACACACAGACTTCTAGCTGTAGTCACTTCTACCTCTGTGTACATAACCAGGCCGCTGCCCAACGTGTTCGCCCTCGTCCTAGGTAACACACAGACTTCTAGCTGTAGTCACATCTACCTCTGTGTACATAACCAGGCCGCTGCCCAACGTGTTCGCCCTCGTCCTAGGTAACACACAGACTTCTAGCTGTAGTCACATCTACCTCTGTGTACATAACCAGGCCGCTGCCCAACGTGTTCGCCCTCGTCCTAGGTAACACACAGACTTCTAGCTGTAGTCACATCTACCTCTGTGTACATAACCAGGCCCCTGCCCAACGTGTTCGCCCTCGTCCTAGGTAACTCACAGACTTCTAGCTGTAGTCACATCTACCTCTGTGTACATAACCAGGCCGCTGCCCAACGTGTTCGCCCTCGTCCTAGGTAACACACAGACTTCTGGCTGTAGTCACATCTACCTCTGTGTACATAACCAGGCCGCTGCCCAACATGTTCGCCCTCGTCCTAGGTAACACACAGACTTCTAGCTGTAGTCACATCTACCTCTGTGTACATAACCAGGCCCCTGCCCAACGTGTTCGCCCTCGTCCTAGGTAACACACAGACTTCTAGCTGTAGTCACATCTACCTCTGTGTACATAACCAGGCCCCTGCCCAACGTGTTCGCCCTCGTCCTAGGTAACACACAGACTTCTGGCTGTAGTCACATCTACCTCTGTGTACATAACCAGGCCGCTGCCCAACGTGTTCGCCCTCGTCCTAGGTAACACACAGACTTCTGGCTGTCGTCACATCTACCTCTGTGTACATAACCAGGCCGCTGCCCAACGTGTTCGCCCTCGTCCTAGGTAACACACAGACTTCTAGCTGTAGTCACATCTACCTCTGTGTACATAACCAGGCCGCTGCCCAACGTGTTCGCTCTCGTCCTAGGTAACACAGACTTCTAGCTGTAGTCACATCTACCTCTGTGTACATAACCAGGCCGCTGCCCAACGTGTTCACCCTCGTCCTAGGTAACACACAGACTTCTAGCTGTAGTCACATCTACCTCTGTGTACATAACCAGGCCGCTGCCCAACGTGTTCGCCCTCGTCCTAGGTAACACAGACTTCTAGCTGTAGTCACATCTACCTCTGTGTACATAACCAGGCCGCTGCCCAACGTGTTCGCCCTCGTCCTAGGTAACACACAGACTTCTAGCTGTAGTCACTTCTACCTCTGTCTACACATGTTGAAATAAATCTGCATCTTCATGAAATGTATGAGGCTAATTAAGCAGTTAATATTAAGACAATATTTGCGATCTCTGATTATTGATACAAGATTTTTTCAGGGCAATACTAGCACTAATATCGAACACCCATACACACCCATACACACCCACACCCATACACACCCACACTCACACCCACACCCACACCCACACCCACACCCACACCCACACCCACACCTATACCCACACCCACACCCACACTTAGCATACCCCCACCCCACCACCTCCACCCATAATCACCCACACATACAATGCAATTGCATTTTGCAAGTATACATAGCAAACCCTCTGCTAAGTGGCCCACAGATACAAATTTCATGTGTGTCTAACGTCACCCTGATAAATGGTCAGTAACCATGGTAATGCTTCAGTTCTCCAGGCACTGTCCAGCTGGCTGAGACAACAGCACAGTCACTTCCTGTGGTTCTCTGGAGCAGCCATTATCATCTTCCGTGCGGAACTCGCCATGTTCCTCGGCCTCATCCTGCTGGCAGATCTTGTCATGGGGCGCATGCCTCTCCGGAGGTTCTTCTCCACCGTCGCAATCGCAGGCCCAGTGTTGCTAGGTGAGTGTAGGTTTTGCTCCACCGTCGCCATGGCAGGTCCAGTGTTGCTAGGTGAGTGTAGGTTCTTCTCCACCGTCGCCATCGCAGGTCAAGTGTTGTTAGGTGAGTGTAGGTTCTTCACCATTGTCGCCATCGCAGGTCCAGTGTTGCTAGGTGAGTGTAGTTTCTTCTCCACCGTCGCCATCACAGGCCCAGCTTTGTATTAATGGCCCTGTGTTATGTGTTTCAGGCTTCACTGTGTGTGTTGACTCCGTGATGTGGCTTCAGTGCTGCATACGACTGTATTAAAGGCCCTGTGTTGTGTGTTTCAGGCTTCACTGTGTGTGTTGACTTGGTGGTATGGCTTCAGTACTGCATACGACTGTATTAAAGGCCCTGTGTTGTGTGTTTCAGGCTTTACTGTGTGTGTTGACTCGGTGGTGTGGCTTCAGTACTGTATAGGACTGTATTAATGGCCCTGTGTTATGTGTTTCAGGCTTCACTGTGTGTGTTGACTTGGTGGTATGGCTTCAGTACTGCATACGACTGTATTAAAGGCCCTGTGTTGTGTGTTTCAGGCTTCACTGTGTGTGTTGACTTGGTGGTATGGCTTCAGTACTGCATACGACTGTATTAAAGGCCCTGTGTTGTGTGTTTCAGGCTTCACTGTGTGTGTTGACTCTGTGATGTGGCTTCAGTGCTGCATAGGACTGTATTAAAGGCCCTGTGTTATGTGTTTCAGGCTTCACTGTGTGTGTTGACTCGGTGATGTGGCAGCGCTGGGTGTGGCCGGAGGGGGAGGTGTTATGGTACAACACCATCCTCAACAAGAGCTCCGACTGGGGGGTATCCTTGTCACAGTGTATTCAAACAGTCTCACATATGCAGACAGGGTTTTTTGGAGAGCGAAACTGTTCGCTGGCAACATAGTCATAAATTGAAATCGATATTCTTGAATTCATTAACAGACAGAATGTCAAGCAGTGTAGACATTGTTGACAACAGGAATTTGGATTCTGGCACTCATTTCAGAATCAGGTGTAGAGAACTCTTCGGGGACAGGGAACCCATTGATTTACGGTGCTGCAACTTGACTTGCAGAGTTGTGTCCCTTAGATGTGCAAGGATCTACTGGGCATGGGGTTCAAATTGAATTTGAAACTTTCAATATTAGATAATCCTAGGTTTATTCACATGGTGCTGTTAGTACCAACGCATGGGTTTCCTATGATATAACTGAATAGTGTTCAATGAGGAAGTATCGTAAGAGGCGACTAATGAGATCGTGTGGTCAGGCTGGTTGACTCGGTTGATTCATGTCATCATATCCCAATTGCGTGGATCGATGCTCATGATGTCAATCACTGGATTGTGTGGACCAGGCTCGATTGTGACTGCTGTCACATAGCTGGAATATTGCTGAGTGCGGCGTTAAACAACACACAACAAAACAGTGAGGCAGTAACTCTAAGAAAGGGATGCATTAGCGAGAGGAATGAAGCAGATGGACTCAATCCCAAACTTGGAAGTGCAGGGCAGGTCACACGTATGCTTCTAGAATATGAACAGTACTGACACAGCAGTCGGCCAGGGGAGACAACTCTTAACTGACTGTAGAGGTGCAATCATATAAACATAATGATGCCAACATAACGTAACAACAAATATTTTCTGTTTAGGTTTCCCAATTCCTTAAATTTATGCTCGTATGGAAGAGAAAATGCACAAAATAGGTTAGCAGTGTATGGGGCAACAAAGAACTTGTGCACAATTTAATGCCTTTTGATGCCTAGTAGGGTGAAACGATACAGCAAGGTCATGATATGGTACGTATCATGATACATTTATGCCAGATCGCATGGAAACTTCTTGAAAATAAATATTCCAGAGCAGGTTCAACAGAAAAGTGTATGGAAGTGTATGTCTTATATGAATACAGAGAAAAACGTATCGTGTATTGTATTGTCGCGTGAATACTCATGATGCACCTGTGCACCGATTAGGGCTGGGGTGGGTAACTCGGGTACCTGGGTTGGATGGGTACTGAGTAGGACCCGGGTACCCACAGAACTACCCGGACCCGTGGTTAGTCACATGATATATTGTTAACTGACAAAAATTATATTGAACTCCATGGTTACACTACAAGCCACTAATGTTCGCATTTCTTTCTGACTATGCACTCATTCCTTCTGATTTTTTCATATGGTTGAATAAAGATATAACTTAATTCAGCTTCAGTGTATGAATGACCAGATTGTTTAATACATGTATCTAAATACGTGTTGCCAGGGCTATGTTAAAAATGTTCCCAATCGGACATTTTGAGACATCTCCTGAGACCTACAGTGGGTACCTGGGTAGGGTCAGGTAACAGGGGGTACCTGGGTAGTAAATTTGGACTCGTCCCAGCCCTAGCACCGATGTATCGTTGCACCCCTAATGCGTAGTTTTGGTCCATTTTTTATTCATTGAATCATGAACACAGACATTTACCCCAATAGCCAATCAAATTGCTGGAAATTACGTAGAAGATGTACATAAGATTAAACATGATCACCGTAGTCTTCCTTCACTGGATCAGACATCCCCGTTTCTGTGGTACTTCTACTCCGCCCTGCCACGCGCACTCTCCTTCAGCATACTCCTCGTCCCTGTCGGACTGTACTTCACACGGCAGGTGTGGGTGCTCCTCTGGCCATCCTTGACCTTTGTGCTGCTGTACTCCTTCCTGCCCCACAAGGAGCTGCGATTCATCATCTACGTGTTCCCCATGCTCAACGTGGCCATTGCCTGCGCCCTGTCACGACTGTAAGTCACGTGTTGTGGACTTCGAAACAGCAAACAGGCAACTGGAATAACAGCTTTTAGACCCTGAGTTTTTCTCCTCCTTTTAGCAATATCATGGCAGGGGACACAAGAATAATCGTTTGTTGTGACAAGTGAACTCTCAAACAACAAGACTACCCCAAGAGACTTTTTGAGTAATTGCATGTTTCATTAAGTTTCGATACATGAAATTTGTAAAAGGAAAAGGAGGTCTATTTTAATGAAATTGAATATAGAATGAATTCACTCATCCCATTCTGTTTAATAAAATGTTCTGTCTCAATGTGCCTCAGAAAGAAAATGGTATTGAGCAAAAATACACAGTGATTAGTCCACAATATAGTCTACTTATTTTCAACCCATCAGATTTGCCCTATGCTGCTAATCATGTAACAAAGGACATACTATCAGGCTAATAGCATCAAAAGTTGACTCAAAACCTGTCTGCATGTCCCCTGATTCCCATTGTTTGTGAGTAATCAGCTGGTAGTAACTCTAATTTTCAGATGGCAGAACCAAACCAAGTCTATTCAACGGTCACTGTTGGCACTTGGCACCTCTTGTCTGTTGCTGGGCAACCTTTGTTCTACGGCAGGTTTCCTGTACATCTCCCGCCAGAATTACCCAGGAGGCCTAGCAATGTTGGTGTTGCACCATGTAGAGGTGGAACGTGGTATGTGCGTCTTGGGAGTTGATATACAGCTCAAAAGTGCTGATGTCACCAATTTTAACTCATCTATATCTGTTTCTCATTAAGATGAAATCTTTGATTCGGATGTGATGTCTCTCTCCACCAAGATCTGACCAAACCCTTCATAGTTCATGTCAGGCCACAGGAACTTGATGATAGCGTGTAGAACATAATGAATTCGTATAGAAAATAATCCCACCCCTCTATATACATATAGACAAGGAGTGACACCCGCCATCTTGGTCCTTATTCAAGATTTCGCACTCGGTTCGAATCACAGCTCAATATTGCATGAAATATGAATGTCACTTATTTCAACCTATTGGAATTTGCTAAAGAAACCATAGTATCCACAATCATGTTTATCTGTGGTAACCTTACCTTGCATTTATTATAACACAACCATACGTGACAAATGTTGGATACTGGGGTAATTTATGGCCTTATATGACAAATGTTGGATGATGGAGTAATTTTAATGGCCTTACGTGACAAATGTTGGATACTGGAGTAATTTTAATGGCCTTACGTGACAAATGTTGCATACTGGAGTAATTTTAATGGCCTTACATGACAAATGTTGGATACTGGACTAATTTTAATGGCCTTACATGACAAATGTAGAATACTGGGGTAATTTTAATGGCCTTACATGACAAATGTTGAATACTGGGGTAATTTTAATGGCCTTACATGACAAATGTTGGGTACTGGGGTAATCTTAATGGCCTTACATGACAAATGTTGGATAATGGAGTAATTTTAATGGGCTTACGTGACAAATGTTGGATACTGGAGTTATTTTAATGGCCTTATGTGACAAATGTTGGATACTGGACTAATTTTAATGGCCTTACATGACAAATGTAGAATACTGGGGTAATTTTAATGGCCTTACGTGACAAATGTTGAATATTGGGGTAATTTTAATGGCCTTACATGACAAACATTTGGTATTGGGACAAACAGTAGCTGCCCTGAAACTATACAGAAGCCTTTGCACAATTATTTTTCTGTTGGTTATTGTGTGAACTCATGACCTTGTTTCAGATGTGAATGTCCACATAGGTGTATACGCTGCACAGACTGGAGTGACCAGGTTCACACAGGCCCATGACCACTGGAGGTAGGTCATTTAGTGCGCTGGCCACAGGTGTTTCAGTGTATTACGTATGGGTTGGTATTTTTTGTCATTCAACGGCGACCTTTAACAAATCGGGTCTGGACCAGACAATCAAGTGATTGATATTGTGAGCATGTTCCCGAGGCAAGGGAGGTAACTGACCATAAAAGTCCCCATTCCACCCTTGCCGAACTAGGCTGGAATTATGGAGTTATATTTTCACTGGACTAATGAGTGTATGCATTGCCTCCCACATCAAGCTGACATGCTGTGATATAACTGGAATACGGCTCATTTCAAATCAAACTTAAGTTTGTTCATGTCTGTCAAACTTATAAATCTTAGGCCTCATAAGCCCACTTACTTGCTTCATACCAAACTCTTCATGGCCCAGTGTACAGTTGCAGTCGAGGGTATTACATAGACTGGCATTACATATAACAGTATTACATAGAATCGGTCAAACGCAACCCATGCTCTCTGAATTGATCGATGCATCTCTTGCATTCCAATTGCGTAGATTTATTCTACGTTGTTATATTTTGTCGTTTCTGTCTTTCCGTAAAGCGACTATGCTTGTCGTAAGAGGCGACTAATGGGATCGGGTGGTTGATGCAAGTTATCAATTTCCAATTGCGTAGATCGATACTTGTGATGTCAATCACTGGATTGTCTGGTCCACACTTGATAATTAACAGCCATCATATAGCTGGAATATTGCTGAGTGTGGCGTTAAACAAATAAACAAACAAAAAAGGACAGTCACTATTCATCGTATTGAGGTTTACAAGATGGCAACTGACCAATCAGAAAGCTGGATTCCTTAACGAGTGTTGATAAATCTTGTTCCAGGTACAATAAGACGGAAGGCCTGCAACCAGGTGGCGCGGTGATGAAGAGCTTCACCCATCTGCTGCTGGGTCTGTCAGATGACAAGGAAGAGCTGAGGCCATACAGAAACTCTCATTATAACATCATGGAAGTTTCAGCCTTTCAAAAAATTGGTTTTAAATGGAATCAGTTTCCTCCATTAGAGATTATTACCAAACCAAGAATTGCAATACTAAAACGAAAAACTTGATGTATGTATGAATAAACATGATGGTAGGAGTTACAATTGGTGTTCCTGAATGGCTGACTGATGCACATATACTATCAAGCAAAAGTTAAGCACCACCTCGACAGAATGTCAGTCTCACATTGACTGAGAAGTATCACAAATGTATCACATTGTATCACATCTGGATCACGCACAATTACTTCACATATTCAAGGCAGTTTGTATCACAGACGGAACTAGATGGTCTGTCTTGTGTTTTGAATCATATTTCCAGGGGGCACGGTTGACCCAGTTGTCTAAGTCGCTGCAAATGGCTGTGCAGACTTGCGTCCCTTGGGCATGCCAGAAACCTATGATTGTGGGTTCGAATCCTGGTTCTCACCGATTTTGTTTCTAGGTTTGTCAGCACCATACCCATGCTTGTAGGTTTCACCGAAGTGGTAAACGTCTGAGATCTGCATCACTTCAGGCTTTCCTCCCACATTAAGCTGACATTCTGTGACGTAACTGGAATACTGTTAAAAGCGGCATTAAGCGCATCTCACTCACTAGCTCACTGTATCATATCTCCCCACCAGTTCAGAACTGGACACATTCTAGAAGGACTAGCAATTTATTTCATATCCTGTGAAAATGAAGTAATCTAATACCCTCAGCCTAAGTCTTCCCGCACAGCTCTGTCCTGTGTACAGCCAGTGCCACTCACAGTAAACTAAACAGCAGATTCATTTTGACCACACTAAATCCTTCAAGGGAACACAAAATGTTTGTGATGCAAACATACTTCCTCCTACACTGGGAGGAACCTGATTAGTTTTTTTATAGTTACATGATATGGTTACTTGATGCTGTCTTGTGTCAAGCTGGGCATAGGGAGGAACTCTGGAATGTCTGCTGACCACATGGTACCGATCTGCTGTCAGTTTGATAACAAAATATGATCCTTCTAGATCGGGACATTTTGTGCAAATTGCACTGGAGTATATTTGTAGTACAGTAGCACCAAGTCCACTTTTGGGATGGCCGTACTGGATTCCCTCAACTTAACTGTAGTCTGGCTGTACAGATGAGGCTTCGAGCTCCAGCAAAGATGCAACGATGGCTTAATCACATTTTTAGGCCATCATGCTGTGGTGCACCGACAAACATTAAACTTTTCCTTTTGTCCCTAATACATTGTACTTACAATTGTAAGATGGTGTCATGTGTCGACACAAATAAATTTGATGACAGTTTATTTTGGTGTCTGTTCAGATATAACCAGACAAGCATTAGCACGTCATGTAAACTGGAACTACAGAAATACATCATTTAACCAATGAACCAATGCTGGTATTTATTTTTAAGATGGAGGCTGTGGCAGCCATTTTGAAATTCAGTTCACAAACTTAAGATTAATGTGTGCAGGTTTTCCTGCAGAGCTATATTCTGTATTAACTTTAGGATTCACCAGTAGTGAGGTGAGGTGAGGTGAAATGGGGTTTAACGTCACGTCCAAGATTATTGCACTTATATATCGACGTTCATGCACGTGTTTGTGTGTGTGGCTGTTGGTACTACACCGGACTTATATGACGACTTATGCCGATTTATAGTGCTAGCTCACTGAGATACCATGCCGCAGTTAAACATGAATACCCCACTCAGACACAGTATACTGACTCTGAGCCAATCAGTCCTTGTTTTAGCCCCTTATTGCCTAGCGCCAGACAGGGTAACAACAAGTACCATCTTTTAACGTCTTTTGGTATGACGCGGTCGGGGAACGAACTCCGGACCTTCCGCTCTCCGGGCGGACGCTCTAACACTAGACCACGGAGGCGGTCTCACCAGTACTGAAGGCACATGTCGGGGCATGAGCGTACCTAGGTTGGAAATCGAACACACGTCTTTCACAATGAGTGAATTTGGTTTTACATCGTTTTTGGAAATATGGTCTTCAGCATGACGAGTGAATGCTTTAAGCACTAGGAGGGGTGGTCGGGTAGCCTAGTGTTTAAAGCGTTCACTCATCACACCGAAGATCCGGGTTCGATTCCCGACATGGGTACAATGTGTGAAGCCCATTTCTTGTGTCCCCCGCCGTGATATTGTTGGAATATTGCTAAAAGCGGCGCCCACCACCTGGGGACAACAGAAATAGGCTTCACATATTGTACCCATGTTGCGATTCGAACCCGGGTCTTCAGTGTGACGAATGAGCGCTTTAACATCTAGGCTACCCAATCGTCTCTTTTTGACAATGAGGAGACACTGCAACCATGAGGCTACCACCTCGCCACATGGCCTTACTGACCAAGGGCATGGCTGGCCCTGACAGTAAGACACCTCAGCTCACTGTGCCCATTTTGTTGTGCCAGAATCTGATATATGGATTCTGGGATTTGGGGTTTGTCTGTACCATACCTGTGATTGCAGGTATCACCAAACTGGTCAACATTCAAGACCTGCATCACTTTGGGCTTTCTGCATACTTAATGTCGTCATGCAGCGAAACTAGAAACTACCATATTCAACGTAATAAGCGCCCAGGGTGAAAAAAAAACAGTTAAAAGATAAATTTTGTGGTTTATGCTGACAGCCTGAACTGTTTATATACGACAGATATATTATATATATTATCGCCATGGACGCTTATTACGTTAAATACGGTAACAGTTTTAGTCCACTAGTCCTTATAATGATAACAAAAAGCAAAACTCTTAAAAATGGCATTTTTCTACTGTTCCTTGTGATACCTTAACTATTGGGCAGTTCGGCAAGGACTAAGGGACTATCGCTGCATCATATGAATGAAATGCTCCTCAAAACGGTGTTAAACTCAACTCATTAAACAGTCTTAATCTTGCATGTATTGGCAACCAGAAAACCATCCAAACTATGTTTTACACAATGGAACATTTTATTGAATAATCTATGTTACACAGAAGAAATCCACCGATCTCAGAGATCAAAGTTGTAATTTCTTCATCTTTGTATGAAACGTGTTCATGCCACAGCTGAAATTTACACAACACATCCTCTCTACCACACAAGTCAGATTTACTTCTTGGCCGGTGACCAAGCCTGTACTTTAGGTTTAGCTGTACTGTAGGGAACGTATTCGTCTGATGTTGCAGACAGGTTCTCGGAGTGGTCGGACATCCACTTCCTCTGTGTGGGAGGGAGTTCCGTTGGGGGTTCATCTCCGATGTAGTGAAGCCAGCGGTGCCTGAGGATAAAATCAACACTTAGACACAGACATCTACTATTTGTTGTGAGTGAGTGAGTTTTGGTTTTACGCCACTTTCAGCAATATTCCAGCAATATCATGGCAGAGGAAACCAGAAATGGGCTTCACACATTGTACCAATGTTGGGAATCGAAACCCGGGTTTTTGATGTGATGAGCGAATGCTTTTACCACCAGGCTACCCGACCGTCTCTAATGTTTGTGGTACCAACGTTACAGGCTTCAACCATTTCTGTTAGTCCTTATGATTGCTTAACTATTGGGCAGTTTGGCAAGGACTACAGGACTAGTGCCAATTTCTAACACAGGTCATGAAGCATGAATATTGCTGAGTGGCCATAAACAAACAAACCAGACACCCATATCTACTTCTACCATACAGAAACCTATCCTACCAACCATACAGACACCTACCATCCTACACGACCTTATCTGCATGACATCACAGTAAGTGCATCATCTACAGTTATTATCCCACTTGATGTGCTTCTAAAGTCATACCTAATATACACCACACACACCTACCTGTCTACTGTTGCCTGTCTTGCCTATGTTTGTTTGTTGTTTAACGCCGCAGTCAGCAATATTCCAGCTATATGACGGCAGTCAGTAAATAATCAAGTCTAAACCAGACAATCCAGGGACTAACATCTTGGGCATCGATCCACACAATTGGGATATGATGACATGCATCAACCAAGTCAGCAAGCCTGACCGGCCAATCCCTTAAGTCGCCTCTTACGACAAGCAAAGTCGCCTGGCTTGTCTATGTTGATACTTGATACACAACTAATATTCTACGTGTACCTGACTTACAGACAGCCACCATACAGAGTCGGACACTACCATCAAGCCAGTCACCTGGTTTATACATGTTGTTTCCTAGTACAGTCAAGTCTCGTTAATCCGACAATCGGCTTTATCTGACACTAATGATGGGAACCGATTAAATCAGTGCTATTTAGACCCGTTAATCCAACAGTCTCGCACTCCGACACACCTAATTTGCAATGAAATACCGAAATCACTCATTAATCAGTCTCGTTAATCCGACACAGTGATCAGCGTACTCTGTGGTCATCTGCCCGTGTTTTGATGCGAGATGAGTCGGCTGGTAGCTGCATATTACAATGGCTGCAGCGATAAACTTGCTTAACAATAAACAATTAATGTTTTAAATATAGAAAACAGGATTAATCATATGCTTATATTACCTCAATCTCATTAAAATCAGATACAAGTTCTTGCTATCGCTGAGGACATCCCATTACAGGTCACGTCAGAACAACCTTTTGCCAACTATGACCGACCAATGAAATGACTAACAGGAAGTCAACATTAGCCACGTAGAAAGCAGCTTTCTTAAGCTTTCAAACTTGTGACTTGTGTTCCAGACTATGCTTTTTAAAGTATTTTAAATAAGTCATACAGTCCGTAACAATTGTTACGTTATTGTATCGTTATCTATCGCGTAGTTGTCCGATTTTCGATCACGAATTGGATTAACGGGACTTGACTGTATGTAGTCACTTACCATTCTGCTGGTATCTGACTGGCGTCGTAGTCCATGTTGACTGCTGGGCTGTATTCCACCCATCGACTCCGCCCTAGGGACACAAACATTCACGGCATCATGTCAGGATATATCTTCATCAAATCAAAAAAATCTTTTGTCAAACTATCAAAAATGAAATCTGTATTCAAATACAAATAAATCCATTACATCATTCATTTATGTATTGAATATTGGAGAAATTTGTTTCATCATAATCATTATTATCTTATGATCTTTAACTATGGTTTGATATGGCAATTCCCACTATCTTTTTATATCAAATATACCCAGCATCATTATTGAGGAGTCATGCAGATAAAAAGCAACATTTTCAACTTCAAAGCATGCAGTTCAGTTGCATCTGGAATGAACCAGTTTATACCCACTATGACTGTCACTTGTCATGCAAGGCAGGTGCATGGGCCAAACCACTGGATGCGTTCAGGCGCGTGTTGGTAGCTTTTGCCATCATTTTCAATCTTTCATTTTCATTTGTTTTAATAGTCATCGTCCATTTTTTTTCCAGTTTCAAAAATGCATCCAATTAGCATGATGAGTGTGATATTGACATAAAAAACGTTCTTCAACTGTAAATCACCATTCATGCTTGTTGGCATATTCGTAGTTGACACCCTACATACCTAGGTGACCCTTCAATAATGATCCTGTGTATATGTACTTACAGACAAAAGAAACACAAATACCATACATGCTGGTTAAACAGCTGTAAACAGCTTTATTTCTGTGCCGTTAAAATATTGCGAATACCACACCAAAGACAATACTGCGACACAATATTTTTGCGAGTCGCCTTGTTGATAAGAGAAGTGACAATGTGGATTTGAAGATCAGTGTCATGAAACCGATTCACGCAAGATGGCTTGTTTCCTGTGTGGACAAAATTGCAAAGGACACTGACGCAATCAAGCGAGGTTGGAAGAAGGTAGGATTACTGTGAGGTAACAGTGACACTAATTGGTCTGTTTACACTGTCATTTGTGATGTATTATGTGACCATTCTGCATTCATTTGTGTTTTTAACTTATTGAGTAACTTGTGGTTCTGGTTGATGATTTCAACATTTGATGACGTGTTGCAATGAATAAAGTATGTATGTATTATTTATACTTTTTTTTGCGTTTTTAATTTTTGCGATTGAGTCTCGTTCGCAAAACTCGCAATAATAAAACGGTCGCAAAAAATTCCCTGTTTACAGTATATGAAGAAATACTCCTATTCAAGAGAAATTAGATTGGTTTGATGCACAAACAAACATATTGGTATGTTGTGTGAACCAACGCTCATGAACGCATCACACATGACGTCATAGATCCGTGACTCCAGATGTATCATTTGTCTCGTGCAGGCTTAGCGTGTAAAGTTTGGAAGTCACGTGCAGCATATTGTGTTAGGAATAAAGTCACTCTGTGGTAACACTTGACTGACTGCTGGTTTTGTCATTAAGTGGTACACATAGGAAGCATCTCTTCTTATTGTACATACTTCTCTATATGTTTCTTTGGTCCGCGTTTCTTATAAGTAAGTAGTATATAAACAAAAGTCTATCAGAATAGCAAAACTCTCACATATCAACATCCGCTTCATAAGCAAAATGGCATCTATAGGATCGAGTGTACCATTGGCAAAGCATCAACTGGGTGTCAACAGATATTTTCCAAATCTTTTCATGTTTTTAATCAAGGTGTTCAAGTGATATTCACAAGGTAAGACTTGATGTATTACACTACAGATCTTGATTATCGATGAGATCATCTTGACTGGGCAACACCGTTTTGTTTGAAGCAAATGCAAGTGACATGGGAGGTGAAATCTTATTGGTCAGTAGGAGGGTCATAGAAGGGACGTAACTTGTAACAGCAACTGGTGGCCCAACAATCGAGCCTCAACATTCCAGCCTATTTCGGCAAGGGTGGGACCTTGCCTCAGGAAGATGATCGGATCATGCATGTTTTATAGTATTCCCTCAAAAATAATTACACATACTAAGCAGCAATGCTAATACTCACCCATGAAGTACATGTTGTTTTGAAAATATTTATTTCCAAATTTATCTTCCCCTACAAGTCTGCCGGTTTTCAGCTCATCATTCCTGCAAGTAAATAAATATGGCTACAATCATTGATTGGCATAAACTGGTAGAAGAAGAAAGTGAGTGAGTGAGTATGGTTTTACGCCGCTTTTAGCAATATTCCAGCAATACTACGGCGGGGGACACCAGAAATGGGCTTCACACATTGTACCCATGTCGGGAATCGATCCCGGGACGAACAAACGCTTAACCACTATGCTAACCAACCGCCCCAGAAGAAGGAAGACACAAGCTTGGTTTAATGCTGTTATGAACAGTATTTCAGTTATATCACTTTAAGCCTTAAGTGTGTTTGTTTATTGTAAACACCATATTCAACATGGGTGGCCCAGTCGTCTAAGGCGCCGCGATTCGCTGTGCAGAGTGGTGTCCCATGGGCACACCAGAAACCTATGATTGTGGGTTCGAATCCCAGTTCGCCCAGATTATGTTTCTAGATTTGTCAGCACCATACCCGTGCTCATGGGTTTCACCGAAGTGGTAAACGTCTGAAACCTGCATCACTTCAGACTTTCCTCACACATTAAGCTGACACGACGCGATATAACTGGAATAATGTTAAAAGCAGCGTTAAACCCAACTCACTCACTCAACAATATTCCAACTATATGACGCGGGTCTGTAAAAACTTGAGTCGACCAGACAATCCAGTGATTGACATCATGGGCATTGATCTACACAACTGGGACATGATGACATGCATAAAGAAAGTGAGTGAGTCTGACTACCCGATCCCGTTAGTCACCTCTTACAACAAGCATAGTCACCACTTATGACAAGCATGGGTTACTGGAGACCAATGCTCCCCCAGATCTTCACAGGTTTATTACTTTGGCGAAACCTGTGTGATGATGACAAACCAAGAAATACGAATCCCAGGGCAAATCTTGGATACAAATCTATGATCACAGTTTTGGGGCATGCCTAAAAGATGCAAATCTACACAGAAAATTGCTGTGCCTCAGAAGAGTGGGACCATCTTGCCTCCCAGAATCATAAGAATTTAATGTGGGCAATAAATTATCACATTAGTAGAAAGTAGAAACCATACAACCTATATCCATGATCAATGAACAACCCAGGGCCCTTTATTCAAGTTCTGATAATGAATTTGGATTTTATAAATAATATTAAGTCATCATGATCATAATCAGTTTATTTCAAATGATCAATCACAATCAATTGTTCTCCTTTTTATTTTCCATAAAATGTATGTTGACTTCGTTGACACTGACTTCAGATTTTAAATCTCATTCTGTAATTGACAAACTTAATTGGCTGAATGAGTGGACAGTATTCCAGTTATATCACAGCATGTCAGCTTAATGTGGGAGGAAAGCCCGAGGTGATGCAGGTCTCAAACAACTTGATTGGTTGCACACTGATAATAAATATGTTTTGAATTTTTGGACTACCTTTAGCATTCAGTGATAAGCTTTACAATCATGTCACAACACCCTTTGACATAATTTGAGAAATGTTGTTGCCAGATACACCAGTTAACAATCGTGATGCCCTGTGTATTTTCAATAATGGACACATTTTATGAAAGCATTCATATTTTCAACATATTTCCAGCTTGTCGGTTTCAAAAGAGACCATGAAATAGATTTTAGATCTGGTTTCAACGAGTTCACAGGGCTGAAGGGATCACAAATGGGAACTAAAATACAGGTAATATTTTTTCCATTCTGCAATTTTCGTTATTTCTCCGAGGAAAACAGTTATGGTTGTAGGGGTCGTTGTCGGCACTACATATATATATATACAGAAATATTCCCAAACCAGTATCAAAATACAGCTTTGTACGATAGGTCTGTATTTATTGATGCTGCACACCGACACGTCGCCGGTCCGAACACTATCTAAATGCCGCGGGACCACATCTATTGCAATGAATCAATTATTAAATTTGCGAAGACAAAAACTGATAGTTTTGAATCGGTGCCATCAGCTGGTGATCATGAAGTTGACAGTTCTAGTATACATTAAGTTTAGGCATCGCAACCAAGGTTAACAAGGTTATTATCCCGACATGCGCGCTACAGAGCTCACGCAATTTTAACTACAATACAGACTGAAATGTAAAGCATTTTCGGTTAGCCGTACTTGTAAATTTTAATGAATGCTGGTACGGGTCCACCATGTTCCTTGATTATTTGAGAGAGCCTCGCAAACTTTGCGATGTACTTCGACATCTTGGAAAGTTAGCATCGCAGTAAATGTACAATCATGTTTCATTTACTTAATTGGGTTAGAAATAATCAAACGTGTATAACTAGACTCCTCATAAATTGCACACATCATATGTGAGTCGATTCATTCAATGATTGCTCGTATTTGGTTTTACCTTATGAATTTCGTGAATAATATTTGCTCCGTTCCTGTACTTTAAAAATGGCGTCCTTCAGTGCTGCAGGAGAAGAGGAGGACTTTGATGAAGACGATTTCATCCTGGGAAATGAAGACGTGCTGGATGATGAAAAGCCAAGGCTCCTTGGCCCAGTTAATGAAGGCCCTAACAGTAATACGAATCGAGTCAGTGAAGTTAATGACAATACTTTGATATAGATAAAGTCATTATCTTATTTGTCAACAGCTGATAATAGTTTGGGGACCAAAGTTGACGTTTTCAGTTCTCTCGCTTCAGACTGTCAATACCAATATCGATTTTATCACAATCATGTCAAACATGATGACTTGACAGTCATCACTGAAGAAAATCATCATTTCTAAATTAAGTCTACATTCTGAAACAATTTGATATTTTTGTAACAATGCAGTTTACCGGCTCAACTTACAATATCGCTAAATAAATCCTGCTGCCGACTGTGGCTCTCGCTTCTCAGATCTTGCATGCCTGTTCTATCCTTCGGGTTAGGGTAAGTTACCCCTAACCCTATCTGAGGCCTTGGACCCCGTTTCTGATCAAACACCACTTTACGATCATTAGGGTTAGGAACCTCTTTCCTATCAAAAAACCCTTCACGATCTTAGGGTTGGTCACCACTTGCTAATCAAACACCCCTTTACAATCTTTAAGGTTAGGCACCCCAATGAACTCAATTTTAAAAACAGTTTGTGTCATGTTCATGATGTAGCTCTGAACTCTCTTGGGCCGAATTTTTTTTGATTTACAGACATAGAAACATTTTTAGTCAATTAGTCCTTTTGATGATAACATATGGCAGAAATAATGGAAAATTTCTCCTGGTCTTGATGATGCCTTAACTATTGGGCAGTTTGGCAAGGACTATAGGACTAGTGCCAATTTCTGTCACTGGATTTAGAAGAATGTCACATTAAATTGATAAATGTTCGGATGCCATTGGCCTCCAGCAAATCCACTTGTCATGCCAATCAATTCATCAACACAATCAACACCTGTATCCTGTATTTTTCCTATTCCAGAGGCATGTTCAAAATGGGTTTGGTGTCCCCCTTCCGTCACAAATGCCAAATAAGGACATGCGATCAACAGACGACTTCCAAGCTGCTGCCATGAGGGGTCATACTGATGTCGTGGCACAATGTCTCCAGCAGGGTTAGTGAATACTCAACAGAAATCAGGATTTCTATGTGTGATTCATGGGGACTCTCAAATATAGGGGAGTCTGGGTCAGGATAGGTTCCCAGCAACCTCTGCTGGTCTTAAGAGGCGACCAATAGATGAGGTGGTCAGGCTCAGTGACTTGGTTGATGATTTGGATCATTGTTCTCAATATCAATTGCTGGATTTTCTGTTCCAGACTCGAGTATTTACAGGCTTTGTACTTTGTTTTGTTTGTTTAACGCCACACACAGAAATAATCAATCGATAACATGTATAAGACGGTAATCTGTAAATAATTGAGTTTGGACCAGACAATCTAGTGACTGACATCATGCACATCAATCCATGAAGTTGGCATATGATGACATGCATCAACCAAGTTATCTGACTTTAAAAGTCCAGTTTCCACCCTGGTATTATGGAGTTACATTTTGGCTAGACTAACGAGTCCATGCATAGTCCAATCAGAATCGCGCACCGAAATCAAAATCTGGTTCGTAAACTGTCGTGCAGATTTCGGTCAATTGCAGAATTTGCAAAACATGTGCACTGCCAACTCATTGTCAGCAGATATTTTCCAAATCTTTTCATGTTTTTAATCAAGGTGCTCACGTGATTTGATGCATTTTGCGATGTAAGACACAAATCACAATATAGATCTTGATTATCAATCAGATCGTCCTGACTCGTGCAATCATTTTGTGTGAAGCAAACGCAAGTGATACGAGAGGTGGAATCTGATTGGTCCATAGGAGAGGCTTAGAGGGGACATAACTGGTAATAGCCACTGGTGGTGCTACGATCAGCCCAGTAATTCCAGCCAAGTTCGGCAAGGGTGGAAACTGGACTTTTAAAATCATTTAACTCTTTTGCCTCGGGAAGATGATACTCCTTTGAATTCACATAATGGAGGTCACAGGTGGTCCAGTCTTTATAGTCGCCACAATTCGCTGTGCAGATTCCCATCCCAGAAACCTATGATTGTGGGTTCGAATCCCGTTTTGACCCAATTATGTTTCTAGGTTTGTCAGCACCATAACTGAGCTTATGGGTTTCACCAAAGTCATAAAACATTGAGACCTGCATCACATTAAGTTGACATGGTAAGATATGACTGGAATACTGTTCAAAGCTTAATTAAAAGCCAACTCACTCACTCTCACAAAGTGTGAGTCCTTTCTGAAATACCGTATTTGACATAATAAGCGCCCAGGGCTCTCTCAAAATTAGAAATAGGGGGCTCTTATTAGAATATAATTTTGGCGAAAAAAACAGAGTTGAAAGATCATAAATTTCGTGGTTTGGGCTGACAGCCTGAAATGATACAAAAGAAAAGTCTGTGCGTATTATACACGACAGATATATTTTTCCAGAATTTAATTGCGCATAATTAAGGGTGCATATATTATATATAACACACCAGTGCATATTAAACACAAATATATAAGACTTGTGTACATTGATCAGTCGGAAGGGGCGCTTATTAGAGCGGGGCGCTTATTGCGTGGAATACAGTACTCTCCTACTTTATGATGGTGTGTTCAGAGATGATGTTGATCTAATTGTCTATTCTATATGTTACAGGAATGAATGTTGATGAAGTATTAAAATGTGGATGGACGGCCCTCATGTACGCTGCCAACTCATCGAATCCAAAACTTGTCAGGTTTCTGCTCGAGAAGGGAGCCAATCCAAATTTTGATAAAGGTATTCTTTATTGACTGTTATGTGAGTCCAAGGATCAATGTTTAATTGTTCAATTACTGAAATATTTTTGTATTGCAGGGTTTCACCAAACCTTTGCAGACTAAGAGTCATCATGACTCACTGCATATATTTTAAAGAGTCATGAGCACAATGAGAAGAGTAATGAATGACTTTATCTTTTAGTCTGCATGAAATTGATTATTGGTACAAAACAATTAGCATCATATTATTGATCGAACTGTGTTGTAATATAAAGACAATTTCTGTGTTTGTAGGAACAAGTACTGACATAAAAATATATTGCGTCAAATATGACTCATATAAAAAATATTTTGCATCACATCAAATGATCTTTTTTCAGATTTTTACACTGTGTTGATGTCTGCCTGCTCATCTACGCGAGAACTGAACAACTCTATCCTAGAGTGTGTGCAGGCTCTTGTTGACGCTGGGGCGGATGTCAATGTCAGAGACAGGTATGAGTTGTCTCCCTTCCCAACTGCATTCTCCAAGCTCCTTTCCTGCACGACCGCCTCCGTGGTCTAGTGGTAGAGTGTAAAAATCTTGGACGCGACGTTAAACCCAATTTCACCTCACCTCACCTTTCCAGCGCGTGACACCTTCGTTAGACTCTCAGTAACATCGCTGTCACCAGTGTGGGTGCAGCCATTACTAGAATCTTGAAATTTGCCCTCTAAACCCAAATGTAGTAGTCTGTATACTTTAGTTTGTCTTAGAGAATGCAATCATAGTGAATTTTGAAAAGGTTTCCGACTGACCGTATTTCCCAGATGAATTTACCTCTTTGTTTGTTTGATCGGATTGGTTCAAGATTGCAGACAAACAGAAAATCAACCACCTTCCCCCTTACATCCTTACTAATTCAAATAAATTATTGTTGTAATGAAACAGAAATTTATTTTGACAAAGAAAATAATTTAGCAGGAATAAGAGTTTTCGGCATCACGACAGTCATCATTTGTTTGTAAACATAACAGTCAGTCGGTTGCAAGTTCAGCTCCAAGCATGGTTGTTGCCACCTATCACTGTGGGGAGCTTTCACTGAGGGCAGTGATAGTTTTGAGAGCTCAGCGAATGGGCTACCACTGTGAGGAGCTTGATTCATTCTCATGTCATTACTCCTATATTCTTTAACAGTTACAGACAGACATTCAAAACTGCTTGAATCAGTTCACATACTTTATCAAGGCCATGCTTGCCGTAAAAGGTGATTATGCTTGTCCTAAAAGGCGACCAACGGGATAGGGTGGTCAGGCTCGCTGACTTGGTTGATGCATGTCATCGATCCCAAATGAGTGGATTGATGCTCATGATATCAATCACTGGATTGTCTGGTCCATACTCGATTATTCACAGACCGCCGTCATATGGCTGGAATATTGCTGAGTGCGGCGTTAAACAACAAACCAACCAACCAACCAACTTTATCAAGGATTTACAGGTTGCATGGAAATTGTAAAAGAAAGATTACCTTTGGTCTAGATCCTTATTTCCTTTCATTCAGGGATATTGCATTCAATGCTGTAATATAAAACTAAAGATTTTAGACTTTTCCTCATTATTGGTCCTGTTATCAAATACTCCTTTACAAACTAAGGCCATAATCATTCAATTACCAGATTACCCATACCTCTGTTCGTAATTGGTTAGAAAAGAACCAATTTGTTTGGACAATGTCCTTTGACCTAATCTAGGTCGTATGCATACTGATTATGCATAAGCTAAAACAGGAAGTGATGTCAACTACATAATCCACAAATATCACACCACAAAATAGCGATACCACAATAATATAGAGTTGCCCGCCCTTGAGTCGCTAATGACAGGTACTTTGTTTACCAAACTCGGTTAAGAAAATCAGAATTAATCCTTATTGATGTGTCATAAAAGTTGAACAAAGAACAAGAAAACTTTGGCGAATGAAATATTTAATAGGTTAGTAAGTGTTCGCCATTACAATCCATTATAAATTAACTACCTCGATAATATCGTACAATGCTACATGGCATGTAAGGAAAGGCAGTACAGGGGCTGCTTCTGTCTTTGTTTACTTCACTCTCTGTATTTCCTGTGTCGTGTCCAGGTACCACGTATCTCCGCTTATGTGTGCTGCACGGGAAGGTCATGTGACTGTCATGGATTACCTCATTGGCAAAGAGGCTGAGCTGAACCGTCAGGACTCTCGGGGCTGGACAGTAAGTGGATATCTGTAGACAGGTGTGGTTCTTTATTGTCTCAGTTGGTCCCAGTTTCCTCAAAGCTAAAGGAATCCAAAAACTATGAAAAGTATGTTCATTATTCATTACTGATTTGTAATTGTAAAAATAAAAGATTTTACTTTGTTTATGAACGACATTAGATAAAGTTTCTTGTATCTTGTAACAGCATTTTGAAATGATGAATGTCCTGGATTGTCCAGGGTATTATTGATTCAGAATCAAAGATTTACTCAAAATCACCCACGACCCATTTGCCCTTGTTTCGGAAGTGAGTTCACTATCTGCGTCTCTCATCACCAGGGATGGTGGGGTAGCCTAGTTCTCTCATCACCAGGGATGTTGGGGTAGCCTAGTTCTCTCATCACCAGGGATGTTGGGGTAACCTAGTTCTTTCATCACAGGGATGGTGGGGTAGCCCGGTTCTTTCATCACAGGGATGGTGGGGTAGCCCGGTTCTCTCGTCACCAGGGATGGTGGGGTAGCCTAGTTCTCTCAACACCAGGGATGGTGGGGTAACCTAGTTCTCTCATCACCAGGGATGGTGGGGTAACCTAGTTCTCTCATCACCAGGGATGGTGGGGTAACCTAGTTCTCTCATCACCAGGGATGGTGGGGTAGCCTAGTTCTCTCATCACCAGGGATGGTGGGGTAACCTAGTTCTCTCATCACCAGGGATGGTGGGGTAGCCTAGTTCTCTCATCACCAGGGATGGTGGGGTAACCTAGTTCTCTCGTCACCAGGGATGGTGGGGTAGCCTAGTTCTCTCATCACCAGGGATGGTGGGGTAACCTAGTTCTCTCGTCACCAGGGATGGTGGGGTAGCCTAGTTCTCTCATCACCAGGGATGGTGGGGTAACCTAGTTCTCTCGTCACCAGGGATGGTGGGGTAGCCTAGTTCTCTCATCACCAGGGATGGTGGGGTAACCTAGTTCTCTCATCACCAGGGATGGTGGGGTAGCCTAGTTCTCTCATCACAGGGATGGTGGGGTAGCCTAGTTCTCTCATCACCAGGGATGGTGGGGTAGCCTAGTTCTCTCAGCACCAGGGATGGTGAGGTAGCCTAGTTCTTTCATCACCAGGGATGGTGGGGTAGCCTAGTTCTCTCATCACCAGGGATGGTGGGGTAGCCTAGTTCTTTCATCACCAGGGATGGTGGGGTAGCCTAGTTCTCTCAGCACCAGGGATGGTGAGGTAGCCTAGTTCTTTCATCACCAGGGATGGTGGGGTAGAAGAAGGTTTATCATACATTGATGTCTGGTGTTTTCTCCGGTTATTCAATCTTTGGGATGGTGGTGTTTTATCTTCTTAAATCAATCCATTAAGAACTTCTGGCCAAGTTATCTGAGGTTCTGCAAAATGCTGTACAGAGTTGTCTCCCTTACACAATCTAGGATCCTATGATCATGAGATTGATCCCAGATTTGCTCTGATTATGATTCTTGATAGCTTTGATTGTGGGTCATGTAAATGTCTGAGACCTGCATCACTTCGGGCTTTATCCTGGTATTCTGTGATAAGGCTGAAATACTGCTCTAAGCATTAACCCCAACTCACTCGCTTGTGTTATTGTGGCGTCCAGGCCATGTCATGGGCTGCATCCAAGGGGCATCTGAAGGCCGTGAAGCTGCTGCTGGACAAGGGAGCTGATCGTACTCTCAAACACTCGGATGGTCAGAGGGCAGTGGACATTGCATTGAATGATGAGGTAATAAAGAAAATTATTTATGTTTTATGGGAATATTTGGTTCCATGTTAAGCGGGCTGTCGGGTAGCCTAGTGGTTAAAGCATTCGCTCGTCACGCCAAAGACCCGGGTTTGATTCCCGACATGGGTACAATGTGTGAAGCCCATTTCTGGTGTGCCCCGCTGTGATATTGCTGGAATATTGCTAAAAGTGGAGTAAAACTAAACTCACTCATGTTAAGCATCCAGGCAGTTGTACTGGTGTTGAAACGTTACAGGATTACAGGGGTCAAGTAACCAAATTAACACAGTGAGCTGCACAAACAGTTTTAGCTCACCCGGTTGGAATTGTCAAAGTGTACCGATAACTTCTTTCCATAAAATGCCTTCTTATGAAAATGATAAAGTAACTTGGATTGTAGAACGGTTTGTTTGTTGTTTTTTTGTTGTTTTTGTTTAACGCAACACTCAGCAATATTCAAGCTACATGACGGCGGTCTGTAAATAATCACGTGTGGTCCAGGCATCTTGTGAATGACATCATGACCATCGATCCACACAATCGGGATAAGACCACCCAAAGCACTTACTCACCTCTTACAGACCCGTGAAGATCCGGGGTAGAATAGGTCTTCAGCAACCCATGCTTGCCGTAAAAGGCGACTATGCTTGTCGTAAAAGGCGACTAACGGGATTGGGTGGTCAGACTCGCTGACTTGGTACATGTCATCGGTCCCAATTGCATGGATCGATGCTTATGATATTAATCACTGGATTGTCTGGTCCAGACTCGATTATTTACAGACCGCCGTTACATAGCTGGAATATTGCTGAGTGCGGCGTTAAACAACAAACAAACAAACAAACAAATAAACAAACAAACAAAAACACCTCTTACAATGAGCAAAGGTTGCTGGGGACCTTTAGCCTTATGAGAATCACCACGGATGCCTGGTCTTAGTAACATCAACTGCTATTCCAGATGGCCTGTTTGATAGAGGGCAAGCCCTATGTCAGGTCCGTCCCTAAGCCTGTTGTGACGAATGGGCACACTGTGGAAGGTGGAGAAGTACTGGTTAGGGAACAGAAGCAGAGAGTGAGGCCGCCCCCACCTGAGGGAGACTTGATCCCTGTAGACAAGTAAGTAAAGGATATTTGTTACATATAAATATATGAAAGCCACACGATACAGTACAAAGAACTGAAGAAAGAAGCACTGTTCTGTCATGATGTCATTTCTGGACATTCGAACATGCGCTCGCAACTTGATGACATCACAGACTAAACATGCATATTAAATTAAATTAATTAAATTTAGCATTTATATAGCGCTACTTATCCAGATATACTCCTTGCTCAAGATTGCTCAGTCGTGTGCTCTTTTGAAGAGTTTTGATCTGAAGGTGTTGACATCTTCAGATCCCCTGACATCAATGGGCAGAGTTAGTTGTGCCTGCTTTTCGGAAGGTTCCATCGCCATATGTTGTTCTGCTGGTTGGTGGAACAGCAAGCTGTAGTTGGTTTGCAGATCTCAGTGTTCGGTCAGGTGGGTAAAGGGCAGTGAGTTCCTGGAGGTATACTGGGGATTAACCCATGGATCGATTTGTAGACAAACATGATCAGCTTGAACACGATCCTGAGTCTCACAGGTAGCCAGTGCAGCTCTTTCAGGACGGGTGTAATGTGTTCACACATTGACGTCCGTGTGATGAGTCTGGCAGCAGTGTTTTGCACACGCTGTAGTCCATCCAGATGCTGCTGTTGGATACCATACAGAAAACTATTACAATAGTCAAGTCTTGATGTTACAAATGCATGGACTAGGCACTTGACTGATTCTGTGTCTACGTATCTTGCTATCTGTTCCTGATGTGAAAGTAAGCTGTCTTGCACATACTGCTTACATTGTTATCCAGACTGAGTGTTGAGTCAATGATCACGCCTACATTTCAGGCACAAGAGTTTGCTCAACCGTACAGTCCCCAATTTTCAAACCAGGAACTCATACTTCTAACTAAGCATGAACATATGAATATTTCGTTCTAGTATGTACTAATTTGTCTCCCTGTAGCAATATTTGGGATGGCTACATGGAGATTATATTCAGTATATATTCAGTATACTGGTATCATTTTTGGATAACTTTTTCTCTGCTTCAATGTAACAGCTAAAATAGTATTTGTATTGTACAGAAATTGTTGCTGCATGCTAAAGTAATATCAGACCACCCCAGTGATCAGTGGATGGAGCGTCTCAGTGAGAGTAGAAGATGAGTGATTCCATTCCCTGGCTGTGTCGTGTGGCATGGTATTTCATGGTATCTCAGTGGACTAGCACTATAGTGAACTTGTACACGGAGTGTCACGCACCCTCATCACTATACACGTGAAATGATCTTGATGTTAAACCGTGTTTCACCTCACCCCACCGAAGTGATATGGTTTGTTTCACATCTGAGCACATTGTATGAGTGCTTCTGCCAAGTGCAGTTTTTTAATTGACAATGTTAACACAAATGTAGTTATTGTCCTGTCACCATGGTTACAGACCTGTTGATGAGCGGTTCGGAGAGCTGGAGGTGTTTCTGTATGGCCTCGAAGTCGGGCACCTCATTCCTCTCTTTAGAGATCAACATGTCGATTTTTTCAACTTTCTACGCTTCAACGAACAAGATTTGATAATTGTGAGTACATTGTATGTTTCGAGATTATCATTTGAGTTTTTCCGTGAAGTAAATTAATGTGAGGAACACATATTGTATTTTACAAGCCATTGCTGATTTTATTTATGACCCCTAAGATTTTTATCTTAGACACGGTTAATAATCCCTTCAAATAAGTCATTTCTAACAACAACAACAACTATATTTATTTGAAACGTAAGCCAGTGAGCAAGCAGACATTGCATCCATGTCTAGAGCTTAGGCTTGCAGTGGCGTAGTATTGCTTCCATTTTCAATTTTTGTGTGTTAAACTGCTGACTGTGACGTAAAACAACATTCACTCCATCCACAGATGGGGATCACTCAGATAGGAGTACGCAAGAAGCTGCTGGATGCTATTGAGGTGGTTCACAAGAAGGAGTGGGACACGTCCAGCCTCATCTCCGTACAGTACAACAAACACATCGGGTGAGGACACGAACATACACATGATGATGATGATGATGATGATGATGATGATGATGATGATGATGATCATTTATATTATTGAATTTTCTGTCCCTTTTGACACTAATGTGATTGACAAGATTCAGGGAAAACATGGCAAATATGCACACCTTGCTTTCAAAATGTCACGCTTGCATCCAAAGTACCAAGTTTTCTGACTCTCCATTGTTCTCAGTACCTAAGATTTGGTACCTCCCAATCTGTTGACTGACATTGGGGGAGTGCCCTGGTTTGCTACGAGGAATACAGCCCTTCTGACAATATGAGTAATGCAGAAGGCTGCAGTGTTGATGAATCTTCACATTCTCCGAAATGGTCTGGGTGGGTTTTACTAGGCAGCGCTTCCTGGGAGAAGTCCCATTCACTGTCTGGGCTGCGTGTAGAGGGGGCAAGGGCCCTGAGCTGATGATGAGCCTAACCAGCCTGACTGTGCCAGGATCACCCAAACCCTCTTTGCTGCATTTTATTTTTTATTCTGTTAATAATAATAATAATAATAATAATGCCTTTGAGGTGCTAGAAGTTTAACATCCAACTGAGTACCCATTCACTGCAAAGCTGATCGAGTGGGAGGGTCCGTTGTATCACCAATCACCAATCCCACTCATCCCCTTTTGAAAAAAAAGTGAGGTGACCCACCTTTTCCTACACCCCTGTCTGGATCCATAAATACTGGTGCCTTGAAAGAGGTTGGACTCTGCTTGAATCCAAAATGGTGTTGGAAGCTTGCAGGAATTCGGTGTTTACAAATAGGTATCTGCAAGGAGTCAGGTGAAACAAGGCCTCTTTTCACTCTTATATGGGTACATCCTTCTAGAAACTGTCCCATCCAGAAACTTGTTAAACGAACAATCCTGCTATGTTCACGTAAACAATCAGGGACAGATAACTCCACTTGGTACAACCAACTTCTGTTCAAATCTGGCCACACCAGCACTTGATATTTTTTGTTAGTAGTTCATATTGATTCCACTGATAATCACAGCAAACATATTTACATGACCCATGAAGATTCAGCAACCCATGCTTGCCGTAAGAGACGACTATGCTTGTCATAGAGGTAACTAACAGGATCGTGTGGTCTGGCTCTCTGACTTGGTTGATGCATTTCATCGTATCCCAATTGCATGGATCAATGCACATGATGTCATTCACGGACCACCCTCATATACCTGGAATGTCGCTGAATGCGGCGTTTATCAACAAAGAAACAAACAAACAATGCTGTTAAAAGTTAAACTTTTGTGGGAACCCATCTGTGTTCCTCTGTTGTTTCTCTGCATGGTAGACATCAATAAATGCACTGGATGTGTTCCGCTAGTGGGGCCCAGTAGGCCTTCTAAGCTGCTACAACTACTGTGCTGAGTTGTGTCCCTAAATATTGTGGGTTTTAAATTCCAGTTTCGCCAGGATAATGTTTGTATGTTTGTCGGCACTATTAGTGAGTGAGTGAGTTGTGTTTAACGCCACTTTTAGCAGTATTCCAGTTATATCGCGGCGTGTCAGCTTAATGTGATGCAGGTCTCAGACGTTTACCACTTTGGTGAAACCCACAAGCATGGGTATGGTGCTGACAAATCTAGAAACATAATCGGGGCGAACCGGGATTCGAACCCACAATCATGGTTTCTGGCGTGCCCAAGGGACGCAACTCTGCACATCGAATTGCCCCCGTCGGCACTATTAAAGTAGTAGACATGATAGACTTCATGACATCAAGTTTTCCTCCCACATCTCGCTGACACACAGACACAACTGAAATACAGTTGAAAGTGGCGTGAAACAAAACGCACTTACATTATGAAAACTAACCTTCGTTTCCAGGGTTACATGGGAAAATCATTGTCGTGATTATGACTATGAGTAACAAACCCACATTACTCGGAAACAAAGGGCATCTGGCAGCCAGCAATTTACTATCGAGTTTGCTCAATCTGCAGAGTTCTCTCCCTTAGCTTGGTTTACTTGTAGTCGTAATTGGTGTTCAGTTGTGTTCCTTAGTTGTAGAATCCATGGTTTGTGTTCCTAGGAATGAGGGGCGTTGGGGTAGCCTAGTGGTTATAGCGTTTACTTGTCATGCCGATGGCCCAGGTTCAATTCCCCATATAGGTGCAATGTAATAAGCCCATTTCTTGTGTTACTGCTTGTGTTATTGCTGGAATATTGCTAAAAGCAGTGTAAAACCATGCTCACACAAGGAACCAGGACATAGAGAATCCATGGTTTGCTAGATCCTACCGTCTCTGGTTAGACCAGTGAAGATCTGGGGTAGAATAGGTCATCGTAATAGGTGACTAATGGGATCGGGTGGTCAGGCTCGCTGACGTGGTTGATGCATGTCATCCTACCCCAAATGCATGGATTGATGTCAATCACTGGATTGTCTGTTCCAGACTCTATTATCTACAGACTGCCGTAATATAGCTGGAATTTTTCATCATCATCATCATCATCATCATCATCAATCATCAATCATCATCTATGGTTATTATGGACAGTAAGGTTCTTGTAAGATCAGCAGGATTAACAAGTTCCCTGTGAGCTGAATCAAGGGTATGGAATATTGATAATTATGTCAACATTCACAGCAGGAGGAGTCGGGGAGGTGGGATTTCTGGATTATGAGGGTGCAGACAGATGAGGATATCCTACATGATGCAAAGCAGCTTATCCAAGTTCATGTTGATAATTGCAATAAGTGTTTGTCAGAAGACTAAGAGGGCTGTTAGCAGGGTCAGGTGGTCAGGTGGTCAGGCTTGCTGACTTGGTTGATGCATGTCATTGTATGCCAATTGCGTAGATCGATGCTTATGATGTCAATCGCTGGATTGTCTGGTCCAGACTTTATCATTTACAGACTGCGATTATATAGCTGGAATATTGAGGCATTAAACAACAAACAAGCAAACAAACAAATTGACAATCCATTCGTATGTTTCAGCTGCCCGGATGCCATCGCCATGGTAGCCAACATCTCCAAGCACCTGCGCTACATCGGCAGTACAGTGGTATATGTGCGAGAACAAATCAGGACCCACCCACAAATACTCAATGATGCCAGGGTAAGTCCTCTATTGCTGCCTCAATGATGTCAGTGTTAGTATTGCTGCCTCCATGATGTCAGTGTTAGTATTGCTACCTCAATGATACTGCCTCTGTGATGCCGGTGTTAGTATTGCTGCCTCAATGATGCCAGGGCAAGTCCTATTGCTACCTCAATGATGGACCCGTGAAGATCCGGGGTAGACAAGATCTTCAGCAACCCAAGCTTACCGTAAAGGGCAACTGTGCTTGTCATAAGAGGCAACTAATGGGATCGGGTGGTCAGGCTTGTTGACTTGGTTGATGCATGTCATCGTATCCCAATTGCCGGGATCGATGCTCATGATGTCAATCCCTGGATTGTCTGTTGCAGACATGATTATTTACAGACCGCCGTCATATAGCTGGAATAGTGCGGCGTTAAACAACAAACAAACAAACAACAAACCTCAATGATGGCGGTGCAAGCCCTATATTGCTACCTCAATGATGGCGATGCAAGCCCTATATTGCTACCTCAATGATGGCAGTGCAAGCCCTATATTGCTACCTCAATGATGGCAGTGCAAGCCCTATATTGCTACCTCAATGATGGCGGTGCAAGCCCTATATTGCTACCTCAATGATGGCAGTGCAAGTCCTATATTGCTACCTCAATGATGGCAGTGCAAGCCCTATATTTCTACCCCAATGATGGCAGTGCAAGCTCTATATTGCTACCTCAATGATGGCGGTGCAAGCCCTATATTGCTACCTCAATGATGGCGGTGCAAGCCCTATATTGCTACCTCAATGATGGCGGTGCAAGCCCTATATTGCTACCTCAATGATGGCGGTGCAAGCCCTATATTGCTACCTCAATGATGGCGGTGCAAGCCCAATATTGCTACCTCAATAATGGCAGTGCAAGCCCTATATTGCTACCTCAAAGATGCCAGGGTAATTTCTCTATTGCTGCCTACTGACAGCATTGAGGCATCTTCAATGGACATTCCTGGCATCATTAAGGTAACAACCCTCAGACTTATACTGGCATCATTGAGGCAGCTTCAAAGGACATAAACATAAATATGTCCTCAATAATTTTTTAATGAAATAATTCTGCTTCATATTGTTGGGAAAATAAGAAATAGTCTGCCCATTGTCACAATGTTGTTTTGAAAAAAAAGATTTTGTCTCATAGTTTAAAAAAAAATCCCAGTCTCCCCAGAATATCAATTGGTCGGTTGTAAGTCCTTTAAAGCTGCCTCAATACTGTAAGTTGTAAGTTGTAAGTTGCTTTGTGTCAGTGATACATTTTCTCAATTTCTAATGTTAAGGGACATGAGCCAGCCATGTGTTTTCAGGGAAGAAAGAGCATGACTGTCACTTGGGACAGTTAGTTAAACTGTAGACTGTGGCTACACAGTGGGGATGATAGCTGAATGACTGACAACTGCACTGGTTTAGTGTGAAACAACGTTAAACAATTTGAATTGTGATATGATACAAATGGGTCAGTAGATTGAGAGATGTGTTACCCAGGTAGTAAATTTGGACTTGTCCCAGCCCTAATTGATATATCATGTATCTGTGTAATAATTATGAATTGAAGCTTGTGAATTGTATTTTTGTGTTCCGATGATACTATCTTAAAATATAATTAAAAGTCAAAATGTGATTTTTCTCCCATAAGGTCCCCACTTATCATGCTTATCTCATGGGTCACATATGTAGTTACGTGTATTTCTTTGAGTTTTATCAATAGTGAAATAAATTGAAATCTTCTCGGTACAGCTAACCTCTGACAAATAATATTTCTAGTACACACTGCTTTGTGTCAGTGTGTTAACTCCCTTGATTAAGCATTTCCATGGTTACAAATGATGTCCAGTCCTCTTGACTGGGATGATTCCCAACAAATGGGGTATAGTCAACACATTGTGCTAATTGGTCTTTCAAACTAGGGGAGTTGAAAACAAACTTGTATGTTTAATGGCAACATTTTGCAATACATATGACAATACATTTAAGGGATGTCTATCTCCTTTATATTGCTAGGACTTTGTTTTGACATACTGATATGTCATGTTCAGGGTCAAGGTCATCCTCAAGGTCAGAGTATCAAATACAGTTCGTTCACTGCCAAGAGAAGGATTTACTGTAGGCCAATGAAACTCAGCAGAAAAGTCATGTGTGACCAACCTACAAGGTCAAGGTCACAGTGAAGGTCAATCATAAAATAATCAGTTTTCATTCCAGTGCCTTTTTCTGCAGATATCTTTTTAATGTCTTGTGCAGGTAGTGTTTATTAGTAGTGTTTATTTATTTTATTGAATAATGGTAGTTCTGCTTCTTTGTGCACTAGGGGCGGTAGGGTAGTCTAGTGGTTAAAGTGTACGTTCGTCACACCGAAAACCCAGGTTTGAATCCCAACAAGGGTATAATGTGTGAAGCCCATTTCTGGTGTCCCCACCATGATATTGCTGGAATATTGCTAAAAGCATCATAAAACCACTCTCACTCACTCACTCACTCACTCACTCACTCACTCACTCACTCACTCACTATTATTGTACTTCATTGGACCTGTGTTTCTGAAACTGGGAGTGAAGCCAGTAAACTTGAAATGAAACAACCTATTTTCTTTACAACTAACTAGACACAACAAAGACTTGATGTTGTAGTGTTCTTTACTGGCAGAGCTAGCATTCAACTTGGACGTGCATGTAACTTTCGTATTGATATAGCTAGATGCATTAGACTTTCTGTTTTAGACTTCTCCTTTGTCAGACATGTCTTTCCCAAACAGGAAGTGATGTCATGCGAGCAGAAATGCATTATGGTCCTTCATTTTCTTAACTAGAGGCAATGTCCATTAATCTGGTATGAGGTAGCCGGCATGCATTTCGCCTCACAGAAGGCAGTGGTATTACTGGAAATGCATGGTGTTAACAATTTCAGGGACCTAGAAATGGTGGTGAAAGGGCTGCTTGTTTTTGTGTGTATACTTGTGTGTACTCGTGTGTACCTTTCTAGTTGTTATTGGAATCTATACTATCACATCCAGCTCCAGTATGATTTGTGTAGTTTCTCATGTGTGAGCTTTATCCTTTCTTCACTTGTCCACACAGTGACATTCTAGCAGGTCTGTGTCATAGAGTTTCAGCTTGTACCATCAAATCCTGCACATACAGATAATGAAAGATGTCTCTTGCTTTTGTCACAACTTTGAAGCTTCTTGCAATATTTTATACAACCAAGTTGTGTTGATCACGAAGAAGACGTCAGACATCTGTCATCTGTCAGGGTAAAAATCTCAAAACTGACAACTTTCGACCTTCAACTTGCCAAAATAAAAGTGTCCCTAATATAAGTTTTCTCTTAGGGCCCTTTGCAATATTCCTTACTGTCAAGTTAGGTTAAACATTTGAAAATGCATAGCAACTCTGTATGTGTTACAGCTTTGGGGCTTCTTGCAATATTCCTGACAGTCGAGTTAGTTATAACATTTGGAAGTGACATCCATGTTTGTGTGTCAGCTCTAAGTCTTCTTGCAATACTTGATGACTATGTGTTTACTATCATAAGACTTTCCTACTCAGAGCATGTAGAAACTTTTGCTCACACTAATCTAACAGGTGTTTTCAAACCCTCTTACTGTCACAGAGTGGTTATGTATTATTTCAATGTATTCTATCTTGTCTAATTAACAGCTTTCTTAAGTCATTGTTTGACTATGACTTTGATAGCTTCAGCAACTCCCTTCCAACCAGGCTCTGTGAGTCAGGTGATATTCAACGCTCTGAGCACATGTGCTTTCTGTAACGGCTCTGAGATATTTTGCTATAATGTTTTCAATCTGACCACTTAGATCCGCGACAGGCGAGACATTATCCTACCTACACTGTGTGATCTACCAGTGTTTTTTGTCAGGGCGAGGGCTGTGGGATGTTTTGCTTTCTGTAGCTTGTTAACTGTGTGATAGACAGGTGCTTATTTCTGTGTTCTATTTCTCTCCTAGGATGGCACGGGGCCAAGGCAGCTTTACAAGCATACACAAGATGCCTCGAAAAATCTTGACGCCTTGGCAAAGGAAATTAGTCGATTACACAGTCGCCTAAATGTGGTATGAAAACAATTTATTAATCTTTTTAATGTCATTTGTGATATTTTCATTCCATTTTGTTGTAGACTTATTTTACACAAATCTGTTGATTTTAGGTTTAGGTTTAACATAGTTTATTATTTTTTGTAGTTGAAAAAATTATGTTTGTTTTCATTATTGTAATCATTAAGTGTTGGACGTAAAGCGTTGTCCTTAATTTGCTACATCTAGATAAGCCAAGTGTATTTTTAGTGCCTATCACTGTCAGCAGCTGAAGATGTAGCATTGGGTTTGAAAAGTGAATTTTTGTATGTGACAGAGATAAATAATCAGTTTGTGATGCAGATGGAGTTGCAGTATTAGAGCTGTTCAGATTAACTTGATATTATCATGAGTAATAGGGCAGACACTTCCTGGTTTATTACCTCAACTGGGTAAGAGTGTATACAATGGCAGGGTTTCAGATGGCCCTCGGTCACCGGTCATAGACCGATAAACTTTCTATTTGACCGATGGTTTGTTTAAGTTGTCGGACTTTTGACCGATAGAAATCCTAAGCAAGGCATCACACGTGTCATAATTTCATGATTAAATAGTAAATAGTAAGGATTATTCCACTTAGGGTATCAATTTGTAGCCATTTCTTTGTTCATTTGGCTTACTGTGACTAATGACAATAGATTTAAACCAAATTGAATTTGAATACACATTAAAGTTGGGGCTTTGGTAAACAAGTTAATTTTTATTCATTAAATCACTTGTTTAGTAAAAGTGGTCTGATATTTGTTACTGGACAGTAACTGTGACAAGTATTAATGCGTCTGGAATAACTTGCAGACAGGTCACAATGAAGCACAGGTCAAGGTCAATAGCAAACGTATAGGTCAGAAGGTCAAGGTCAATCATCTCACTTGCCAACAGTACAATCAGGAAGGTTTCCATGACAAGTTAGTTTTCACAAATGTTGATGAATTTGAACATACTTATTGTGTTATTTGTAAGCTCAGGTCAAATTTAGTGGCAAATCTTATTGGTTGACTTTGTCACACTAGGATGACAGTTTTGTGAAGATATGGGGGTTTTTTTACGCTTTTTTTGTAACACTTTGAGAGTAAATAGTTCTCTTGATTTAAATTGTATTTACTGGTATAATTTAATCAAGGTCAGTCACATCGAGGTCATGTTCCTGCGCATTATGACGTACCTGGCCTTTTTTTAGGTTATTGTTAATCACTTCATGATATACTCTCTGACAAAAGAAACTGTGCAGGTGATTTTATATGCACAGGATTTTATATGCACACAGGGGCGGTCGGGTAACCTAGTGGTTAAAGTGGTTCGCTCATCACGCTGAAGACCCAGGTTCGATTCCCGACATGGGTACAATGTGTGAAGCCCATTTCTGGTGTCCCCCGCCGTGATATTGCTGGAATATTGCTAAAAGCGGCATAAAACCATACTCACTCAATTATATGCACAGTTTTTTTGCTGCTTAGTGATGTAGATATACTAGACACAAAAAGTAACAGTGGATATGATAACATCCTATGATAAAATGTGTGCAGTTCTTTTGTTATTGAGTATACTGCTTATGGAATACAAGAAATGATTTGCAAATATTATAGCATTAATATGGAAATATTCTGGTTTGAGTTATATCATTATAAACATGCATCAGAGGCGCATTTCTTTCTTTACTGCATATATTTCATGTTGATTATTTCGTTGTTACGAGTATAAATAAGAGTTCAAATAGTGTCATGTATTGTGTGATAAGAGTACTTGTATCGATATACTGATGAATATCTTGGTTCTTTCAGGAGATGAAAAGATTGAATATAGATCCGCCAGATTTGGTACTAACTTCCTCCAAAGCCCGGTTAAGGTGCAGGTCACGCGCCATGCGGCTCATGTCTGTGTCAGTGGTGGCAACGGTGGCGGTTGTGCTGTGGTGGAAGCGAGATGTCGTGTTGGAGCAGGCAACGTCACTGTTCATCAAGACATCAGAAATAATAGAGAAAAACACATAGTCATGTTACTGGTATATTCCTATATCCTGATCGTGAAGGTATATGGGTATATATCCTATAATCTATTTGTGAAGTTATATGGATATATATCATATAACCTATTTGTAAAGCTATATGGGTATATCTCTTTAAGCTAATCGTGAAGGTATATGGGTATATCCTATAACCTATTCATTAAGGTATATGGGTATATCCCTTTGACCAAGTCGTGAAGGTATATGGGTATATCCCTGTGAACACTACCGCCAGTGTTCCCTATACCATGTATACTAGCGTAACTGTGATAGAGTTCACACAGACTCTCTGTACCATACAAGCATTAGTTGGTCTCGAACTATGACCTTTCCTGTACAAACAGGTTACTTTTTTTCTCTTGTATTCTAAACACTCCGACTTGGTTCTCAAGCAATGTCCATATTTTACCACTCCAATATGACAGATTAATGTCAACCTTTGTTCAGACCAACATTTTGTCTGGTTTTACAGGCTATTATTATACACAGACACAGAGAGCTAATTACACTGTAATTAAGAATAACAAATTTGTTTTCAAGGTTGATTTCAGATTAATTTCCTAAAGAGAAAGCCTTTTTTTTAAAAAAAGAAATATACATAAAATATACAAACAAAATTATGCTCAACGTGGCATATTTCTGATCGATTGCAACAAGAATATTTGTATTTTATTGTCTTTAATTTCATGCAAACTTAAGGTTCATTCATCAAACAGGCCGTGAATGTTTTATGCATAAATGTCTGATTCAACCTGATTGAAAATAAATGGTTTTTCACTGGTCTTTAACGGAAACTTAATATAACATGAACAGAACTATGAATCTAGGTGCTTTAATAGTCTGTCATACAGACACTGAAACAAATATATCCAATACAGCCCATGCAAGTCTATAATGTTTGGCAAGTCTAGATTACTGCAGTATCAGGCATCTGAGTCTCTGGGCTCCTTTTATTATTTTTTTATCAAGTTAAATTAACTGTTTTTTCTGTAAGATATGTTCATTTCAGAGGCTAGATGTTTGTCTTGTGCCTTAACTGTGCACTAGGTTATGGATTTGCAGGTCCAACCACACAGTCTGGCTGTGATAACTCTTGATAGTTGTTTGTATTTATCATGTTCAATTGTCAACGTCAAGGGAAAAAAGTCCAAAGGACAGATATCTAAAACTCAGGGAAAACTTAGTGTAATGGGACAATGTGACTCAGCTCTGTTTGAATAGTTAAACAGAGCAAGCTCAGAATTGTATTAGCAACATTTTATTTTTATGGTGATTTTGTTTTGATCTACGGTATACTTCATTGTTTTTACTGTTATTTTATGGCCGCTGTGTATGTTAAGTGTAACACTTAATACAACCACCACTAGTCAATGTCCTCTTTCATCCAACAGCCTTGCACTGCCTCAGCTTTGTGTGGAGGTGGAATTTGTCTCATCATTTATTCCAATGAATCCATGTAAGGCAATACTTGAAATGCCACTGGCAATTTATCCTGTTATTTAATGCCAAACGCCTTATGCCCTGTCCTGTCCTAGCAGATTGGTTATCCCCGATCAGCAAGTTACAGTGAAGTGCCATCAATTCTGACTTTTCATCTTGAGCAAGTCTTCATATAATGTCTCAGGGAAATGCCCTGTTGGCCAAAGTAAAAAACATGCATGAGAACAAAAGCCGAAATTTCTGCAAGTGGCTCCAAGACCCTGTTTCTGTGAGAAATGGTTCATCAGTTGGTGTGGACTTGTGCCAAAACCATATATATCTTACATGCATGTTGTCTGAATTGTTGAAATACTCTAGACCTGGACTGACTCCACAGAGGTCGTGTAGTGCCTTGTCATTTCTGAAGCACTGCAACTGGCATGTGATAATAATTATTCTTCATCATCTTCATCAAACATATTGTCATCATACGTCGTACACTTCATCAGACATAGAATTGAGTAGCTGTTATGCTTCATCAGACATGGTTTTCAGACATACAATATGGGTGGTCAGGCTCGCTGACTTGGTTGATGCATGTCATTGTCTCCGAAATGCGTGGATCGATGCTCATGATGTCAATCACTGGATTGTCTGTCATATAGCTGGAATATTGCTGAGTGCGGCATTAAACAACAAACAAACATACAATAGGGTAGCTATTACACTTCATCAAACTGGGTGATGGGGTAGCCTAGTGGTTAAAGCTGAAGACAATGTGTGAAGCCCATTTATGGTGTCCCCTGCTGTGATATTGCTGGAATATTGCTAAAAGTAGGGTACTCACTCACTCACTTCATCAAACATATGGTGGTCCTGAAATGCACATTTCCTTCATATGATACTAAGGTGTGACTTTGTGGAGCAGATCAAGGAGTTGATGTAACTTAGCCCTGTGTGTGTTGCATGATTGGGTGGGAGTCATCTTCCTGAGGCAAAGGAGTTAACAGACTACAAAAGTCCAGTTTCCACCCTTGCCGAACCATGCTGGAACTCCCGTGTGCGAAATACGCATCAGTCGGAAAGCGTTTGTTAAATCTCCAAAGTAAGTAAGTAAGTGGAATTTCCAGGCCCGATCGTCGCATCACCAGTGGTGATTATGAGTTATGTCCCTTCTATGTCTCTCCTATTGACCAATCAGATAACATCTCTTATATGATTTGCATTTGCTTCAAACAAAATGGCAGCGTCCACTCAAGAGGATCTGATCTATAATCAAGACCTTTATGGTAATAAAACGCGAAGTGCAATGAAATCACTTGAGAACCTTCGTTAAAAACATGAATAGATTTGGAAAATATCTGTTGCTGCCATCTACAGTGGAATCTCTCTGTCTCCAACCTGGAGCCATATTGTGGGCTTTACACTTTGTTAAATTTGATATCTACAGCAATTTGCTGTGAAGAGTTGAGTCCCTTTGGTGTGACAGTATTCTGTGATCTTCACCCTGATTATATTTCTTTGTCGGGTTTCAATAAACGTAGAAAACATTTATGACTTGTAGATGATGATGATGATGATTATGATGTTTGTTTTTTGTTTGACACCGTACTCAGTTCGAGCTCTATGACAGGACCTGTTAACAATTAACCCAAGCCATTAACCAAGTTACCGTTGCTGACCACCTGATCCACTAAGTCATCACTTTTGACCAGGATAGATTGCTTGGGAGCTTTTTATCCAAGAATACCCCTGGAGAAAATACTGTTCAAAGTGGCATTTAACCCAGCTGAAGAGAAGAGATAGGAGTAATTAACCCATCTCATACTTCAAGTCGACTCATGAAGATCCGGGATAGAATAGGTCTTCAGCAACCCATGCTTGCCGTAAAAGGTGACTATGCTTGTAGTAAGATGTGACTAACGTAATCGGGTGGTCAGACTCGCTTACTTGGTTGATGCATGTCATTGTATCCCAATTGCGTGTATCGATGCTCATAACATCAATCACTCGATTGTCTGGTCCAGACTCGATTATTTACAGACTAATGTCAAATAGCTGGAATATTGCTGAGTGCGGCGTTAAACAACAAACAAACAAATAAACAAACTTCAAGTCTTCAAGGGATTCTGGGTTGGAATAAGTCCCCAGCAGCCTGTGCTGGTTGTAGTTGTCACCAACTGGGGCAGGTGGTCGGGCCCGGTAACTTGATTGTTTGTGTCATCATGCCACAAGGGTGTGGATCGTTGTTCACAATGTTGATCACCAGATTGTCGGATCCAGACTCGATTATTTACACGGCACCATCCTACAGCTGGAATATTGCTGAGTGTGGCTTGCAACAACAAACAGACTAATTAAGTCGGAGGAGTCCTCTGGCATCTGGTTTTGAGACTTTTTCCCACATGGCAAGGATGACAATAAAGATAGTTTTCTGAGAGAAGTTTACAACTTGTTTAAGTTTTGGTTCAATTCATTGAGGTTTCCAGTCTCCAATTATGATTTTGATGTCACAGTTATGATTATCAGCCTTTATCAATGCTTGTCTTCCCCCTAATTACAATTATTGTCATTTTTTTACAAATTATTTCCATGCCTTAAATATCATAGAAAGCATACAGTTAATGCACTAGTGACATGAGGCATTCTACAACAAGACTTTACTGACCAATGAGATTTGTGCTTTCAATTCTCATTGTGTTAAAATACCCATTACCGAGGGATTGCTTAAATCTCAATCAAGTAAATTTTCGATCAATTTTATTTTTGCAGACAGGGACCAAATTGCATGTACACTGATATAATGTCAGAACTCATAACACCAATTGGTTTCTGAAAAATAGTTAATTAGTGTCACATGAGGAATTTTATTAATGTGTGGAGCTTTGACCATGGGTTTCACTTAAGTCTAGGTCTAATGAAAAGGCTGAAGCAAAAAACCACATCACGGTACTTTTAACATTACTCTTTTTCACATGAAATTAAGCTTCTTTGCTCAAATATTCAGGTAGGGTTGGCATCTCTGTATCAGGAGTCAAATCTCTACTTTTCACCCTGTGACATCTTCCCGTGGCAACGGTGTTAACTGACAATAAAAGTCCAGTTTCAGCCCTTGCCGAACTAGGCTGGAATATCTGGGCTCTATCAAAGCACCACCAGTGGCTATTAAGAGTTATGACCCTTCTCTGTCCCCTCCAATTGACCAATCAGATTCCACTTGCATTTGCTTCAAACAAAATGGCGGCGCCCTGTGAAGACGATGTAATCAATAATCAAGATCTATACTGTAATAAAACGGGTCTTACCTTGCATCAAATTACTTTGGCGGTACCCTTGCTTTGCAGATCCTGCAGTAGACCGAAATCTGCCCTTTGAAATCCATGTTGTTCGCAAACCGGATGTCTAGTTCGTCACATGATTTTGATTGGACTATTCATAGACTCATAAGTCCAGCCAAACTGTAATTCTGGAATTCCAGCATAGTTCAGCAAGGGTGGAAACTGGTCATTTATAGTCAGTTAACGCCCTTGCCTCGAGAACATGACCCTGTGCTTGCGTTAAGCGCCCTCCTACAAGTGCAATATTTGTACCCAGATCTCATAGTTATCACCTATACATGTACATATTGCACTAACAATCTCATTAATACCAGATCTTGTTCTCTGATTTGATAACACTCTGTGTCAAGACCAGAAAAACCATCCACAATAGGTCACATCGGGACCCTAAGCAAACTTTTGACAGCCCAAGGATATGTGAGTTTTTGGTCCAATCCTATTTAGCTAAATGCTTTTCCACCTCTGTCCATGATCACAGAAGTTTCAGTCTCAAGAAAAGAAAATCCACAGAAAACAGTACTTGCTAGTAGACTCTTTTGGATGTTAATGCCATGGCATCAGAAATGACAGTTAAAAACAATAGACTTTTATTAACCTCCATTCAGAAATGCTACAAATGCTTTGAGGGGCGGTCGGGTAGCCTAGTGGTGAAAGCGTTCGCTCGTCATGCCGAAGACCCGGGTTCGATTCCCGACATGGGTACAAAGTGTGAAGCCCATTTCTGGTGTCCCCCGCCGTGATGTTGCTGGAATATTGCTAAAAGCGGCATAAAACCATTCTCAATCACTCACTCCAAATGCTTTGCTTGCTTACACCATGAATATGGAAGCCTTTGTGCTTATTGCCTGGTTAGAAAGTATCTCTGACATGAGTCTGACAAAGAGAGGTATCAAATCATTTAAACGATCTGATTTTATTGACACTTTCACACATACATGTTGCATTGTGTGAAATATTGGCATTTGCTGTAAGGATCAATGGACCAGTTGCATTAAAAATGGATTTATATTGTATGTGCATGTATTTGTTTAGCACTATCATCTAGTCATTCAGCTCACTACCATTGGTGTGGTGATTTTATCCCAGATTGTTGAAGACAGCTTCATGACAGCATTATGTAGTGATGTAGAGATATGATTTGCTCACACAGATTGTCAAATAGTTTATATTATTTATATCATTGTGTATGACAGAAGTCAAGATGAGATGGGATGTTGATTTTGAGTGAATGAGGAAACTGGATTTGTCACCCAGTTGTCATGTGTGGTATGGAAAAACTATTAGCCATGACTAGAGTAGAATGTGTAGCAATTATCGTATGGATGGGCATCAAACACCAACAATTATGGCAGATTACATTTAAGAATTTTACTGTGTTCAAAGAACATGTTACAGCATGGCTGACTGTTGATACTAAAAGTTAGTGTGGGGAATTAATCCGAATACGGTTTTTGGGTAACATATAAATTGTGGACTGATTGAACTAAAACGAAATATGAAGCAATGGCCACCATATGTGGCATACGAACCCCTTGTTTCAACAGGAACTTCAAAACACTGCAGAGTTGTCTCCCTTAGCTGTCAGGATCTGTTGTTGGGTGTCATGGATTCACTCTCATTCTGTACCTTGATCTTCAAGCATTGTCTGCCTGGGTTTCACAACTGTAAACTGTTATCTGCATCTCGTCTGGCTTTCCTCCCACATTAAACTGAAATGCTGTTCAAAACAGTTACAATCTTGATTCATGAAATACCTGTACGTCTCAAACTAAAAAACTCAAATGTTAAGACCCAGATAATGAACAGACTTTGAGTATTAATGGAGCTGTATAAGAGAGTGTTCGGCTGTAATCCTGACTAAAAGAGTCTTGAAGGTAGTAAAAACAATTTATCCTTTTGAAAAAATGTAACTTAATCATCAGAGAGTGTACATAGTTTTCATGTCGCCAAATCCAAAATGCCAAAAATGAGTTTGCATTAAATATTTGTAGTTGGCCTAGAGTAGTATGTATAGTTAGCACATGTCTGTGTATTCAGACAGGATTTCAAACAGAGAGAGGCTGTAAATTCATTTATCTTTTTGTACACCTCGACAATGTTTTTTTATTAATATACCCTTGGTAAGCATCCTATTAGAAATTCCATTTTGTCTATGTGTTGTGTGAAAAAGCACATATCCTTTGAAATTTGATATTCCTTGTATTTGAGACTGATGGACGTGGATTTGGTAACACTGTCAAACACTGGCTGCTATAAGAGATGTCTGTACTACTGAGGTGCCTTACCCCATATTTGTTCTATATGCCTTGAGCTTCCCAGTCACTTGTTCTCTGTATGCAAATGTTTCTAGTTGTTGTCATCGGAGTGGGATAGTGTTTTTTAAGAAACATGGTTTCTTATATTAGTCAAATATGTCTTTAATCGATATCATTAAAACCAATCATGCTCCAGAGACCAGAAGTATTTTAGTGGTTTGTGAGTCCTCCTTGTTGAGGTGGTTCTATATTTCAAACAATGTCAAGTCAGAACCAAGTGTTAGGACCAAAGGCAATAAAATGCAGCAATTTCTAGAATGTATATGTTCATACATGCTGTCAGGGACAGGGTGATGTCATTGAATCCTGACCGTGATATTTGTTAATATGTTTGTCATGTATTCATTTTTCAAAGACATTTGTAGGTTACCTGGTGTACATATTACTCAACATTTGTTTAGGGTAGTTGTTTTTAGTCAGAGGTCTGTTCCTTAGCAAATGTAGAGTGGTATATGTAAAGTGCCTCCTGGTAATATTTGTTTGATTTGAATGTTGTCATCAAGACCTCTTCCTACAAAGCAGTCTTGGGGTTAGGATGGACACAAGACTCAGTAAGTTCGGGCTGGGACAAGCCCAGATTTACTACCCAGGTACCCACCCCCATATTATCCGACCCTACCCGGCACCATCTGTTTGTGTCAAGAGATACATGTAGGTACAACATGTCTCATTGGGAATAGTTTGACAGTAGCACTGGCAAAATGTATTCAGATACTTGTATAATAGGATCTGATCATGCATACTCTGAAGTTGACTGAAGTTTTATCTCTGTTCAATCAATATAAGTCAGAAGGAATGCATTTATAGTCATGAAGAAATGCGAACAGTAGAGACTTAATATTGTTGTGTAACCATGTAATTTTAGTGAATTTTTGTCATGAAACAATATATCATGTGACTAACCAGGGGTTGGGGTAGTCCTGTGGGTACCCAGGTCCTACTCAGTACCCGGCCCAAGTACCTGAGTTACCCGTTCCAGCCCTAGAGTAAGTGTATTGTTTTGGTATTTTTGTTTCACTTCGCTCTTGGCAATATTTCTGAACAACAGTTGTTGTGTAAAGATCGCTTTGTGGAATGAAGCGGAGTATTTTATGGTCATGTTTACACTGGCATTGAGGCGTGCGCTGATTTCTGGAGTTTGGGAGACGTGCATGTCACATGCAAAAACACAATTACTGCGTATAGTTTTAGCTTGAAATCATCACATGTTTTTTAGATATGTACACCATTTCAAATTTGTATTTTTGTCCATTACATGTTTTCCTTTAAATTCTTTGCATATTTCACATATTTTCAAGTTTGTTTAACTTGGTTGTGAGTTCCTGTTCTGACTGGTCAGTTCAGTTGCAACTTGAGTTACCTCCCTTAGCTGCACGATCCACAAACTCTTCACAGTGATAGCTTGATCGTAGAGCTGTCTATACTATTGCTGCCACCAGTCAAAGCTCCCCACTGTGATAGGTGGCTACAACCATGTTTGGAGCTGAACTTGCTGCCGACTGACAGTTATGTTAACAAACAAGTAATGACTGTCGTAATGTTGGATACACTCCCCCCAGCTAAATTATTTTGTTTTTTTGTCAATTTTGATTTCTATTTTATTTCAGCTATCATTTAATTGGTATGGTTAGAATGTAAGGGGTAAGTTGGGTGCTTTTCCGTTAGTCTGCAATCTTGTACCAATCTGATTAAACAAACAAAGCGAAAATTCATCTGAGAAATAGTAAGTCAGTTGTAAACAATTTCAAAAATCATTATGATGGAAATAGACAGTATATGCATTGATTTAATGTTAAAATGGTGCGATGTTAGGTGTGTAACAAACAGATTACTGCACTCATGCCTGTCATATACCTTTTCTCTCACTACTTATTGTAAGATAAATGGTATTTGACAGACACTGGTGTCATAATCTCTATATCTCGAGTGAAAACAAAATTGATATTTTTCTAAATGTTTGTTATTTATAAAATGTTATTTTTATAGATGCTAAAATGATGCATATTTAGGGTGTGTAGGAAACAGATAAATCCACTCAAGCCTGTCATATTCCATTTATTTTACAACTCATTGTAAGATAAATGGTATCTGACAGACACTCGTGTAGCAATTTCTATATATCATCGAGTGAAAACAAAATTAGTATTTTTCTGTGTGTCATGTTATTTATAAAATGTTATTTTGATAGGTTACAAGACGACATAATGTTGTTTTTTGACATGACAAGACAAATGTTTTACCTGGTATATATTATGTAATTAATACTGATCTTGCATGTGTGTTGGAATAGTGAAGCAGATTGAAAGTAATCTTGTGTAAGGTGTCATTCAGCAAATGAAGTAAGATGTTTTGGTTGTGTTTTCAGATAAATTTGGTATTTCATAGCTAAATATGTAATAAATATGACACTGCAGATAGACATGTTTAAGTGAGAGGCAGGATGGGTCAGTCAAGATTTTCCTGGAGTAATTCAAGAAAGACACTGCGAAAGAAGGGGGTCGCCAAAATTTATCACAATTTAATAATCACCGATTTGTTTTTCAACAAAGTTTCACAAATTACGTCAAAGGGAAATGTGGCACGTTTGAATACTTTGGTGGTGCTGGCTCCTAAAGGTAGGCCTCTTTTGATCATGTCTATTATGGTATGAAAAAGTGTTTTAAAATTAGCAAATTTTAGATTGGGGGAGGCCATTTGTGTGTGTGTGTGTGTGTGTGTGTGTGTGTGTGCGTATGCGTGTGCGTGCGTGCGTTCACTCCCACTCCCACTCCCACTCCCACTCCCACTCCCCTCCCACTCCCGCTCCCACTCCCCTCCCACTCCCACTCCCACTCCCACTCCCACTCCCACTCCCACTCCCACGCTGCACCCCAATGATGAACTACCAATCCCTTAGCAGAGAAATTCAGAGTGTTTGTGCCAAGTTGACTACTGTTTTGACATTTATTTACAACACAAGTGATTTCTGGAGAAAGCAACATGATTTGGATGTATTACGTACATGAACCCATGCATTTGCCATGAATGTCCATTTTATTATGATGTGACTTTTTACATTTTGTATTTAAATGTCAATGGGTCTAAATGACCTTCACTTAGGAACATTTTGGGGTATTTTTTAATCCTTTGTCAAAGTTTTCAGTCTTAGCTTGATAAATACTCAGGGTTCATGAGAGGCCTGTCATCTAAGGTGGCGGAATTTGCTATGCAGAGTTCCCTCCCTTAGATATGCCAGGATCATATTGTCATTACATGCCATGATTTCAGTTAAATATTGGTCAAAGTGGTGTTAAAGTTTAACTCACTCACTCTACTGTATTGTTCTGTCAAGAGAGGCTGTGTGGCTGATGAGTTTTTATGACAAATGAGCTGTGCTGCATTGCTGTACTTTCATGTTTAATGGCCTAATGACTTGTATTGAATGACCTCATTGTGGAACAATTTGTGTTGATGACATTATGCAGAATGTGTGTTCAATACCTAGACTGAAATATGTGTACAGATCATGTATAGATGAACATTGCATGTTATATTTTATATACAGAGTGTCAGAACTTCAGTTTACGTTTGAGGGATGGCCAAAATGATCATTTTGACAGATTTGTTAAGAACAATACCTCCTTACTCTAAAATTACAATCCTGTTAAAGGTCTTTAAACAAGTCATTGTATAAATCACAAAGCTAAGATGGCACATGAGTCAAGTAGAATGGAAACACGATGTCGTCTAAGGTGCCGCAATTCGCTGCACAGAATTGTGTCTCTTCGCAAGCCAGAACCCTATAATTGGGTTCACATTTTGGTTCGCCCGATTTGTTTCTAGGTTTGTCAGCACCATGCCTGCGGTCATGGGTTTCACAGAATTGGTAAGCTTCTAAGACTTGCATCAATTAGGGTCTTTTCTCCCACATTAAGCTGTTATGCCATGATAGAACTGGAATACTGTTCAAAGTGGTTTTAAACCCAACTAACTCACTCACTCACTCCCAACAGAACTGAGATCTGGTACACTGCCTGGTAACAGTCTGAGTTATACATTCCTTATGGTTCAGTGGGGTGGTGGGGTACCCCAGTGGTTAAAGCAGAAAGCAGCATAAAACCCAACTCACTCACTCACTCACTCATATGGTTCAGTGGCTGCTAATTACCCCCCATCACACAGAACTGAGCTACATGATTTGAATATTATGTTCCATAAACCCTGATGTTTCCTCATAAGTGTGCAAATGTATAACATATTTTATGGTGTCTGAAAACAATATCCAGCCTTTCTTGTTAACTAATCGTCCTTATGAGTACAGGTGAGGTATGTAGGAACTGTCTAGGGACTGTCAAGAAAATGTGTATATTTAAGTAAAGACCACCATTTTGAAGCCCATTTCTGGTGTCCCCACCATGATATTGCTGGAATATTGCTAAAAGCGGCGTAAAACCATACTCACTCACTCACTCACTTGTGTGTCAGAACATCTCAGAATCTCTTCCCCGAAATGACCGGTCCCTCCGAACTTGATCTTCCACCCTTTTTACAATGTAAATATATATATATATACTGCCCAACCTAATTTACAGTTACTTAATGTGTATGATGTTTGTTGTTTTTCAGCCATATTCAATCTTGTTGAGGAAGGACATGGCAACATAATTACTACACTGCCAAAGTTATTTTCATTAAAGATATTGGGAGTTAGAGTCACAAAAAGATAGCATGTTTTATAATGATTTGACAGGGAGAACACATAAAAGGCAATATATGTTTCTCAGAGAACAACTAAGAAACTGTTTTCATTTAAATAGGAATGTACATAGTGTCCCAGGGTAAATAAACGATGGATATTATGTGAGAGAAGTTTACATTCTACTTTTATTTCCAGTTTTATCAGAAACAAATATTACAAATTATTGAATTTTCTTTGCCAAATATTTACATTTTCGGATATAGTGATAACTTAATTGTTCAATTAGTTATTTTATTACAAGCAGGTTTTGCAAGAGATTGGGTGTCCTCCCAAAACCTCTACATGCCAAAACTTCTACAACTTAAAACAACAAAGTTTATGGTCCACTGCACCACTAATCTCCTGGCTATTACCTGTTGGGCATTGATTGGAACAGTCCAATTAATTAAGTGTACAACATACAACAAAACAAAACAATTTGAAGACAACATGTCCTTAAGACGTCTCAGGCGATTTTCAGTCTCTCTGTAAACTCTCTTCCTGCTGGGTGGGGCCGAACCAAAGTCTAACTGTGCGATTTTTTACTATACCATTATAACAATAGGTAAACTCAATCAGCCATGACAACTCTCTGTAGATGTTTTGGCATGTAGACATTTTGGCATGTAGAAGTTTTGGGAGTGAACCAGAAATTGTATTCATTCTAATACATATACATCTATCTTAACAGTTATCCGAGCAGTAGCCTCCAAGCGGAAGTAGACATGTTTGTCTTGATGTTTTTCATGAGAAATGTTCATGAAATGTTTATGTTGAATTAACCATATGTTTGAAAAGGTGCAGAAACTTATTTGATTCCAAGATAGTATTGGTTTTTTTATGTTGAGTCACTGTGATGTAAAAAACGCATAGATATGAATTATTTGTTAATTAATTTGTTTCCCCAAATTTCTTGAGATATGTCTAGATATTTACCTCCTCCGCTGAGACGAAGATGTACATTGTCATGATTCCTTGATGTGTCATACTTGTACTTGGCGATAATATGATACGATATGATACAATACGACTCACACGACATGCCTACTCATGCATTGATTCATCTTTAAATTCTATGTCAAATTTAAAAAAGAAATAATTACATAATTTCGCAATGACCCGACCCGATATATAATGAGACATGTTTTAACGTCTATTATTAAAATGATAAATCTCATTGCATAATGACATCTTTATTATTACAGACTAGATTAACCAATCAAACACATTAAACAGAAACTGGATTATAGGCCTTGTGTTCAAGGTTGGACATAGGGACTTCCTATTCATGAAGATCTGGGATAGAATAGGTCTCCGGCAACCCATGCTTGCCATAAAAGGCGACTATGCTTGTCACAAGAGGTGACTAACGGGATTGGGTGATCAGCACTTGGTTGATCAGGTCATTGTAGATCAATGCTTATGATGTCAATCACTGGATTGTCTGGTTCAGACTCAATTAATTACAAACATATATGCCGTCATATAGCTGGAATATTGCTGGGGACTTCCTTACTAACACAGTGAACATAATGATCTTGTTGTGTATCATGTCGTGATATGTATCGATACGTGAGGAAGGTGTATCATGACTCCCTGAGAAAGGTGTATCATGACTCCCTGAGAACAGTGTAGACGTTGTGCTAGGAGACACAGCTCTGCAGTGCACAAGTATGAATGTGATGATTCATCAGATAAATAAAAAAAATGATTTTAGTTGTTTTGTTTGGTTATGCCATTATTTAGTGTATGAAATGGATGTAATGGATACAGAGCATTGGATGGTTAGACTTGGTGACTTGGTAGCAGACAGGTGCAAACGCTGCATGGTGACAGACAGGTGCATCGCCGAGTGGTTACAAGACAGGTGCATCGCTGCATGGTGACAGACATGTGCATCCCTGCGTGGTGACAGAGAGGTGCCAACACTGCATGGTGACAGAGAGGTGCAAACGCTGCATGGTGACAGAGAGGTGCAAACACTGCATGGTGACAGAGAGGTGCAAACACTGCATGGTGACAGAGAGGTGCAAACACTGCATGGTGGCAGAGAGGTGCAAACACTGCATGGTGACAGAGAGGTGCAAACGCTGCATGGTGGCAGAGAGGTGCAAACGCTGCATGGTGACAGAGAGGTGCAAACGCTGCATGGTGACAGAGAGGTGCAAACGCTGCATGGTGACAGAGAGGTGCCAACACTGCATGGTGACAGAGAGGTGCAGACGCTGCGTGGTGACAGAGAGGTGCCAACACTGCATGGTGACAGAGAGGTGCAGACGCTGCGTGGTGACAGAGAGGTGCAAACGCTGCATGGTGACAGAGAGGTGCAAACACTGCATGGTGACAGAGAGGTGCAAACACTGCATGGTGACAGAGAGGTGCCAACACTGCATGGTGACAAAGAGGTGCAAATGCTGCATAGTGGCATGGTGCTGCATAGTGACAGATGCGAACACTGCATGGTGATAGAGAGGTGAAAACGCTGCATAATGACAGAGAGGTGCAAACGCTGCATGGTGACAGAGAGGTGCAAACACTGCATGGTGACAGAGAGGTGCAAATGCTGCATAGTGGCATGGTGCTGCATAGTGACAGATGTGAACACTGCATGGTGATAGAGAGGTGCAAACGCTGCATAATGACAGAGAGGTGCAAACGCTGCATGGTGACAGAGAGGTGCAAACACTGCATGGTGACAGAGAGGTGCAAATGCTGCATAGTGGCATGGTGCTGCATAGTGACAGATGCGAACACTGCATGGTGATAGAGAGGTGCAAACGCTGCATAATGACAGAGAGGTGCAAACGCTGCATGGTGACAGAGAGGTGCAAACACTGCATGGTGACAGAGAGGTGCAAATGCTGCATAGTGGCATGGTGCTGCATAGTGACAGATGCGAACACTGCATGGTGATAGAGAGGTGCAAACGCTGCATAATGACAGAGAGGTGCAAACGCTGCATGGTGACAGAGAGGTGCAAACACTGCATGGTGACAGAGAGGTGCAAATGCTGCATAGTGGCATGGTGCTGCATAGTGACAGATGCGAACACTGCATGGTGATAGAGAGGTGCAAACGCTGCATAATGACAGAGAGGTGCAAACGCTGCATGGTGACAGAGAGGTGCAAACACTGCATGGTGACAGAGAGGTGCAAACGCTGCATGGTGACAGAGAGGTGCAAACACTGCATGGTGACAGAGAGGTGCAAACGCTGCATGGTGACAGAGAGGTGCAAACGCTGCATAGTGGCATAGTGCTGCATAGTGACAGATGTGAACACTGCATGGTGACAGAGAGGTGCAAACGCTGCATGGTGACAGAGAGGTGCAGACGCTGCATGGTGACAGAGAGGTGCAAACGCTGCATAGTGGCATAGTGCTGCATAGTGACAGATGCGAACACTGCATGGTGACAGAGAGGTGCAAACACTGCATGGTGACAGAGAGGTGCAGACGCTGCATGGGGGCAGAGAGGTGCAAACGCTGCATGGTGACAGAGAGGTGCAAATGCTGCATGGTGGCAGAGAGGTGCAAATGCTGCATTGTGGCATAGTGCTGCATAGTGACAGATGCGAACACTGCATGGTGACAGAGAGGTGCAAACGCTGCATGGTGACAGAGAGGTGCAGACGCTGCATGGGGGCAGAGAGGTGCAAACGCTGCATGGTGACAGAGAGGTGCAAATGCTGCATGGTGGCAGAGAGGTGCAAATGCTGCATTGTGGCATAGTGCTGCATAGTGACAGATGCGAACACTGCATGGTGACAGAAAGGTGCAAACGCTGCATGGTGACAGAGAGGTGCAAACGCTGCATGGTGACAGAGAGGTGCAGACGCTGCATGGTGACAGAGAGGTGCAAACGCTGCATGGTGACAGAGAGGTGCAGACGCTGCATGGTGACAGAGAGGTGCAAACGCTGCATGGTGACAGAGAGGTGCAAACGCTGCATGGTGGCAGAGAGGTGCAAACGCTGCATGGTGGCAGACAGGTGCAAACTCTGTTTGGTGACAAACCAATACCTGGTAACAGGAGACACTCCCAAAAAGTGGGGCGGTGTAATTAACAATGTCAATATCGGATTTGACCACCAGCTGTGCTGATGCAGGCGAGGGAGCAGCTGCACATAGAAGACACCAGATGATCGGTCCAACTGGGCTTACATTATGAGACACACAGAGACAAATATCTTTAGCAAAATGTTTCAATTCACCTGAGTAGCATTTTCTTTCATATGAAAGGTTATGAAAAAGGATTAAAAGGTGAATACAACATCACAACATACGCTATGAAGGTGTTCACTACAACATACAGAATAAAAATGTACACTACAACATGCAGAATGAAGGTGTACACTACAACATACAGGATGAAGGTGTACACTACAACATACAGGATGAAGGTGTACACTACGACATACAGGATGAAGGTGTACACTACAACATACAGGATGAATGTGTACACTACAACATACAGAATGAAGGTGTACACTACAACATACAGATTGAAGGTGTACACTACAACATACAGGATGAAGGTGTACACTACGACATACAGGATGAAGGTGTACACTACAACATACAGTATGAAAGTGTACACTACAACATACAGATTGAAGGTGTACACTACAACAAACAGGATGAAGGTGTACACTACAACATACAGAATGAAGGTGTACACTACAACACAGATTGAAGGTGTACACTACAACATACAGAATAAAAATGTACACTACAACATGCAGAATGAAGGTCTACACTACAACATACAGGATGAAGGTGTACACTACAACATACAGAATGAAGGTGTACACTACAACACAGATTGAAGATGTACACTACAACATACAGATTGAAGGTGTACACTACAACAAACAGGATGAAGATGTACACTACAACATACAGGATGAAGGTGTACACTACAACATACAGAATGAAGGTGTACACTACAACACAGATTGAAGATGTACACTACAACATACAGAATGAAGGTGTACACTACAACAAACAGGATGAAGATGTACACTACAACATACAGGATGAAGGTGTACACTACAACATACAGAATGAAGGTGTACACTACAACATACAGAATGAAGGTGTACACTACAACATACAGATTGAAGGTGTACACTACAACAAACAGGATGAAGGTGTACACTACAACATACAGGATGAAGGTGTACACTACAACATACAGAATGAAGGTGTACACTACAACACAGATTGAAGATGTACACTACAACATACAGAATGAAGGTGTACACTACAACAAACAGAATGAAGGTGTACACTACAACATACAGATTGAAGGTGTACACTACAACAAACAGGATGAAGGTGTACACTACAACATACAGAATGAAGGTGTACACTACAACATACAGAATGAAGGTGTACACTACAACATATAGAATGAAGGTGTACACTACAACATACAGAATGAAGGTGTACACTACAACATACAGAATGAAGGTGTACACTACAACATACAGAATGAAGGTGTACACTACAACATACAGGATGAATGTGTACACTACAACATACAGAATGAAGGTGTACACTACAACAAACAGGATGAAGGTGTACACTACAACATACATAATAAAGGTGTACACTACAACATACAGAATGAAGGTGTACACTACAACATACAGAATGAAGGTGTACACTACAACATACAGAATGAAGGTGTACACTACAACATACAGGATGAAAGTGTACACTAAAACGTACAGGATGAAGACCTACGCTACAACATATTATTGCGCTGGGAAGTTTAGTTTCTTGGTTTCTCCGCACTCAGCAATGTTCCTGCTATATGACGGCGGTCTGTAAATAATCAAATCTGGATCAGACAATTAAGTGATTAATATCATGAGCATCGATCCAAGCAATTGGGAGACGATGACATGCATCAACCAAGTCAGCGAGCTTGACCACCCGATCCCGTTAGTCGCCTCTTACGTCAAGCAAAGTTGCTTTTACGGCAAGCATAGGTTGCTGAAGACCTATTCTACCCCGGATCTTCACGGATCTCGCTGGGAAAGGGCACACTGCAACATACGCAATGAAGTCGTACGCTACAACACAGTAATACGCTGGGAAGTGGCACACTGCAACATACACAATGAAGTCGTACGCTACAACACATTAATACGCTGGGAAGTGGCACACTGCAACATACACAATGAAGTCGTACGCTACAACACAGTAATACGCTGGGAAGTGGCACACTGCAACATACGCAATGAAGTCGTACGCTACAACACAGTAATACGCTGGGAAGTGGCACACTGCAACATACACAATGAAGTCGTACGCTACAACACAGTAATACGCTGGGAAGTGGCACACTGCAACATACACAATGAAGTCGTACGCTACAACACAGTAATATGCTGGGAAGTGGCACACTACAACATACACAATGAAGTCGTACGCTACAACACAGTAATACTCTGGGAAGTGGCACACTACAACATACACAATGAAGTCGTACGCTACAACACAGTAATACGTTGGGAAGTGGCACACTACAACATACACAATGAAGTCGTACGCTACAACACAGTAATACGCTGGGAAGTGGCACACTGCAACATACACAATGAAGTCGTACGCTACAACACAGTAATACGCTGGGAAGTGGCACACTACAACAAACACAATGAAGTCGTACGCTACAACACATTATTACGTTGGGAAGTGGCACACTACAACATACACAATGAAGTCGTACGCTACAACACAGTAATACGCTGGGAAGTGGCACACTGCAACATACACAATGAAGTCGTACGCTACAACACAGTAATACGCTGGGAAGTGGCACACTACAACATACACAATGAAGTCGTACGCTACAACACAGTAATACGTTGGGAAGTAGCACACTACAACATACACAATGAAGTCGTACGCTACAACACATTATTACACTGGGAAGTGGCACACTGCAACATTCGTAATGAAGTCGTACGCTACAACACATTATTACGTTGGGAAGTGGCACACTGCAACATACACAAGGAAGTCGTACGCTACAACACAGTAATACGTTGGGAAGTGGCACACTGCAACATACACAATGAAGTCGTACGCTACAACACAGTAATACGCTGGGAAGTGGCACACTGCAACATACGCAATGAAGTCGTACCCTACAACACAGTAATACGCTGGGAAGTGGCACACTACAACATACACAATGAAGTCGTACGCTACAACACATTATTACGTTGGGAAGTGGCACACTGCAACATACACAAGGAAGTCGTACGCTACAACACAGTAATACGTTGGGAAGTGGCACACTGCAACATACACAATGAAGTCGTACGCTACAACACAGTAATACGTTGGGAAGTGGCACACTACAACATACACAATGAAGTCGTACGCTACAACACAGTAATACGCTGGGAAGTGGCACACTACAACATACGCAATGAAGTCGTACGCTACAACACAGTAATACGCTGGGAAGTGGCACACTACAACATACGCAATGAAGTCGTACGCTACAACACAGTAATACGCTGGGAAGTGGCACACTACAACATACGCAATGAAGTCGTACGCTACAACACAGTAATACGCTGGGAAGTGGCACACTACAACATACACAATGAAGTCGTACGCTACAACACAGTAATACGCTGGGAAGTGGCACACTACAACATACACAATGAAGTCGTACGCTACAACACATTATTACGTTGGGAAGTGGCACACTGCAACATACACAAGGAAGTCGTACGCTACAACACAGTAATACGTTGGGAAGTGGCACACTGCAACATACACAATGAAGTCGTACGCTACAACACAGTAATACGCTGGGAAGTGGCACACTGCAACATACGCAATGAAGTCGTACGCTACAACACAGTAATACGCTGGGAAGTGGCACACTACAACATACACAATGAAGTCGTACGCTACAACACATTATTACGTTGGGAAGTGGCACACTGCAACATACACAAGGAAGTCGTACGCTACAACACAGTAATACGTTGGGAAGTGGCACACTACAACATACACAATGAAGTCGTACGCTACAACACAGTAATACGCTGGGAAGTGGCACACTACAACATACGCAATGAAGTCGTACGCTACAACACAGTAATACGCTGGGAAGTGGCACACTACAACATACGCAATGAAGTCGTACGCTACAACACAGTAATACGCTGGGAAGTGGCACACTACAACATACACAATGAAGTCGTACGCTACAACACAGTAATACGCTGGGAAGTGGCACACTACAACATACACAATGAAGTCGTACGCTACAACACAGTAATACGCTGGGAAGTGGCACACTACAACATACACAATGAAGTCGTACGCTACAACACAGTAATACGCTGGGAAGTGGCACACTGCAACATACACAATGAAGTCGTACGCTACAACACATTATTACGTTGGGAAGTGGCACACTACAACATACGCAATGAAGTCGTACGCTACAACACATTATTACGTTGGGAAAGGGCACACTGCAACATACGCTATAAAGCCGTACGCTACAACACATTATTACGTTGGGAAGTGGCACACTACAACATACACAATGAAGTCGTACGCTACAACACATTATTACACTGGGAAAGGGCACACTGCAACATACGCTATAAAGTCGTACGCTACAACACATTATTACACTGGGAAAGGGCACACTGCAACATGCACAATGAAGTTGTACGCTACAACACATTATTACACTGGGAAAGGGCACACTGGAACATACACAATGAAGTTGTACGCTACAACACATTATTACACTGGGAAAGGGCACACTACAACATACGCTATAAAGTTGTACGCTACAACACATTATTACACTGGGAAAGGGCACACTGCAACATACGCTATAAAGTCGTACGCTACAACACACAGTATGACGCTGGGAAGGTGCGCACTGTTTTATGGCGCCTATCATACCAGACGCAACCCGATAACTCCACAGCAGGGTGACCAGGGAATATATTTTTTCCATAAACCCGTGACATTATATTTACATTTATAATCCTCCCACACTGAAGATGAAGCGCACCGTCCCACCCTACGTCACCTCGTTTAAGAGGCTTCCATTTACCGTCAGCTGGTAACGTTGTAAATCTTGGCATGCCACGGGCTCAGGTAGGCAATACATCAGTAATTATACACAGTAATGCAGACTGTCGCCCACTAAATGAACTTAGCTATGTTCTCACCTGTCAGGGGTGACCCACAAACAGAGGAGTAGACTCAGAGATGGAAAAAATAAACGTTTGTCGTCTTACAGTGGTTTGCGTAACCTGGGAATGGTCCGATTTGACGTGGACATGTGTGAGTTGTCATGTTTACTATTAATACATGTCCAGTTGAGGAAATTAATTCCATTAATCTCAAAATTCGGTCAGAGACGTACCATGTGTTTAGCTTACGTTAGAAGAGTTTAGTTTACACCGAATGAACTCTTGGGAAGGAAGAGCACAGGTTATCTCGCCACCTCTACCATGGCGGAAGAGGAGGGGGATACTGAAGACAGAGATGTAAGTTCATCATGGGAGGGGGGCTCGCAACGCGCATTCCTGTTCCCCCTAGCAACGTCACAATGACTGACAACTACATACAGATCAGGTCGTCTCGGACGTCGTTTCTCACTTCGTCGTCACTACTCGAGGCAACGATGCGACGGTGGGCAAAATACGAAAACCAATTACCCCGAGGTTAAAGTCGCCGAGAGCTGTTGCTCAAAGCTTAGCAATATCCCGTTTCAGACGAAGCAAGGTTTTCCCGGCCGGTGACATCCAGAGAAAACACTGTCGTCTGCCTTTCAGTCGTAATCGCCGTGTCAACATGGCTGCTGCCCGGCTCGAAGATAGACTCTAGACAGGTGGAGCCAAGACCAGAGAAGACACACCGACACCCAAATCTCCTCTAATTCTCAACGCTGTCAATATTTACATATTCGCAGCAATACAGTGTTTCAAAAACCGCGACTTGGCGAGCGTGAGAGGAGAAAGGAGGATTGACAGGAGAGTCGAGAAAGACAACTCGCACGCGACGCGAAAGATAATCCGCCATTCTTTTGATGGAGGGCCCTAAGAATGAAAGGGCTGCCAAGGGATTGCGGCGCGGACCTTTTAGGGCGCAAATTAGAAATCGGGGCATCAAATAGAGAAAGGTTAATACCCCCAAAGTCCCGAAAGGTGAGCTTCACAAAGACAATCTGAGCTGGAGTCCCCAACCCAAGTTTGGACAATAGGCTAGTCCGCCCCTCGTGGCCCGTGGACAACTGCTGCTATGTCGAAGGGAGGAAAACATGAAGTGCCACGCCCACATCTCGCCAACGTGAAAAGTGCCAGGGTGACCGACTATCTATACCCTACAGTGACAAAAAAACGAAGTTTATTTCTTTGTCCTTGTAAAACATTGACTGCTATGACAGCTTTGTTATAAGGAAGTGAGGGAGGTGTGGGGTATAGATTTCTATTAATATAAGCTGTCAGTCTGTCGGTTGACAAACAACTAGCGTTTTTGGTCGTATAAATGACTTTTTGTAATCCTGGGTAACTTAGGGCCTATGCAGCTTACGAAAGTCGTAATTGTGAATACATGGCGATTGGCTGGCGACTTTATGAGTACACATGTACCCCGACGATGTCAATCGTTGTTCACACTATCGTCCACTGGTTTGATGAGTGAATGTTGGTTATTGCCGCAGTTCAACAACCAAGCTGTATGACAGCGGTCTGTATATAAGGAAGCCGGCGACTGAAGCATGGGCATCGGTCCATGCAATCAAGGAAGAATCCTTTTCAGTCCATTTCAGCTGGCTCCGAAACAAGCATGACTTTATTGTCCACGTTGAAGGGTTAGTGGCAGCAAGGATTTATAACATCCAGTGGTAGCAAGGATTTATAACATCCACGTTATTTTACTGATTACTATATCATAATCACAATTCACTCACTCGCTTATATTTCTGACGAATGAGAACAACTTGAGATTTAGGCCTGCGAAGGTTCAGCTTTGATGGTGTTGCCACTATATGTTTGTTTGTTTGTTTGTTTGTTGTTTAACGCGGCACTCGGCAATATTCCAGCTACATAACGGCGGTCTGTAAATAATCGAGTCTGGAGCAGACAATCCAGTGATTGTTATCACATCGATCCACGCAATTGGGATCGATGACATGCATTAACCAAGACAGCGAGCCTGAACACCCGATCCCATTAGTCGCTTCTTACGACAAGCATGGGTTGCTGATGACCAATTCTAACCCGGATCTCCACAGGTCCATGCAGTACTGAGATGCATTTCATACTTGTATACTGAGTGAGATTTTATGCCGTTTTAGCGTTATAGCAGCAGCATGACGAATGGTCTTGGCACAGTGTACCACGTGAGGAATCGAACCCGGACCATCGGCGTTATGAATGAATGCTTAATCCACATTACTAGTGGGTGAGTATGGTTTTACGCCACCGGAGCACTATTCAAACAATATGAGTGAGTGAGTGAGTATGGTTTTACGCCGCTTTTAGCAATATTCCAGCAATATCACGGCGGGGGACGCCAGAAATGGGCTTCACACATTGTACCCATGTCGGGAATCGAACCCGGGTCTTCGGCGTGACGAGCGAACGCTTTAACCACTAGGCTACCTTACTGGCCCTCGAGCAATATGAAGGCAGGGACACAAGAAATAGCTTCAGACATATAACCACGTTGGGACTCGAACTCTGGGCTTCTACTTAACGGACGAACGGTTTAACTACTGGTCTACCCAACCGCTCCTGTCAATTTACAGTACATAATCATTTCCGTGTGTTTCAAATTTAAGAAGTTCTCGTCCAATGAAATCTTCTGAATTATTCATTTCTAGATGAACCTGCAGCACGTGCGTTCCGTTCCATTGAAGTCAGTGACGAAGTATATGCGCATGCGCATCACTTCCAGTGTGTCAATCGTCAGTCGATATCTATTTACGTTTTTATGAATCTGTCTTGTGACAGCGTGAAAATATAACCGATAAATACTTTAAAAGACTAGCCAAAAGAAGACTCTATCACCAAGCACACGCATAATGGATAATATAACATTAGGCAAGATAGCATGCATTATCCTTAGACTGTTATTACAGTTTTAGCACCACACGCGATGGATTTTTAATTCGAAATGGAAAACCTTTTCACCAAATACTCTCACCTACAGGCAAGCTTTCAATTTAATATGGTCCTTTAATATTGTTCATTTGTTGTGTAGTCCGGTACGTTTCAAGGCTTTATACACCAAAGATTTATCTCTGCTTTACTGTAAGAACCAAAAGAGCAGCCGCATGAACTAAATGCATCGCTTAGGGGTACGTAAAACGTTGCAGTCGATTCTGTTTATGTTAACATTAGATACACAATTTTCAAATATCTCTATTTTTGTTTCATTAATTCAAGAAAAAAAATACCCAATAATATTGCTACTTTGTGAGACATTCCGCCTTTACTTTGGAATATTCTATTGCTTTGAAGCCATATTGGTAATGAACCCACAGCGTCACTTTAAACACGTCACAGCGGTGATGGCCTCAGGCTTGTTTGTGCTCGCTGAAAAGACGGGCGCGCATCAAACGAGAGAAGAAGAATTTATGTTGGATATTCTCCGCTTCAAAGCTGAAAGTGTCAATATTATCCCACTTAAGCATTACTTGTAATGTGGACGAGGAAATCCGACTATATTCGCTATAGAATTGGGTGTAGAAGCAGGCATGGATCTAAATGACTTGGTTAAAACGATCAAAGATTTATAACACGAGACTATTTCTCGTATCACTGGGACAAGCGGGCGACGACAATGGTAGCATAACAAGCAAGCAATGATACCAGTGGGAGGTAAATTATCGCCATTTGCTGAAAGACCCCGAGTTACGAATGAATTTGCTTTAAAGCAAATCGTCCAATAATATTTGCCGTGTCCAGTTTTGTGTGGCCTTTAACCAAGAGCCAATGACCACGCGAGTGACGCTCCCTCCTTCAATGGGATTACTCTGTTGAGGGAATGAAAGAAGCTGTAAATGTATTGGTTTTGTAAGCTGGTGATTATTCATTTTATGGGGAAGAATATTTCTTAGACAAGAAATTGCCCGTTTTGCTATAGACTGTATTGAAATTAAATCTATTGATAACGTGTGTTGACCTTTATGAAATCAGGGCTCGGTAATGAATAATTCACGATGGTTTTAATGATATGGCTGCAGGAGCTAGACTTGACATGAAACATTCAAACACTAGGACGGTTGTGTTTGTAGTTATGATGTATTACGTCATCAGTGCTGCGAGCGATGTTTCAAATAAATAATCTACAATGGGCCAACATCTCCATATGATCCTTATCGTTAATAATGATAATACTAATAATTATTATTAATATTATTATTATCATTATCATTATCATTATCAGTAGTAGTAGTAGTAGTAGTAGTAGTAGTAGAAGAAGAAGAAGTAGTAGAAGTAGTAGTCAAACAGTTCCCACTATCATTAAGCTGACACGCCGTGATATACCAGTATACATGTACTCTGAAATTATATTCAAAGCCCAAATTGCACAATTAGTAGTAGTAGTAGTAGTAGTAGTAGTAACATCATCATTATTACTTTATTTTGTACAAGGGTTAATTTTATACATTATATTTCAAGTTATATCTTTACTATTATTATCATCATTATTATCAACACGATCAACAGAAATAAAGGCTAACGATTTTTCATTATCAATACATGGAAACATCTTTTATGACGATGTAGCATTATGGTCTAATCAGAATCAGCATATAATATCGATACTCTGTTTGTCTCCAACTCTGGATAACTCGACATATTTCCCATGGTCCCAGTGACTTTGTTAATGAGATTTCACCGCCACTGCAATCCACCTGTGAAAATAATCTAATCATTTCTAAAACACCAACCATTTCTCACCATGGACGCGCGAACGTAATTCTGCTCCTTTCTGTGCAACGCTCTTGAAGTTCTTCACCTGGCGTGAATTGTCTGAATAAACACGGCCTTTAATGGACTGTATTCTAACCCCCAGCTTTAACATAAGGGGGTAGTTTGGGAGGGGCCATATCCCCAAGGGGGAGAGACAGAACAGAAATGTAAATGTTGCCGTAGCCACGTTTTTGTGTTGACGTGGATACAATTTCAGATGCTTGTCATTTCTCCACCTGTAGGAGGTCTAGCTAGATACCAGGTCGGGTTGTTACCGGCCTGAGAGACATACCCCAGCAATGAACCACCGTGGGGGTCATCGACTTACAGCTATCAAGTCAAAGGTTAAATTCTACAGGAAGTCCCTGGATTCAATGTTAATACAATACAATCCGAACCAGTAATTGAGATTAATTCCTATCTGTTGAATCTATGTACTATAGGTGTATCCATTTGACCTGAACTCTTAAATTCTATATATTCCTTAAATAAGACCTTCGAATTTCTCTTCCGGGCAATAAGATAATTGTCTTTTATGAATCCTTTATCCAGGCACTATCTACTTCATGTGAATTTAACTGTTATCCAACAATCTGGTTTATTGAGTTTATGTCGACCTAAACAAAAGACTTTATTACACATTGATATAATAGATTTATCCGAAACGCACACATTTGTTACCTTAATCTTAAATGGGGGATAGCCAACTATATTATAAAAAAAAACATAAAATAGCAGATTAAAGTCAAATACCCCATATAGAATATAAATATCAAATAACCGATTAATATATAAATAGCAAAATTACAGATAAACGTCAGTCAACCGTTATAAAAATATAAACGTTTGTGACGGGTGCCACCGGTGGAGCAGGATACACTAACCTTTTCGCGAACACCTGGTATCATCACTATTTGATAGCGATTCATAAACACATGCTTATGATATAGTTGGAATCGAAAATGGACACTGCTTTATGCAGAGAGTTATATTGATATGGAAAGTTTTTTTTGTCGCTTTATTTAATACCGATTAAACTATAAATGTCAAAACACCGATGTCAGAATCCGCACCTGAGATATCAGGTTTAACATTTCAAAAAGACTGTAAATAACATACATTGTCAATCCGGCTTCAATCACACAATCCGGTATAAACAGATAACGGGAGGAAAGTGGACTAACGGTTTGGTCGTCATGGAAATCACGGCATAGCAGCACTCTCTGAAATCCCAACTAGAATCTCCAAAGTGAGTGAGTATGGTTTTACGCCCTTTTAGCAATATTCCAGCAATATTACGGAGAGGACAACAGACTTGGGCTTCACAACAATGTGAGGAATCGAACCTGTGTCTTCGGCGTGATGAGCGAACGCTTTCGAGTGGAACCACCAGACTACCTGACCTGTGAAGATCCGGGGTAGAATAGGTCTTCAGCAACCCATGCTTGCCGTATAAGGCGGCTATGATAGCCGTAAGAGGCGATTATAGGGATCGGGTGGTCAGGCTCGCTGACTTGGTTGATACATGTCATCGTATCCCAATTTCGTAGATCAATGCTCAGAGTGTCAATCACTGGATTGTCTGGTCCAGACTCGATTATTTACAGACCGCCGTCATATAGCTGGAATATTGCTGAATATTGTTGTTAAACAACAAATAAACAAACAAAAACCAGACTACCTCACCAAAGTTCTTCAAAGACGTACCCACATGTAGGTGTGTGAACTAGACATTGTGTATTTCATACCAGAATATTATTCACGGTTTTCAATGACAAAGCAAAATACAGACATTACGTTTGAGAATGGATTTAATAGAAACGGGTCTGACACGCATCTACACAGGTACATTTGAAAAATGTCGAGTCTATGTACATCACACAGAGCCTCAGTAACAAAGGACGCCTAACAACTTGCCAGCATAAATACACTGCATTCACATCCATGGCATAAAACTCCAAACATTATTTCATTTTCCCCCTTCAAAATTAAATTAAATAACCGAAAAACACCACCCAACAATGCCGTCTTACAGGCAGGTTAACATAACAATGTCTAAAATGTAACGTCTTTTGATAAACCAAAATGGCAGTTACACATATTCCACAATCAAATGACGTGTTTTTGTAATACATTTGCTAAAATCTGATTAAAATTAGTTTAAACAATGTGAAATAAATCTTTACTTAAGATATAACTATTTATTTAAAGAAAATGCATACGCCAAGTCTTTTTTTCGTTTCTAAACTTTGGACTCTCTGTTAGATTCTATCTTACAGAAAAGTATTGTACAAGTAAGCACAAAATCAAACACAATGCAAATGAAAGCACTAAAATTCTTACCACACATGGCCCATTCAATTCAATATACCATTCGCACAGGGATCTTTAGTACTTGCAGGAATGGCAGCAATAGGTATGATTCGCGCCTTAGTGTATTAAACACCTTTGCTATCACATTTTCTAAGGCGCCAACGTATTGCTGCCAACCCCGCACAAGATTGAAACATGTTCTTTATGCATATTAGGTAAGATCATATTCAACTATACTTAAAGGCAAAGTACAAATAAACCTTAGATCATAAATAAGAACAGACGATTCTACATAAACACTAACATCGTTCATCGTCCATTCCGATTCCGTATGACGGAAAGTCTTGCTTTTACGTCAATCCAGTATACGTTTCCCACTGAGAACCGACACCCCGTCACGCCGAATCTCCCCTCCCCAAAACACATACAAAGACCACGAGGACCACCATCACGAGGGATGAAGATGCTACACTGCCACTATTTTCTTTCAACAAGCACTGTTTTGGGGACAAACACTCTGTATTTTGGCAATGAGGGGCACGGACCTGTTTCAGAAGGTGACGAATCAACGAATGCTTTCATTGTCAACACAGGGCGATTATCGTCAACCTTCCTCCCATCCGTTCCGTGATAAACACGCTTGTGTTTGCTGAAGTTTGTGTTCGGACACTTTCAATTTCCTCCTCTCTGTGTCGTCGGTCTGTATCGTATGTTCTCACAGCCTAGGGTTCTAAGGTCACAAAACAGTAACAGTAAGCTGCAGCCACCATATGCGTCGCTTCACACACATCTATCAGCTCACATAAAATAATAAATCACATATATGTAGTCGTGCATGAGCATGGCTTTCCTACGTAAACCTCCCAGGTTTTGCAAGGTCACACACCAAACACAGGAGTCTAAACACTGCGAGAGAAGCGAACATTAGGTTGCACTGGAGAATATATCTACATGAGCCCGTCTGGTCTAGACATGAAACAGCTTATTTCAAGCATTCGTCTGTCATTTCTCCATTCAATACTTTGCTCTGACAACCGTTCTTCATCCTCAGAACAGCCACAGCGATCTGGTTTAACATCCGTGCAGTTGTATCCGTCGCTGTTCAACAACGTCTGGAAGTCGTCACGTCGTCAGCAACGTCTTCATCAACTTTATTAAAGAAGAACACAGCGTCTTATCTGCACAGCAGATGCATGCCAACGTTGCGATGAGTCTAAAAGGTTCCAGGTCTGGACTAAGTGTTGGCTAGAAACGTGTCTTGCGACTAGCAGGGGGTGGCGTTGGATTGGGACCCTTGCACGTGTGGACGTCGACCATCTTGTGACACTCTTTACATCGGACGAAACAACACCAGTGAAATTTGCACTCACACTTTTCTATTTTTCTAACCGTCTTGGTGTCGTATCCACGCCCACAACACATGATGTCACAGCCATCGGTGCCCATTGAGGACCTATTGCACACACGACCAGCCGTCCCAAGAGATCCTGCCAAAACATAAAGAAACGTTGTACAAATATATAACGACACACGTAGTGAGTGAACATTATTGGCCGCTACCTTTGGAATTCAGTAGCGATAGTTACCTCCGCCATCATGTAGCTGGAATATTGCTGAGTGCGGCGTTAACAAACAAAAGTTAACCACTAGGAAAACCAAGAAATTACTTTTAATTAATACTCATTTCAGCAATGTGCCGAACAGAACCCGTACGCCTGCATATATATACTGCTGGGCAATAGGAGTGACCCTCGTGGACACGTCATTGACAAACGATGGTCTTACTAATATCTCATTCGTGACCAACTCGTGTTATTCCGGGACATGCCGAATACCGACTCGTGCCCCTCTCGTGGCCATATTTGCGACCGGGTTCCGTCTTAGAGCAAACGGGCATACCTAAAACAATTGTCAACTCGTTCCGTAATGGTTCACATATATTCCCCCATATATTATATATATTTCAGATGCAATTTAAAGCACATCGGGACGTGCGGAATTATACGGTATGATTGACCACTTTTAACTGTATCTTCGGTATATCTTTAGATGCAAGACATATGTAAAATCAGAAATTATTCCTGAAGGATTCTTTGACGAAGAACTTGAAATCATACGCGCATTCTGATTGGTTTGCCGTATATTCGCACATAACATTCATTGATAGTGAGGACGAGTCTTCTTGTAGGTTACGGAAAGGGGCGAGTGGTGACGAATGACTAATATATGTCTCCTCGGGCATGCTCGATTGTCCCGTGTATCATATTACTGTATAACATGTTATTGTATTGTGTAATGTTATGATTTACACCCTGGATCTATCTGTCCCCATAGCTTCGGGACGTTACCACCTGTCCCCTATAACTAAGTTAGAATAGAACTGTTCTCGCTCGTGAGAGTAATTTGATTGGCTATGGCCTTTCGAATCGGGTTCAAAACGAGGCTATGGTGGCGAATGGGTCAAGGATAGCATCATGGAATTGTGATATGATGCACTGGATAATCAAGAATTCCCGGCCATCAACTCACGAACACCTCATCAAAGCATAATACAAGAACCATGATATATATGAAATTTGCATTGACACATTGTGTTCTAACACCCCAAAACCTTGCCTTGTCATTCTCATGTGATCTTCATTTCAGAGTATCAGGCCTAACTATATCTAATATGAAGGTTTATGCCAGATTGGCCAGGCGCACCGACGATGTCGTTTTGGTCCTGATAGCATCGTTGTGTACCCAGGGATAAAACGACATATCAACATATTTTCCTTATTGTAACCCGTCGATGTATCACTTCGATTTGCGGAAACGGATGTCCCGAAATTCGATATGTACATGAAAATATAGAGCAGGTATAGATGAAGATTTATCGAAAGGTTCCCTTGGAACAAAATGCGGAGAAAAAACAATCAGCACCACAAGCCCTAAAAAGGTTGAATATTCATCCTCTTTTGAATATCAATGTTTAAATCAAGAGACTGAAACCTTTGCGGAAGCTGATTTGGAAAACTGATACAGAATATTGTTGAAGAATTCATTACTAATAATCGTTGCATAGAATACTCTTTCCTTCATTATATTCTTTGGAAAGGTCAAATGACTACTCAAAGCTTAATACCATGTATGAAAGTTAATTTGTTGGAATTTAGCGAATGTTACCACAAAAAAAACCCCTTCAAAGCCGCCATAAATGAAAAAAAAAGTGAGTTAGGCTGGGTGGTTCAAAGTTCAGATTTTCAATCTATCCTGTTGCGTATGACAGTAAATGTTGCCATTAATCAACGCCGCTCCTCGTCTGCACCTACACATGCCAGCACCAACCACAGCTGCCTACAAATCAACGTCTCTATCTAGAAATGTGTGAGGAAATATCGACGGGTACATTTGTGCTTTGTTTTTTATACGACTGCGTGTAGACAAACAGGTCCTGGATCAGTCGGATGCAGCGCCGCCGAAATAGCTCCCAGAAATCACTACTGAGTCTAGTTGCATGTTCATCTGTCTCGCTGTAAACAAATTCCCCGATTCCAACCAACACTTCGTCTGTCTGGGAACCTCTGCCAAGCGTGCTGGGGAACCTACTTTGTGCATGATTAAAGACTTTTACCTTTGTATTTGCGCAAGTTGGTGGGCAAGCGATGTGTTTCCTTGTAATGGCAAGCACTTGTGCCAATGGTTTATATCAAAAGTTCCCATCCCGGTGCTAGCCTGCCCTGGAAGTTACCCCACAGACTACGTCGACAGGAACATGTCTATCACTGGACGATTTTAATTGGAATATATCGGTAGTATTTTCCTACGAATCAATTAGCATTTCAATGACCTTTGCAAATGAAGGCTTTATCTGGCCAAATGACTCCGTTTTATGTAGTTTCAAATTACTACCACATTTCGTGCCTGTTTATTTATTTACCAATCGCTTTAATCTTCCGCCACTCTTATGTCGTTTTAGTTGGCTACGTATTTCATAGGATTACTGATAAGTGCTATAAGAAAGGGTCTATTTAATGTTAATTGATTTCTGGTGTGTTTTTACCGTACTGTGTGATTGAATCATTAACGAAAGTATATGTTTGACTAAAATAACAGTATTACTTCAGGGATCCTTGAGGGCACGGATGGCCCAGTTGTGTAAGTTGGTTACACAGAGTTGCGACCCTTGATCGTGCCAGGATCTTAGGATCGTGGGTTCGTATATCGGATTTGCATGGTTATAGGATTATCAGCACCATACCCGTGCTCGTGGCTTTCACCAAAGTGCTAAACGCGTATTACCCGCATAACCACGGACTTTCTGTAAACTGGAACACTGTTCAAAGCGGTGTTAAACCCAACTCACTCTTGAATCAATTTAACCGGACCGCTAACATGCCCGAGCCTAGACCCCCTTTAAGACACGACCGTATGATGACGATCCCACTGAAAGCACCAGATTGAGATTATCACCACCTCCTGTGTGCTGCTACCCCCCGGGCTATTGCCGTGGTGAGAAGAGTGGTGGGGGCTGGGGTGTTGGTTCATGTCATGGGAATCGAGTTCCGGCGCTCGGAGCCTAAGAGGAAGTCAACAGGGCATTTCAGTCCTTTTGCTGCCCCCTGGCGGGGGTTATGTGCTGGTGACAATTGTGTTTCAAGCTGTTTTCCTTACAACTATCCACACTATTGCGTCTTTATGTGAGTAGATTACCGCGATCATTCAAATTGAATTGAGCGTATATACAGTGTTAATCCTTACCTACTGAAGAGAAAATATTATGGTAGCGATATGAATGATCTCCCGTACAACACTTAGCTTATGGATAGCGAATCTACATGAGTTTAGATGGTCTTAGCTCCGCCCTAGGCAATGTATATTGAGCGTGAAATTTCAACCAAGGTCTGGACTCCGAACAATTGGTGGAAGCCCGGGTGGGATGGGGAAATGAGGGGGGCCACGGCGTTATTTGGGGGTCACAATCTGTACTTGCAATGACGGGGGCGAACCACAGGAGGGGATTAAACGCGGATGTCGTGTTTTCACACCAAATCATTCGGAAAATGGCGAAAGTTTTACCGGAGTCTGCCCGTGAATTGAACAGCCCTAGGCAAAGACGGAACACAATGAAATCCTTGGCTGAAAACATTTCAATTACCCGGCCAGGTAGAGTCGTGTATGGATGACTGAACACCCCAGTCCTCCAGCTACGCTGTTGTAAAGTCGATGGCAAGATCGGTTTCCTACTCGTGTTGTTCGGCCCCTATCTCAATCTGAAGACACTCAGCAAACAATTGAAGGATATCGTGTTAACAAAGATGACACTTGAAATAATCGCAGCTGGCTCTTTAGAGGGGACGAAACACTCGATTCGCGTGGGTCGTAAATTTAGATACCTTGGGGCTGCGGCTAATTGCGATAGTCAAGCAGGCATTCTTAACTTCGTTACGGAGAATTACTTAGGTGATGTTACTCGACACGTCATGCCCGGTTTCACGTTTATTTGGCCTGTTACTTTAGAGGAATTTAGAATTCAGTGATTCATTGATTCAACAACAAGTAATTTTCTTGAGCACACATTATTCCCACCCTGTCATGACTGAATCTTGGTAACGATAGCTGTTTAACTATTAATTAGTTGTAAGGAAAGTCCCACGGTGAGGAGGAAACACAGCATTCATTTGTTCACTTAAGGCTCAGAAAGTTGCAATATTGGCTGAAAGAAATATATAAGATACGTAGATAAGTAACGTGTGGAGTGAGTAGGGTTTTACGCAGCTTTTAGCAATATTCCAGCAATATCAGTGCGGTGGACACCGGAAATGGGCTTCACACATTGCACCCATGTCGGAATTCGAACCCGGGTCTTCGGCGTGACGAGCGAACGCTTAAACCACTAGGCTACACGACCGCCCCTATAACGTGTGGAAATTCAGTGGACCTCCAAATCACTGTTCCAGAATCATTCATGTTCGGATAAACAAGAGTCGGATATTGGGACAAAGAGCCTAGTGAAAAGATTAATATATCACGAGGTTTTAGGGACATTATAGTCCTCTCTGTTGTATTGCATGCTTGTCGTAAACGGGGACTACGATTTCGTAAGAGGTGATAAGCGGGATCGGGTGGTCAGGCTCGCTGACTTGGTTGATGCATGTCATCGTATCCCAACTGCGTGGATCGATGTTCATGATGTCAATCACTTGATTGTCTGGTCCAGTCTCGATTATTTACAGGACGCCGTCATACAGCTTGAATATTGCTGAGTGCGGCGTTAAACAACAAACAATGAGTGAGTGAGTATGGTTTTACGCCGCTTTTAGCAATATTCCAGCAATATCACGGCGGGGGACACCAGAAATGGGCTTCACACATTGTACCCATGTCGGGAATCGAACCCGGGTCTTCGGCGTGAAGAGCGAACGCTTTAACCACTAGGCTACCCGACCGCCCCAAAACTACAAACAAACAAACAAACAGCATGACACAGAGACACAACTCTTGACAAGCACTGGGCCACCCGTACCCAGACCAATCAGGAACTGACAACTAAAATGATTTATGAAGAACCGCTAATAAAATAGGCTTTAAACATTCTCCTCAATCAATATGGCCTACATGGTGTTTTGCACGAGCTCCATGTTACATCCAAGTCAAGAACCATGACTGAATATATACATTATAAAAATGAATGGCGAATGCCTCGTGCTGTGGCCCACTGCAAAGTTGCCATCTTGATCGACTCTGGCACGGAATACATCAGTGATGGCCGGTGATGGACACATTCTGTCTGAACCTGCGGCAATGTGCAGTGCCTAAACCCTACTTAGTTCACATCTCGACAGGCAGGGGGCGCTGAATCTCACGTGAGACGCTGAGGTGTTGGCATGGAGCAGACACCTCACTTTTCACGCAGTTAGCAAGAATGTTTACTGAATGGGAAACCTCCCCTGTATAACATGTCTCAAATAAAATATAATCTGACATTTTCTTCAAAACTCAATCTGTTCCCATTTGCGATATGAAATCTTAAACATGTTTGGTGCACCCAGGCACACGTCTTTTCGGACATACCTCTGTAGATGGTAACTCTAGATTCGTTGTGTCATGGAATTTACCCGGAAGAATTCAGTTTAAGTACATTAGATTACAAATTATTTTATCATTGCATTGTATAGCGGAAGACCGATGTTTCTATCCCCGGCCGCGTCATACCAAGCGACGTTAACAGATCGTACTTGTTACCTACTTGGCGCGCGACATTAAAGGGACAAAACACAGACTGGTCAATATACTGTGGGGTATCCTTGTTAAAACTGTGGCATGCTATATCAATGGCCTGGCACTATAAAACACACATTAGTCCAGACTAGTACAAGCATCTACACACGTAAACCTAATTTCACCTCACATTATCATTTCATGAATATGTTCTTAAAGTTCTTGGGAGAAGGGAGATTTCATTTTCCATTCAAACAATATCGGCAACAACACATTACGTGGAACTGGACAGGAGTACGTTTTCACGAGTTGTCGCTACAGATGAAACGTGACATTGAAACCTAATTACATTCCAAGGTTGACAGTTTTGAGAGGTATCGACTTTCTCAAGTTTCAGTGTCTTCGTGGGGCTTCCGGGTGGAGGACTCCCAGCATACTTGTCGGAGAAACATTTAAAGCGAACATCCGTGGCCAGTGACAGCAGGGTGCGGGTTGAAGTCAGTAAAAAGACGTGTTTCTCATGATTGGACAAAGGTTTTTTAACTTCCTTTAAAGGTTGCAAATCACATAAAGGATTTGACTCTTATGTGCAACTTGACCTCTTTGGGTCAGGCTTCTCTTGGGTCCAAGGTCATGGTGACCCCGAGTAGGTTCCAATCCGAAACCTGACACAATATCCACGTCAACGCCAAAGAATAATCAGTCTCGATTATCTTCCGAAGTAGATTCCATTTGGTGTAAAGGGCACAATACTTGGGAATATTTTGTGAATAAATCACTGAAAATCAGTGATGACACCTGGTTTCAGTCCTGCTCTACCGGTGAAACCTGCCACAATTTGCAAAAAGCATGGCGTGTTCAAAAAGTGTTCCGGCGCAAAACCGAACAAATGGTTTCTTTAAAGTGTTTAAAATAAAATAAACTATTTTGGACAGATTGTTGTAGGGTCGGTCGGTTCATTGGAAGCAAGAACTTATTTTAATAGGTTTTTTTATATAGGATGAGTAATTTGTCTTGATCATGTGTTTCAGCGCAACGTTATCAACCCTTGGGTTGCAGATACAGATCACAGTGTATAACATGATCTGTTACTGATAATGGAGTAAAAACCATCCGCTACAGCCTGCACTGCACTTAAAACATATTTGAAAACTAACCACAGCCAAAGGACGATTCCAATAGAATAGGGTCATCTGATCAGACGATGTACATTTATACACAGATGAACCTCAGACAGTACAATTCGTAGCACGTGCATCTCACGCAAGATCTGATATAAGGCTCTCTGACAGTAACAAAACTGTTTTGTAGGTTTATAGTCTATAAAAGTTAACCTGAAACTTATGCACCATCAAACTTATGCGTCCTCTTTAGGACGTACCCCTTGTGACCCGGGATGTAAAAAAGTCGGATCCGGTACAAACACGAAATTTGAGTTTAAACATCGTTTTTTAACAGTGCTTAAAAATAAAAATATATTAAGGACAGGTCAAAAGATTATTTTTTAAAAATCTTGATCGAAATGTAAAGGCTCTACCTCAGGAAGAATTTTCCTGGCTTCGCCATACATTATTTTCAGCGGAAGTTCATTTCATGCTTGCAACGTGCTGTCACTCGTCGTCTATCCACTACGATGTAAATGTACTCGACAACAACTGACAGATTCCATCTCAAGTCTGTTCCATGTCGACGTCTGACCATGCACACACCACTGCAGCTATATCTCGACACGGGGATCACACACCTAAACAATCTGCCTCCATCGGCGGCTCATCTTGACAGGTTGAATGCTACAGATTGACTTGTTATAGTCTTCACCGCTTGGTGCCGTCTCAGGGTATGGATCGCTTATACGATAGCCTGCCTTCATTCACACGTGATTAGTTTTTATATACGGCAATACCTACAGCAGTTGCATATAAATAGATCATATGACTGCATATTACATGTAACTACGTTTATAATGAACACTCTTATAACGAACTGACGGATATAACGAACTGCCATTTGCTGTATGTTTTGTATATGTGCTTATATATAATTACTAATTTTGTACTTGTATGATTTAAAGTGTTTTTACAGGAAATTAAATTCTGCGTGAGGGCGAGTGAGTGAGTTTGGCTTAACTCCGGTGATAACTGTATTTCGGAATGTGGGAGGTAAACCCGAGGTTATGCAGTTCTTAGATGTTACCTATTTGGTGAGTGAGTGAGTGAGTGAGTGAGTATGATTTTACGCCGCTTTTAGCAATATTCCAGCAATATCACGGCGGGGGACAACAGAAATAGGCTTCACACATTGTACCCATGTCGGGAATCGAACCCGGGTCTTCGGCGTGACGAGCGAACGCTTTAACCACTAGGCTACCCAACCGCCCCACCTATTTGGTGAAACCCACGTGCACGGCTGAAGAGTCCATGACCGTCGAACTATAGCGAGTAAACCGAAGTTCGAGACAAGGGGAGCGACGCTTTATGCAGTGCCGAAAAGAATATTGCCATAACATTACCTTGTCTTAAAAGAAGGGATGCGAGTTAACGAGATTTTACTGTATTCAGAATGAATCGATAATTCAGTATTGAAAGATAATACAACTGTTATTAGTCACCTATTTTTCAATTTACAAGACAGCCTCTGTGGTCAAGTGGATAAAGCGCCTCATAGCGGCAAGTCGGTGGTTCGATACCCAGCCCGCGTCATACCAAAATACCTCAAAAGATGGTAGTTGTTGATTAGTACTGGATCCGTATTACGGGAATAAAACAAGGATCGTATACTGTGTCTGAGGTAAACAGCGGCATGGTAACTCAGTAGGTTAGCACTACCAAACCGAACTTGTACAAGCAGCCAAACACACATGGTTGCACGTCGCTAATAGATTTTCTATATAAGTGCAAACATCTTGAACGCGACGTTAAACCTCACTTCACCTCACCAATTGACAAGTTCACGTACATGTGTTCAAGTATTGGGCTATCTATTTTCGTGATTCATTACTTAAACTGAAGATGGATACTCGCTCTAGCCGGGCATTTTAAATGGAGAAATTCTGTACAGTTTGCGAGGAAGACAAATCAAATTACACACCGTCCCGCAGATGCATCTCAACGTAATATTCTAGTGAGAAACATAGAGTGTCCATTTTCAAACAAGATAGCTTTCCTGACATATACATTATGTTTTAATAATTGCAAATCGAGTAAATATATAACATCAACGCCATAAAATAATCAGAAATTACTAAGTTTGTTCATGTATAAAATTCTAAATAGCAAAACTTAAATTCATATTTTCCTTTTTTTTAATTACAATAAATATGAAAAAATCGAGTTAATGTGTATCGTCAACGCCAGAGAATAATCAGTTTAGACCATCTGCAGTTACTACGTTTATAACGAACATGTTTATTATAACGAACACGGTTATAACGAATTGGCTTCTTAATCCCGGCCATTTGCTCATAACGAACTACGGTTATAGCGTACTAAAATTAGTTCTTTATAACCGCATTTTACTGTAATTTACTTTCTCGATTTTATTTGCAATAAGTATGGAAGTTGTATTTTTATTCAATGAAACAAATATTCGTCGAGGTGGAGGTTTATTTATTCTCAGAGACAAACCAAATAGTTAAAGCACATATGTTGATTAAACGGTCTGTTCCTTTACAAGAGTGCAATGGCTGTTTCACAGACTGTGACACTAAAGCATTACTGTCACTTAAACAATACCGTTAGCACTAACCCCTTATGTTTGACAGGAGCATATATATTCTGGGTTTTTTCTTAATTAAGACAAAATATTATCTTAATTTAAACTTTTTTCAGTTCCTCAATTTCGATATTTTTTATTTTCCGTTGACAAAAACTTACTGGAAAATTGTCTTAAATTTGGGTGTAAAAGCGTTTCTGTGACATATAAAGGGTTAAAGACGCCCAGCCACGTGTATTCTAAGCGCAATAACCCCGGCCCAGTATGAGAATAATCTCTTATAGAATCCGACATATTTGACAGTTCCGAAAACACAGTTTATAAAGGACATTTCCACGGTTCAGACGACAAGCGTCCCGGCAATATAAGCTGTACCGCGCTCTAGGCGATCCCTTCTACACACAACAAAACCTATTATTCGGAAAATTAGATTTTGTTAATCATAACATACATGTTTACACGGTGAACGCGGCTCTCGTACATAGTAGACTTAGAGGTGACAAAGGGCAGATCGTCGTCAATGGAAGTCGGTCCCCAAAACAGGGGAGGTAATTCTGCAGCGTTCGACCCGTATAGTCATGAATTAAACATTAAATTTTAAACTGCAAACTGTAGAATTTAATTAGTGTCACTTTTTCCAGGCAGCCAATGTATGGTTTGGAAAATGTCATTCAAAACCGCAAAAGCATGTGTGAAAAATACCCTTCTTTGTGATATGGCGACGGGGACTATCGGATCTAGGTCCAGTAGTGTTGACAAGGGTAGTGTACGTTATGGGTTAATCAGTGTGTACAAACAATGTATGTGCTCATCTTTCACCTAGGAAAAATAGCCAATGTTCACGTGACGAAGAACACGCCGCTCCATCCTCTTTTTTAACAGGCTCAGCAGGAAGGAGGATAAAATACGATGAGGTATATTTCAATAAGTATTTTCATACATACGAGACAGAACCAGACACATCCATTCAGATTTTGAATAGACAATGAGCCAGTAACATCGTGTCAAGTTTTCGAGACAAAGACATACGGGTACACTGAGGTGAATAGTTTGTAGTATACATACGTATGCAGTATCACTGAATGTAATATGATTAATTTTAGAGAAAAAAACAAATTGAAAGAATGCAGGCCGGGTTTCTAATACATGCTGATCTACGGTAAACAATGAATAAAATGTTTCCGTTTGGGAACCCTGTTATGAATTTTGAATAACCCTCATACAATATCTCTATCGAGACGGGTAGCCACGTAAACTACGGTTATAACGAACACGCTTATAACGAACTGACGGATAAAACGAACTAACTTTTTGGTCCCGACTATTTGCTGTAGTTATGCTGTATATATGCTTATAACGAACTATGGTTATAACGAACTAAAAATAGTAGTCCCTTTGAGTTCGTTATGACCGTAGTTTAATGTATTGAGTTTCGCACTTTGGGTGATCTTGAAGATGAGGATGAGTTTGAACCTCTTTGTCCATTGTAAGTGGAGAAAACTATTCTAAATGAATACTTTTTTCCTGACCTTATTCATCAATTCTCACCTGCCGGGCTTAAGAAGGATATTGTTATTCGATGGTGATGTATCTGATATTGGCATCAAAGATGTGTTTTGAACCTGAAGTTTGCAGTGTTTGGCGACTGTTTTCAGTCAAGTAACGTTTGTAATTTTCAATTTTCAAGTATATGCTTTCTTTTGCCTGGCTCTTTATATAACTTTTAATGACAACCGCCAGCGTAATTAAAAGAAAAAGGTCCATGTACACGAATATGACAACATCGATGCAGTGTTCATAGTGTGTCGGTATCTCAGTCAAATATCAGTCAAATGGGCACTCTCTACAACATATTTTATAATTACCGTATATCCTCTATTAGACACATGGACGTGTACTAATTTCGCGCAAGATTTACGGAATCCCAAATTTTGCAGTCATCTTTAGGGTATATGCCGTTTCAAAAGGTGAGGTGAGGTGAAATTGGGTTTTACATCGCGTCCAAGATTATTGAACTTTAATAGCGACGTACTTGTGTGTGTGTGTGTGTGTGTATGTGTGTTTGTCTGCTTGTACTGGTCCAGACTGATGTCGAATTATTGTGCTAGCTCACTGAGATACCAAGCCGCAGTTTAACCCCACACAGACACAGTATACTGACTCCGAGCCGACCAGTCCTTGTTTTAGCCCCTTAATGCCGAGCGCCAGACATGGTAACAACAAGTACCATCTTTTAACGTATTTCAATATGACGTGGCCGGGGATTGAACCTCGGACCTTCCGCTCTCCGGGCGGACGCTCTACCACTAGACCACGGAGGCGGTCCCGTTTTCAAAGACACGGGAAATACCGAAAGTGAAAGCGTAAGTTCATGTGATATGCATACTTCACTTCATCAGATGATGGAATCGTATATTGGTTTTCCAGCGTCTAATAGAGGAAATACGGTAATATACTATAGGCTTATGACATTCTCGAGTATCATGAATATACATAGATTAGTATTAATTCGTACCAACCAACGCAGTGACTGACACGGGACTGAATCCAAGGACTCCACATTACTCCTCATGAAGTGAATCGAACACACGTTTTATGCGTCACGAACGAACGCACTACCCAGTGGGCTAAACCACTGTCACGATAGTAAAATAGTACAAATATAACTCACCTATTTCCAAATCCCGTAAACAGTAATCCGGTGACATTTCAAAATACACTAAATCCGATCTGGTGGGCCTCTTGTGGTTTTTGTTGGCTACTATTAATCCCGTCCCTTCTTGATTCATCATCACTTGTGTGGCGCCATTATACTTTGTCTTGAGGTAATCACCCACGCGCCGAAAATCCTGCATCGCTAGCCAGCACGTGCGAATTGCACACGACCCGCTAACTCCATGACATTTGCACTCTAACTTCCGGAATCGCTTCACGGCCTGAAAATTACAAATTACAAATGAACTAATTTAACATGGCAGTACCTTTCAACATTGATGATTCAAAAACATAAATGTGAACATAATTTATCTTATTTTTTAATGAAGTTCCGACAGGGCACGTTTCCAAGCTAGTTCGGTTTTGAATATGGCGCTCTCCAAACTTAGCCTCTGTTAGTTCGACACATTGCCACGGTACATTCAAAACAGCAATGGAAAATATAAAATATTAATGTATATATCACTCCTTACCCTTCTGCCCGCCCTGTTATTATGCAAATTCATAAGGGCACGTGCATCACGAACTTTTCTCTCCTTGGCGTCAATGAACATCCGAGAAAACTTGCTTCCATATTGGACCCAATCGGAACATCCTCCCCAGTCGAATTCGCCTCGGCTGTCGGAACTCGTCCCTTTCTTGCTTGGGTCACACGCGCAGTCGTGGAGCTCGCCCTTGCTGCATGCCCGCGTGATGGCGTGAACCACGCCTGCTGATGATATGGCATAGACGAAAGCTGCTTCGCGGCTTCCTACTTAACATAGCGAGACAAAGCTGCAATTATTACTTGTTATTTGACATATTTGTAACATGGCGATGTCAACATAAGAATACCAGGGTGCTGACATTCAAACGAGGAAACATTTGGAGCAAAACGGAAGGACAAGGTTGAAACTCATCACCAAGTACTTTTATCAATTTAGGATGCCCATGTGAAGATCCGGGATAGAATTGGTCTTCAGCAACCCATGCTTGTTGTAAGAGGCGACTAATAGGATCGGGTGGTCAGGCTCGCTGATTTAATTGATGCATGTTATCGTATCCCAATTGCGTAGATCGATGCTAATCATGTCAATCACTGGATTTTCTGGCCCAGACTCGATTTTGTACTGACTCTCGTCATATTGCTGGAATATTGCTGAGTGTGGCGTTAAGGGGAAAAACAATAAAAAAACAAATTTAGAATGAATGGGTGTTTCCCGTTGTGTGCAACTTTGAACACTTTTCAGCAAAACCGGCAGGGGTTGCACAGGTTGCACCTGTGTTGATATCCACCCGGATCTTCAGCGTGACGAGCGAACGCATTACCCACTGTGCTACCTTCCCCCACTTCTGGGTGGAACTTAAATACAAGTGGCAAAGACTGACTCAACCCCAACAAGGGTTAAGAAACATAAATGTACGTTTATGATTCTAACGAATTTATATTAATAATCATCAATTTTAATATTTCTTTATAAAACATGGAAAGGAGTTTGGGTATAAGGACGAACTTTCGAAACATTAACACTGAAATTTCAATTTGATATTAAGAAGGATGTTTTTAGATGGACCACGTTCAACTATCCAGTGTCCATTTACAATCCAGGGTCTAGTGCCACAAAACGATCTTAGCGCTCGCTAAGAAGATCGTAACTCCCGCACGTTAACATAGAGCCACTGTAACGTATAAACGTCTTTGCATAGACTTACAACTGTAGCGCTAAGACCGCTTTGCGGAACGGGGCCCAGGTCCAGACAAGGAAACTCGTGCCATGTGTGAATCTGGGATATTCTCGGTATAATTAGTGGGCCATCATTAACACTAGTTTGAAATAAATCAGGAAACTGAGTTAGCTGACCACCAAAATGGCCTTGATAACCTGACTTTCTTGGCCTGCCAATTGAGCCCATCCTATGGCTCTTTAAGCTTCTGTTTTGTCGGCTATAAACCCGACGTCGTAACCACCAACACATCTGTGATAACATTGACGGCATGTAATACAGTGTGTACCCCCTATCTCGTATGCTTAAGCGTTATCATCCCAATGTTATTAGAGTTAATACTATGGGGATCTTGTCACGATAAATTACTCTACGTTTCCTTCGTGTCACGTCCTCTGTGACGTCAGTGCATTTGGCTGCGGTACTAGCACGCACAACTGATCTTATATCGTTCGGAAACGAGAACCAGTAATTGCAAACACAAGGGTTTGTTCCTATGACGTCACACGCCCACCTGACGAAATACCACTCTTAGGGTTTACTCAATAAGGCTTACCTTTTATACAGGATTGATGGCGGTAAATACTACAGAATATCGGAAATAACTTTTTTGTATTACACGAAACACAAATAACGCACGTTATCGACATTCTAGCTTCCGTCCGTGCGGATGAAGACGGGATGAGATGTTTTTTAATGTTTATGCCGTAAGTATTAGGGAAAAACAAGAGGATAGGTACCATTTTTACGATAGTACCTTTAATGTAAGGTATATGTGATAAAATCGCCCCAAACCGACTTCGGTATCTCTACACTCTCAATGGCGTATCATGTTCCCATAGTGTATCAGGGGCTAGGCTCCCAGCGGGACATAACATTGTCTTTACATAGTACAACTATCTCGGTATCGTGTTAAAGACTGTGCGTTATCTCGCGAGAGCCATTGCATAGCCAGGGAGATTTATTTTATATACTTAAGTGGCCCTATTCATGATGCGGTCGGAGACTAAACTGGCTTAATTTCTGGTTGGTCGTAAATTATTTTTTTATTTATTAAAGGTATTACTGTTTGTATGGCACCCATTTTTTATAAAGTAAATTACTCAAGGTTGTTAAACTTGTTTGTATATTAAAAGATATCTTGTGGTTATAAGATATTGTAAGTTTAATATTTCAGTTGTCTGAGCGTCTGGCATTTAAAAAACGAGTGTAAGAATGGTAAGTAATAACTTCACTTAAATGATCACAATCTTTGTTTGGGGCTAAAGTTTCTCATTAAGAATTTTAAAATGTTTCAAAAACAATAAAGTTTAGGAATTTTTTTTTCAAGAAAACGAATATTTACAGATAACAAGAACACAAACAATGATGGCCCTGGGTTTCCAAGTGTCAGCTGATGTAAGGTGGTCGGTATTCATATATGTGCAGACTATCCCGCTAAATACACATTCTATTCATGGGATACTCTAACAAGAAATGTCCATGGTGGAAAAATGAAACATTTCGAATAAACCAGAAATATGAAAAAAACAAAACCCTGCGTTATCGCCGTTCTCTCAACACGTAAGTGCAAGCAGACGAACCGGAAACACATTTAGAATGAATACTAAGTGCATGTCGGGAAAGATCTGATACGGAGCCAAGTTCGCCACCATTCGTATGCATTTTTAAAGACGCATATTCCACTTGTTGCATTTGGCTGCGAGTGGCATCTGATTGTCTTGTCTGCCTGAGTTATTGATTCTTTCGGGGCGTCACGTTCCGTGAGGTGAGGTGGGGTTTAACGTCGCGTTCAAGATTAATACGCTTATATAGCAACGTGTGTGTGTGTGTGTGTGTGTGTGTGTGTGTGCGTGTGCGTGAAGGCGCACGTGCGTGTGTCCGTATCTTTTTGTACTAGTCCGGACTAATGCCGGTATTTTTGTGCTATGTCACTGAGATACCATGCTTCAGTTTAACATGGACACCAACCCAGACATAAAATAATAACTCCCAGCCGACCAGTCGTTGTTTTTATCCCCATAACGCCGAGCGCCAGGCGGGTTAACAACAAGTGCCATCTTTTAACGTCTTTTGGTTTGACGCGGAATTGTATCGAACAGATGACGGAGGCGGTGGAGTTAGCGTGTGTTGGGATTTGAGGGCGACTGTTTGATATTCGCGGGGCTGGGAGTTTATTGAAAATAGTAAATTGTAAACGAAAAGTCTTGAAAGACATAATTATGCTTCATATTGTTGGAAACAAATAATTATCTGCCACAAAAATTACATTGTTTGCTCATTTTTTTTCTTAATCAAATATCTGGTTTTGCAGCTGTTGCTGAAAAAATATTTGGTCTCAATACAACTCATTATACTCAACATCGAACACGACAGTGAACTTTGTTTGCCATTTCTTGAGTGTCCGGTTTATGGAGTGACCCGGACTAACAAGGTTCAACTGTTTGGAGCGCTTTCATTTCAGTCAAATGTTATATCCATTATCCAGGGCACTTTATGATACGTTCTGTTTTTAATAAGCTCTGCTCAAGGACTGTGTATGTTTGGAATTATAAATAATAATTTCCTGAAAATTTGGTACTGTATATAATTTTACAATGGTTGCTAATTTCATTAAGTATGTTATTTAAAAATCAAACCATTTCTGACACACACGGGACATCGAAACGTAATTATTTTTACGTAATTTCAAATTTCCTCTGCATTCGTCAGATAACTAATGGATAGAAGGAATCTGAACAAGCGCGAATACCTCGAGTGCCTTAAAACCCGTAGCCAGAGAATTCACCGCCCTGAACAAATCGTCTTGGGGGTCCTAGTGAAATATGGATTGGACAAAAACGGAAGCGGACCAGGTAATTAATCTTTCAGGGGACATAAAAACGGGCGGGGATATTTCAACAAGCTTGTTATGAGCCGAGAATTACTTTCGACTTCGATGTTGTTTTTTTAAACTGTGAAGAATCATTACAAGTTTTTTCATTCCAAATTACTTGTGATCACGTGTCTGACCTTTCCTCGCCCACCAAATACCTTTGTACGGAGCCCAAGACGAAGAGACCCGGGGTAATTATTTAACATGTGCGTGTCAAGACATTTGTTAAGAGCGTAAGCTGCTTATAGCTGAGGATCGAAAGCAATTAAAAGTAAACAAATATCTGGCACGAATAATGAATAATATATGTAAATGAAAAATATATTGTCAATTACTGATGATTGAATTATGAATTATATACAGTGACCTTTGTTAAGGCCATGCTGGTCTTCAGCTGTGCACATGTTTTACGCCGCAATCAGCAATATTCCAGCTATATGACGGCGGTCTGTAAATAATCGTGTCTGGACCAGACAATCCGGTGATTGACATCATGAATACGATCTACTCAAATGAGATACGATGACATGCATCAACCTAGACAGCGAGCCTGACCACCCGATCCCGTTAGTCGCCTCTAACCACTAACATGGGTTGCTGAACAATTCTAACTCGGAGTCACGTGGTTAGCCTGTATGAATAATCAATGATTGATAGATAAGTATCCATGACTCGTTAATCCGGAGGATTGTACTGTCAACTGTACTGAACGGAATAACGGGCTTCCACTGTACAGTTTCTCCTCATCAATGTTTGTTCATTGAAAGTTGACACCTCATTTAGCACATACAGTGTAGAACAAGACTAGGAAGCACCAGATGTACGGATATATCTTCAGCATTGTATCACACACACACACACACACACACACACACACACACACACACACAAACACAAACACACGTAGTCACAATAACACACACATAATCACACTCACACGCACGCTAGAAACACACTCAAAAACAATCTCATAGAACACGCCAAGTCACCAACACACACATCACACTACAAAGCACGTTGTCCCTATATTATAGCTGAGATATAGCCGGTGTTTTAACACACTAATCAAGCACCATCGACGTCAGCTAAGGCCAAACACGCAGACAGTGTCTTCCCCAAATGTCATAGCTTGAATATTTAATCCAAATATTTTGAAAAGCCACTTAATCTTTAATCAGATTACCTTTAACACTATCATATTCTGCAAGTGGGGCAAGTCATTAATCTTAGTGTTTTCATATTGTAACTGAATAGCTTCCCAAAGTACCGCTGTCAAAACGCTCGTTCTATCATAAAGACTGTCAGTTCCTTATAAAAGTAGAACTAAGATTTGCAATCTGATCATTGGCCCTGAAGCGGAACGATTAAAGTTACAATACCGTTCCCTCCCAAGTTAATGGCTTCCCTAACATACTGGAATTTGGTCTGTCAGTCATCACTGGGCGGGGTGACGATTGGCGACAGGTCAATTTTAACCGTGACACAGGTCACCAGAGGTCTAGGAAATCAATTAGAGAGGCAGCCCTCTGGAAAGCAGTATGAGGAGCTGAGTACTACACGTGCAAAACGAGTTACTGATTAAATTATTTTTTTAGTTAACCCTTTATCTTTGGGAGCGTATTTAATAAATAAAAGAATGGTTAAATACGCACAAGTACGAGTGATCAGGGCCCTCGCATATCGCGGGTTCGCATCCCTTCCCATGTCTACGGCCCCTTGACAGGATTCAGTCTCTGTTTGAAAACATAGCTGACTGTTTTGTATTTTTCGTTTCGCGTCATTGGTGTTCCCAAAGCTTTAAAGTCCTCTTTTCACAAGTTTATGTCTGAGCGAGGGAGTAGGGTTTAACGTCGTTATATACAGTATCTCAGTTAGGAACGTCGGTCTAATGCTGGAGGATAGTCCAAAGTTACAAAAGACTTACGCGTTTACCATTTTGGTGAAACCCGGACACCTCGAACCAAGGAACATAATCGGAGCAGACCCTGGATTCGAACTCAGAAAGTGCGAATCTTTGCGTCTCTAGTAGATCCGTATACACATGGCCGAACATGTATATACTACTCAAAAGAAGTTAAGAACATCCGATATTCTCACATGACTATAGGTAATCTGTCAAGGCCGTGACCCATAACATATAGTCAATTGAAAATACTCGGATGTTCTTTAACTCTCCTTTTGTGTAATATATAAGCGTAATACAGGGCGTTTCATATCGGCCCCTTGGCTGTGTCCATGCCTATACTATTGTTAAGAGAGGGGTATTTTTTAGATGAAATAAACATACAAGTAATAACTGGACATCCCCCTTTCGTAAAAAGTGTTGGTCTGTATATAATCGATTCTGGACCAGACAATCCAATGATTGACATCATGAGCATCGATCTACGCAATTGGGATACGATGACATGCATCAACCAAGTCAGCGAGACCGACCACCCGATCCCGTTAGTCGCCTCTTACGACAAGCACAGTCGCCTCTTACGACAAGCATGGGTTGCTGAAGACCAATTCTAGTCCGGAATCCTTTCGGAAATAACCCGACCCATTGCCCTGACGATTAGCTGCACTCCATCCTGTTGTTTTGACTGACTCAACTCCTCACCTTTCAACATGACCTTTCCAAACACCGAGGCATCCCGGTCGAGCGTGCTGCAGTTCCAGCGCTGGGATTCGAACTGGTTCTGGCATTCCTCTACGCCAAGCCGCGCTCCCTCTCTAAGGCTGACCATTACATCCGGGTGACTGCGGCAGAGTCGTCTCTGCTTCCCCACCAGCCCAGGGATGTTGTCGCACAGTACCCCAGCCCCCAACACCTGCAGGGGCAGCTGACTTATAAACCTGCAAAGTAACAAAATAGATGCAAGTGAGTGAGTGAGGGGTTTATTGCTGAATTGAACAGTATTTCAGCTAAATAAAGACATGTCAGCTTGATGTGGGAGGAGAGTCCGAAGTGATGCAGGTCTCAGACGTTTACGTGTGTGTGTGTGTGTGTGTGTGTGTGTGTGTGTGTGTGTGTGTGGGCTAAAAAAAACGGTAATTTCACACACAATATCTTTTTAATACACTGACACGTAAAGCACCAATATCTTCTTATTTAAATCGGGGCGGTTGGATAGCCTTGTGGTTCAAACTTTCGCTCGTCACGCCGAAGACACGGGTTCGATTCCCGACATGGGTACAATGCGTGAAGCCCATTTCTGTTGTACCCCGCCGTGATATTGCTGGAATATTGCTAAAAGCGGCGTAAAATCAAACTCATTCACTCACTGTTACACTGTGCTAATTAGCTTACGCCAAAGAAGGAGGAATAATAATAATAATAATAATAATCTTGTAAAGCGCATACCTCCGCAGGCAGTGTATTTCAAAGCTCTACATTATTATTATCCTGGTCAATAGATCAGTGTGCGCTAGATGTTTCGTCCTCAGCTCCCTAGGGAGTATACAACCCAAGCTGTCTGTGAGGCGCTAGAAGGCTAACAGTCACATTACCATCTCATTCTACCGGGTACCCATTCACTGCGGAGAGAACAGAGGCATATCTCGAACAAAGTCACTTTCCCAAGGAGCCACCACATATGCTACATGTGCTTCAGTATGGGGAAGGGCCGAAGCCCTAACACTCTCCGTAAACGTCGTTAATCTGGATGGCACCGTTCCTCGTGAAATCATCAGGATTAGAAACTGTTCGGTTTAGCGAGCTGTGGATGCTAAGTAATGTCATTACTGTACTGTTACTGTATATTGACATTCAGTAAAAATCGTCCGGAAAGCGAGGTTTCCGGATTAAAGGGGTTCGACGTTCTCGCTATCACTGTATATTATTCTAGCAATGACTGGGAACAGTGCCGAGTCAGTGGCTCAGTGGAATTGGACGCCAATTTTAACAATGTTCTTGTAATATCACGGCGGGGCTGAATAGTCGTCACATATTGAAGCCATGTGAGGAATCAAAGCCAGTGATTCAGAGACAAGATAGCACATCCATTAACTCCTAATATCCCATGGTGTTAATAACACCAGACATAGAGTTTACGTGTTGAAAAGTGCCATAATCCATTTCCTTGGTGGTTAATTTCACATAGAAAAATGAATCTTTTTTGTTTTATAAACAAATATCTTCTGTGTGTATTTTTTGTTTTGTTTAATGTAATGTCAATGGTGCAAATGGCAACAGAGTTGTATCTTTATTTATGTATCTTTATTTATAACTTAAACGAAACATTCTTCAAGACAAGGTGACATATATAGCCATTTTTATCTTGTATCCATCTACTCTAGAGTAATTTATGTCTTGAAAAATATATAATATATACTATTTAAAAGAAGAACACCCGATTTTTGTTTCATATAACCCATAGTTAATCTATCATGCCATGTCAAATTAACTATAGTCATATGAAGAAAATGCCTTGACAGATTAACTATAGTCGTATGAAGAAATGTCATGAGAGAGTAAATAAAGTCATGTAAAATAATGTCATGACAGATTAACTATACTCATATGAAAATTGTCATGAGAGAGTAACTATGGTCATATGACATAAATGCCTCGAGTTAACTATAGTCAATGAAAAACAATTTTGAGTTGAATACATTTAGGTACGATAACACAGGAGAATGAAGTTAACACATTCATTGAGTAACTATAGTTATAAGAAAAATATGCCTTCACAGATTAACTATTATATGAAAAGAAATGCCTTGACAGATTAACTATAGTCATATGACATTAATGCCTTGAGTGATTGACTATAGTCATATGAAAAACTATTTTGAGTTGAATACATTTAGGTACAAAAACATGAAGTTAACACATTCATTGAATGGAATAATTGTGAGAAAGCGTACCATATTGAATAACAAGGAAAGTAAAATTCCTACAGGTCACGGAACGCACAAAGTAAAACCCATCTTATTTAATAAATCTATCTATAAGCTATATGTCTGTCTGTTAATAAAGCTCCAATTGCTATCCCTCCACAAAGTATTACCGCCACAGACCTGACTCTGGTGTGGACAGCGTGGAGGCCAAACTATCTATATTTAATGCAATTCTGCTCTCTGGGATATTAGTAACCATTAAAGTTTAATCAGAAACCTTTGAAGTACGGCGGTAATCAATCAAGACTGCAAACGACTCACATATCACGGAGTGAACCACTGTGATTTATCCTCAAATCCGCACCAGACAAGAAAATTGGAAACGTCACAACCTTGTGTAAGTTTAGAAGTTCGGCGTGTAAACCTTTAATTACACGCGTTGAAATCTACTACAGGGATCGTACAATTATGTGAAAAAACACCAGGTTTGTGAACTTGAGAAGTTCCAACTGCTGAAAATACAGACCGGGACAAGTCTTATGAATAATACGATTCATTTTTTACTTCAAATTTAAATTATTTCCGGATATCCTCGGTAATGAGGATAAGCGGTCTCTTTGCCCATCACGAAACTAACACCGATATACAGAAGTATGGCAAAATGATGAATATATTTTCGGTGATATATTTTCCTGTATCACTTCATTATTTCTACAAAGAGTTTTAAGACATAGCTATAACCCTGAAATTCCAATTGTTCTAAGGATGTAAATATTTAAAGGGACCGATTGAACATACATTACCATGAATAGCTTTGACTGAGGGAATCTATGAATAAATCAGATGTGCTAATCGAATAATGGCGACAATCAGCAAATGCATGGTATTACATGACTAGATTATCAAATATCTCTCTTTATTTATTATTCAGCTCGCTTGTCTCTGGTTTCTCGGGCTATGTGATATTCGTTTTTGAATGTCACGAACTTCTCCTGACGGAATCGTTATTTTAAAAAAAAACATCGATTCTCTCATGTTCAAAATGACTTGCCTCCACTTTATGATATATTTTATAATTGAGGATTTTATACAAAACAGTAAAAATGATGAAACGCTTGGTGTATGAATTGTTATACTTATTTAATATCTACCTCTACTAATCTAAATGCCTAAATTTCGAATGCAACCTTCAGATGGTGTACATGTATGTATATCCAGTTTTATTGCCATTTTTGTATTTTCCAGTACAAGAAGAAAATCCGTATCTTTGCAACCAGGTACAAATGCTATGATGCTCTTGCACAACATGTTACTTAATGCTACTGTTCAACTGTTATTCTTCGAACATTCATCCCAACACAAAAGTTGAAGTTGTGTCATATAGGAAATATTGCTTTGTAATAATTAAACAGAGTATTATTGTTGTTAGATTTATATGAGAAAAAAGTTCTTAAAACAAATACTACACTTTCCTCTACCAAAGAAGCATTTGCTAAAACATAATGATTTCAGTATCACCTGGAAAGGAATAATGCAATTTAGGAATACATTTTACGGTATATTTTATTACTAAACAATTTTCAAAAGTGGATAAATTTAATGTTATAAATTAAAAAGCGTTTTATATAAAAACCTGATAATACCAATAAATAATAGGTATTATTTTAGGAGGTAAACTATTTCATTATAACACCGAATCGATTATTTTAACTCCGGGATTAAAATAAGTTCATGTTTGAAAAAGGCTTTTTCAAAACATAAAACGTTCATTAAACAAATATGAAAATAAAAATGAATATATATATATCCAAGTTTGTTAAAGATAAATTACCTGTAAGGCGTTGCATTTTAAAGATAAAATAATTCCCAGTCTCCAAATCGAAACTGGTGAAAGTTGTGAAGATAACTTCGTGAGTGATATCCTAATAATGATGTAAACGTCTACTCTGCTACAGTGGAGTTTTGACGTCTCGACTATGTAGTGTACATCAGTGTGTCAGCGCAGTGGGGCCAACATGTCACCCGCGCCACGTTGTAAAAAACAACCCTTCTTTGGGAGAACTTCGTTCGCACGGGGAGATAAATTCTACTTAGTTAGAACAAGCAACATCACAGTCCTTAAGATGACATATCACAGTGTCTATATTCCGGCATACCGTGCTGGAATGTATATAATTCTTTTGATACCATTTAGATAGTCACATGGACGTTTGTGTTTTACAATAATTTAAAATAGTTCTTTCATGCAATAAGGTCAGATTTATCACACCTATTTGTTATATTTTCATATACATATATTGATGACTTTAAAATATCAATAATAATTTTCTTTTGCGATGTTAGGTGATTGAGGTTTTTCAATGTCTTGCGAACACCTGGTGTCATCACTATTTGACTGAGGTTCATAAACACATGCTTATGATAGAGTCGGAATCGTATAACGGACTTTGCTTTGAGTCGAAATTTCTTATGATTATGCAAATGTATTTTGTCGCATATTTGACTCAACTTATTCAGCAAAACCTTTATTCAATGAAACCCCCAATGAAGATAATATTCTAATTCATTTTTTTATGAACCAGTGATAGAACATTCTCGTAAATATTTTCAAACACCCTCCTGTATATTTCTTAGAAAGATCATAACGGAACAATATTAGTTAATTAAATAGTACTATCTAAATGTTCATATTCTTCAAATAAGTAACCATTATATGCCCGTATTACAAAGACAATCCGACACTAAGAAAACTGTTAGAAATCACAATGTGTATTCTGCACAATTAAACCAACAAAACAAGAGCAGTGTAACTTTTAAAACTGTTATCATAGAATCTTAGGTTTAAATGTCTGGTCACCATACAAGAAACGAACAAAAAAGAATATATACATAATCAATATAAACTACAATTCCACAGTCATATCTTGTGAAACACTCAACTGCGTTTATAGTAACATAATAGGCTAAAGACAGAGGTTCATGTTAAGGTATCGCGTAATTAATCACGAAATAATAGCGATTATACAATTTAATTACAGATATAATATATGCATTTACAGTTCATCGGTATTATTTTTTTATCTAAAATATCAAAGTTTTAATTTGCAGCCTCCTGGTTGTCAAGTTTTGTCTAGCAGCTGGTTGGCTGCATTCCTCGGTGTGGACAACAATCCCTTCCTGACGGTACCTAGCCCTCACCACGTGTTACAGGACTTGCTTCACGTGTGTATATTCACATGCTTCTAGCGACGCTTAGACGATGCCAAATTCGATAAGTGTTTACATCAACAGAGAAATGAACGTCCATTCGTACACATATTACATCCAGTTAATCCGTTTTAAAAAGTGTCAGTTATTACAATTAACACTTAAAATATATGTCTTGTGTCAGTTATTACATTTAACACTTAAAATATATGTTTACATCTTTTCAGCATGATTAATGTCTTTGATGTAAAAAACATGACACTTCTACATACACAATTATGAAATATGTATATGTGCATGTGCAGATATTTACGTAATAGCATAATGTCGTAGAAGACCAATAACACCACAGTCACGATAATAGTATATAAACATATTGTCAATTATATTTTTTTATAATCTTGCTGTTAAAAAATATCAAAATGAAAGGTAAAAAAGCTTTTACATCGAAACACAATTTGTACAAATGTAAAACAGTAGTTTCATAGGATGAAAAAACAAACATATATTAGAAACTATGTATACTAGGACGGCTCAGGAAACTGATGTTAAGTGCCGGTAAAGCGGTCTCCTCGTTATCAGATAACGACATGTCATTTATAAGATTAACCTGTCGTCCCCTACATGATGGAGCAAGCGAGCACGCTCGCCACAGCGCCGAGACGACATGGATGAGGTGAAGAAAGAAAATGAAAAATATCTTACCACCAAGTTGATCCGACATTGGCGACGGAGACGACAGCAAAGATTGTCAAAAGGCGTGTGACATACAGCGAGGTGGACGCGGCCATATTAACGCCATTGACGAAACGCAACAACGCAGGGATTAATATCACTCACGTTTCCCAATCTTGTCAGAAACACATTCAATTTGGTTTGGAACATTCCGGTGACACCTCACTTCCAACAGTTCGTGGGGAAAATAAGAGAAAAAAATATTTCCCGTGCGAAAATATTGGAATAAGGTGGCGCAGTGCTATATTTATGTTGTGAGATGGGAGCGGGTATATATCCTCCTTAACGGTGCTATCTTGTCCGTCTCCTGCCGTTTATAATGCAAGATATAGTCCCTGTGTACGGGGTATCCGCCCTCTAAGGTCGGTCGGCCTGTCTTGAATCAGTCAGTCACTGGTATCGCTATACACTCTCGCTAGACAATACCGCGGTCCTCTCGTTATTTTAACCACCAATCGCCTTGGCAAGCGAAACACAGATTGAGTTTTGCCACTATAAAAGCCCAGTGAACTGCTTGTCTCAACATACTGGACAGATCATACAAAAACAACAAAGTTAGGCCCGAGGTTAAGCTTGGGTTTGAATGGGCATTTGACAGAGGACGTTACGCCGGTCCATCACGCTAGATTGCTCGGTAAGTGACAGAGACTTCTTCGCCTGGTATGTCCAATACTGTAACAACCAGTAAGACGATGTCGGGTAGGAAAGGAGAGTAACGCTTTCACGCCGACATCTTCGACGGCAGTGAACCCCGGCGGCCGTATCACGCTAAACAAAGACTCAGCGCCTGCCAAGAGTCTCAACTCCTATTGGAACTTAGTGTTAAATCTCGCAACACCAGGCAACATCAATTGTCACCATACGGCCCCACATACGCTTGGATCAAGTGCCCTGATGAAATATACCAATCAAGGGATTAAGCAATTATAAAATTAGTTCCACCTCACTCTACTTCACACTGTGTCCATGACAGGGAATTAAGTTGTTAGGAAAACTTTATCAAGTATGAGCAGGTCTGTTGCGTCATACGTGAAGCATTGACCCCAGGGTTCAATTCAGGCATTGGCTGCTAATTTACCAACTGGTTCTTTATTTATGTGCCGTTTTTTACACTATCCCACGCTCAATTAGCATGCACACTACACATGTGACGACCAGCTGTTTTCGAAATAAAAGAATGTTTTTACATAATAGTAAGTCACATGTTTAAATGAGACAAGTGCATTGTTATTTTATGATATGCAAATATCATTTAAAAAGTGTTGTTTTTTCTTAGTGTTTTAAACATATTAGCTGCAGCTGAATTTATAGAGTAGATTACTCCCTTTTTCATTGATATTACACAGATGCGACGGGTATTGAATATTACAAATGGAAATATTGTAACTTCCAGGAAAGCAAGCATAATGTTTCCCATGTCAAATCTAGGCACTCTCACTATGTCAACACGGAATCCCTGTCCCCTTACAACTATATTGATGAGGCTACCATTGATCAAAGGGGGAGATTGAATTGTGGAAATCGACTAAATGCGATAAAAAATGAATATCTTAACGCCGTATCTTTCAATTGAGCACGTCTGAGATATCGATGGTAAAAGTGGCCATCGCATCTGACTTGAATCCTGAAGATTTAGTGTCTGTCCAGACAGCATGGTTCCATGACCATCATAATGTATTCATCATAATAATCATCATCCATTGTGTTGCATTGGTGGTTCTAGATACATCAAACGTATCCACATATGTAGTCCTGAGATTGTATCACCACTTGTGAATCATTTTCCTCATATATGAATACTCCCAAATGATCCTTTAACGAATATTCTGCACATGAACCTTAAAGAAATGAACCTTCTGTGTTTCAGATTGAATACAAAATGTACCGAATTCCTCCCACGGCTCCATGTTGGACAACGAATACACAACACACATAATCCACATGTAGGATATAAACATCACAACAACGTTGCTGTTGTCAATAACGTTGACTTTTCCAGTTGACATTGAAACAAAAACAACCTCTTCACTTCGCCCAGAACTTTACCACACATGATGATATAGCCCCTACCAACAACTCGACAAGTCTGTGTCAGACTAGACCTACATTTAATGCAGGCCCTTGGTTAATGACCGTGGGTCGCAGCAGGTCATTCCATCCCTGACCATGCATAGACAAGGAAGTCATTTGGGTCTTTTGATAAGAAAACTCTCTTGGTGTTTGTGTGGTCAGACACTGAGCTATGCTTGTACGCAAAGGCAGACATTAATTGTTGGCCATGCATATTCTGTTCGCTACAGTAACAACTTGAACCTTTGTATGACAAGCAAAGATATCCATTGGTTGAAATAGAATGTGTTATCAATCTGTCAGCATTCTGATACAGAAGATCTGGACCAATGTTCAGGTAGATGCTTTTTTCATTAATTGCTTTATTTGAATTAGAACATGCTTACCTTTTCGCGAACACCTGGTGTCATCACTGATTTTCAATGATCCATTCATATAAATTTCACCGCTATTCCTTTTACGTCCAATGAAATCTGTTTCCACGGATAATCGAGACTGGTTATTCTCTGGCGTTGACGTTTAATATTTATATTTATTTGAACATCCAAGAGCCTAGATCCAATAGAAACATTTTGTCTAAATGGTCGCGCAGGACGGACAGAATAGTTGTTTCAATAGTAAAATATAAATATCATCAACGATACATCACTTACTTCATACACGTAAATACAGGTTGCTATACCTATACAAATTGTCAATACAGGTGAGCGGTTGACTTGCCTCTGCATGTGTTTGTGACGTGCACCAGAGGTGGGGCGGGGTTCGCTCGCCATTTCACGAACACCTGGTGTCCTCAGTATTTGATAGTGATTCGTGGAAGCATGCTCGTGATATAGTCGGAATCGCGCAATCGACTCTGCTTTTGGCGGAGATTTCTTATGAATGTGGGAGGGATTTTGTCGTTTTATTAATATCTAAATCGCACAAAGGTCTCTGCTTTTGGCAAATATTTCCCATGATTATTGAAATTGTTTTGTCGCAATGAATAATGTTTCCACAAATTATTTGTTTTTCCTATACATATTTAATATTTACTATATATTCTCATTTAAACTATTTCATATTCTTTGGGGCTGTTTTTAATATAAAAATATTCTTGTTTTATAAAATATAATAGTATACAGAAGAGATATAGAGAATACTGGGTCTTATGATGACAGTGTGTAGGAATAACACAAGTTACAGAATATTTTATCAAACTTTCTGTAGTACCGGTGCAAATGATAGATGGGTTTACATTTTCAAATATTTAAAGTCTTTTCAAATTTCACCTCACTGTTGACTGAAGCCATTCACAGGGCAGTTGGAGGCCGGAGCATTACATTATATCTGGACTTACAAAGGAGAGTTACAATGCTGTATAAACACAGAGGATGGAGACAAGTGGCGGGGAGCCAGTTATCGCCCCAGTCGAGGGGCTTGTATGCACCGGGGTGGGGGCTGGGTCACTGATGGGTGCGCGAGCGTGTTACTCCGGGTGTAAACAGGGTGTTGAGGAGGGTCGGGGGGACAGGGGGCGGGTGTGAGGGTGCACGTTTGTAAGTGTTGTCTGGACATCGGAATTTCAGTGTAAACGAAACCATTTTAACCCGACGATCTTGCTTCTGTACAACTGTCCTAATTATTAGCTGTTTCGTTGGCATTCTAGAAGTGTTGATTCAATAATAAAACGTATATCTTTATGGATAATAACTTCTTATTTATTACACACAGCGACGTTTCTATGTAGATTCTAACACCGTTATCAAACTGGAGTGACGAAAACCAAGTGTATATATATGCCTCTATTTTGTTGGTTGTTGTCACTCCAGCTTGATAAGGGTGTAAGAATCTACATCGAAACGTCGCTATATGCAATAAACCAGAAGTTGTTATCCATAAAGTTGTACGTTTTCTTGGTTCTGATTAGGTTTAACTGATTAAACATGTGCTGTGTTGTAGTGAATGGAAGCTGTGTGCGGTAAGTGCAGGTTTCCGGGCACACGGGGGTCTTACTTAAGGGTTGGGACTATTTAGCCCAGATTGTCGGGATTCAGTCTATATGGGTTTACAAAGGGAAAGGTACCTGAGAAAAGGGGATTGAATCTGGAATAACAGGGTTCAGATTAACAAGACGGAAGTTTGCGGGTTCCATACTGACAGGGTCCAGATTAACAGATGTCCATATATACTGAATCGTTCTACAAGGAACCATATAAAAATGGTGAATGGTGATTTTTTTAAGAAGAGGTTGAGTGGGAGCGGGGGTAACGATGGTGTCACGCAAACAAAAAAGGTTTTAATACCCATACCCCACAATACCCACCTCAATACCTATACCCCCGCAATACTCCAACCTCCTCAATAACTACACCCCCGCAATACCCACCTCATTTGAATACCAATACCCCGAAAAGCCGCGCCTTCTCAATACTACCATCCTCTCAAAACCCACATCATCACAATACCCCATATCATCTGACAACAGATGGTCTTTGATCTTGTTGACTTGTATTTATTTAATCAGCGAGCTTTTGATGAATGGATTAACTCCTAAATCCCATAATCTGTATTGATAAAATCCAAGCTAGATCCGGCTTTTGCTATACGCCATCATAATGGATGTGATGATATATTAGGTAACACGTTATAACACACTCAGTAATTATCAAAACATGTTCACGTGACTTTACGATTCCACAATGACATGCATCAATTCCTCTACAAAGCTAAACCCTCGTAGAATTAGTTTTACGGATTAATAAAGATGGATATCCTACTATTTGACTACATATACAACAAGTGTTTGTAAGGCAATTAGAAGTGAGGCACATTAGGAGAATTAATGGATATCAAATTCTTTATTATGAGAAACGAAACATTTAGGAGTATATGCTTACTCGTTTACCTGAAGGAGTAAGCTCATACTCCGAAGCTAAAATGTACACAGTCCAATATTAAAAAGAATATCCATTTTAAAATAAAGATAAATGATTATTAGTGGCATTAAAAGCCTGTGTTTCTCTTCTCATAATAAAGAAGTTGACATACACAACTTTTTTCTCTCTCTCTCTTGGTCTCAACGTTGCGTGACATGCTATCTCGCCCTCAGGCATTAATGTATTATTGAATGTAAGTTTTACCGAGTCCCTTAAATCCTTGAATTTTATACCAGCATATTTTAAACAGATACTTTTACTTTCATATTGTGAAGAAATGTGTGGTTTTATAGTGTATATACTACAGTCTCTAATAATCCTACAAGAGTGTCCTATGTACATATGAATATGTTTGACCAGTTTATACCATTGCTATACATAAGATGAGACTATCTGTCGAGTCTTTGAATGGCATTTAGGAGTGATACACATTAGGAACAGAATGTCAGTTTCTTTATTATGAGGAACACAACCTTTCGGAGTATATACTTACCCCATCAGGTGAAATATGTCTGTTTGTTTTAAACTGACAACAGGACAAAGCGAGATGAGCTTCTTCGCTACTTAACATGGACACATCACAATCGATGAATCTATATAATCTTATATAGAAATTTGCTACCACTGAATGTAGAGCGGGGGACACGGGTGTATTTAGGGGGTTGTGGGTAGGGGTGCGAGGTACAGGGGTATAAGAATGCATTAAGGGGTTGTGAGGTAGGGGTACTTTTAGATTCGCAAGACAATATACAGATTTGAAAAAAATATATAAATACCCACCATTCTGTAGGGATATTGACTGTATTGGTATTGAGAAAATAGGGATACGAGGTAGAATCATCAATATGCGGGTGTTTTTAGGGGGTGTGTAGGGTACATATTTGCTCAATAGGATGATACACATATTTAAAAGTAAAACTTTCCTGACTATTGCAGTTGCGTTTTTACGCAGTAGCAGTCATGATAATGATGCAGATGGTTTGTTTAAGATCGATTGGTTTGCTATGTAAGTAATTAACGTAATTTAATTTACGTTTTCAAAGCAGATTTTGCATGTATATACAGCTAAATGCATGTTATTACACAGACCCACGCGTTGCACTAACACAGACACGCGCACCACTCTTCTGCACCGACGATGCCGCGTGTGTTGTCTCAGACACCGTTCATTCTGTGGCAGACGAATGCTTGATCGGGAAGAGTGGACCTCTCATTACCAAGTGTCCACCTCTCGACATTGAGTCGCCCCTCACCCCCTGTTGTCCGTGCTCAGCTGACCACATCGAGCACCTGTATTTAGAACAGCTGGACATCCCACTAGACAGACCATCTAAAACTGCTGTAATTGATGCTTGTAAACGACAAAAACCTGCGACTTATTTCGTTTCAGCGCATATGGGCGAAGACTGGGAATCTCCATTCTTTTTGTTTCTCATTTAAGAGCGAAACGCTTTCTTAATTTAGTATATTTCCCTTTATAAACAAAACTATATCCATTTTTAGCTTTTTATATCAATTAATAGAGATTGTTTACACAAATCCCCAAAAACGTTATTCATGTTTACTGTTTATTTGAATTACGCAACAACTTCATGCCGAGTATTTCAGTACTTCAATAACTGATGTATAAGGGACCAGCCAAACAACAGGTAATAGGATTATTGTTTAATTCAGCTATAACTGGTTAAGAAGAAAACGAAAAGAAGAAGAAAAAGAAGAAGCCGATAACAAAGAGAGAAAAAAGAGAAAAAGAAAGAACAAAAAGAAGAAGACTAAAAAAAAGAACAAAAAGAAAGAAGAAAAGACAAAAAGGAGGAAAGGAAAAGGAAAAGAAAATCAAAAGAAGAAGAACAACAACAAAGAGAAGAAGACGAAGAAGCAGAAGAAGAATATTTCAGTGTCACACAGTAGATGGATGTTTCATGTATTTTCTATTTTACACGTGGAGCAGGTACTGGCCGGCTAAATAGCCCACTGGATACTAGTTCCAAAGTAAAGTACCAGTTAGGAGCACTAAAGTGCTTAAATGTACATAAAGTATCAGGTAAAATACAGGTTAAGAGCACCAGAGTGCTAAGATATAGATAAAAGATATAGAAATAAAATACAAGTTGTTAAGATGTAAGTAAAAGTTCTATATTCACTACATTCACTGCATTCAATATAGATACATCTTCATATCGTTATAGGGAGACGCGTGTTTGTTAAGTATGCTATTGGTTTATGAACTGTAAAACTTTGTCATATGTGCCTGTGTCTTACTGTCATAATAGTTTATCAGAATGTGTACGGAAGGACATTTAGTACCCCTTTACCGAATCAAAAATATTTTTGAACATTTTACTACGTATCAGACTAAAGAAAATACTCAACAACGTATCATTGTATCAACTAACAATATGTGATAAATATATCCATGCACTACTGTTCTTAATCACCTATATAGAAATTATGTGTATCTTTCTTCAACATACAGACTAAAATAACAGAACATGAAACTGCTCATTGGCACACGAGTCTGCGAGATCACCCTGAATTAAACAGATTTATTAAAATTCACAGTAAGCTTGAACCTCATAGACTGTGGAATATGTGTATTTTCTACAACATATCAACTAGACCTATGCATGCACTCGTGAAGCTAGGAACGCTACCAATAACACCAGCTGGACAGTGTTTAATGTGTGATGACGAGTGCGATGACACAATAAAGCACCAACTGCTATGTTGTACAGCTTTAGCTGATGCAAGGAACACCCTCTATGAACATCTATTTGACACTTTAAACCTCGAACAATACATATGTATTGAGGACTGTGCAGATGACGAAGTCAAACTTGTGACATTGCTAGGTGGTTTAACCCCTATTGTAGAGGATATGAGCCTTGACAGCTGGGCTGAATTCATACCTTCTGTATCACGAGACATAGGTTCCTGGAATCTGCGATCAATGATCTATCTATAGACAGTATATCTAATACCAGGACCAAGACACGTAAATATTCAGAATTGCCAATTTCTCTGCATAATGTTCTTGTAAATATGCTGTGTTACCATGATTCCAAATGTATATCACTCTCCGAAATTAATGGAGGAAATAAAGATCATTCATGGGACACTTGCTGTCATCATACACTACTTGAGTCGAATTATAGACACGTCATTGTATTATGATATGTAAATATAAAACGTCAACGCCAGAGAATAACCAGTCTCGATTATCAGAGGAAAAAGATTCTACTGGGCGGAAAAGGCAAAATAGCTGTGAAAATTAGATGAAAAACATGACGACACCAGGTGTTCGCGAAGTGGGTAAGCATGTCCTGCCCTAAGAAATTATTTAACTCTCAAACAGTGTATATCATACAACCATTATCATATATTACATACATAATATGACCGTATGCTAATTTCATATGCATTATTAATATACTACAAACTCTATATGGTACTCTAGAAGTATGATACATATATCAATATAGAAAACAGCAAAACATACATATTTTGTTTCGAAACGGGTTTATTCAAAATTCGGAATTCGAAAATATTTACCCAAAACCATTCATTATATGAATCAAACTTACCATATAATGACTGCATAATAACTTCATAATGCTTTTCCGCGTTATAAGCACCAGCCAATTAATGATCAATCAAAAGTCATGTTATTTGAACTTAACGCTTACGTTATTAACCCCTAAACACAACAATATCCCGTAAGAAGGTTAAGAAACATTTTGAAGTCATCATGACTCAATCACTTCAACACTAAACCTCCTCGCATCCCAACACTAGATAGCTTATAAAACATTCTTAAAGAGTGAACAATCCTCCGTATTAAATCCCCCCGTTATCTGAAGACAATCAGGCGATATAAGTGTTCCTCGGGCTTGTTAAACAGCGAGATTGTCGCTTGGAGAGGTGAATACAACGGGGAAACGATTAAGCCAAGCAATGAGACAAGTAACTATCCTTCGTCAGAAATCTCACTGATGTCTAGAGCCGTAGAGATAAGAATATCAGTATTGGGGAGGTACTAAATAGAACACAAACATTGTAACGACTCGAGGGGTTTCAGAGGTAAGCGATATGTCTGCATCTAAATCTCAGCCCGTAGACGTTGAACAAACAAGTTTGATCGCAGCTGATTCCCAGTAAACGTTAATACATGAAACAGGGAGGAATAACGTTGGGAGAGCGGATGATCGATGTATTGCAGAGAAACACATTGCCCCCGGATTCATGTGACAATCTTGAATGTTTTGTGGAGAAAGTACAGATACAGCGAAACCTCGTTAATCTGGACTGATGTTGAATTCGTCGTAATCAGTCGGATTGTAAAAAATTACGTATGAGTTACCATTTAACCTTTCAAAACTGCGATGTCCGGATTGACTGGGTGTGGAATAGTGAGGTTCCGTTATATCGAAATAAACTAAAATGTGCACAGTCCAATATTAAAAGAATATGCATATTAATAATAATGACAAATGTGTTAGTGGCATTAATAGCTAAAAACCTTTTTAATGTTTTAAATTTGTTAAAAACAGATATTCGGTTTTGAGAAAATGTACTAATGTCCATGAGTCTAATACATAAATGAGAAAAGAACGGTTACATAATAATAAGAAATAAAAGCAGAGTTCATTGTACGATTCCGACTACAACACAAGCATGTGTTTATGAATCACTATCAAAGAGGGATGATACCAGCTATTGGCGGAAAGATGTGCGTATCCTGCCTCACAGGTACTCGTCACAATATACAATTATCAGTGTCTAATTATTTGAATATACAACTATCAGGGCCTATGTACAGGAATATACAACTATCACGGCTTATGTACAGGAATATACAACTATCAGGGCTTATGTACAGGAATATACAGCTATTAGGGTCTGTGTATAGGAATATACAATTGTCACGGCTTATGTACAGGAATATACAGCTATTAGGGTCTGTTTATAGGAATATACAACTATCAGGGCCTATGTACAGGAATATACAACCATCAGGGCTTATGTACAGGAATATACAGCTATCAGGGCCTATGTACAGGAATATACAGCTATCAGGGCCTATGTACAGGAATATACAGCTATCAGGGCCTATGTATAGGAATATACAGCTATCAGGGCCTATGCACAGGAATATACAGCTATCAGGGCCTATGTACAGGAATATACAGCTATCAGGGCCTATGTATAGGAATATACAACTATTAGGGCCTATGCACAGGAATCTACAACTATCAGGGCCTATGTATAGATATATACAACTATCAGGGTCTATGTACAGGAATACACAACTATCACGGCTTATGTACAGGAATATACAACTATCAGGGCCTATGTACAGGAATATACAACTATCAGGGCCTATGTACAGGAATATACAACTATCAGGGCCTATGTACCGGTATATACAACTATCAGGGTCTATGTACAGGAATATACAACTATCAGGGTTTATGTACAGGAATACACAACTATCAGGGTCTATGTACAGGAATACACAACTATCAGGGCCTATGTACAGGAATATACAACTATCAGGGCCTATGTACAGGAATATACAACTATCAGGGTCTATGTACAGGAATATACAACTATCAGGGTCTATGTACCGGTATATACAACTATCAGGGTCTATGTACAGGAATATACAACTATCAGGGTCTATGTACAGGAATATACAACTATCAAGGTTTATGTACAGGAATATACAACTATCAGGGTCTATGTACAGGAATACACAACTATCAGGGTCTATGTACAGGAATACACAACTATCAGGGCTTATGCTTAGGTATATACAACTATCAGGGCATATGTATAGGTATATACAACTATCAAGGTTTATGTACAGGAATATACAACTATCAAGGTTTATGTACAGGAATATACAACTATCAGGGTCTATGTACAGGAATATACAACTATCAGGTTCTATGTACAGGAATATACAACTATCAGGGTCTATGTACAGGAATATACAACTATCAGGGTCTATGTACAGGAATATACAACTATCAAGGTTTATGTACAGGAATATACAACTATCAGGGTCTATGTACAGGAATATACAACTATCAGGGCCTATGTACAGGAATATACAACTATCAAGGTTTATGTACCGGTATATACAACTATCAGGGTCTATGTACAGGAATATACAACTATCAGGGTCTATGTACCGGTATATGCAACTATCAGGGTCTATGTACCGGTATATACAACTATCAAGGTTTATGTACAGGAATATACAACTATCAGGGTCTATGTACAGGAATACACAACTATCAGGGTCTATGTACAGGAATACACAACTATCAGGGCTTATGCTTAGGTATATACAACTATCAGGGCATATGTATAGGTATATACAACTATCAGGGCCTATGTACAGGAATCTACAACTATAAGGGCCTATGTATAGAAATATACAACTATCAGGGCCTATGCACAGGAATCTACAACTATCAGGGCCTATGTATAGGAATATACAACTATCAGGGCCTATGTATAGGAATATACAACTATCAGGGCCTATGTACAGGAATATACAACTGTCAGGGTCTATTTACAGGTATATACAACTATCAGGGCCTATGTACCGGTATATACAACTATCAGGGCCTATGTACCGGTATATACAACTATCAGGGTCTATGTACAGGAATATACAACTATCAGGGTCTATTTACAGGAATATACAACTATCAGGGTTTATGTACCGGTATATACAACTATCAGGGTTTATGTACCGGTATATAAAACTATCAGGGTTTATGTACCGGTATATACAACTATCAGGGTTTATGTACAGGAATATACAACTATGCAATATGTACCACGTATGTTCCAGGGCACCTAGACATACATATACGGAAATCAACATCACGTTAAAGCCGATGGGTGACTTGTGTCTGTGTGGTTGGTTGGTTTGTTGTTTTACGCCGCACTCAGCAATATTCCAGCTATATGACGACGGTCTGTAAATAAACGAGTCTGGACCAGACAGTCCAGTGATTAATATCATGAGCATCGATCCACGCAATTGGGATCGATGACATGCATCAACCAAGTCAGCCAGCCTGGCCACCCGATCCCGTTAGTCGCCTTTTACGACAAGCATAGTCGCCTTTTACAGCAAGCATGGGTTGCTGAAGACCTATTCTACCCCGGATCTCCACGGGTAGTCTGTGTGGTGGTGTGCTCAGGTGGCTCCCGGCGTCTCAGTGTTTCACTGTGCTGACATCGTATTCACAAAGCTTCTTAAAATGTTCTCGAAGTTTCATTCTTACTTTCACTAATCGTATTAGTAGTTTTCACGTTAAGTGGCAGGTGGTTTTTTTTTTTAAAAAGTAGTATGTTTTTCCTTTATTTTGTTCTTAACTCATTAATTTTTTTACTGTCTGAACCTAGGTCATATATACGAGGAGAAATGGAAAATCTCGCCAGAAGAATATTTAACCAGATGTCCTAACCCTACCCCCTGTACGTAATAATTACAATGTACGTACAATTTACCAACATTCGTATTACGGCATTGTGTTGGTGTCATTAAAGGGGGCGGTGAGTGATTATTGTTTTATGCCAGTTTTAGCAACATTCCAGCAATGTCACGGCGGGTAACCATCGGAAATGGACTTCAAGCATTGTACCAATGAGGGGAACGAACCCGGGTCTTAGGTGTGACGAACGAACGCTTTGACCACTAGGCTATCCCACCGCCCCTTGTAATTAATATCACGTGTGGAACTGTATCATTGTATCTCTGTGAAATTGTGACAATTAGTGACTGTTAGGATGATATATATCTTGAAACATGGACCCACAGACAAAGTTGAAAGAATAATGCTGGGGCTGCTAACTATTCAGAGCCATGTCTCCCTTCAACGCCTTTACTTAACTTTACTTTACTTTGTGAATCCAAAACCATATTTCCACATGTGTGTTATTTGCCGTTTCACACTGAAATAATTAATAAACTAAAAGCGACACAATCAATTAGTGATACCAGGTGTTCGCGAAAAGGTGAGCGTATCCTGACTTCCTTCACAAACACACGCAAAGGCAAGTGAATTGTTCACCTGAAAATCCACGGGAATATATAGTACAAGTCAAAAGAGAGAATTGCATCGACACTATTTTGGTCACTGACGTCAAATTTGTAAATGTTCTCCACATGTCTACAATAAAACCTTTTGAAAGCTTTAATGAGGCCTTGAATGTTGTAACCCTGATCAAAGAACTTTGGAGAAAGAATCATATGACGTTATTTGAAATCTTCGTAGAAAGAGTATGATTGTACCTGACAATTTCAACATGTGCTGGAGCTGCTGGACTCTTGCTGGACATACTGGGAAAGTTGACAGTTGGAGAGTTGAAGTCCTCCCTCTTGTCCTACAGTCTTATGTACAGTTTCGTCACTCCGAATCCTTATGCATTGGCCTTACACCAAGGGCGTGGTCACGTCATTCCGGGAATTGTAGGGTAAACATTCAGAGGAATTTACTTAATATGACATGTTGTTTGTCAACATGGCGGACAATGCTAGCCCATACTATGACCTTTACATGGAGTTTATTTTAAATGTCGGGCGGCCGGGTAGCCTAGTGGTTAAAGCGTCCACTCGTCACGCCGAAGACCCAGGTTCGATTTCCCACATGGGTACAATGTGTGAAGCCCATTTCTGGTGTTCCCCGCGGTGATATTGTTGGAATATTGCTAAAAGCGGCGTTAAGTCATACTCACTCACTCACCCTTTTTAATGAGAAGTGTGAGTGTCCGGTGCATCCGGGAAAGCCGGATGTACTTTTTCTTTTCGAGAACACCTGGTGTCATCACTCATCTTCAGTGATTTATTTATATATTTTTCATCACTACTTTGACTTAAACTCCCTAAGGAATCTTTGTCGGCACTGATGCAAGCCTGATCATTGTCTGGTGCTTGTGTTTTGAATTCCAATGTTTCACACTGTCTTTGGACCGTTTGAACTCTTTTATTTTATTAAATCGTTTCGTTTGTAGATCTTGCGCTTCCATTAGTACTGGACGAAAATTTGAAACGAGGTTTAGTGATAAAATATGAATAAAAAACCAAATAAACAATGACTAATTCAGAATAATACTGATGTGAATATGGAAATAGCGACACACGAAAAGAGATAATAAATGTCTATGAAGTATTACTGTCCATTTCAGAGCACTACTGAGTCATTCACACCGTTTTCCCAGACAGTTCACAATATGTGTGTCTCAACCCTTCTGATCAGCATACCACCGATGCTCACAAAACATGCGTCAAAACTATTTGTTATCTAGAAACGTCTAAATATGCAATTTATCTTTCATGTTGTTGAGAAAGGGCATTTGAGGAGAGAAACACGCCATAGTTCATGTTAGAGGAGTAACCTTCCTCCGAGTAGCCTTAGTAACTGTAGACGCAGGTTACTCTCTCGCCTAGAGCTGTACTTCAGATTGACAGTGCATACATGGCATTGTTAAAGCGCATTACTTCATTGCTAACACGAGCCCAACCAATAAGTAATGCAATTCTGTGCACACAATGTTCGCGTAGCTGAAAGTTAAACTTAATACTTTAAATATTTGGCTTTTTGTTTGAAATTTCAAAGCAGTTTTCGAATTTGAGTCTCAAAACATGCTATTTAAATGCCCGAGTGGCTTAATTTTGAAAGAATGAAATTACAACCTATGTCGTCATATCAGGGCGAAACCAGGCGGCAGTACAAAGGATGTTATTTTAAACACCCTCATTTCAGTTCGGGTAAATGGTTTAGCTTTCTATCCACCACGTGGCGTGTTAAGCGGGTATGTCTAAGCATAGCAAGTGCCTACATTCTCCAGGCACACATGCTGTAGTAAGATGGTATCGCGCTATGACGCACTTCATCGCTCGACCCCTTCACCCAACACTCTATAGCTAGGAGTGCGCTCTTTGGAAGTAAATGATATTCGGTGACATCATTCAAGGACGTGGAGACCAAAATTGGACGTACATTATAGGGTAGTTCTTTTTTTTCAATTCAAAAAACGAAAGTTAAAAATATATGAGAAAGGGTATATGTTAGAACTTCAATTTCTTTCGGTTCTTTGTGACGAATGACGTCTTCAGTAGGTAGGGATACATTAAGGGATATATTGTGTTTTTCAATTTAAAAAAACCCCGAAAGTTCAGAAGGGTTCATGTTTGAAAATTCAAAACTTACAAGCAAGGGTTTAAAGTATAACTACATATTAATTCTGCCCTTAGGGCATAATGACAATATAAGTATACTGATATAAATTAATAAGGGAACACTTTGTTTTAGACACAGTAAAAGAATATGCTATCATGTGTTCCCAGCCTTGTTTTGTTCGCGTTGGAAACAATGCACACAAACACATCTCAAAATTTGATTCTGACATGTGTTGAATTTGTGTGCGCGCTGTTTTCAAATGTACTGACCGAACGCTTATTTACCTATATTAGTCATTGCTCCTTTATTTGTTTCCACCAAATTCATTATGGAGATATTGTATATTTTAATCTAAAAACCAAAGTCATTAAAAGTTCATGTTGGAAATTTATAAAGATACGGGTAAGGGTTTAAGGTAGAACAGATTTGATAATCTTTCCTTTGTAACGAATGATTTTGTGAGTATTTAGGTACCTTAAGAACATTTTGAAGACTTCTGTGTTCGATGTGTACTTTTAAAGTCTTCTTCAAATAGAGTCCATCTTCCAGTCACATAGATCTTTTATTTGCTTGTTTCCTGTAAGCCATTATCCAAGGGTGAACTAATTACAGAATGTCTCTCTTGTTCACATTCCTAGAATGATTCAGACATGGATTCAATGAAACTGATTCAATGAATGGACAATGTTAATTACAAGTCATTTGTTAATTTGACGCGGTCTTTCAGTTCATTGTTGGACAACATTCCGACAAAGACAGAGGCATGTTAAGTATTGACGTTTTCGTTAAATGGGTATGTTGGGGGATGGGTGTAAGGTCTTAGGTAGAATGAAGAGAAGTTGTTGGTTTAAAACTGGTATCTGAGCCGCCAGTCACGGCGTAGTGGGCGACATTACTCGCCCAGTGTGTTCAGGGGTGGCCGTACGTGACATCGAATCTTTGGAGAACATTAGTGTCCGGTAGACGAACATATTCAATTATCAGCTTCCAAATACCACTCTCCCGGGGACAAAACTTAACCCCTATCTATACCACCCCCATGTCCCTTTACGCTTCCCCCATCACCTGGGCCCCTCCCCCACCCCCACCTCACCCATCTCCTCGGCTACAGGTCGTTACGGTTTGATGGACCCTCTGACCCTACATTGATTCTCAACTGACCGTTGGTTTTCAAAAAGTGACCGATTTGCTGCCCGTAGTGTAAAATAAACATTCCCAGTATAAGCTATTCAATTCGGAAATCCTTCTTTTGGGGACACTTGGAACGTCAGCATTAGTGATTAGTTAACGCCGAGCTCGGAAATCTGGATACTTTCACCGTCCGGATTAACGGGGTGTCACTGTTTGTAGTTTATCAAATATTTGTACGAAAAATTAAGATGTCTTAACGTAAAATGACTTGGAATCATTTGTACTCGATACTGTGACAAACAGCCGGTTTTACAATATTCCAGTTATCTCGCGGTCCGGGACCAAGGATGGGCTTCATTATTCTTAATCCTAGATCCGGGGCACAACATACATGGACGTAATAAAGCTTCCAGTTGTATGGTAGACATGTGGAGGACCAAATTTGACGAATGTCCGATGCAATTCCCTATTTTGACTTGTACCATATTTTCGCTTGATTTTCCAGGTAAACAGTTGACTTGCCTTTGTATGTGTTTGTGACGCTGCCAACGGTGGGTCAGGATACGCCCACCTATTCGCTAACACCTGTTAACACCTGTTATTTGACAGTGATTGATTAATACATGCTAATGATATAGTCGAAATCGTTCATCGTTTTGTAGCGATTTCTTTTGATTATGGAAATGTTCTCTTTCCCTTTTTACTTATGTGAGGAATCGAACCTTGGTTTTCGACGTGACGAGCAATTGCTCTTATATTTATATTTGTATTTAATCTAAGGCTATTCCACCGACCGATACTGCCCGAAGATACATTATATTAATCAACAAACATCACTTTAGTGTAAGAAAACACCAAGATAAGAAAATATGTAAATATACTATAAGCTATAGGTAAGTAAGTAGTCAAAATCAGAGGCTGCTATCTTAGGCCACTCACTGTTAGCCAGCCCCGCACGACAGAGTGTTTGTTTTAAATATAAGAACTATTTCGAAATCCTGCAAGAATATTTTTCAATACTGGATTAAAAATCCGCCTTCCGAATCATTAAACAAAAGTCGTCGTCGGGAAACAATCATTTTATTTACAGGGATTACCAAGGATTACCAAGGCGACATTGTACATTTCATGAAAGAATCCTGTTGGATAAACTAGGTTACTAATGTCTTCGGTAATGTAGATATTAGATGGAGGAGACTGGCGTGTGCGTGCGTGTATGCGTTATCAGGGATCTGTGCATGCAAGCACAACAAAGCAAACATCTCTCATACAGAGACGTTCATTCACATCCAACACATCGTCACACACAATATCATAGTCGCACACAACACTCAGTCACACACAATCAGACACATCCACACACAACCACACAAAGTCACACACAACCACACAGTGTCAAACACAACTACCGTACAGTCACACATTCACACGCATTCACACATAATCACATATAGTTACACACATCTACACATAGTCACACACATCCACACATAGGTACACACATCCACACATAGTAACACACATCCACACAGTCACACACATCCACACATAGTCACACACATCCACACACAGTCACACACATCCACACAGTCACACACATCCACACATAGTCACACACATCCACAAATAGTTACACACATCCACGCGCAGTCACATACATCCACACACAGTTACACACACAGTCGCATATACATTCACATACACCATGACACACACGTGATAACAATACCTGTTATACTGTCCACCCGCTGTACGTCACACTTAGCACACTGACGGTAATTAACTAATGCCGAGCGTCATCGTAAGCTGAGAACATTTACACCCAACTGGAAATTAATCCAATTACTTTTATTTATCAGAAACACAAGTAAAGATAGTGGCCACCTGCATGGTAACACATGTGTACAATGCCTGCAGCATCACTGTCAGATGACCCGAGGGCGGGGACACGGGATGGTCAACTTTCATTCACACCTCTTTCATAAATTCACTTGTCATTTACGTATAGGTGTCTGATGTATTTGTAGATTACATATACAGATCGTATAATTGTGGGATAACACCTGCCCGAAGATGAATCTACAATAAAGTCAATTAATCAATTAAAATAAATAAACATAAGCAGAGGCGTTGATGAAGGAATATTGTGCAGAGTGCAATTAAATACAGATAGCACTCCGTATGTCCACCCGATTATGTCGGTTAACCACCCCCTTATTCCAGCTAACATTATCATATTGTGACAATGGATGCTAAATATGTTCATAGAAATCCATCTCGAATTCTTGTGTTTGTAAAAGTGAAACATGTTCACATTAATCCCTCAATTTCGAGGTATTGTGTGTATCACCGTTGGACCAGGGCCCCGTTTACAAAGCGATCCTAGTGATAAGGTGGCCCCATACTTTGATATGGGCGTACAGCAGTAGGAGCACTACGAAGGTTTGGACAACGGGTCCCCGGGCCCTAATTCCCTCTTACATTGTGCACATACTCCCTCTCTGAAAGTACGATGCATATCGAAGTGAGACATTCATATTGGATCCGTGAAGATCCGGGGAAGAGAAGGTCTTCAGCAACCCATGCTTGCCGTAAAAGGCGACTATGCTTTTTGTAAGATGACACTAACGGGATCGGGTGGTCAGACTGGCTGACTTGTTTGATGCTTGTCATCATATCCCAATTGCCAAAACGATGCTCATGATATCAACCACTGGATTTTCTGGACCATTTTTTACAGATCGCCGTCACACACAAACAAACAAACAAACATTCATATTGACTCCTTTATGTCGAATGAACCTTTGGGGCCAACACAATTTAAATGTACGGTTCTGTCCTGCAGTTTGGAGAAAACGAGAGTCTCAATTCAGTTCGATTTCCGTCTTATAAGTCTGATCATAGAGTTGAGTAACGATAGAATGAGTATGAATGCGGGCCGCGTTCAGCAATATACCATCAATAACATGACGACAGACGCCAAGGCCTTCTCAAATTGCAGTGGAGAATCGAACTCGGGCATCATCGTGACGACGAGCGAACGCTTTGGCCACTAGGCCACTACGCCTCTGAAGTATACAAAAAAAACTTGTAGCCATGTACAATGAATGTGCAACCTCATGACCCCTACCATGTTTGAAAATTTGTGCCAAAAAAGCAAATATTTTTTTAAAATAACTCGCTTACTTATGATATTTTTAATTAAAAATCAAACATATGATAAAAACAGCTATATTCGTTTACTGCTCAGTTTACCCCACTGTTTTCAGATAACGTTTTGAAACTATCGGTAACACCACATACATAGTATGTGATTAAGATAGTTAAGCTGAAATGGGGTTTAACGGTGCGTCCAAGATTACTTATATAACGACGTGCATGTACGTGTGTGTGTGTGTGGCTGCTTGTACAAGTCCGGACTGATGCCGATTTATAGTGCACTGACATACCATCCATGTTTAACATGAATACCCCACTCAGACACAGTATACTGACTTCGAGCCGACCAGTCCTTGTTTTAGCCCCTTAATGCCGAGCGCCAGACAAGGAAACAACAAGTACCATCTTTTAACGTCTTTTGGTATGACCCGACCGGGGATCGAACCCGGGACCTTCCATTCTCCGGGCGGACGCTCTACCACTACCACGGAGGCGGTCTTGTCTAAGTAGGACCTTCTAAACGGGGTATATCGTTTACATATAGGTTGGACTATTAATTCATACCCAATAAACACATTTGGTTATGCAATATACGGTTAAATCAAGTGAGCATCTATGATCTAAGATCCAAGGCATTGTGCGTTGTCCGCCGCTTTTCAGTCCGTTTGTTAACCTCTTCTCCGAAACGGCTGACGGGACACGCCTAATACTCAAGGAAGATGTCTAGATTTGATCGCGATTGTCCATGGTGTTAAAATATAAGGTTCTGTTTAAAATGAAAATTCAGACTGTGAAAAAAATATTGATGGTCTTATGATAACCATCAAGATTTGAAAATCTGAAAGTTTGTGTAGCCATATAAGGTCAAATAAATCAATCAAGTCGGAAAAAATGAAACTATGAAAGTCTTTAAGAATCGTGTTTTAAGAAACCATAAGCTACAGAGAGCTGAACTGTGTATGTCCATAATGGGACCCTGACGGCGTGGAATTAAAATACCTTAATTAAAGTGAATAAACATTTTTTAATTATTGAAAATGGTAAAGTGTCATCTTTTGTTGTCATGATCTGTGATTTCAAATTCCTGAAAAGGTATTTATTTATTTATTTATTTATTTATTTATTTATTTATTTATTTATTTATTTATTTATTTATAGAAAGTTTGTGGAGATTATGAAGATGCTGCCCCTGCATCTCCTGCTGCACAAATAGCAACCATTGTTGGAGATGTTGAGAAAATGGGAACATTTTACATCCCTGAAACTGTATGGCAAATACTGGGATACTTTACATGAATGTTAAAAGGTACAGAATGTGACACTGAGATTAGTCTGTCCACTGACATCATCCAGACCACACTGCAGAGCCACTCATTCCTTGATGGCCTAAGATTTCACTCCATATAACATCCGGCCCACTTTGAATGAAGCAGTGAGCAATATATATTTTCATGTGTCTAACATCGACAACCACCCAAAATATACTGACTCATTAACCTAGTCTTGGATAAATTGGATTTTGCAGAGGAAGATCTGTCCATTTTCAAAGTGATTTGAAATGTTTGTACAGTGAAGTATAATGAAAACGAGTTATTAACTTTAACTCGAACTGTTTTTGTCCTCAAGTCCATCTCCAGACACATCGAATGAGATTCGAACCCATACGAGGACAATGTTGTGTTTGATTATCTCATGCCTAAATACCCAGAACAACTTCATTTGATTTTGGTGATCATTTTAGCAAATATTACAAAAAATATCGAATATGCGTTTTCAGTATAGTAAACAGACTGTGTCGACATTTGCCTGAGGTTATCAAATATTCTTTATATAATTGTAATGGTGAATGGTTTTGTATCCCCAACATCTTGTGCCAGCCGAATTTACCCACACCGCACTTTAAATATCATAAAAGTAATCTATGTAATTTTATAAATATAAAATGGGGCGGTTGGATAGCCTAGTGGTTAAAGCGTTCGCTCGTTACGCCGAAGACCCGGGTTCGATTCCCGACATGGGTACAATGTGTGAAGCCCATTTCTGGTGTCCCCCGCCGTGATGTTGCTGGTATATTGCTAAAAGCGGCGTAAAACCATACTCACTCACTCACTCACTATAAATATAAATAACCAAGCTTATATATCTGCCGAAACAGATTCCATCGGGTGTAACAGACAAAACAGCGGAGAAAATTATTACATGTATTTAATGAACGGATTTCTGAAACATCAATGACACCAGGTGTTCGCGAAAAGGGTAAGCATGTCCTGCTCTAGCAGTAGCACCCGCCACTGACACATTTTGCATAAAAAGGTAAATATGTGTTGCCATCCAAATTCATCCAGCACCATATGTAACATATATGTTATAGCGATGGTAGTAAATTCTGGTTTCATTCAACCGCAGCAATCTACGCCAATATTTGACAGATACGGTTGTGTCGAATATCAGGAGAGGGCCTCTGCTAAATTCATTTTAAAATGCATGTAAACATTTTAATTTATAGATACTAATAACTGTGTCAAGTGTCCATCTTCCAGTGACAAGGGAGTTAACTGACTGTAAAAGTCCAGTTTCCGACCTTGCCGAACTTTACACTTTGGCTGGACTAACGAGTCTTTACATAGTCCAATGAAAATCGCGCAACGAACTGTTCGTAAACAATATGGATTTCAACGTGCAGATTTCCGTCGACCGCAGGATATGCAAAGCATGTGTACTGTCAACTAGGCATCGACAGATATTTTCCAAATCTTTTCATGTTTTTAATCAAGGTGCTTAAATGATTTGATGTACTTCGCAAGGTAAGAAAAGTTTTGTTACAACATCTTGGCGCCGCAATTTTATTTGATTGTTCAATAGGATGGACATGGAACGGACATTACTCGTAATAGCCACTGGAAATAGAAACTGGACTTTCGCAGTCAGTTAACAGCCTTGCCTCGGGAAGATGTGAGTGTACGTCTGAACCATAACACAGTGTCGGGGCTGTCCTTGCTGGAGATATCACAGCCTTTGGGACCTGTGTACTGTCCCCACTGTGCTACTACAGTGTGCAGCTGGACAGCCATGCAGAATAAATCACTTGAGTGTGAAGACAATACCTGAATCTCTATAGAATGAGACTACCTTATAATGAAGGATCAGTCATAAATGAACAGTAGGTAAACGAGATGAAGTAAAAGATAGATCGTTGGAACCAGTTTACCGCCAACCCCCACCCCTCTATCTCATCCGTGTGGTGGTGTTGCTGCGCCTCTGTTAACATGCTTTGTTTTAAATCTGACACTTCGCTTGAGTCTGTCAACAGTTTCACAATCAAGATTTTAGGGGGTTATAAAACTTCATCAATTATTTTGTTTTGTGTGATATCGAAATTTTGAACAGTTCAATTAATGTCACTTTATTAAAAGACTTTTCGTTTCCAAAAACAATGCTTGTTGCTTTCTTAAAATTTGCAAATACAAGTAAACATAACTTACAGCTATAATTGAAGCGATAAACGCTTTTCATGATCATAAAACAATGCTAAAAGAAGGTCTATTGTACGATTCCGACTATATCATGAGCATGTGTTTATGAATCACTATCAAATAGTGATGATACCACGTGTTCGCGAAAAGGTGAGAGTACCCCTCCTCACCGGTGGTAAACGTCACAAACACATGCAAAGGCAAGACAATTGTACACCTGAACAAACACGGGAAAGTGTTGTGCAAGTCAGCATAGGGAATGGCATCAGTTATCATTTTTTTTACTGATGGGTTACAAATGGCCACAACAGGTATACCATGAACCGTTTTGAAACTTACAAAGGCTTTAAATTGTTTGACAGGCATTACTTAGAAGTTGACGGATGACAAGGTAGACACAGTGTTATGGATAACAACTTCTTTAATACTATAAAAAGCTGGACAACGGTAAAAGGATCTATACTGAAACGTCGCTTTTACAGTATGAAAAAAAGTTGTTATCCATAAAATTGTGTGTACCTTACAAAGGCCGGCCTTGAATGTTATAACTCCGATCTAAGACCTATTGAGCAAGAGTCGTGTTGCGCATTTTGAAATCGTAGAAAGGGCATGTTCGATTGTACGCCAGAAGTTGACTATTGGAATGTTGCACTCATCCCTCTTGTCATACATCTATAAGTAATATAAACGGTGTCCCTCATACTTTCTATAACCAGTTTATTATTAATACTCAGGGGTGGTTGAGTAGCCTAGTGGTTAACGCGTTCGCGTCACGCAGAAGGCCTGGGTTCGATTCCCCACATGGGTAAAATGTGTGAAGCCCATTTCTGGTTTCGGCGTAAAATCATACTCACTGACTGTTAATAATCACAAACATTTGTAGGCTTCTGATGCACCACTTACAAACAGCATAAATTATGTTGGTAATTCACACAGAGATAGAGAGAGTGTGTGTAGGAAAGGTTTTTAAGTGTACATATGTAGGAAAGTTGGTGACTTCTTCTCGATGGATATACAGATTACTAATGATTGCGTAACTCTGTACATAACTCATATTCACATGTTATTGTCATCAGGGTTATTAGCGTTATTTAAAATAACTGACGATGGGATAACCTCTTCATAGCAAAGCGCTGCTCTTCAAGCCGAACGTCGCTATATAAGTGCAATAATCTTGGACGCGACGTGAAACCCCATTTCACCTCTTCAAGCCGAAAGACGGTTCGATTCACCACATTGGTACAAAAGGGCCCATACAATATACAAGACGGCAATATACAACGTTAGTCAGAGAATCAGACTCAGGTATCTACCGGAAACCATTGGGCGTTAAAAGCAAAAAGCAGTGACAATTATATGAATGGATCACTTGAAGTCAGTGATGACACAAGGTGTCCGTGAAAAGGGTGAGCATGTCCTGCCCTACCGTTAGCACCCACCACTCACACAATTTGCATAAACAAGTAAGTCCTTGTTTGTTCCTTCTGCCATGAAACGGCGGCCTGTAAACAATTGAGTACGAACTAGACAATCCAGTGAGGGACCAGACAATCCAGTGATAGACCAGACAAACTAGTGACAAGAAAGTGCATTTACTGATTATGTTGAAACTAAAAACGTTATGCCTATTTGTAATTACGTGAGTAATCACACAATTTGCATGCAAAAAGTAAACGTTTTTTTGTACGACGGGGGATCTTGATCAGACAATCCAGTGATCATTTCTAGTGTTCCTTACTGATACGACTGGCATATTGCTTTAAGCCACACAAAGACCTAATCATTCATCACATTAAATGGGGATTGTTCTTATAGAGTTGCGCGTAGACGCTTGCTTATAATACACGAACGACTAATACAGACTGCTGTCTAGACAGAGCCAGTAATTAAGTGTCAAACGAATCCGATTTAAACATAACTGTTACGCTAATATCAAACAATAACAGCCAACAAGCTCATGTTTGTTTTGTTTGTTTGTTTTTGGTTTAACGCCGGAAACTGCGATACTCCAGCTATATGCGGCGGGCTGTTAATAATCGAGTCTGGACCAGACAATCCAAGGGTTGACATCAGGAGCATCGATCCCCGCAATTGGGATACGGTGATATGCAAGAACCAGGTCAGCGAGCCTGACCACCCAATCCCGTTAGTCGCCTCTTACGACAAGCATTGGTTGCTGAAGACCTATTCTAACCCCGAATCTTCACGGGACGAACATAGTTAAAGTTCACATTTACGAATAGCCTGTTTAAAAATTGCACTAGCGCTGGTTCGGTTAAAGGGGAACTGGGCTGAGGTAATTGACAGCCCCAGCAAATTTGATTAAAGTCTTTAAAAAACTACTTTCACAGTCAGCTGACTTACATGTTATCAACTTAGCAGTAGATTATTACCCTTATTACATAGGAACAATGTCTGAACATCAAACAAATCATTTATACCAGACATTAATTGATAATCTAGACCTGTAGAGGAAATGGAAACCGTATCGTTAGGCGACCGCCACCGTGGTGTAGTGGATTGAGCGTCTGCCCAGAGAGCGGAAGGTTCGGGTTTCGATCCCTTGCCGCATCATACCAAAAGACGTTAAAATATGGTACTTGTTGTTACCCTGCCTGGTGCTCGGCATCAAGGGGTAAAACAAGGACTGGTTCTTGGAGTCAGCAAACTGTGTTTAGTGGGGTATTCATGTTAAACTGCGGCATGGGGTCTCTGGGCTAGCACTATAAAACCGGCATTAGTCCAAACTATAACACACGCATGCTCGCACACGCCCGCCCGCACGCACAATCACACACGTGATGCGCGTCGCTTTATAAGTGCAATAATCTGTCACGCGACGTAAAACCTCATTTCACCACATCTCATCGGATCTTAAAGAAAAGGGCCCCTTTAAGGATAGCTAACTGGCCTGCTGTGAAGGCAACAAAGACAGCACATTATGACGCTACAAAAAGACTTACATTATTACAAGACGCACACGAAGGCTGAACCTATTGGCAACACTTCGCCACACCGTTCCATGCATTGATAGTGCTCGGACGAAATGGGCAACTCGAACATGTGCAGATTTTGTGCACATTTAACTGAATCGTTTGTAATCAATTATTTATATCATTATGTAATCCGACAAGCCAGTACGAGATCAACCGTCCCGGGGTCGTACGGCAAGGCATAAATATGGTGTTCTATGGTGACATAGAAAAAGACAGTACTGCGGAACGATATAGAATTTCGCATCGTGGCTGCTTTCTGGGTTACGTTTTGGCTCACCAAATGTCCAGGGACGATGGGCGGTGATAATTAAGACTGATTATTCTCTGGCGTTGACGTTTTAAATTTGATAACTTTATCTTTGCTTTTATAGCTAACACACCTTTATAGAGTGCGCCTGCCTTCAAGTACGAGAGGGGGCAAGGGTGGCCCAGTCGTCTAAGGCGTCGCGATTCGCAGTGCAGAGTTGCGTTCCTTGGGTACGCCAGAAACCTATGATTGTGGGTTCGATCCCGGTTCGCCTCGATTATGTTTCTAGGTTTGTCAGCACCATACCCGTGCTCGTGGGTTTCACCGAAGTGGTAAACGTCTGAGACCTGCATCACTTTGGGCTTTCCTCCCACATCAAGCTGACAAGCCGTGATATACCCGAAATACTGTTAAAAGCGGCGTTAAACCCAACTCACTCACTCACTCAAGTACGAGAAGGGACGGTGGAGTAGTACAGCTTTCGCTCGTCACGCCAAAGGCCCGGGTTTGATTCCCCACATGGGCACAATGTGTGAAGTCCATTTCTTGTGTCTCCCGTCGTAATATTTCTGGAATATTGCTAAAAGCGGCGTAAAACCATACTCACTCACTAACTCAAATACGAGTACATATATTTTAGATCGGGCAACAATATGTTACTGATCAAGTTGGAAACCGGACCGGTGAAGGTAAGTGTCTTGGGAAGTGAATCAATCATGTTGTGTCGTCAGATCACGAGTGAGTGAGTGAGTTTGGTTTTACGCAATATTCCAGCAATATCACGGCGGGGGACATCAGAAACGGGCTTCACACATTGTACCCATGTCGGGAATCGAACCCGGGTCTTCGGTGTGACGAGCGAACGCTTTAACCACTAGGCTACCCGACCGCCCCTGTTAGATCACGAAGCATCAATGTGGCTGAAGCATATGAAATGCGATGCAGATTGGTATCGGAACGTATTAGAAATGCTGTGTGTGGAGACAAGTTAATATCAAAAAGTCTATAGGGATCAGGGGGCACGGGTGGCCCGGTCGTCTATGGCGCCGCGATTCGCTGTGCAGAGTTGCGTCCCCTGGACACGCCAGAAACCTATGATTGTGGGTTCGAATCCCGGTTCACCCCGATTATGTTTCTAGGTTTGTCAGCACCACACCCGTGCTCGTGGGTTTCACCGAAGTGGTAAACGTCTGAGACCTGCATCACTTTGGGCTTTCCTCCCACATTAAGCTGACACGCCGTGATATAACTGGAATAATGTTAAAAGCGGCGTTAAACCCAACTCACTCACTCACTCACTATAGGGATCAGCACAGGGATACGGTTCCAGCAGCTTGTACTGTGTCCCTTTTAATAGTTTTATTGTGGAAGATTACGATTATGAATATATACTTAACTCAATGACATATTTCAGTATCGATTTCTGGTAAAACACAAACACACAATTTCAATACAAGCACCAATAGGAATGTGCCTCTATCAACACAGGTACAGTTTTACTGCCTTAAGACAAATCTCTGGTTTGATTGCAGTGTTTTGTAAACACAAATTTGTTTGTTTGTTTGTTTGTTGTTTAAACCGCACTCGGCAATATTCCAGATGTATGACGGCGGTCTGTTCATCATCGAGTCTGGATCAGTGATTGACATCATGAGCATCGATCTACGCAATTGGATACGAAGACATGCATCATTCAAGTCAGCGAGCCTTACCACCCGATCCCGTCAGCCGCCTCTTACGACAAACATAGTCGGCCCTTACAACAAGCATGGGTTGCAGAAGACCTCTTCTTACCCGCATCTTCACGGGTTCTGAACACGATTGAAATGTATTGTAACTGAAGATCATTACAATTTAGGAGATAAAACCGTGTTTTGAAATTTGAGGTAATCTAACTGTAGATTAGATACCTCTTACTTCACACTGGAACCGAACGCTACCATGACGACAGGAGCGCTTTGAAAACATTCTTACAAATGGGCCAATAACCATTCTTCAGAGTCATGATAAAATACAGTTCATTGACTCAACTTCTATATATATTATATTCCCTTTAATGAACCATGTATGGTACCTGTTATCGGCTCTTTTTGCAGTAATTAAGGACAAAATGACGAATTTACATACCTAGCAGTAGTTGAACATGTTGCACCAATATTAGGAATAGAGCGCGATATTTACAGTGTGACGGGCGAACGCCTTCACCCCTTGCTAATTTGCTATCGCCTTCTGATGGATCTATGAAGTGAATAACTGGCTGATGTTAAATACAATTAATGATATGGTGTAGTGATGGGTTTAATCTCTTCGTGAAGATGGAACTTTACAGCAAATATATACTGTTGTATGAAGGTATTTATCTTCATAGAGTTATGAGTGAGTGAGTGAGATGGGTTTAACGCCGCTTTTAACAGTAGTACAGTTATATCACTTCGTGTCAGCCTAATGTGAGGGGAAAGCCCACGACCACGAGCATGGTGCTGACAAACCTAGAAACATAATAGGGGCGAAACGGGTTTCGAGCCCACAATAATAGGTTTCTGGCGTGCCCAAGGGACGCAACTCTGCACAGCGAATCACGGCGCCTTAGACGACTGGGCCACCCGTGCGACCCTCATTACGTTCTGACATATGAGTGAGTTTGGGATAACACATGATCTCAGTTGCGCTGCAGCATTAGCTTGGTCTGGGAGGAGTGGGCGAGTGAATGTTGCTTTACGCCGCTTCAGAAATCAACATCTTTTCGTGGCGATTGATAAGGGAGCAAGGCTGAAGTGTCACAGGTCCGAGATCATTGCCACTTTGGTGAAATCCACGAGCACGGGTATGATGCTGACAAACCTTGGATCATAATAAAGGAAAATCTTGGATATGCACCCATCCTCATCGGATCCTGGTGCGACTAAGGGACGCTACTCGGTTAATTGATTTTTTAAAAACTGAATTACCTCTTTTGTGTCTATGAAAAAAAAAGTTTAAAAATGTGAAACGGATACTCTAACAGTTTCATTTATTCGAGTATACATTCAGGTTTTTAACAAATCTGGCTGAATCATATATCACCTGTAATCAAATATTAACATCATTATGTAACCTGACAAGCCTGAGTGAAGATGACTACAGCAGACAGACCAGCCACAGGTATTTGGTGCAGGATGCACAAAGAGGTTAAACTAGGGTCAGCTTAAACATGATCACTAATCAGCTTTTATCATATAAATAGTAGATCATTATTCATAAGACAAATACTTTTGTTACAATTATGCTTAGGAGACGCATTAAACATTGAGTATTGACTATTGAAATAGTGCATAATACATATGGTTTTTATGTCACGTTTACCAAGACGTGGTGCTCTCTTGCTTGTTCATAAATAATGTATTGTTTGTTTGCTGTATAACGCCGCACTCAGCAATATTCCAGCAACATGGCCCATGTCTGGACAGTGTGTGTGTGCATGTATCTGTGTGTGTGTGCGCGCGTGCGTGCGTGCGTGTGTGTGTATGTATCTGTGTGTGTGTGTGTGCATGTATCTCTCTCTCACTGTGTGTGTGTATGTGTGTGTTTGTGTGTGCATGTATCTGTGTGTGTGTGTGCATGTATCTCTCTCTCTCTCACTGTGTGTGTGTGTGCATGTATCTCTCTCTCTCTCACTGTGTGTGTGTGTGTGCATGTATCTCTCTCTCTCTCTCTGTGCGTGTGCGTGTGCGCGCGCGTGTGTGTGTGTGTGTGTGTGTGCGTGTGCGTGCGTGCGTGGGTGGTGAAACCCGTTCGATCACCCGGTCGGTACCGATCACATAAAATGCGTCCGGAAATGTAAACTTAACGAATAATGTGTACGTAGTTTATGTCGCTATTCAAGAACTGCATTTCATAATTTTATAGTAACGGATACAGCATCGATTGGAGTAAAGAGGATCTCCTAATATCCTTTCATAATCAAGATCGCGGTAACTCTTGAGACAGTAAAGATGTTGCGCAGCTTTTCCATAATAAAGGCTGTTGTATCTCATGAAATAATTATGACGTGCTACAGCTGTTTCATATTTAAGGCTAGAGTTTCTCAAAAGCAATATGGATCGTAAAACCAATTTTAATGACAAAGACTGTTGAATCTCATGGAATATTAAGGCCTGTATAACAACATACATAAAACATCTTTTACTATGAAATATTTCTAAGGATTGTCAAAACATCATTCTCGAGAATGTAAGGATTCTAATCTTGTTTAGTTGGTGTATGAGCTAATAGCTTAGTCGCCGGTTCCCCTTTGTAGTTTAGGCTTATATAAAATAGAACATTGAATAACAAAATATTTTACAATTTAAATAAGGCCTTTATGCAAATAAAAGCGTCCAAACTTTTTCAATAATGATACGAGTGAGTGAGTGAGTGAGTATGGTTTTACGCCGCTTTTAGCAATATTCCAGCAATATCACAGCGGGGGACACCAGAAATGGGCTTCACACATTGTACACATGTCGGGAACCGACCCCGGGTCTTCGGCGTGACGAGCGAAGGCTTTAACCACCAGGCTACCCGACCGCCCCCATAATGATACGAAATATCTGCTAAAAGATGTGTTCATTGTACGATTCCGACTAGATCGTAAGCATGTGTTTATGAATCACTCTCAAATAGTGATGACACCAGGTGTTCGCGAAAGGTGAGCGTATCGTGTCACACATGCTTGACATGTTTTTACATTTTGGCCCTTAACGTTTTCAGGATTGTTTCCAAATCCGGAACCGAGCAATGGTTGAGTGCGTTATATCTTACACAGGAAAGTGGCTCAGATCCTAAACAGGTTAGGCTGTATTGTGTTAAAACTCTCTAAGCGCTAAGGTGATCGTAACTCACATACCATAACATAGACTTACGACAGCCGTAGTGCTAAGGTTATTTTGTACAGCAGCACACTGTACCTGTTTAGGCAAAAACAAAACGCTTTTATATTATGTATTATATTAAATTACATATTCCAGACAAGGAACGTTCTTCGGATAATGTTTTCAACGTAAATATGTTTAGCGTGTTGACACGTTGTTTGAATGGTGCATAAAAGGCATAGTTATCATATAGTTGGTTTGTTTGTTTTACGCCGCACTCAGCAATATTCCAGCTATATGACGACGGTCTGTAAATCACCGAGTCAGGACCAGACAATCCAGTGATTGTTATCATGAGCATCGATCCACGCAATTGGGATCGATGACATGCATCAACCAAGTCAGCTAGCCTGACCACCCGATCCCGTTAGGCGCCTCTTACGACAAGCATAGTCGCCTTTTAAGGCAAGCATGGGTTTCTTCCTGATGATCTATTCTACCCCGGATCTTCACGGGTCTGTTATATGGAGAGAGTCTGGTGCGACCATTAAAAATACCTCGGTTAATACAGGTGCGTGTAGGATGACACTGATACTTGTTAAACGTCGTTATAAACCTGAACCTCATAAACTCAATATATGCAAATATATGTGAAGTTGAAAAAAAAATGTGTTTCGAAATAAGGAGTGAGTGAGTGAGTTTCACGCCGCTTTCAATAGTATTCGAGTTATATCACGGTGTATCAGCTTAATGTGGATGTATAGTTCGAAGTGATGCAGGTCTTAGACGTTTACTACTTTGGTGAAAATAAAACGACAAAACTCTTTCCATATCCAATAGAAATCTAGAAAGCAGAGTCGATAGTACGATTCTGACTATATCATGAGGAGGTGTTTATGAATCATTATCAAATAGTGATGATACCAGGTGTTCCACCGGTGCACCCGTCACAAACACATACAAAGGCATGTCAATTATTCACCTATAAAACACGGGAACAAATGGTACAAGTCAAAATAGGGAACCCACGAGGGCGGGTATGGTGCTGACAGGCTTCCAAACATAACTGGTGCGCCCTGTCGAAATATGGGTACCACCCAGAACTTAGAATGAAGGAGTTTCGCCGTGTTCCGAGAGAGCATGTCACCGAGAGTCAAAGTGACAGACGAAGAGATCAGAAAATAACAGCAACGAGAGGGCAATAAGTGGGTTTTTTAAATTAGTTATGTAAACGTATTTAAGTTTGTTTTGTCCAAATCAATACAGATAAATACACGTTCAAAACTTCACAATATATTTCATATTAAGCCGATAGTTAAAGTTGGTATATTTAAATGAAAATATCGGACATGTCCTTTTCAAGGACAAATCAATGGTGTCTCATGACGTAAATATTGGACAAGGTCACATCACGGTCATTGGTAACTTTGAAGTTTGTCATTAAAATATATTGTATGTGAATGACAGTTTTTCTTTTTTAAAGAGTAAGGATTGTAAACGATAAAGACATAATATAGGATATCAGATTGATGAAATAACGAGACAGTATGGTATCCCATGAAATAACAAGGGCTCAATACTACATGGTGAAATAAATAGTGAACACTCACTCCACCATAGCTATATACGACGGGTCGAACCTTGTTGTGTGTCGAACTCGAGGGGACATGAATTTTATGCTTAATTTGGATACTTGGGACTCCATATTGAGTTCGAGACAACCGGCGATGCGATGAGGTTCGACTATATTTGTAAATGATAAGCATTCTCCAAATCATACTATGTAAGATTTTCACATTAATTTAGTTCATATGTTTCATATCGGACGTGGAGTAGCCTAGTGCTTAAAGCGTTCGCGCGTCACACCAAAGACCCGGGTTCGCTTCTCAACACCATTTCTGGTGTCCCCAGACGTAATATTGCTGGAATATTGTTACAAGTGGCTTAAAACCATACCACTCACGCACTCACTCATATTCATATTAAATAATCCACGTCAGTTTTGTTCCCCCGACAGAGCCCACTGATTTACTTCTATGGTTATATTAGACTAAAGGAGTTTCAATTTTTCCAGTGCGTCTAACAGGAGCTTTAAGGAAATTCTTTGCCCTAAAGAGGTGAGGTGAAATTGGGTTTAACGTCGCGTCCAAGATTATTGCACTTATATAGCGACGTGCATGCACGTGTGTGTGGCTGCTTGTACTAGACCGGACTGGTGCTGACTTATAGCGCAAGCACACTGGGATAACATGCTGCAGTTTAACATGAATACCCCACTCAGACACAGCATACTGACTCCGAGCCGACCAGTCCTTGTTTTAGCCCCTTAATGCCAAGCGCCAGACAGGGTCACAACAAGTACCATCTTTTAACGTCTTTTGGTATGACTTGGCCGGGGATCGAACCCCAGACCTCCCGCTGTTCGGGTGGACGTTCTACCGCTAGACCGAGGAGGCGGTCTTAATACATGCGTACATGCTGAGAGTTTATGGCGGCACTGCACACACACCTCACAAACTGAAGGCATCTTTCAAATGGTATTTCTGTTTCCAAGGTACAATATTATCAGCACATTCAAGAAATGCATCTTAGATCACGCCAAAATTATTAATAAACATGTTAATATTCAGTGAAACCTCGTTAATCCGACATGATTTTGCAAAGACATATCATTTCCAAGTAAAGTGACGGGCAAAAAAGAAAGCATACACTTGAAAATTGGATTTGACTAAATAATTGCAGATGTTATGGAATCGTTATCTGGTTGAACACAGACGCCGAAATTCTGTAACCTGAAGGTCAAAACCAATTGTGATACATCATCACCAAACATCCAGTTCTTGTTTGTAGCCCCAAGCAAACATCGGTGTATACTTTCTTTTGCCTGGGGCGGTGGGGTAAAGCGTTCGCTCGTCACGCCGATAACTCGGGTTCGAATCCCCACATGGGTACAATGTGTGAAGACCATTTACGATGCCCCCCGCCGTGATATTGCGGGAATATTGCTAAAAGCGGCGTAAAACAATACTCACTGACTCACTTTCTTTTGCGCGGCAGTTAATGTTAAGGTTCCTGGCTGAAGCGCCCGGAAATTGAAGTTTCCAGACAAACGAAGTGTCGCGGGTTGAAGAAAAGCATATCGCATTTCTTGATTTTTGTTTTGAGATCACTTAATACTGAAATGCATGTCACAGACAGGTCTATAAAGAGTGAGTGAGTATGGTTTTACGCCACTTTTCTAGCAATATTCCAGCAATATCACGCCGGGGAACGCCAGAAATGGGCTTCACACATTGTACCCAGATGGGGAATTGAACCTGGGTCTTCGGCGTGACGAGCGAACGCTTTAAGCACTAGGCTTCCCCACCGCCCCTAGCCTAGGAAGGCGTTTACTTGTATCCAACTCGATAAAGCTGTTTGTGACAATGAGGGATTATATTTGACGAACGATTGGTATCAATGGGTGCTGCTTTCAGCAATATTCCATCAATAACGCCAACGGGGCGGTGGATGGGGTTGGATGGTCAACATTTTACCCATGGGGAAACAAACCTTACTCCAAGCCTTATGTCCATTTTGTGTATGTCAAGACGTTGGGATTAGTGTCCAGTGCACAACTGCGCGTTTTAACGGTAGTAACGGTATTAACGCATTTACGGGACAGTCGTATTTAACATGTTTTTGATGATTCAGAGTTATTTTTTTTATCAATGAATGTAACTGTTCCAAAAAACCGGGCGACAGGATAGCCTAGTGGTTAAAGCGTTCGCCAGTCACGTCGTTCGATTCCCCAAATGGTTACAATGTGTGAAGCCTATTCCTTGTGTCGCCGACGTGATATGTCTCGGGTATTGCTAAAAGCGGCGAAAAACTTGACTCACTCACTTATTCATTCTAAAAAAGAATAATACCCGTGATGATCCGTGTTAGAATAGGTCTTCAGCAACCCATGCTTGCCGTAAAAGGCGACTAACGGGATCAGGTGGTCAGGCTCGCTGACTTGGTTGATGCATGTCATCGTATCCCAATTGCGTAGATCGATGTTGGTGATATCAATCACTGGATTGTCTAGTCCAGACTCGATCATTTACAGACCGCCGTCATACAGCTGGAATACTGCTGAGTGCGGCGTTAAAGAACAAATAAACAATAAAAACGAATACATAATATAAATAAAGGTAGATGAATCTGTTAAATATCTATCAGTACGCTATGACGTTCTTTTCCTCAATAGGAACAAGGAAATGGCACCAACGAGTTGCCATGGTCACCCATCACAAATGGCGGCTGATCAAGGAGGTACAGTTTGAAGTGCATGGATATTTTAAGACTACTTCGAACAATTTCAAACATCCCCTCACATCCCCTCAATGGCACTCAAGCCATTTTTCAAAGTTGGCGTCTTAACGCTACCCACGTTGCAGAATTCACATCCGCTAAAAGAAAGTTTGTTTTGAATAATAACGTTACACTTGAAGACAGGGGGATTTCGATCTTCATAACGAAGACAAATGATCGTTATGCACCAAAACACATTGAACATATGTCCACATGTCCGCATTTAACCATGCCCAAGGTGCCTTATGGAGGGATGTACTCCCTTCAAACAAGGCATATCGAATAGAATGGCTCCAGACATGGATGATGTACGTCCTGTCCAGGGAGTCTACATGCATGCAATGAAAAAGAACATATAAGAGACATGAATAGATGGAGTTAGGGGAAAAACGACAGGTAAATTGACCCTATCTCTGACTGTGTCAGTATCGTGTTCTGACAGGCGGTCCCTCGAGCACCGGGGGGCTTGCAGACAATGTCTTTTAGTATTGTGTGAAGATCATTCAGATAGCGAGGGAGATATCATTGTGTCAAGAGTTGACAGCAGGGAGATATCATTGTGTCAAGAGTTGAAATGATGGACAAAATCAACGTGTCAATATATGACAAGATGCATGAAAAAATTCTATATTTTATGCATCATTTAAGAAAGGATTATTTTGAAATATAATTTTTATTTGGGCTGATTATTGATGATTGAGTCGTTATTACCTGTGAAGTAATAATGGAAATATAAATCTTGAAAAAGTACTTAACCACCAACCCTTTAGTTGTCAAAAGTTGTTGGATCAGGGTTGCAACAGTCAAGGCCTCATTAAGCCATTCAAAACGTTTTATGATAGATATATGTGGAGGACGTTTCCAAATATGACCCACTAGTGACAAATATGATGTCCGATGCAATTCCCTATTTCGACTAGTACTGTATGTTGGCGTGTTTTTAAAGGTGAAAGACTGACTTGCCTTTGCAAGTGTTTGTGACGGGTGCCACCGATGGGGCAGGATAAGCTCACCTTTTCGCGTACACCTCTTATCACTAAGTGATTGTGATTCATAAATACATGATCATAGTATAGTCGGAATCGTACAGTGACCTTTTAGTGTAGATATCTTATGATTATGAAATAAAATCGCATTTATGTAGTTTCATATGTCCAGAACTACCATGTAGCTTTAGGAAACATCTCCACGTGACATTGATCTAATTTTGATAAACCACCGATGCCAACAGAACGTTGGTACAAGAACACTGTTTGTTTCTCCAGATGGTTGCAAGGACGGAATCATGTCATATGACACACGAAGCGGTGGAAGCAGATGAGACCCATGAAGACCTGGCCTAGAATAGGTCTTCAGCAGCCCGTGCTTGCCGTAAAAGGCGACTATGCTCGTTGTAAGAGGTGACTAACGGGGTAGGGTGGTCAGACTCGCTGACTTGGTTGATGCATGTCATCGTATCCAAATTGCGTTGATCGATGTTAACGATGTCAATCACTGTATTGTCTGGCCCAGACAGACCGCCGTCATATAGCTGGAATGTTGCTGAGTGCGGCGTTAAACAACAAACAAAGGAAAAGAAAGGAAGCAGATAAAGGGTTATCAAATATCTACGATTACCCTTTCCACGAACACCTGGTGTCCTCACCGATTGTCAGTGATCCATTCAAATATTTTTGACCGCTATTTTGCCTTTTACTCCCAATGGAACCTGGTTGGTGGAATTAGTCCCATGTAGGCGACTAAGTTGCTTTAAATGCCTGTGCTTTAAAGAATCGGCTAATTTGAATTGATTGGAGGCTTTGTGACCCGGCTAATTGTGTGGTCGACGGCGTGGATCGTTGTTCGTGCTTTCAGTGACTGGTTTGCCTGATCCAGGCTAGATACTAAGATAAAGCTGGAACAGCGTTGACGGCAGCGTAAAACAACATTCACTCAAATCTCACATAGTCTCCAAATGGACGAATTTGTGAACATTTGAAAATGTTATTACGGCGCATAATTGTACAACAATGAAGACATCAATTCTACGCGAAAGAGGTGAGTTCGCTGACTTTGATACATATTTTATATATGAACTAATTTATTTACCCTTGTACATGAGATATATGACCTACATATGATAATGGCCTTGACCTTGAACTTTGACTTTTGTCAACCCGCCATCCGCCATGTTAAGCTTCTCGTGCTTGGCAACAACAGGCATAGGTTTACACGGACATTTTGCTTCCACATAAACACCCGGTTTTCCATCACCCTCGATCGTCTTGTGTGTATAACATGTGCATTCACATGTTACCTGAAGACTGGAAAGATGGTTGGTCAACCTCGCGTACAACGAGGATGGAAAAGGCATCGGTTATGACCTGATCAATGGTACTACTTATTATTTAATTTACTATTATTATTATTATTATTATTATTATTATTAATAGTAGTAGTAGTAGTAGTAGTAGTAGTAGTAGTATTGTCCACAAGGATACATACTTCTCATATCAGAAACTGAATTAAAAGGTTCCAGAGACCGGAAAAGAGTGGATGAAGGTCAATGCTGAAGGGAAGGTCAAATATTTGCCACGTCAGCACGTCATGAATCACTGAGTGGGTGATGAATTTACGTCTGCCTACGACTGGAGTAAAACCGAGAAGTGATGCATGTCTTAAACGTTTACAACTTTAATGAAACAAGCACGAGTATGGCGCTGACAAGACCTAGAAACAGAGTGAATGCAAGATTTGATCTGGACTTAGACAATTGGGTACTTATGTCCTCATGAGACAAAGACATTATCCAATGTCATGGAAATGCCATGGAGGAACTAGCGTATATTGGGGCACAAATACTCTTCTACAAGATATATAAAGCGAGCAACATGCGTGTGGAACATATCCCCACAAGCAGGTAAACACGTTGCGGTATATGCTGCATAAATACAGGATGTGTCCGAAATAGGTTTCATATTGCACCTGTTTCAGTTTTAAACGTTATTCACAATATAGAGGGACGTTGGGGTAGCCTAGTGGTTAAAGCGTTAGATCCAGGGCCGATTTTCCACCCCACATGGGTACAATGTAAGGAGCCAATTTCTTGTATCGCCCGTCGTGATATTGGTGGAACATCTTTAAAACGGTGTAAAGTAAAACCATACTCACCCACTCACCATATAGACAATCTTGAACCCCCCCCCCCCCCCCCCCCAACCACCACCACCAACTCCCTCACCACCACTCACGCATAATAATTTTTAGATTGAATGATACATTTCAATCCACATTTAACCGACCAAAATAAGGGAACTAATTATATGATTGTAGCTATCATTGTTTGTACATATACAATAATGTGGCGTTGCATCTGAACGCAACATCTAATTACACAGACGCCAAAGTGTGTGCACCTTTATGGGAACTCACAAAACACAATCACTATCACAAATGCAGTTGAGCTGAGCACACGCTTAAAAATGACTCTCATACACTATCTCAATGAACATGGCAAATTGCGAATTCGACAGAGGGGGCGAAGTCAATATCCCAATGTGCCTGACTGTAGGGCAAAATCAAAAAGTATAATTTCCCGACTGTGGGATAACTACCGTCAAACGGGTGGGGTTTGAAATGGGACCTGGGCGAAGCATGGCCTAAAAAACGAACCTAGATCGCCTCGTTACATTAATTCCACTACGCCATGTATTCAAATCATGTTATCAATAGGTAATTCCATACAATAAAAGGAAGGCGAATTTCAACATCTACCGTCAAAACCCGCCTCTATGTAGCCTGCCAAAAAGCAAGGCGTCGTTGTAAAGGGTGTAACTCTAACAGCTTATCATAGGCGGCAAAGATGGGGGTGGGCTAGGCAACACCAGGGACGGACTGTGTGCCAAAAGCGTTACATCATGTTTACAGACGAATCAAGGTTTTTACCTCGGATACACAGATGACAGAAAACGTTGTTGGTGACGTAGCGGCGAGCGGTATGCCAGGGCAACAATTCTTGACCATGATCGGTATGGGGACGGTAGTGTTATGGTGTGGGGCGGTATAGCACATGACAGGCGAATTGATTTGGTTATTGTCAATGGATATGTCAACGCAATTGTGCGTCATGTCGTTGTTCCATTCGCTAGAATTATCGGCAGAATTTTTGAACTTTTGAACATTGTGCCCAGGTCGTAACCGATTACCTTCCATGAGAAGGCATACGGACATTGGACTGGCCCACTAAGTCCCCAGACATGTCCCCAATAGAGCATCTGTGGGATGTGCTCGGGTGGAGAGTGTACGCGAGGGACCCAGCACCGTCAACGTGGCCAATCTTCGGGTAAGCTCTTCGGATGGAATGGCGGACAATACCAAAGTCAACCATACGCAAGTTAATCGACAGTAAGCCATCAAGGTGTCGTGCATGTATCGCCCGAAATTAATTTTACAGACATATATCGTCATTACACCTTCTTTTAATTTCATCAGTTCCCTGATGTTTTGTCGGTAGTACATATAGATAAAATCATGAAATTAAACCACAACGTCAGTTATAAAGATCCCACCTGATTTTCAATATATGCTCATTAATCAAACCGCACACACAATATAATGTTTAGTCACATATGAAACTCATACAGTTATTAACAGACATAATCGTTATTTAAACTCCTGGAACAATCGTTCAACAAAAAAGTTCAAGAGCAGTTAAAAGTCGGTTGTATTTATCTCATCGAGAACGGCGTAAAAGTACATCATTCACTTTGTATTAAAGAAACGTGAAAATCCTGTTATATAACAATATCGTTTGGAGGAAATTCCCCACAAAACACAGGAGCCTCCTCCCAGCAATGTTTATGCATTTCTTTCGTCGATGGCGTTAAAATAAACACACTCGATTATAAAATCTTTTATTTTCCACATCTGTTTCTCCTAGCTAGCGTATCACGTGATTTAGCTTGCACCACCTTGGATCATTGGGCCTTGCAATTTAAACAATCCGGCTTGAAGTTTCCAAAACTAATTACTGAGGTGCGTAGCATCCACGAAAGCGTTGCCCCCCACCCCCCGGACGCGGACAGTAAGCGATATTTTTCAGTCTTCCGCAGCTTTCGCGTGTAATTACGCCTCTGATATTTAAGTAACCGTTAGGAAATGATGAACGACACCCTCTGAAGCCAGAGTGGGTTGTGCGCGCGCATTGACAGATGAATTACCCGGGGACTAAATATAGACTGGTTTTATTACGAAGTAAAGAAAGAATTGTTTCAGGGTTTTTTTAAACAAGGTAATAGCATTTATTTAAAGATGTTAATAAGACCATCTCGATTGCTCTAGAATTTATGGAGTCTTACCTGCGTTATTGATAAAGGAGGGTGTGATGTGGGTGGTGTATTCTGTTTGTGGTGGTGAAGGGGAAGGGGAAGGGGAGGGGGAGGGGGCAATAATGGGAGATGGAATGTCAATGGAATGCGATAAAAAGACGAAGCTAATACTGAGAAGTGGGATGGTCTGTGCTAAGGTAATTATGACTGATCAACCTCGAAAATGTCTTTCGCTGTTTGTGTGCATCTCTGGTCAAACGATTTGAACCTCAAATCTTTAACCTGGGGATGTTCTGATCGCGTCATGAGTGCGTGGACACTTTGGGTATTTTTTCTTCCTAGTGTCATGTGAATTAAGGACGAGTTAAAGGGCATTATATGGACGTAAATGTACCACTTCTGAAAACAATGCAAGAAACAAGGTGTCCTGTTCAGATGTCATATGTGACTTGTGTTATAACTACAAGGAAACTCATGTGTCATGTTTTGATGGCGTCACAGGTGGCCCAGTCGTCTAAGGCACAGTAATTCGCTGTGTAGTGTTGCGTCCGTTGCATGCCAGATTGTGGTTTCGAATCCCGGCTCGCCCGATTTTGTTTCTAGGTTTGTCTGCACCATACCCGTGTTCGTGGGTTTTACCAAAGTGGTAAACGTCTGGTACCTGCTGCACTTCGGGCTTTCCTTCCACATTAAGCTGACATGCCGTGATGTGACTGGGGAACTGTTCAAAGCAGTGTTAAACCCGACTCACTCCTGTTTAGATGTCATGTGTGACGTGTGTCATATCTGTATGTTAGATACTGTTGTCATGGTTTGATGTTTCGATTTAATAACACAACACCGGATATACCCACGGATTCCCATTATACACCTGTCACCTATTTGTCATGTGTAGCTTATGGGGTCAACATCCAGTGTGGAAGGGCTATCGGGAATTGAAATCTGTTTTGTCTAAATCTGCTTTGACCATACATTAGTTATTTCATCAGCTTGATGTCTGAAGAAAGCCCGAAGTGATGCAGTTTAGTGACAACCATGATCACGGTAATGGTGCCGACAAACCTAGAAGATTCGAACCCACGATCATAGGTTCCTGGAACACCTTAGCGACGTAAACTGTGCATAGACGACTGCGGCGCCTTAGACGAATATTGAGCCATCTGTGTTCCCCGGTCAAGAGTGAGTGAGTATGGTTTTACGCCGCTTATAGAATATTCCAGCAATATCACGTCGGGGGACACCAGAAATGGGCTTCATACATTGTACCCATGTGGGGAATCGAACCCGGGTCTTTGGCGTGACGAGCGAACGCTTTAACCACTGAGCTACTCCGTCGCCCCTCCCCGGTCAAGAATTGAGATAGAGAGAAGTATAGAGAAGTGTCTAAGGGTTTGAACTGGGTTAGGCATCATGCCAAGGCGTGCGAGATTTGAAGGAGTGGTATCGCTAGTGAATGTGCTCGTCGAGATATTGACGTACGGGAGAGTGAATGTGACGGGTGGCGTCCAGGGTCCAAAGGCGGGGTGTGAACTGATGTGGGTGGAGTAAAGTATTCACAGGTTGACGGATTCGTATCAAGAATTGGGTGTGGGCGGAGACAAATCTAGACACGTATGTCAAGCACTGAACTGCATGATCCTCAAGGTGGCGGGGGCAGATTGAGGCGGTTGGAATCAAAATAGGACTGGCATATCAAGACTTGGGAACTGAGGGATATTACCGTTACGTTGCTCCCGCCCATACTTGATACACCTATCTCATACCGCCCAACACAGGTATCCAAAACAGGTAACACGGAATTCATAAACACCCCTACCCCCCACGCACAGAGGCAGACACACATTAGACTCACACGCACACATATATGCTCTTTATACACAGCCACACATATGCACATTACACACACTGGACACACACACACACACACATGCACTTTACACACACATACACTAGACACACATCACACACACACACACACAGGCACACACTCACACAACGTGAAACCCGCTTAAACCGGACGGGAAATTGTCCGTATTAACAGATTATGCATACATCCAACGGGATGGGTCATTCTAAAGTGTAGATGTTCCAAGGAACAATCGCCCTGAAGATTCGCATTAACGAGAAACATGTTATTACGCAGGTTTAAAATCCCAATTTCCTCGCCTTGCAGGAGACCAGGATTGACACAAAGCACTACTACATGCGTGCAACACAGCGACTGATTGATGCTCCACGCGTGCATGTCTTATCTGTCATCAAGCGCAGAAAGGAAAATCATATTACTGATTCATTCTGATGAAGCGGAGTGTGATAACATGTTTACTCTTTTAAAATACCTTCTAAAAAGTATACATAACGTGATAGAATTACTCCATGTCCTTCGCAACATGTTAAAACATGTCTGGAATCTCCTGGTCTGAAGACGAAGCATTGTCGACAAGAAGCCATGTTATAACGTTAATGCACGTCACTGCATTGTGGGGTACTAGAATGGGCAAGTAATTGTATCAGTGTCTAGGGTTCTGAAAGCATTCAAGTATAGAAACTTACGTATCATCACAGGATAAAAAGAGAGACTAGAATACAAGGCTAATGCAAATATTCATTAACAGCTAATCAGCATATATACCGCTGTCCAAAACTACTTCAAAACCACATCGAACATAATACAAAGATCTCAACGATAAAAAAACAACATATTTATGAAGGTTACATTCTGTTTGCGATGTTTACAGTTCTGTAAGATGTGAATAAACAGAACAAGGAGTTTGTTGATTGTGTTATGGAACCCACTGAGGCCAACATCGGGAGGACATGTGTGCGACGTGGACATATGTCCTCAATATGCCGAGGACGCACGTGAGAGAAACGTGAGGACACAACATCCATGTTTACATTGCGCCATGAGAGCATATGCAAGATCCTATTGCAGCAAATATTGTTATATTAATGAGGTATGTGTAACATAAGACTGCAATCCTGCAAAAAGTAAGAAACGTATACTTTCCTTGAGTAATAAATACACATATGAGTAAACTTTAAAACCGTTAAACTAATATACAAGAAAAACGAACAAAACAGAGAAATGTATGGAAAAGCGTACAGTTACACCGCATTATAATACTTAAAAGAAGAAACGGTTGTACAGCAATATCATAATCAGTAATTAAGTCCAACTTACCAAATATGAGTAATTCATCATTAAAATCCCGGGATAAAGAACAACGTTAATCCCACGCCTTTCGCGAACGATGCTTAACATGAAAATGACCAGGATCGTATATTTCAAACTTTAAACTGCTGGAGTATATCTTCCGCTGAGCCTCTTGGAAACATGAAAATAAATAATGGCAAAAAACTAAGGTATAGGCTGTCAAGTTGTTCCTTTGATCGTAGATAGCAGGTCTAGGCGCCGCGCAAACATCAAAGCGAATCCCAGAGTGAAGATAACGGGCTATTAAGCTAACGCAGACACATCTGGTTTTAGGGTGCGTTTTTCTACCTGTGAAAATATACACATCAAATGCTAGGCGGCCATATACTGCCGGTTTATACGAATATATTGATATAATATCCTGACCAAATATGAAAAGAGGAATGGAAAGGTATGTGTTCTAAATATGTAGGACGCACAAATTGAATCATGTGAAAACATATTTGCTTGTAGGAAACCTTGAGTGTTTGTTGTAGCAGCTAATGCCTCAAGTGTCTACTGTGCACGCAATTCAACATAACCGATATGTACTTTTAATTTTTGTAAAGGTACCTGTTTATAGGAGATGTTTATTCCTATGACATTGTTAAATACAGTTTGTACCTTATAAAAATGATGTCAAGGGATAGTGCAATATGTTTAGTTTTCGGAAAATTCACACTGTTGGTTGTCTCGAATCCCGGATAGCTCGATCTGTTTTCAAGGAGTTCGACATAACGAGATTCGACTGTACTTTGGAAGTATAATACATATCTTACCAAATTGTAAAACAAATTTCATCTAGAATGGTCAGCTAAATAACATCTTGAAAATCAGCTTGCAAGTTTAAACCCTTATTATGTTATTATCAACAGATCAAACAAACGTTAATATCACCAATATTCACTTCCGATTTTATAAGACGACAAAAACGACGCCAACACATCTACAATTCAAAATAATAGGAATTCTGACTTTATCTCAAGAAGCACTAAGCACGACACCTTCACGAAGCAAACTTTGAAACGACTGAAAAAATACCTTAAAAAATGTATTCGTGTGAAGTGCGAGGTGACGCGTTCAGTTAAACATACCAGAAGAGCGAAGGAGTCTTTATTACAGCCAACGTTTGATGTAAGATACATAGACCCCGGCTGCTGATTGCGAATGTTTAGACGCACGCTTGATTATGTAAGTAAAACTTATTTCATATTGATTTTGTATCGTATGACAAGAGAGATCTGGTTTCCGATGTGTCTCTGTTATCAAAGGGCGTGCGCTGGCAGTAAGATGTTGCATCGTTAAGATCGCCAGATGGTATAGATGTAGTGGTCTTTGAACTGATCTCCCACATTGGGCGCGCATCACCAGGCTTCAGCGCTCCCTTCCTGTTGAAGAACGCTGTAGCTCTAAGGTGCTGCTGAGCTAACTCTGATCATCTATTTCCATCCTTCATGTTTTATTTCGGTCCTTACTAACCTATGGCATCGTCAGCATTGCTCTACACCTGAGACACTCTCCTTGGTTCCGTAAGGGCTGAAGTTGTCTTGAAGTTGGTAAACGAGAGAAACTTTAAATATTGTTTAAAATTCTATATATGAATGTTTGAGAAAAGGTTTAACGTTGTTTAGGGGGTATTGGAAGATGCAGATTGTTCATAATCAAGACCAATGGCTGATTCTAACGTTTTGTTAAATACGTCGAGAAAGGGTTTATTTCTCTGAAATGAAAATATTTCAAGATTCTGTTGGTTTAACTGTCTTTTAATGTATAATATAAAGCAGCCCAGATATTCTTCCAATTTACAGGCTGATTACGAAGAAATGGATTCCTACCAAAGCATTGTAGTCTTACATGGGAGTTTTGTTTCGAAGTCCGCATACATCTTGAAAACGAAGTAATGTATTTAAGAAATAAACGATAAATGGGAGTTGTTTATCGTAAAATAAAACACTGCACGAGTCGTTTTTTCTTACATGAGATATCAACATTATGTACAGCCTCTTTAAGGATCATGATAAACTTTAAGAATATTTACCCATATCTTACTAATGACGACTCCCTGAATCGAATCCGACCTCGGCAATGTCGGACAAGTCCATTAGATGAACAGGGGCCGTATTTATCAAACAACTTAAGTCATAAATAAAACTTAAGTCATATAAAAAACTTAGTTTTCTTGTTTTATTGACTTAGACGCTTCGTGAATACCAACTTAAGTTGGCTAAGTCAATTTTCAGAAATTTAAGTCAAAACTAAGTTGTTCGATAAAAGTTTGGTATTTCCCGCATATTCTCAAAATCATCACATCATTTATCTGTACCCTTTCTCCCATTACCGATTTTGTCATGTCTCTCCCACTTTTGGATGCGATCGTTCGGTCACTGCATTTATCTGCGTTGCCCAGCTATATCTATCAGGAACAACTCACAAGACAATTCCGATATGACTTCGTCAAATATATACGACGTCACGAAGTTGCGAGCGCATGTTCAAATGTCCAAAAATGATAGAACATTGTTTTATCGTGAAATAAATCTCGCTTCGCTCTTCATTGTTCTTTGCGATTTATCGCGTAGCTATTTTATCCATTGATATAAACAACGACAACACTTTGTAGGATATTCCTAACCTCTTTCTGCAGTGATGCACTATTTTACATGACGTATATATGGTTGTATATGGGCCTGTAGCTTGCATATCCGTAGATCGATGCTCATGATATCAATCACTGGATCGTCTAGTTCAGACTCGATTAATTACAGACCGCCGTCATATAGCTGGAACAGTTCTGAGTGCGGAGTTAAACAACCAACAAACAAAGCATAAACAAAACTCTTGTCCTGATTCAGTAGCTAGGAATCTATCGGACATGTTGTATAGCGTATCGCCGCGCATGCGCATACAGTGGCTCGGTGTAACATTTAAGTCTGGACAAATTATGTTTCATATGGCTAAAACCAGGTTCACATCTACCATTTTGTTTCATATCAACACCGCCAGTTACATGTGAAGACATATTTCGGTTAGGCCACAACAAGTTAATGCTGAGTCGTTTGGGTTTAGCCTTGTGGTTAAAGCTTTCGCTCGTCACGCCGAAGACCCGGGTTCAATTCCAATTATGAGCAAAATGTGTGAAGCCCATTTCTGGTTTCCCCCGCCGTGATATTGCTGGAATATTGCGGGGTAAAACCATATACACTCACTAACTTTTGGGTTTGGTTTGCATTATGTGATTATGAACATGTATTAATTCATATTTTGATTAAGGTACATATTTGGATACAGAACGTTATCTAGGATATATTTTCTGTATGCAAATATGTATCCTAATCAAACTAGGGGTACAGAAATGTACCCTAGTGTGGCAATATTAACGGAGCTGGCGGAGGTCAGCGGTGTAGAGGATTAAAATCAACAGAACACTTGCGGCATATTACCCAAGCGACTGAGTTAATGTGACAGCCAATCTGAAACTGCTTTCGTGCATTGTGAAATTATTTGTTTCTTCGTTTAACGCCGCATTCAGCATTATTCCAGCTTTATGACGGTGGTCTGTAAATAATCGAATCTGGAACATACAATCCATTGATTGACATTACCCGCATCGATCTACGCAATTGGAATACGATGACATGCATCAACCAAGTCAGCCAGCCTGACCACCCGATCATGTTAGTCGCCTCTTACGACAAGCATAGTCGCCTTCTACGGCAAGAATGTGTTGATGAAGACTTTTCTACCCCGGATCTTCACGGGTCTTGTGAAAATAGAAAGTGTTGTAAATTTACTGCCACTAAAGCTAATACCTTACCATATTTGTTTTCACGCATGTCCGTTTAAGTGTGGGTATGCATGCGTGTGTGTGCTGAACGAATATGTCAAAATGACTCCATATTTCGTGTCGCTGTTACATTAACACCACAGGGTATTAAAACATGAACTCTAAAGACACACTTGGCCATTTTGTTTGTCCTGAGTGACACAGACGGACTTGCTCGGGTCTGAGACGAGGGTAACAGATTCCAGGCGGTGCCAGTAATGAGACCACTCCAATTCCACCTCACCATAGTCGAGGGACCTTGTCTGGACAGGTCAGTTCTCAAGGGTAGAGACAGACGACGAACATCACGCACAACGTCGGTCACGTGACCCGATGTCAAGATGGCCGCCTATTGTCGTCTGCGCCGTGCTCAAGGGGTTATCCATTTACAACCAATCTCGAGGTGTCTTAATGGATGACTGACTTGCTAAAAGGTCGCATTGTAAAAGGAGTGATGGTTCAAAAATGAGCGATACAGGGATTTTTATATTATTCTATTGAATGGCCGAGGCAAATCCCACAAAGAACGCTCTACCTTGCCTTACCATAGCTCGTACCAGTTGTGCTTAAAATAAATGTGAATACAAATTACATAAATATTGCAGCTATGGAACGCCGTCATTGGTCAGCCACGTTTCGTTCTGTAGTCAGAGATACCACCGGTGTCTCGTCAGTCTACAGGCAGCACTACGAGGGTAAATCTCAAAGTTCGTAACATAGATAGTAACATAACTTCATTGTGTAGTGTGGGGGTTCAAAATGTATGTCTAGAATAGCATAACTTGGAAGGCATACTGACAGTTACAGACTGATGTCAGCATTTGGTTTTGAGAAGTCAATTAGAAGCTGACGTGGTGAGAGAAACTGCGAAAATGGAAAACACTGAGAAACGAGTTGTGTGCCTGCATCAAATGAGCATGTCACCAAAGAAAATATACCATGATATGAAAATCACTCTTGGTGATGACTGTTCTACATAAACTGTTCAATTTGGCTGCTGAATTTAACATGGGCAGAATCGGCACGGAAGGCGACACTATCTGGCAGTTATGAAGATGCCACGTCTGAAAGTGGAGACGGCTTCACCACATGACTCCGGCTGCCCGACACGTTACAATTCAGCAGCTCACTGACACTATTGGGATCCATGTTGGGTCGGCACAGTCCGCACTCCAAATGAGCAAGGTTCCCAGAATGGTGACACCAGATCCAAAGCTGACCCGACCGAAAATATCCTGGGACCTTATGACCAGTTGTCAGCATAATCTTGGTTCCTAGTTTGGTTCCAGAGTCAAAACTTCAGAGTAAACAGAAGAAACTATTTGGCTCACCCCTACCAAAGAAGTAAAAGCGCGCAGCTGTTGGCAAAGTCATCGCCTCGCTTTCTGGGACAGGAAGGTGACTGACTATCTGCATTAAGATCAGACTATCAGTGGGTATTTTGCCAACTACGCCAATTGAGAGAGGCTACCAAGGTAAAACGTCGAGGGAAGATCTGTTGATGTTTGCTACAGCCTCAGGATAATGTACCTGGGCACGTCACAACTGGCAGTGCAGATTGTAGGGGATTGCCTAAGCGTCGGGCCAAGAAAGGTCGGGTGGGTAATGGATTGCAGTATAATAAAACGAAACGTGCATATCTAGGCAGTGTAGCTTTATATTACTCCTCAATACCCCTTATTATCCTGACTAAACACCCTCTGATATTCATCTGTTAATATTTATTGAAGATGAAGTGACTGCTGGCGCCGAGGACTTTAGGGAACATGAAGACTTCGATAGGGCAGGGATGACAAAGTTTGGACATCGCTGGACCAACTGTATTGAAGTCAGATGACAAATATTGAAAGATAATGTGAGTCCAAGAACATTTCAACTTACCATCGTATGCATCAGGGCGGCATAGTCAGAAATATTACAACTGCACCACTTAGGCCTAGAGTTCAACGGTTTATGTAACTGTATACCACGGAGGCCTGTAGTGGTGACTATTACTGTATACCACGGAGGTCTGTATTGGTGACTATTACTGTATACCACGGAGGCCTGTAGTCTGGACTGTTAATGTATATCACGGAGGCCTGTAGTTAGGACTATTACTGTATACCACGGAGGCCTGTAGTCTGGACTATTACTGTATACCACGGAGGCCTGTAGTCTGGACTATTTCTGTATACCACGGAGGCCTGTAGTCTGGACTGTTAATGTATATCACGGAGGCCTGTAGTTAGGACTATTACTGTATACCACGGAGGCCTGTAGTCTGGACTATTACTGTATACCACGGAGGCCTGTAGTTAGGACTGTTACTGTATACCACGGAGGCCTGTAGTCTGGACTATTACTGTATACCACGGAGGCCTGTAGTCTGGACTGTTGATGTATACCACGGAGGCCTGTAGTCTGGACTATTACTGTATACCACGGAGGCCTGTTGTTAGGACTATTACTGTATACCACGGAGGCCTGTAGTCTGGACTATTACTGTATACCACGGAGGCCTGTAGTTAGGACTATTACTGTATACCACGGAGGCCTGTAGTCTGGACTGTTAATGTATATCACGGAGGCCTGTAGTCTGGACTGTTAATGTATATCACGGAGGCCTGTAGTCAGGACTGTTAATGTATACCACGGAGGCCTGTAGTCAGGTCTTTGATATAGTGTGTTTTTTGGAATGTTATTCTTAAGTGGGTATTTCAATGGCACACATATATTTTTTGATAATATGTCCCCGAGTTTCAACATAAGCTCCGTAGCATTTACCAGTATCAACTACAAGTTCAATGTTTGGGCCGAGACATTAAAACTGCACCCCCACCGTCGGATAATCGATACTGCTTATACTGAGGCGTTGACGTTTTATATTCATAGGAGAAAGTATTGGGACCATTTACTTACATTTAATACGTGGTGTACTTTATATGGTAACATCGGATATTGGAGTTGAAGGATATGCCTTCCCAAGTGATAGCCCAGTCAGCGTTCATACAAACGCTCGGATCAGCGGTTACAGGAGATATATTCCATACCAGAATCTCCGCGTTGTCGCATTAAAGACATGGTTGATGTGTTCAGACTCAAAGTAACGTTTGCTTTGTTAACCTTCTCTTACACTGACCACAGTAAGTTGAAGTCTAACCACTACCTGGAATATCAGATTATTCTATAGCAACATAGGAAGGTGATATCCGAGAATGCCAACAGACCTGACAAATCTGCAGCTGTGTTGGTAGTGAGTGGATCAGAACAAGGAAGGATTCAATCAGTAATGATCATCACGAGTTCATGTTCGAGAGGGAAACTGAGAATCGAGCAGGATCATTATCATTGCCCAAATATTCTTATTGTTATCATTATCATTGCCCGAATATTCTTATCATTATCATTGCCCGGATATTATAATCGTTATCATTGCCCGAATATTGTTGCCATTGCCCGGATATTATTATCATTATCATTACCCGAATATTATTATCATTATCATTAACTGAATAATATTATCATTATCATTGCCTGGATAATATTGTCAGATATATTGACAATCGGAAGTTTAAAATGAACCATTAAAACCTTTACTCAATAAGATGCCGTAATCACCTATTAACCTGAATTATCATTCTGAGATTAGCATGTCTCGTATTATATTTTTCACACAGGAATTGATAGATGTATATGCTATATATTCCTCTCAAGTGGATGTATCAGGCAGAGGTGATGATCGTGGTGTTACATGTAGATACGCGTATGAATATAGTCTGGGCAAGTGCCTGTTTCAATCAGAAGTGATGACAGTGGTCTCACACGGAGATATGCGTTTCGGCGTGATTTGTGTGTCTATCTGGCATTCTGCAGCCCTAGCTATTTTATGTTTCTTTTTCATATTTCCGCCCGCCAAGGGGCATAATTTAATAGAGATACCATTATCTTGTCTTAAACGATATATCGAACTAATGGTGTCACTATCGTTCTACTGTTTACTGTTCAAAATTCACAGGCACGCCGAGATAGTGTTATCTGAAATATTCTATTACTCGTACAGCTTTTCTGTATGTTGGGTGGTACAATGTGAAACCCCTTTCTGGTGTCCCCGGTCGTGATATTGCTGGAATATTGTTAAAAGTACACCATACTCCTCACTATTCTGTATCATCGGTAAATGTAAACATGAAATAAGGCTTCTAGACGACCTCAGCTGACACTGCAACTGCCTTTCTACGGTAACTGGGGTATCATTGGGTGTGGACAGCACCCGCAACTCATTCTTACACTTCACCATGAATGCGGAAGGTTATACTTTCCCCATTACTCGGAACATTCTGACCAGCAAAATACACCCCTATATCTACTGATCACATTCTTCACAGGGAAGTCCAGCATAACATGGCTTTCTCAGAATGGAGCCCACGTGACCACGGACAGTTGTAGCGTGTTACCCATGTCCAGGCACCTTGGTCGTCTAGGTATTGTGTACTACAGTAAAAGTGAGTGAGTGAGTACGGTTTTACGCCGCTTTTAGCAATATTCCAGCAATATCACGGCGGGGGACACCAGAAATGGGCTTCACACATTGTACCCATGTCGGGAATCGAACCCGGGTCTTCGGCGTGACGAGCGAACGCTTTAACCACTAGGCTACCCGACCGCCCCACTACAGTAAAAGGACTTAACAATATATCAAAGTCACAAGTAAGAAATCTGATTTGATTTCTTTATAGCTGTTATATTGATATTTGTAATTGCTACATCCACATCTACCGTTTATCGACAGCATTAATTAGAAGGTGTTGTATTGACAACAAACCAAAGAATAGTTAACGCTAAACATTTATCAAGTCTAGGCCTTCCTCATTACTCACACGTGATTCATTTATGAACAGAATACAGTTTGACGATTGCTTTTGCAACAGAAAGTTGCATACTGTTGTTTATTTATTTATTTATTTGTTGTTTAACGCCGCACTCAGCAATATTCCAGCTACATGGCGGCGGTCGGTAAATAATCGAGTCTGGACCAGAAAATTTCCGGTTTGTGGTATAAAATTTAACGCAGAAGGCATAAAGCCACACATATCCCTCTTATACTGTTACAACTTCTACTATACCATGACATGCATCCACCAAGTCAGCGAGCCTGACCACCCGGTCCCGTTAGTCGCCTCTTACGACAGTCATGGTTTGCTGAAGACCTATTCTAACCGGATCTTCACGGGTCGTAACCTGATATGGCATGTGTTCATGTAAACATTCTACAAGGACGGAGACAACATTAAAAGAGGTATTGATGGTACACGATGAGGTTCTGCGCCTCACACAGAAAGACTTGACCTAAAAGGGTAAGCATATTCTGCCCTTCCGGTAGCATCCGCCATTAACAAAATTTGCATAAAAAAGTAGGTATTTATTGCCTGACGCCGCACAGCTGTACACTGCCATGCGACGGTGGCCTGTAAACAAACCAGACAATCAAGTGATCGATGAACCATAAAGCCAGAGACACGATTTCTGATTTTGTTGAAACTAATATTGAATATATGTTAATTTTGAATTACGTCTGCTAGGGCTGGGACGAGTCCAGATTTACTACCCGGGTACCCACACCCCTATTACCCGACCCTACCCGGGTACCCACTGTTGGCTTCAAAAAATAGGTACAACATGTCCAATTGGTAATAGTTTGACCGTAGCCCTGGCAAAATGTATTTAGATACACGTTTTTAAAGAACGATCTGGTCATGCATTTACACTGAAGTTGACTGAAGTTTTATCTTTATTCAAACATATATATAAGTCATGTAAAATTGCGAACAATAGGGACGTGTAGTTTTAGTGATTTTTTTTGTCATGAAACAATATATCACGTGATTAACCACGGATCCGGGTAGTCTTGTGGATACCTGGGTCCTACACAGTACCCATCCGGCCCGACTATCCGAGTTACCCGTCCCAGCCCTAACGTCTGCTGTGTTCCAGTGCAGAGATTCTGCTGCTAGTAAGTTTCTTTTGTAATCGACTCAGCATAGATAAATGCCACTGAGCTTATGATAATAAACGCGGGGACAGTCGACCAGCAGAAACATCGTCCCATTAAATATAAAGTAAATATAAATTGTCAATGAATGAGAATAACCAGAGAATAACCAGTCTAGAATATCCACCGAAACAGATTTCCGTTTACTGTAATACTTAATACTGGAAGCCAACCTGAAGTATGGTCAAATGTAATTAGTAAGCCAATTTATAAGAAGGGTTATCCCAAGTTACTAGAAAAGTACACCCAGTTATAAAAACTGACCATGTTTTCCAATATTTGGTTCTGTCTCCAGATGACTTTAGCTGAATGTAACCACGTCAGATATTTTCAAGCAGGTGACATTTGGTGCGGGACTGGGGTTGTAGTGTTTAGCTTCCTGTACTCGGAAAAGAAACTGGCTAAGCTAGCCCAAAAATTGTGGTTTTTTTTAGTAATGGTAAGTAATGGCTGTTGAATTCCTAGTTACATTAAACTATGTGTAACGTCACTATAGAAGTCAATGGGAAAACATTTGGCTCTGATTAACGCAAAGACGGGCGCGCCGGCATAGCTTGGGTCGGGCAAGAAAGGGTATGTCTATAGACAGGTTCAGCTCGGCCAAAGACGGATCCGCCGACTCGTCTTGGGTCGGGCAAGACTGGCGCACCGGCTCGGTTTGGGTCAAGCAATGTGAAGACTGTTTGTGTTAGGTAATTTACTGTAATATTTGATACTCGAAACGTCCCAGAAGTATGGAGTTATTAAGCCAATTTATTATAAGGGTTATCCTAAGTTACCGGAAAAGTATAGACCATTTACACTTAGGCACTGTTTCGGTAAACGTTTTCACTTCTGTTCTAAGCAACACACTTTTATTGAAGAAAATGAATACTACAAAACACAATCAGTCGTTCGGCCAGCAGCTTTCGCGGAGAAGATTGAATGTAGACTGAGAAATCTGCCGGCTGTGATTTGATGATTTTGTGAGATTGTGTGTACGTCCACCAGGTAATTAAAACTGTTGTAATATATATGTGAAGAATGGGTATGTCCGGTGATCGATTTGAGTAAATATACCAAGATATTCACGAGATGAAGAGCCCTGTACATGCTTTTACTACCAACACTGAATTGCACATATAGGAAGGGTTGGAATATGGCATACATTATATAATCACTAACGATTGTTCCAATACATATCCCAGCACTTACCTTATCGTTCGTAACTTTCAGGGGCGGTTGGGTAGTCTGGTGGTTAAAGCATTCGCTCGTCACGCCGAAGGCCCGGGTTTGATTCCCCACATTGGGTACAATGTGTGTAGCCCATTTCTGGTGACCCCCGCCGTGATATTGCTGGACTATTGCTAAAAGCGGAGTAAAACCATACTCACTGACAGCCTTCATTGCCGTCACAAACCTTATGAATGGTTCAATATAATACGTATACATAAATATATTAATAAGTAATGTCTAAACGCAATTTCATTTAAATTCACCTTTGCCGCTGTTGAATTTTCGTCCGTCTGCTTGGAGTGAAAGCGCGTGCAACGGAAGTATGCTCTGATTGGTTAAAATAGAAATGACTGTGCCGGTGAACACCTGCGTGAAATATACAACGACTGTAACCTGATATGACGTTTGTTGGTGTAAATATTCTAGTGAGTGAGTTGGGGTTAACGCCGCTTTCAACAGTATCACGGCATGTCAGCTTAATGTGAGAGGAAAGCCCGAAGTGATACAGGTCGCAGACGTTTACCACTTCGGTGAAACCCACGAGCACGCGTATGGTGCTGACAAACCTAGAAACATAAGCGGGGCGAACCTGGATTCGAACCCACAAACATAGGTTTCTGGCGTGCCCAAGGGACGCAACTCTGAACAGCGAATTGCGGCGCCTCAGACGACTGGGCCACCCGTGCCCCCGTGTATATTCTACAACGACGAAGACAACTTTAAAAGAGGTCTAGTTGTTGCAAAAGGCTTAAGTGCTTTAGAACTAACATCATGGCTGCGAAAATAGTATAAAAACTGTCAGGTAAAGAAACTCTCTCACAGAAACGTGTTTTAAAGTATGTTTTTCAGTACAGAAGGGATATTCATAACTTTCTTTACGTACATGGATGACGCCATTTGTAGTGTTATCAAATGCCGAGGCTTTATCAATTACGCCACTCTTGTTTCATGTTAGTTGAGCAGATAATTATGTTTGATAACATATGTGTGCATCCTAGCGCAATACAGCACATTGCATCCATATATCATTGGAAGCACAGTAGTCGAAGTCAGTTCTTTTATTAAGTATATATATTTTTTGTGTGATTTATATGATAAAATAAAGCAACCGTTGTATATTTATTTTTTATCTTTTATCTGAAGAGTCTAAATTTCTATGAGACAAAGCTAATTAGTGCTAATTCTACATATACATTGTCCGAGTATTTTTTTCGAGTAGGTGTTAACATTATATTTTGAGAGTTTTCATGAATATTTTACTTTGGCACTAGCTTCAGCATGTCCTTTAGTGAGTGAGTGAGTTTGATTTTACTCCGCTTTTAGCAATATTCCAGCAATATCACGGCGGAGAAACCAGAAATGGGCTTCACACATTGTACCCATGTCGGGAATCGAACCCGGGTCTTCGGCGTGACGAGCGAACGCTTTACCAACTAGGCTACCCGACCGCCCCTGCATGTCCTTAAGGATTAAAATTGTTATATGAATTTATTATATAAAACAAAACAACCTTCTTTGTCTCTTCTTTCTGACAATCACTGCCATCCTGTTTCGCAATATAAATGTTTTTTGGATTATATTTTTGAAGACATGCAAGTACCAATTCTAGCAGTTTCGAACTGTAAATAGAAAGGCCTTAATGCTGCGAACAACCATCCCATGTCTCGCAGGCATATTGATGGTCGAAAACATATAGTATAAATCATGTTCAGGCTTTGTCTGTTTCAATTTCCTCACGAAGCAAATCTTCGTTGCTACGTGTATGCTACAAATGTTTCCTGTATATCGATGCGTACGTTTAATAGGCTCAAACAACGAGAAAATATTGTTTTACGCCGCAGTTAGCACATGTCCGGTTATATCACGACGTATGTATATGATCGAGTCTGGACCAGACAAACCAGTGGTTGACAGCATGAGAAGTGATCCTCGCCGCCGGGGAATGATAACAAACTGATAATGATAATGTACTCATGTCACACAGGTATACACTGGCTTTTTTATTGCTTGTGACATCACTGTAAGACCGATGTAGAAGTTAATCAGGCACTTTCATTTCTTCCTGGGTTTCCCTGCCGCGCCATGTAAAAAGACGTTATAAAGATGGTAAGTGTCGCATGTTGAATTTGATAAGATATATGTCAAGTTCTTCGCTTACGAATTCATTCCGATGTGTTCAAGCGAGATGAAGGTCCCTGTGCTCTCTGCTCTCACTTCCTGTCTCGTCTGTGATGGCTGCTAACCAGCTCTCTGCTCTTACTTCCGGTCTCGTTTGTGATGGCTGCTACCCGGCTGTCTGCTCTTTCTTCCGGTTTCGCCTGTGACAATCTCATTAAAATCAGATCTTAGTTCTCGCTACCGCAAAACAAAGATCTGAGGACAATTCATTAGGGGTCACGTCAGAACTACCTTTCATCCGACCAATCAGACCATCGCTTACCAGATCATGAAAGTGAGAGTCGGAAGCACGAGAAAGCTGCCTTCTGCTAATGCCAACTTGTCAGTCATTCCATTGGACAAACTTCAAACTTAGCGCAAGGTCGGTCTGACGAGACCCGTAGTGGGGTGTTCTCAGATCTTTGTTTCGCGGTAGCGAGAACTAAGATCTGATTTTAATGAGATTGCGTCTGTGATGACTGCTAACCGACTCCACGAGAAGAGCGTTACAATATTTATTGACGTTGCAGAGTTTGACTTTCAGAATACTCCATCAGACCAACTTGTAAGATAGACCTGTGTTTGTTCCATGCACTTGTCCAGTTATATCACGACGTCTGTATAGCATAATCTGGACCGGTGGTTAAAAGCACGAGCCAATTTACACATAACCTCCCATTGCAACGAAGACATGCATAGTATTCTCGTCTTAGGCGCCGCGATTCGCTGTGCAGAGTTGCGTCCCTTAGGCACGCCAGAAACCTATGATTGTGGGTTCGAATCCCGGTTCGCCCCGATTATGTTTCTAGGTTTGTCAGCACCATACCCGTGCCCGTGGGTTTCACCGAAGTGGTAAACGTCTGAGACCTGCATCACTTTGGGTTTTCCTCCCACTTTAAGCTGACACGCCGTGATATGACTGGAATACTGTTAAAGGCGGCGTTAAACCCAACTACCTCACTCACTCACTCACTCACTAGTCTTCGACGGTTCTGTTTAAATACCGCAGTGGTGGGTTTCAGTCGCTCTGGGTGTTCATCATACCATGCATGTGATTAACGAAGTCAGGCATGTTTGCACTAGGCTCTCCCTTCAACATCGCTGCTGCCGCTTTTGCGGAAAGCCTGTTAATATGAATCAACATTTCGCCCTTACAACTTCCTCGAGTAAAAAGTTAAACATTAAGCATATGCCTGTTGTCTGTAACGCCATCAACAGCACCACCTCCAGGTATAAAGTACCGAATTAGAAATAAGATGGTGACCGTTGAACAGTATTTCAGCTATAACACGCCGTGTTATCTAAAGGAGACAAGCATTTTTCGGGGGTGCGATCGGGATATGGGTTTGAATTCAACATACGTTTATTTTTAGGTCAGTTATTTATTTTCCCCAAGAAAACCAGGTGCTCAATTATTGTTTCCTGAAAATATATGAATATAACGAACTGTATTCCTTGGACACTAGGGGCGGTCGGGTAGCCTAGTGGTTAAAGCGTCCACTCGTCACGCCGAAGACCCGGGTTCGAATCCCGACATGGGTACAATGTGCAAAAAGCGGCGTAAAACCAAACTCACTCACTCACTCCTTGGACACTATAGTTATAGTCTGCAAGGAAAGAGCACATTATTTGTTTCTAATAATTGTGTTTGTTTGTTGGTTAACGCTGCATTGAACAGTATTCAAGCTATATGACTGGTCATAATAATGTCTGGACAAGACAATCTAGTGATTGATGTCATGAGCATCGATCCACGCAATGGGATGCGACTACATGCATCAACCAAGTCAGAGAGCGTGACCACCGATCCCGTTTGTCGCCTCTTACGACCAGCATAGTCGCCTTTTAAGGCAAGCATGGGTTGCTGAAGACCTTTTCTAGCCGGATCTTCACGGGACTGTTTCCATCAGTGGAGGCATATGTCAACAACAATTGGTAAAACAGGGGCTCTTCTCAATGTGTTTGTTGTGCCCCTACATGTGTGGGTATGTTTGTCACGTATTTACACCTGTACCACAGTTCAGTGCAATCCCAGTGGTCGTGGACTAGAGTGACTAATTCATCCCGCGAGCGCACCGACCAGCGGATCCTGGCACGGTTAAGAGAAAGTAATACCCGGTGACCTTACAAATGGCAGATCCAAATAACGCTCTATTCGTGGTCTTAATGGTTCTTAATTTCTTGAATACAATTCCGAAACTAGCCATTAATATGTCAAGAACGGGTATGTCAGGTGAATTGTTAAAACGTGAATGCCTAAATGTCAAGATCTTTGCTGTCGAGTTCTCTCCGGTGTTCAAGCGAGATGTAGAGCCATGTGCCCTCACTTTTACTTCCGGTCTCGGCAGTTAAGTCTGCTACTTCAGTGTTCTCGAGGACGAGAAGAGCGTTATATTATTTATTGACGTAGCGGTGCTTGACTATCAGAATACTCCATTAGACAAACTTGTGGAAGAGCTGAGTGTTTTCTGGTTTGTTTTTGTCCATGTTCCAGCCTTTTTAGTAGTTTTTGGCAGAATGACGATCAAAACAACCATGATCTGGTTACACACATACGCACGTAAACCTGATGAAGACGTCCTGCGCGCTGTAGGCTCAAAAACTAAAACAAACGTTTACCTAATTTATTAGATTTATATTGGATTCATATTTTGTCCTTGACGTTCAATTTAGTTACGATTGCGTGACTGTTGCTCATGCTTTCAGTCACTGGTTTGCCCAGTCTAGACTTTATTGTTTACATAGCTGGAAAATGGACGTCCCAGCAATATGCATCTCCTTCTCACAAACCAGACAGTGGTTCTTGAACACATGTACTCCAAACCAGACAGTGGTTCTTGAACACATGTACTCCAAACCAGACAGTGGTTCTTGAACATATGTACTCCAAACCAGTAGGTGGTTCTTGAACATATGTATTCCAAACCAGTAGGTGGTTCTTGAACACATGTACTCCAAACCAGACAGTGGTTCTTGAACACATGTACTCCAAACCAGACAGTGGTTCTTAAACATATGTATTCCCAAACCAGACAGTGGTTCTTAAACATATGTACTCCAAACCAGACAGTGGTTCTTAAACACATGTACTCCAAACCAGACAGTGGTTCTTAAACATATGTACTCCAAACCAGACAGTGGTTCTTAAACACATGTACTCCAAACCAGACAGTGGTTCTTAAACATATGTACTCCCAAACCAGACACTAGTCCGGGTTTTGGGCTTGTAGCCTCAAAAGCTTTTGGCACAGTGATACTCCAAAACCAAACAGGTGTTCACATATAGTGGCCATGACATGGCTGCAATACTGTCAATGTGACTATAAAGTTTAACTCACTCACTCTAAAACAATGTAATTCAAAGGTATGTCATTTTCATACCTTGTATCTGTTTAGAGAGCACAGGTTCTTGAGCAGATTAGAATCCTTGCACCCCATGTTTGACATAAATGAAATTCATTGGTGGTGTGACCAGCTTGATTGCAAGATTAGCCTGATGAGGTGGATGACTGCCGGTTTTCTCAACCCACACGGAATTATTCACAGGCTGCTTTGATACAGGTGGAGCTTGCTGAGCCATAAAACAAGATTCACTTCTGATGGTAAGTTGCAAGTGCCAGTGCACATTAGTGTATCAGGGTTCAAACAGATCTTTGAAGTAAAAATTCCTCCAAAGATCCCCCAATTGTCATCTGAAATTCAGATGTAACATATCTGGGTTACAATTGGTCTTTACCAGCCCATGCTCCATCTGAAGTGACCAACGGGGTCGGGTGGTTAGGCTCAGACTTGGTTGATGCATGTCATCGTATCCGAATTGCGTAGATCGATGCTCATGATGTGAATCACTGGACTGTCTGGTTCAAACTATTATGAACAGTCTGCAGTCATAGAGCTGGAATATTGCTTCAGGCATGTGTTTGTGCACATGAAAGCCAGAAATAAATGCCTCACACTTTCTTGTTCCTAGAAAACCATGTGGACTCCAAATCGGTCCCAGACCGAACATTGTTGTCCTCAAAGAAATGTTAGCCTCAGGTTCATACTTAATGACCTCAACCCAATGCGTTACGCTATGAAACTAATTTGCTCCGAAGAAAACATACAACTTTATTGATAACAACTACTGGTTTATTACACAAAGCGACGTTTTGATGTGGATCCTTACATTGTTATCAAAGCGGGATGTTTCTATGTAAATCCTTACACTGTTATCAAGCTGGATGTTTCGATGTAGATCCTTACATTGTTATCAAGCAGGACGTTTCGATGTAGATCCTTACGTTGTTATCAAGATGGATGTTTCGATGTAGATCCTTACATTTTTATCAAAGCGGGATGTTTCGATGTAGATCCTTACATTGTTATCAAGCTGGACGTTTCGATGTAGATCCTTACATTGTTATCAAAGCGGGATGTTTTGATGTAGATCCTTACATTGTTATCAACGCTGGATGTTTCCATGTAGATCCTTACATTATTATCAAGCTGGACTTTTCGATGTAGATCCTTACATTGTTCTCAAGCTGGACATTTTGATGTAGATCCTTACACTGTTATCAAGATGGATGTTTCGATGTAAATCCTTACATTTTTATCAAAGCGGGATGTTTCGATGTAGATCCTTACATTGTTATCAAGCAGGACGTTTTGATGTAGATCCTTACATTGTTATCAAAGCGGGATGTTTCGATGTAGATCCTTACATTGTTATCAAGCAGGACGTTTCGATGTAGATCTTTACACTGTTATCAAGATGGATGTTTCGATGTAGATCCTTACATTATTATCAAAGCGAGATGTTTCGATGTAGATCCTTACATTGTTATCAAGATGGATGTTTCGATGTAGATCCTTACACTGTTATCAAGCTTGAAGTTTCGATGTAGATCTTTACACTGATATCAAGCTTGAAGTTTCGATGTAGATCCTTACATTGTTATCAAGCAGGACGTTTTGATGTAGATCCTTACATTGTTATCAAAGCGGGATGTTTCGATGTAGATCCTTACATTGTTATCAAGCAGGACGTTTTGATGTAGATCCTTACATTGTTATCAAAGCGGGATGTTTCGATGTAGATCCTTACATTGTTATCAAGCAGGACGTTTCAATGTAGATCCTTACATTGTTATCAAGCAGGACGTTTCAATGTAGATCTTTACACTGTTATCAAGCTGGATGTTTCAATGTAGATCCTTACATTGTTATCAAGCTGGATGTTTCGATGTGGATCCTTACACTGTTATCAAGCTGGATGTTTCGATGTAGATCCTTACATTGTTATCAAGCTGGATGTTTTGATGTAGATCCTTACATTGTTATCAAGCTGGATGTTTTGATGTAGATCCTTTCACTGTTATCAAGCTGGATGTTTCAATGTAGATCCTTACACTGTTATCAAGCTGGATGTTTTGATGTAGATCCTTACACTGTTATCAAGATGGATGTTTCGATGTAGATCCTTACACTGTTATCAAGCTGGATGTTTTGATGTAGATCCTTACACTGTTATCAAGCTGGATGTTTCAATGTAGATGCTTACATTGTTATCAAGCTGGATGTTTCGATGTGGATCCTTACACTGTTATCAAGCTGGATGTTTTGATGTAGATCCTTACACTGTTATCAAGCTGGATGTTTTGATGTAGATCATTACGTTATTATCAAGCTGGATGTTTTGATGTAGATCCTTACACTGTTATCAAGCTGGATGTTTCGATGTAGATCCTTACATTGTTATCAAGCTGGATGTTTCGATGTAGATCCTTACACTGTTAGCAAGCTGGATGTTTCAATGTAGATCCTTACATTGTTATCAAGCTGGATGTTTCGATGTAAATCTTTACACTGTTATCAAGCTGGATGTTTCAATGTAGATCCTTACATTGTTATCAAGCTGGATGTTTCGATGTAGATCCTTACATTGTTATCAAAGCGGGATGTTTTGATGTAGATCCTTACATTGTTATCAAGCTGGATGTTTCGATGTAGATCCTTACACTGTTATCAAGCTGGATGTTTCGATGTAGATCCTTACATTGTTATCAAGCTCGACATTTCGATGTAGATCTTTACATTGTTATCAAGCTGGATGTTTCGATGTAGATCCTTACAGTTATCAAGCTGGATGTTTCGATGTAGATCCTTACATTGTTATCAAGCTGGATGTTTCGATGTAGATCCTTACAGTTATCAAGCTGGATGTTTCGATGTAGATCCTTATATTGTTATCAAGCTGGACATTTCGATGTAGATCCTTACACTGTTATCAAGCTGGACATTTCAAGTAGATCCTTACACTGTTATCAAGCTCTCATTTCGATGTAGATCCTTATATTGTTATCAAGCTGGACGTTTCAATTTAGATCCTTACACTGTTATGAAGCTCCAGCTAAAATGCAATTGAAGTTGGTATCCATAATAAAGTTGTACATTTTCTTACTTACTCACCAACTTCTAGAATGCCAATCAAACAGTTAATTGGCTCCTGGCTCCTCCTTATTAAGAAAAAATATGGTGTGTCTTGAAGCAGCTGTCGAAACATTATTCTGCTATATTCCAACTACATCTTGTTACTACAAATTTTGGATATAACTCCAAGAATCCCGGAAGGACAGTCTAAAAACACAACAACAGTTTACTGTTCAACATTTTATTTATTTGTATAATAAATGTTGATGTAACACCTACCCTACACCCCTCCAAACCAACATGGTACAATCCTTAACATATGACAGGTGATACCATACTTGATCATGGGGGGTGAGGTTGTGAACACAATGTTGTTATACCAAGATGGCATTCACAAATAGACACATTCTGTCAACAACAAAGTATTGTTGAAATTCATGAAAACAAAGTGCTTTGTCAGCATAAACCTTGCCAGGGCTTCTCTCCAAATTGAAATACACACCAACGATCAAGTCCTTTTCTGTCACTTTACAGAACAGCAGTAGTTCATATTATAGAAGTATGCACATGCATCAAGAAGTTCCGACCTTGCACAAATGACAAAAACACATGCAGATAAAGAAAGAACATAAAATCCTGTTTGTGACATGTTTAGCAAGAAAACAGATTTACCCTGAAAATATTCATGTTGAGGGGAAAATGTTTCTTTTTAAAAAAGAAAAGAAAAAGAAGACTAGACAACATGCATCTTACACCATGCTCCATATGACTACACCAAAACCTCCATCAAGCACAAGTTTATTTCTCAGTTTAGGGATTTGAGCTATCAGAGACAAAAGCCGTTCTCAGAAAAATAAAATAAAATAGCTTTTACTTATTTTTATTCAATTTAGACTGAATAATAAAAAAGCATACCACTACAAACATACAAACTTAAAGTAACTACTTTTTAAATATTATTTGATCAAATGCATTATCCCAAACCTCTAATACTGCCAGAATTGACCAAATTTGGATTCTGAATAAGCTGACTCGAAACAATTGAAATGTGAAAACATAAGTTAAATGAAAAACAGAAATAAGTAAAATGTTTCAAAATAAGATTCATTTACAAGTGTTATCAATATTAATAAATAACTTAAAATACTTTAATTGATATCTTTGGAAAACATATCTTTAAAACTCCTGCATTAACGATAAAAATATATATCAGACAATACATGTCACTGTAAACACAGTTACTAAATGTCCTGCACTGTAAACACTATCAACACTTATTTTCCCCCACAAAACTCAAATTTAAAAAAAGCAATATTCAGCTACACACACACAAAAATTACTTGTATTCCAACTGACCAAAGCTAATAACTTATCAAAATCTAGTCTTTCAGTAATACCACGTGCAGATGACCACAGAGTAGGCTGATCATGGTCGTATTAACGAGATTGGTAAATGACTTATTTTGGTAATTCATTGCAAATTAGGTGTGTTGGAGTTGAGTGTGACACTGTTGGTTTGCCGGGTCTAAAAAACACTGATTTAATCGGTTCCCATCATTTGTGTCAGATAAAGCCGATTGTCAGATTAACAAGTGTCAGATTAACAAGACTTGACTGTAGTTATGTAGGAAATAATCCTTACATTTAACAAGTAGTTGGAACCTAAGTAGAAGCATGGTTGCAGTCTAAAGAAGAACTAAGTGAACAAGCTTGAAAGCAAAAAATGTCACATCTTGGCTGTCAAATTCGGATACATTAAGATATGCATGTTATTTATCAGTATATAAAAATAGCAGATATTTCAAAATATGTTTTTATATCACCTTCAATACTGAAATGCACCCATATTGTGAGACAGACTTTACAACACACACATCGGTAAGAAGCACTTAACAGCAGTAACACAACAGACTTGGCTGAAACAGTTGCAGATACAGGAAGTAATGGCTTGAACTGAAGTAAAGAAAAACAAACGACAATTAGTCTTACCCTAGTAACCTGGGGCTGTTCCACAAGCGATCTTACATACTTACATAAGGCTAAAAAAATAATAGTCTTGGTTCTCAGGCAGCACGCATCATCATAAGTCAGCCGCACGTTTCGTTTTTATTTCCATTTTTTTAAAATAAAAAAATCCTAATACTTAAAAAAAATGAGATCCAATATAACACGCAGTTACTTCCCTTTACATGGCAGCAATAGGAATTTGTATGCTTGTTTATGTAGGGAGGCCCTTTTCCAGGTTGATGGAACACAACTGTTTATTTGGTTACATGCTAGTTTGAACAAACAAAAAACAACCCCAAAAAACTCACAGCACTATATTTTCAAAAGTCATTGCCTGAGTGCCAATTCTTTCATTTTGAAAGCCTAACTTGCTTTGTAAACAACAAATCATACTATAATACACCATAATAAATAACTAAATTGACCATATCTTCAAGAGAGGGGCTTTTAACATAACAAAAGGTGTTTAAATTTGTACCCCCACCAGAAACTAGCTGACACAATCACGAGCCTGGAGACACCTTAACCACTGGGCTACCCTATCACCCCTTAAGACAGCAGACAAAATAATTAAGGGTTGTGTGTAGAATAAAACTCCTAATTGCTGCATGCATTGCACAGTCGTTGAATGCTTGTCTTTTACTCTGTTGTATGTAATGTATCAAGTCTTAATTAACTAATTGGATATTAGTTGAAAACATAGTTCCACAATGAGTTGATAAGACAGATGTAATTTCATATGTATAATGAAAGCGCAGAAACTCCTCATTCACTTGAACTACAGGAACTCAACGTATCAATAAAACATTGTCAATACTTCACAGGTTTGTACACACTGCGTTCCTCCGTTATCTGTGAATTCACAGAGTAATATTTATTGTTATATGGCAGTGCATTTTATTGTTGAACAAAGATTGTAACTGTATTACACTGATTCTGTGGAGATTCGGTAGAAGCTCACTGCATTGTATTTACTAGAATAGTTGTCAGGAATGTAGTACTATTTAATGTAAGCAGTTGTGAGGAAGTTTCTATATATTGATGCTAGTGTGATGGGTAAGATTCCGGAATACCGTGGACTGTGATAGATTGTATAGAAACATGTGGAACAGTCTATGTCGTGATGGCATCGTGTGGAAATTTCCAGTAGTTAGAGAGACAAGGGGACAAGAGCGTGCCACTCGTATCTCTCACGCATTTCATCACATCACCAGTGTATTTTTGTATTTGATACTGACCACTGTCATAATAGTATATACTGTCATTGAATATAGTACTACCACTCTATTGTGTACTGCCATTATCATTTCTGTGCAGTAATTTGTGTTGATTTGCAAACCTTGTGAAGTTTGAAAAACATGTGTTGATTGTATACCAGTTGATGGTTGTTTGTTGGTTTCACAATACATTCTTTTATGTACAGATTTCCACTGGCTGATACTGAAGCAATGTGTGGAGTAGATAGCCTCAAGGTCATGGCACATATTGCAGCCCGTGGGGATTGTGGGTTAGAATTTGTCCCCAGCAACCTGTGCTGGTCGTAAGTGGTGACCAAATGCATCGGGTGGTCAGGCTCAGTGACTTGGCTGATTGTGTGTCATCATACTCCAACAGCGTGGATTGTTATTGCCAACATCGATCAATGGATTGTCCAGTTCAGACTCGATTATTGACAGGTTGCTTTCGCATAGCTGGAATATTGCTGAGTTCGGCGATACACAACAAACCATACTGCACAAGAGATATTACCAGTATAATCTGGTTGCTCATTGGTGTGAGTCCTCGCACGTCTCCCTCTCCCAGGAACCAGGTCATTGTCCAGGTCATTGCCCTTAATTCGCTGGTAAAAAGTGACTACCTGTAAAGAGGTCCTATGTATTCACAGGTGGTGGAGGAACATACTGTGTACACTTGAAGTATTGACGATGAAACAAAGACAGTGTTGTGTTAAAATCCCAAGATTAACCATATGGACAAAAAGGCCACATATTTCAAACTCCTCTGGTTGACGGGAATTACATAGAGGTTGCCTTTGCATTAGGGTGAGGACCAGGTATATAAGGACCCTTTCAGGCCCATTGGAAATGTCAAACGTTAAATATTCAGAATGAAAATAATTGCACATGTTCAAATGGTTGACAATTACACATTCTTCCATCTTACACTTGTCAGTTCTTTACTTCTGACATCATCAATGAAATAAGAATGGATAAAATGAGCAAAACGTTGATTCACAAGAAAGTTTGGTTATGAGCTAGAGTGAATATTTACAGAAAACCTCTATACCAGCCTTTTTGGACACATTGTAGCATTGTGTGGAAAAAACTGCAGTTTTATTCATATGAACACATCTGATAACCTTTAAAATGATTTCTTTGACATTATGTCTCAGTCTTATAAATGACATATTCTGAACAAAAAACTTAGGGATCTGGAAATATTTTTATATATACCGTCCAAATTTGCAGAACCTTGGTTTTCACTACAAAACAAAATCCAAAACATTATTCATGACCCCTAACTCCTTTTTTTCAGTAGAGAACAATAGTATACATTTCTCAGCAAAAAGAGCTGCAAGAACGCTGATGCGGCATTAAACGATTTTGACTCACTCATAACAATGTCTAACAGTTTTGCTCATCTAGAAAGTGATGCAGATTCTGAGGGGCAGACAGACAGTCCTCATCACATCTCATCCTTGACTGGATACAGAAGAAGTTCGCAAGTACCATTTCTGTGCTGTGTAACAAAATTTAAAGCCAGGAAGAAAAAACGTGTGGACAGGCATGATTTACATTATTTTCTTTACCAATAAATAATATTTGGAAACTATTACAATTAATTATAGCACTATGAAACTACACTGTGTATGTATCGAAACTATTTTGTGTCTGTTTCAACTTCACATCCATGATACAATTCCCAATACAATCTTATTCAACCAGTCGTGTGTATTCATTATCAGTGTCATAATCATCATAACCATAATTTGATATGATGACAAAGCAATGTCCTGCACCTCCCAAATGAAGTACAGCACTTCGGCAATACTTCAATATTACTATTTCAAGTCTATAACATTGTTGCACCGAGAAGTCTCAACAGATATGTCCTGGTGGTTGTCATGGTGATGGCAGTGATGAGTATGATTGACAGGTGTCATCTAGATACGTGACAGCTGATGGAGAAGGTTGGAGGGGAGGATGGCTTCGAGTTTCTCCAGGACGTAACTCAAGGGCAGATACATCCAACTCAGCATCTGAAACAGCATCGCGTACATCGGTAAACAACATCTTCAGTAAATAGTTCTCACATCAAACATCAACACATGTGGTGTCATACACATGTAACAAATACAACAGGAATGTCCCCGGTTCCATATTGTGAGGAGTGTCGTTTAGAGTTGCTTTGAGTTATATTTTGTGAGCTTGACGTGAGAGGAATGTTAATTCGGTCTCAGGCATTTACCATTTTGGTGACCTCCACCAGTACTGGTATGGTGCTGACAAACCAACAAACATAATCAGGGCAAATATAGGCTTTGAACCACAGTGATAGCTTTCTGGCACTACAAAGGACACAACCGTGGTGCAAAGGACAACTAGAACATATTTCTTATGGCAAATGTTAATGAAAAACTACCTTTCCTGTTCCAATTTGAGAAATACAGCCAGAAAGGACCTGCCACCTTGTCATTATAAAAAAGATTCTTAAACAAGGTCACATGAAATTTTGTATTCAAAACAAACGTACAAAACGCTTATTGGAGAAAGATGCTTTGTATGTCAAATAGAGAAATAACTTTGCAAACGGAAGTTGTCCATCCCAGTGTCAATTTTAGAGCAATTGTGAGTGTATGAATTTTGTCAATGAACAATATTCCACCTAAAGCATGGATGCCAATAAATATCTGTATAAGGAGCACTGGTCTCATTCCACAAAGCAATCTCAGCACAAACACTCCTATACTTCAACAAGGCATACGATAATGATAGCGCTAGAATCACTTGTAGAATAAAACCCTTAACTGCCCTGTGGATCTGCCTTGTGATAGTATACTTAATTCACAACAAAACTTATAATAACAATATTTACATGTCTATCATAAACAAGCATGAAATACTCATATCCCCTGTTAATACCACCATTTTCAGTCTAAATCAAAGTCGTTGCCATTGAAACTCGAACAATATTTTTTTTTTTAAATCCCAAACTATCAAAAGGCACCAGTTCACCACTAGCCTTTTTATGTGCCAAGTTTGGTTAAGATATCTCTCATGATTTTTTAGTTCTGAAATGTAACGTGACAGACAGACGGAAGGACAGCATCCATTCCAATATCCCCATTCCACTTTGTAGCGGGGGATAAAGCGCCTGTCATACATTCATTACAAGTTATGATTCAAATAAATGTCTCCAATAAGCTTAGACAAAGTGTAGTATGTCTTCTTGTTGGGGCACCCTGTACCCGGGTCGGGTGGGTACTGAGGAGGACCCGGGTACCCATAGGACTACCCGGACCCGTGGTTAGTCACATGATATATTGTCTAATGACTAAAATGATCTGGAACTCTATGGTTACACTACAAGTTACTAATGTTCGCTTTTCTTTCTGACTATGCACCCATTCCTTCTGATTTTTCATATGGTTGAATAAAGATATAACTTAAGTCAACTTCAGTGTATGCATGGCCAGATTGTTTAATACATGTATCTAAATATGTTTTGCCAGGGCTATGCTAAAAAAATCCCAATCAGACATTTTGAGACACCTCCTGAGACCTACAGAGGGTACCCAGGTAGGGTCGGGTAATAGGGGGGCAGGTATCTGGGTAGTAAATCTGGACTCGTCCCAGCCCTAGTTGTGTGTCAAGAGTGACACAGGATTTATCCAGGATTCAAAAAGTATCTTAACATTGAATTCAATGCAATGAATTGGTCAAGTTTTCAGTGAACTACAGTCACCTCACCAAGCCATCACATAAATCATAAATATTAACATTAATGGAGAATTGTTTTACATTAGCTACCGACTTGAGTCTGAATATTTGCCTCCGAGCAATTCTAGGTAAAATCATGGTGCAAATCTTACCGTTCTGACAACAACACCCATGGGTTCCGGGTACTGATGTGTTAACAGCGCCAGCAGTGCAGTAAAGGAACACAGACCAGCAGTGAACAAGATGAAGAAAGGCAGCTCTTTCTTGGGGTAAACTGACACCTCATGAAAAGCTGTGGACAGAGAAATAACGTCAAATCCACTGCTGAATTCCATGTCAGGATGAGTGAGTGAGTTGGATTTAATGCCACTTTGATTCTGTTTTTATTTGTCTGTTGTTTGACGCCACACTCAGCAATGTTCAAAAATCGAGTCTGGACCAGACAATCCAGTGATTGACATCATAAGCATGGATCCACGCAGTTGGGATATGATGACATGCATCAACCAAGTCAGTGAGCCTGACCACCCGATCCCCTTAGTCGCCTCTTACGACAAGCATGGGTTGCTGAAGACCAATTCTAACCCAGATCTGCACGTGTCTAACACTGCTTTGAATAGTATTAGAGTTACATCATTAGGTGTCAGCTTAAGTTTGGAGGAAAAACCGAAATGATGCAGGTCTCAGATGTTAGTCATTTTGGTGCAACTCACAAGGATGGGTATGGTGCTGATAAACCTACAAACATAATCTGGCAAACCAGAATTCGAACCCACCATCATAGGTTCCCGACATGCCCAAGGGACACAACTCTGCACACCCAAGTGCAGCAAATTAGATGACTGGACCATCCATGCCCCAAATCATGATGGAAAAGAATACACCGACTCAAAAGACAATAAGGAACCAGCTGAAACCTCTGGTCCAATGGGTGTTCTTCATTTGGGTCATACACAGGACAATGTACAATACGACAATGCTCTTTATACAATACAACAGCAATGCATTGGCTGCAGGTACCTCACCAAATTTTCTGGCAATGTTTTCAAAAAGAAATTGTAATATATTTCACATTCATCATATTTACAGAATTATGTTTAAAAATAGGCAATGATTTCACCCCAATCCTAATGGTTGGGATCTCACCGCCCTGCCCCGCCCTGCTCCACCCTGTCCCCAAGGCCTAGTGTGTCTACTCACAAGGCAGCAGTTCTCTGTCAGCACTTTCTGTACATGTGGGGTAGGGGTAAAACAGGTGCCCCTTCTCTAGTGGGTAGGGAATCATTCGGAATGCTGAAATACGTAAGAGCAAATATATACAAATATTTTCAACATTGCAATACAAGATACAATTTTTGTAACAAAGGACAAGGTATGATAGATCAATATTTTGGCCAACGAAATATTGGAATGAAACTCATCAATCATGTTCAAATGGATCATAACTACCGTTTCTTTCTTAATATACTTAAAAGAACTTCCTGAACACATTCAAAATGTTGGACACAATTTTACCATTTCAAGTCGAGTTTCAAGTCAAATTCTTATTCAAATGTTCATATTTGATAACTTCTATAACAACTTCTAAAAGTCTTCCTCATTTCTTGAGTGAGTGAGTTAAACACCACTTTGATGAGTATTTCAGTCATACCACAGCATACCACACACAGTGTGTGGGAGGAAAGCCCAAAGTGATGCAGGTCTTTGACCCATGAGGAAGGTGATGATTCTGACAAATGTGACCAACCATGAGATTAGGGACGTTATGGGTGAAAAAAATCACATTTGGACTTCACATTATATTTTAAAACTACAGTATCTTTGTAACACAGGAACACACAGGCTTCAATTCTAATGTATTACAGAGATACTTTTCAGCTAACAGTTTGACCAATTTTCTGCTAATGCCCATTTTTAGATTTGAAATAATAACAGTTGGAATAATTTAGATATAGTGACTGATTAATCAAAGTAGACATGTAGGCTAAAATGTTTTGAAAAAATGGTATTATTACATGACGACTTTTCAAGAGAAAAATAAGACATTTTTGTACCGTCGGCATACAGTAAACTAAGGTTATAACGAACTCAAAGGGACCACTTATTTTAGTTTGTAATAACCGTAGTTTTTTATAAGTATATATACAACATATACACAACAAATGGCTATCTAAAAAATAAGTTCGTTATATCGGTCAGTTTGTGTGTTCGTTATAAACATAGTTTACTGTAGCTGTACATGGCGATTTTTACGGAAGAAGGTTGACGTCAAACGTTTTTCTATATGACATCATGGCACAATTGTTTCCAAGCATCCACAAGGTCCCATTTCTCCTAGGGTCACAAATGATGGAAAATAATCACAGTGAATCTAGGAATGGAAACAACATTCATCAGTTTCTGGCTCCTGAGTGATGCTTCACTTGAGCAGCAAGGAATACTTACTGCCCTCCCACGTACAGTGGAGAAGATTAAGTGCACCCTCTACCCTCTTCCAATGCTGGAGGTGGAAAAATGCATACGCTAGAGCTTCGCTGTCCCCTCGCTTCAGTATATGTTCCGGGGGGAGCACCAGGCTCTTCATTTCTAATAAGTACTGAAACAAATGGGTCATGCATCTCTTTATCTCCTGTAACAATGTATCCAATGTGAACATCAATGTTGTTACAAATGTTATATTTGGGAAAAGACTTTCTTAGTAAAGTACAGATTCTCTTACTTTTGGGAGCTTGAGTCCCTCCGGGATTCAAACCAACACTGCCAGAGTCAGGCACCTAATCGCCAGCACACAAAGTGCTAATTTACACCTGTCAGAGGGGTACACAAAGTATGTGATCTAGACAACCAGTTGTCAGACATTTTTGTGGAAGCCTCGGTAGCTGACGGGATTCAACCCCCCAAAAGTACGAGAATCTGTACTTTACTAAGAGAGTGTTATCCCAAATATAACATTTGTTACATTTGACCACTTTCTAAATGGATTGTGTGTTCATCAATGTTGTTGTTCTAATCATTTCTTCTTCCACAGTAATAATCAAGCGTTTTTGTTAACAAAAAATAATGTTCCACAGGCAGGTGATTCATCAGTAACTCTGCAGTAAGTTTTGATTGTTTCTTTGTTTCTTGTTGAACGCCACACTCAGCAATATTCAAGCTATGACGGTGGTCTGTAAATAATAGAGTCTGGGCCAGACAGTCCAATGATTGACATCATGAGAATTGATATACGCAACTGGGATACGATGACTTGCATCAGCCAATTTAGCGAGTCTGACCACCCAATCCCATCAGTCGCCTCTTTCGACAAGCATAGTTGCCTTTTACAACAAGCATGGGTTGCTGAAGACCTATTCCAACCCCGAATTGATCAGCATTATCAACAACTCAACAACACTCAGCAGCCAACAAATACCCATTTACCTCTCTTCTTACATGAGGGAAAAGGTACTACGGATCTTCCGAGGATGACTCATGAACGTCACTATAAGGACATAGAGGACTATATCCAGATAAAGAAGGGACGTAACTCCATCAACCTTGACAGTCATTGGATTGCAGGCAATGGTGTTATTGTCAAGGGACACAACTCTTGTTAGGCTAGCAATGTTTACCTTAGGAACATGTGGATTGAACTCTACTGCCCTGTGTATAGCTTCCACTGCTGTCATCTCGGCTGTGCTGAGACCTCGTTTGGAGGCTATATCAGGGGAAAATCTGGAACAACATAGTGGAGGTTGTGGCGAGATGGACAAACAGATTAATGTAATCATGAATACATCCCAATACACAATTCTGTGTCCCAAAATAGTTCAGGTGTACAGCATACTGGCTTCAAGCTCAAAACTATTAACAATCCCCGGGTATCCATCAATATATTGTACAGAAGTTTGCCATGATAACATTTTAACTTTTTCTAGTAAATCTGGACAACAATATGGTCTCCAGGTTCTATTTTGTTCCTTTCCTGTTTCACCCAACTCAGCAATATTCCTTCTATATGTCCGCAGTCTGTAAATAATCTAATCTGGACAAGACAATCCAGTGATTGATATTGTGAGCAACATCTCACACACAATGACACACAGGTAAGCATGTCATTGAGTCGGACCACACGATCTATTTGGTTGCTTCTTAAGACCAGAATACGTTGCTGGGGACAAAATCTAAACCCGTTGCCGGGTACAAAATCTAAACCCGTTGCTGGGGACAAAATCTAAACCCGTTCCCGGGTACAAAATCTAAACCCGTTGCTGGGGACAAAATCTAAACCCGTTGCAGGGGACAAAATCTACACCAGAATCACCACAGAGTTAATGACTCAATTGGGTGTTTACCCATACTTTCTAGTTAGTTCACTTGCAGGGATATTGGGAAAGAAATCATAAACCGGAATTCAGACAATTTTAAGTTCAACTTTTGGCATAGACCTCGCAAAATATCAACGTCTGAGGACCCCCTGAAATATCCCTGAGTACCCATCAATAGAAAGTACAGAAGTCTGCCACATAATATTTCTTGTATTTGTTTGTTTGTTTGTTTGTTGTTTAACACCGCACTCAGCAATATTCCAGCTATATGACAGCGGTCTGTAATTGAGTCTGGACCAGACAGTCCAGTGATTGACATCATGAGCATCGATCTACGTAATTGGGATCGATGACATGCATCAACCAAGTCAGCGAGCCTGACCACCCGATCCCGTTAGTCGCCTCTTACGACAAGCATAGTCGCCTTTTACGATAAGCATGGGTTGCTGAAGACCTATTCTACCCGGGATCTTCACAGGTCGCTTTTTTTTTTGTAAGATAATTTGCTTTGAGTGCATCAAGCAGGGATGCTTCTGGCGTGACACTTGCTACGTACTTATCTGCTACAGCTCTTGCTTTAAGTAAGGCTGCTGTGTAACATATAGTAGCTGACTTGGGGAGGCTGATATCTGAAACAACAACAAATGTAGTGGGTGAGTGAGTGAGGGAATATGCTTCAACGCCACTTTCAGCATTAGTCCAGTGAAGGGCTTCATTGTACTAGGTTTGTCACGATACATAAATCATGATATACATATTGACGTCAAATCTCATGGAAACTTCTTGACAATAAATACTTCAGAGCAGGTTCAAAAGGAAAAGCTAGCTGTAAACACATGTTCGTTGTGGCTTATTTAAGTAGTGAACTTGAAACGCTAATTACAACACATTGTGCGATATCTGACTGGCAAAAACAACTACAAAAACAAGCAGTAAGTAATATATTTCAGCAAGTGTATCGTCTTCTATGGATACAGAAAAAAACGCATCGTGTATAGTCACATGGAAATTCACAATGCACCGCTGCACCGATGTATCGTTTCACCCCTATATTGCACCCATTTGGGGAATTGAACCTGAGCATTCGGCGTGAAGAGTGACTGCTTTAACCACTAGGTTACCTCACCGCTCCTACACAGAAGGTGCTCGGTCAGCAAGGTGGTCCGGTTAACAACAGCATAACAGCAGCTCTATTAGGTTCTCGTGGATGTAGAAGCTAACACCACACTGCACAACTCACCATCATATCTGGCCAGCACTGCCTGAACATCGGCGTACGCCTGGAGCTCTAACAGCAGCTCTATTAGGTTCTCGTGGATGTTGAAGTTCATCAAAGGGAACTCCTTCATAAGCTGTAGAGGAAACAAAGAGAGGACAAATGTGTTAAGAGCAGAAAAACATGTTTCTCATGCCACACCAATTCAATCATTTTGTACTGAATAACATCAGATGCTACTTGTTGAGAAGGCAAGATTTGAATATATTATCAACATGGAGAGGCGCATCCTGAAATATCTCCTCTCTTTAAGCTGAGAGTTCCTTTTGTACTCCTTCCCTCCCCCCCCCAACAGGGAGTCATTACAATGTACAAATATTTTTGTCATCTATCATTCCTGCTGAACAAATCACAAAAGCTGACAAGTGGACTAGTTTTCCAATCATTACAAAGTTGAAACAAAAATTGAGACATGAGACATCAAGGACACAAGATCCCGAAAACATGTCCGGACCAACAAAACAGTTAGTGCAACTACTTACATCTCTCATCATTTTGACTGCTTCTCTAGTCCGCCCAAGTTTGCGGGCACACATTGCTAGCCTCCTCTTTATATAGACCAATACATTGGTATCTCGCCCTGCAACAGACAGAGGAAGACACATATAGAGGCGAAAGCATATTCTTACTGTCTCAGGAACATCACATAGCTGGACGCCATACACACTTTCCCATATCACTGTTTAAAATTATGCATTGAACTCAAGGAGTCCTTGTCATATCTCTTAATTTAATAGTAAAGCTCAACCAGGTTTTTCTCACTAATGAAAAGAGACCATAATTATGGAACATGACAAATGTAACATGATGTCATAATGTCTGACTTTCAATGTAATATCTGACTCATGAAGTTAAAACAATGTCTGACACAAAATGCAACAATGTCAGACAAATAAATGCAACAATGTCTGACATAATACAACAATGTCTGACAAATAATGCAACATGTCTGACAAATAATGCAACAATGTCTGACAATTAATGCAACAATGTCTGACAAATATTGAAAAAAGTCTTGTCTGACACATAATGCAACAATGTCTGACATATAATGCAACAATGTCTGACAACACATAATGCAACAATGTCTGACACATAATGCAACGTCTGACACACATAGCAACAATGTCTGACACATAATGCAACATGTCTGACACATGATGCAACATGTCTGACACATAGCAACAATGTCTCACATATCATGCAACAATGTCTGACAAATAATGCAACATGTCTGATACAATGCAACAATGTCTCAAATATAATGCAACAATGTCTGACACATAATGCAACAATGTGTGACTTACGATGTAATGCTTCTAGCTGGGAGTTCTGGTGCTGAGTCTGCTGGGACTTCCTGTAGGAGGTCTCTGCTGCCTTGTATGCCTGCTTGAACATCTTCTCACTCTGGAACCAAGGGGTGAGGGGTGAGTGATATTTAACACCGCTGTCACACTCATGAAAAAGAGATATTAGGTGAGCGATAAGAAGGATGGCAGTTGTGATGAAATTTCGAAATAAAGCCATGCTAGCACAAAGTCATGGGTCCCATGTATTCATACTTGTTTTCAGAGATCAAGCGGCAGTGAACAAACTTTGGTTAAATGTCAGTGAAACTAAACATTTTGGATGATAATTACTGTTGAAACATAAGTTTGGCACTGACAAACCAAGGATCATAATTAGGGTAATCTGGGATTTGAACCTATGACCAACTCTGGGATTTGAACGTAGGATCAACTCTGCACATGAAGTTGTGGCATGTTGAAACTCTGTTTCCCTTAATTGACGTTTCTCACCTCTAAAACAGTCTGACATTCTTCTTCTGCTAGAAGTAGCAAGGCTGTGGGACACCTGAAACACAAATATATTATTATTATTACAATTAGTATTTCAGAAACTCTGTAACACTGAAATATAAGGAACTTCTAAAAATAGTTTCCTACTTTGGGAACCAATTTGTCACAGTGAGGTTAATTCCATCCACTTCCCGTGATTCCATCTGAAGTATTTTCAGTCATTAGTTACATATTACATGTTTCATATAATATGATTAATTTCTTTGGGAAAAACTTGTCTCAATCAGTCTGGGGTCTCTGGGTGCATAGCGTGATGGCATCTCCTTCTAGGGCCTGAACTAGAGAGCTCATACCATCCCACTCTCAGATGTCAGTACATCACAAGAAATGATTTCTATTGTTGAACATAAATGCTATAAATATGATAATACTTCATTAAGCATCCTACATTTATGGTTGCTATTCCTCTACTGGACGAAGATGCAATCACAATATTATGTCAATCAAAGACCACTTTGGTACAAAGTTAGACTTCCATAATCCCTTTGATGAAACATAGCAAGATAAGCTTTCTGAAACAGAAGGGTACTTTTAATAGTAAGGGCTGTGTTCTTAAATATTCAAACAAAGATCAAAACAGTCACTGAAATGCTAGTTAGAAACAGTACAACACACAAAAAATGCCCTTCTTCAGTCAATGTCTGCATGAGAAAACTGACGCGTTGTCATATCTGAACTTTTGAGGGCACTGATGCACATTGTTTTAGTTATCTTGGAACCGACTAAATTTTTGAACATTTGATTTCATAACCTTTTTTAGGCTGTATTATTAATTTACACCCAAATTTTGATAATGATGACTCCCTGATAAGAATCTGACCTCGTAAATGTCGGACAAGTCCATCTTACGAACAGGTGAGTTAAGTTTGGTATTTCCCCCATATATTCTCACAATAATCACTTCGATTATATGTACCTTTTCTCTTAATACAGATTGTCATATCTCTCTCACTCTTGTATGCGATCATTCGGTCACAGCATTTATCTGCCTAGCCCAGCTACATCTATGGGGAACAACTTACTAGACACATCCCTCTAAAAAATAATGTTGTCCAATATATGACGTCATCAAGCTCATATTCAAATCTCCAGAAATGACGTCATGATAGAACAATGTTTTATCATGAAATAAACCACTAATCATTCTTCTTTGTGATTTATCATGTTGCTATCTTCTATAATGACAAAAATGGTGATTTGACTTTTTTTAATGAAAATTAATAGAAGATAAGCTTTCTAAAACAGACGGGTACCTTTAAATGTAAGGGCTATTTTTTTCAAATATTCAAACAAAGATCAAAACAGTCACTGAAATGCTAGTTAGAAATAGTACAATACACACCAAAAAATGCCCTTTTTCCATCAATGTATGCAATGAAAACTAATATGTCGTCATCTCTGAACTTTTAAGGGCACTGATGCACACTGTTTTAGTTATCTTGGAACTGACAAATTTTCCATATATTCGATTTCATGACCTTTTTAAGGCCTTATTATTGATATCAATAACAGTTATCATGGTCATATCTAATGGTTGGTTGGTTTGTTGTTTTACAACGCACTCAGCTATATTCCAGCTATATGAAGCCGGTCTGTAAATAATCGAGTCTAGACAATCCAGTGATTGATATCAATGTCATCGATCTACGCATATGGGATCGATGACATTCTTCAACCAATCCTGTTAGTCTCTCTCTCTCTCTCTCTCTCTCTCTCTCTCTCTCTCTGTGTATGTTTTGAGAACTTTTTAAAAATAACATGGAATCATGGAAAAAACCACACATAATGATAATGTTAATAAATAAGCTTAAATGCCCATTGTTATTCTTAATCACAGTCAATATTCATGAAATGAAGTTAAACGGAAGCTTTAAAATTTTGTTTCTTAACACAATCTGACCTGTGAAGTGTATCATCCAACCCAAAGAACCCAACAAACACTCACAACGATATGATGTTGACTCTGATTTGCTAGATAGATCGTGATAACTTGCTTATATACTTTGCTTAGTATTGTAAACTAGTTTGCCTTGAAAAATCAACTTTCCTGTTCTTTCATTCATTCACATGGTAAACAGCATAAGAGTGAGTTGGGTTTAACGCTTTTAACAGTATTACAGTTATATCGCTGTGTGTCAGCTTAATGTGGGAGGAACGCCCTAAGTGATGCAGGTCTCAGACGTTTACCACTTCGGTGAAACCCACGAGCATGGGTATGGTGCTGACAAAGCTAGAAACGTAATCGGGGCGAACTGCGATTTGAACTCACAATCTTAGGTTTCTGGTGTGCCCAAGGGACGCCACCGGCGCCCCCAAACAGCACAAGAAGACAGTTCACTGATTAAATCTCGTATGTTTTTTTTAGTTGATATTATGAGACTGAAACACACTATTTGCTAATATATTGGCTAGTGAACAATCCCAATTGGCACCCCTTCCCATTGATCAATGTACACAAGACTTATTTATTCTTGTATAATACGCACTCGTGTGTTATATGCTCCCTTAATTCTGGACAATACACACAGGCTTTTCTTTTGTATCATTTCAGGCTGTCAGCATTAACCATGGAATTAAGAATCTTTCCACTCTGTTTATTTTACAATTTTTTTATTCTAATAAGAGTCTCCTATTTCTAATTTTGAGAGCGCCCTGGGCACTTATTGCATCGAATACGGTAGTTTGAATACAGCCAGGGCATGAACCCAATTTCCTGTGAAAATGTTGTGCAAGACATCAAAAGAGAGGGCCACGTATGTATGAATTCTTATATCTGGTTTGATAATGATGGTAATAGTGATTTGACTTCTTTTAAATGAAAATTAGAGGAGTGGAGGTGAGGAGAGGTGAAATGGGGTTTAACGCTGCGTCCAAGATTATTACCACAGACGCTCTACCACTAGACCATGGAGGCGGCCTAAAGAGGACTGGAAAACAGGTAAGGGGAATTGTGTTTATAAACGTTGCAGAACTGAGGACCATACCATGAACAGCTCAGTCACAAAGGATGCTGAGGTAGAAATCTTGAAACATCTTGTTTGACTTGTATCAATCAAACTTTGGATCATACAAACGTAAACATCATAAAAACACGCCTTTATTAGACATGGTTGTGACTTTGCATAATAATTCTTTATACTAGTCCGGACTAATGTACCTTTTTTCATAGTGCTTGCCCCTAGAGATCAATCCCCACTTTTAACATGGACACGCCATTCAGAGAGGGAACTGACTCTGAGCCAACCAGTCCTTGTTTTATCTCCTTAATGCAAAGCAGAGTAACAACTACAACCATCTTTTAAAATCTATTCCTATGATGTGACCAGGAATCAAACCGCAGACACTCTATCCACCAGACAATGGAGACAGTCACTTGAGACGGAGACTTAGTTGAAGGCGGCCAAGTTTTCCTGACATAAAATACAAGGCAACTTGGCGAGTTGATTACAGATATTAAAACAGGCTATAGCCAAAATCAATAATCACTCCCATTCTGGAGGGTCACATTGAAGATGGCTTCCCTTTAAATCACGATCAAGATCCACGTTTTAGGGTCCAAAGACGTGGTACAGTTATTTACGTGCAACCCGGACACGTGACGTCACGGCTGGTGATGCAACTGTTGTATTAGTAATGGCGTCTGGGGACACAGGTCAATCAATACGGAGCTATAAATACTCCCTGTACCCATACCAACTCCTGTCTGACGTAGAGGGATGAAGTAGGTGATCCTCCACATACACGCAATGAAGTCCTACATAAGTCCTGCTACACAATTAGACGGCAGGTTATTTTGGGTCTATATAGTTATAGAATTACCAGGTTTTTTGTCATTTGAAGGAAAAGGATTCAGATTGGAGTCATTTATAAAGAAGTGGGTTTTGTTGGGTGAAATGGTCTGTTGGACTTTTGATAGATCGGCATCTGTGTTGGAGCTTTTGGGAGACGTTTTGAAATTGTTTCTTAATTTGGAAGAGATCTATCCTTGTTTTTCCTTGTCAGGGCAGTAGAAGGTCATCAGGTTTCTGAGTAGGAGGTGCATAGACAAGAAACAGGATCTATATTTTCAATAGAGCAAATGGTTTGTCAAACAAACAATATTCAAAAGAATTTGACATTCAGAGATCATGAGGTTAACTTTTTGTACAATTAAATGTTAATGTCAATTTTCATTCTTTGTCGTGTTTTGCTAGAGCCTTTACAATGTTGGAAGAAGAGAAGGATTGATGTCTACAATGCTAAGGGGACCTGTTTTCCTGGAGACAGTTCTCATTAGCCTGGAGTGAGTGAGTGAGGGATCAGAGTTTAATATCTGTACAGTACAAGCAGACCTTTCAACGTACAGAGAGAACATTGTTCGTTTATTTCTTGTTTAACGTCACACTCAGCAATACTCCAGCTATATGACCGCCGCCTTTAAATAATTGAGTCTGGAGCAGACAATTGAGTTCGGGTACAATGGTATGCAATCAACTAAAGTCACGGCGCCCCTTGACATGACAAACGTGTTGCTGGGGACCTACTCCATCCCAGAACCCCCGCAAGGGAATCGATACGATGTGTCTCCGAATACTGTTGGATACCAAATAGGAAGATCAAAAGAATGATATTTACACCTTGAAAATATTTGCAAAACCTTCATCTAAATATTGTCGTTGTTATCACTGGTACTTAAAGGAAGTCTTTGTCAAGACATAGTCTGTGCCAAAAACGTTTGAGTCTACTGGACGAAACTTGTATTTTAGCATTATTTTAGTTCTAGTTTATGGACTGGTTTCAGCTGACCAGAAGAAATATTACTAAACTCGGGCTTCAGACATGTGACTAAAAACAGACTGCATATATATATATAGTTAAAGAAATTGACAAACATAAACAAATAGTTAATAATTCAAAGAATACTATCTCTATCACATCATAGTCGACTATCTTGTATTTTGGCTTTCATCACACAATGAAATCTTCAGATTTTCAACAGAAGTCCTCTTCACTGTCAACTATCAATAAGAAGTTGTCCAAGTAATAGTATCTGGCTACCCACACCTCATGCCCATAACAAAAATACATACCATGCTACAGTAATAAGAATCATTAACCAGTTAAAATCACTTTGTTTAAGATACTGTGTCTATTGTATCAGTAATTGATATTTGATATTTTTCTCTGGGACATTTCCAATAAATCAGCACCAGGAAGACAACCACATAATTCTCATTAGGATGACAAGAAAACTGTTCTTCCCACAATACTGGTACAGCGCCATCAGGAAAATGAGGCTGTGTGGCAGGATGCTATGTGATGTCATTGGAAACAGGAAAAGGAAGTCGGCACCTGATATCGATATCTAACAGTATAGAACTGTCTCAATCCATCACAAACATAGGAGTCCACTTGGGACTATTTCAGGAAAATTAGGCATTGTAATTTTTTTTCTTTGGGTCTTCAAAATATTTTGACTACTTTGGGTCCATTCTAAACAAAGTATTTTTAAATCAGGATGTAGACAAGTTCTTTTACGAACAATTGGTAATAATTCATCTTAAATGCTGTTTCAGGTGACTTCAAAATATTGCATGTTTTGAGCCATTTGGAGCTCGGATGTTTGCCTCTTGCAGTGTTTGGTAGTCATTTGGTATGTACTTCCTTCTGGAAGTCATGTGACCCTCATTTGAGTGAATGAGTGAGTAAGTATGGTTTTATGCTGCTTTTAGCAATATTCCAGCAACATCATGGTGGGGGGACAACAGAAATGTGCTTCACACATTGTGCCCATGTGGGGAATCGAACCCAGATCTTCAGCGTGACAAGCAAACGCTTTAACCACTAGGCTACCTGACCACCCCAACTCTCATTTGAAGCTAGAGGTAGTGCTTTTGTGCTCTTTTTACGGCAGTAGAATTCATGAATGTTCAGTGAGTTAACAGTAAAAAGTATGGTACCCAAGCCGAAGAGACTACATTGAGTAATCAGGTGAGGTGACATGTGGTCGTTGCATTCAAAATAATGTAGTGAAGGACATGCACATGTTGAGTGTGGCTGCTTATATTTGTCTATACTAATGCGAGCTTATTGAGCCAGCCCACTGAGATACCAATGCCCCAGTTTAACATGAATACCCTGCTCAGTCTAGTATACTGACTCTGAGCTGACTACCTAGTCCTTGTTTTATCTGCTTATTGCTGTCTCTGGGTAACAAAGACCATCATTTAAAATGTTTTTGTATGACACTCTGGGTGTTGAATCACCGACCTTACTCTCTCCGGGGAGCTGCTCAATCCACAAGACTACAGTAACTGGTTTTTTAAAATTATTTTTGTATGTTTTCATACAATCTGTTTTCCCACAAACATTATAAGCATTTAACTCAGTAGGTGATGAATCAATGTTTCATATGAATAACAACCTTGAGAACAATATGAATCTGTTTATTTTGGAAAACACTGAATATCAAAATCAGAATAATAGGAGCAAATTGCAGGGGCCTCGCAGATAAAAGGAAACATGACGAAGTAATGAACCTATGTCGAAAGAAGAAATTTTCTTTAATATGTCTACAAGTCATTCATGTTTCTAAAGAAGACGAAACATAAATGAGAAACGAATGGGGACTTCAAAGTATAATAGCGCCTTACACGTCAAATGCAAGAGGAGTTGCCATTTTGTTTTGTAATACTTTAGAAATAAAAATCCATAAATTTAAACAAGATATTCATGGAAACTATATAACAGCAGATATCCCAATAGAGGCCAAAAGGTTAACTCTGAGTAATATTTATGGGCCAAATCAAGATGAACCTGTTTTTAACAATACTTTATTCAATAATATTGATGAATTTGAAAACGAATCACTGGTTATATGCGGAGATTGGAACTTGGTACTCAATCCGGCTGTCGATTTGGATACTGTCTCTTGTGAATTGGAAATAATCAACTAATAACAATTGCATTGCCATGTATATGTATGTGTACGCATAGTGCATGCAAACAATCTCAGAACTGGGAAGGTTTGATACCCCAAATTGATACCCACATTTGCTACCTGAAATTTGAGATTTCATACCTAAGTGTTGGAAAGACTTTACCCTAAGATTGATACCCAAGCTTTTGAAATATTTGATACCCACGATTTGGGATTATTTGATACCTATGATTTGAGAAGATTTGACACCTGAATGGGGAGATAATAGTCCACATTGGTGTGGATTATTTTGTTCTGACCAGAGTCAGCAGTGTTAGCTACGATCCATGCTTTTTGGGTACACTGACAGTTATAAATATGTTTTTAACAACTTTCATAATCAACCATAAAATATACAAAAAGCAACTCCATACTTGCAATGATGAACTTCATTGCCTATCATGGGTCCTACAAACACATTCAACAGAACGCCATCCAGTCTGTCATCCACACCGAATTGCAACTGCTTCTGAATTGAATTGACTTGGATAGAAAGAATAATTCCATGACGTTCGTCTGTTCTGTTTGTGAGAGGCTAAACACCAAAGTGAGACCTAGACACATAGATTCATCTTCCCAACAGACTCACGCTTCCTGCTGACGTCCTCCCCAGACATGTCTGTTGATTTTCCTGTCACATCTTTAATGTACACAGCACCGTATCACCAGATAGCTTTCATGAGTTTAGTCACAACTAGACAAATATTTCCATTCGTCTGACTCATTAATTAAGTAGGCTGCTGTGATTATTCCAGACATACAGAGATATTTCCTTTCTTTTCCTGCTTTGATGTATGTTTAGTCTGATGAAGTTTGTGACGTCAACACATGAGGATTAAGTTTAGAAAGTTCTGATGAGAGCTCAAAGTCATGGACTTCGAATCAATACAAGTCTTTTGTCTGTCAATTACACGCAGTTCCAAGTTGTTATCGGCACTGTTGGTTGGACAGAGGGCCATCTATTTTAGACGACAAATGAGGGAAAGTGACATCCTTCATACAGGGTAGTAATCGTGATGGTGCTTTGGGCTCAAAATACCACAATGCTTGATGCAATTTGTGAGGAATGTGGTTTGGCAATTATTTAGTGAGCTTGTGTCTTCACCTACAAACAGTGAGATACTGCGAAGTGGGAACTGACTGGTGGCACCGTCACCATGTATAAACTAGGACCTGAAGATACAGATCGGGGTCACAATAAATATGCCAGTCTGGTAAACACTGAGAACCATAGTGTCAGAGCTAGTGTCAGAGCTAGTGTAGATCTAGAGTCAGAGCTAGTGTAGATCTAGTGTCGGAGCTAGTGTAGAGCTAATGTTGGAGCTAGTGTAGAGCTAATGTTGGAGCTAGTGTTGAGCTAGTGTCAGAGCTAGTGTAGATCTAGTGTCAGAGCTAGTGTAGATCTAGTGTCGGAGCTAGTGTAGAGCTAATGTTGGAGCTAGTGTTGAGCTAATGTCAGAGCTAGTGTAGATCTAGTGTCAGATCTAGTGTCAGAGCTAATGTCAGAGCTACTGTAGAGCTAATGTTGGAGCTAGTGTAGAGCTAATGTCAGAGCTAGTGTAGATCTAGTGTCAGATCTAGTGTCAGAGCTAGTGTAGAGCTAATGTTGGAGCTAGTGTAGAGCTAATGTCAGAGCTAGTGTCAGAGCTAGTGCTTCTTGACACACTACAAAATGTTTTGCCTATGAAGATGTACATATTTGATATTAATCAATTTGACTGAGGGGAATTCTGTGCATAAAGACAGAGTTTGTTATTTTTGAAGTGCTAACTGGGGAAACAAACTTCTTTTCAAGACACAAGGAAATATTTTTAGATAGAGTATTGGAGTATAAGAGTATTGAGTGAGTGTATAAGAGTATTGAGTGAGTGAGTGAGTGAGTGTATAAGAGTGAGTGGGTGAGTGAGTGAGTGAGTGAGTGAGTGAGTGAGTGAGTTGATTGAGTGGATTGGTGGTTGGATAGGTAGTCGGTTGTGGGGGGGATGGCGGTTGGGTTTGAGGGAGAATGAATCTAAGGGAAGGGGGGTGGGCGCACTTGTGAATAAATGTATGGTGTACATCTGTTAGCATTGAAAATAAAGTAATCAGAATGAAATACAAAATATGCATAACTGAAATTGGGATCGTTTCAAAACAGCAACACAAGAATACGCTTGTTATATTAACCAGGAAGTAATCACACTACAATTTTGTAACACTCCTGCAGTAACACCAGCCAATAACGCTAATAACAAGCAGCCAGGTATTACACGTCCAATGATAGTTCTCCCCTATTCCCTCCCAGTAAAAAACTTAACTGAGTGAGCTGAATAGCATCAAAGCTTCACAGAAGCCACCCATTCCAGCTGACCAGGCCTCCAGAACATGTTAACCATTCCCATTGGGGATTGATAGTTTTCTTGGGATATTCAATATATTTTTACACCCTTCTATCGGGTATTGTTACACCACTGATTAGATATTCGTTTAAACAATTCTGCATAAAATACTGTTTCAGGTGACTTCTTATTTGTGTCTCTTCATGTCTTCATGCTAAGGTTAGTTTGTTTGTTTAATTGTTTGTTTGTTTGTTTAACGCTGTACTCAGCAAAATTCCAGTTTCAGAATGGTGGTCTTTAAATAATCGAGTCTGGACCAGACAATCCAGTGATCGCCATCATGAGCATCAATCGATGCAATTGGGAAACAATGACATGCATTAACCAAGTCAGTGGGCCTGACCACCCGATCCCGTTAGTCGCCTGTTACGCAAATGGAAGACCAATTCTAACCCGCATCTTCACGGAGCATCTTCCCAAACAGATATCAGAGACGGCAATCAGTAGATGTACTCACTCAGAGTTTTTCTCCAGAGATTCGTGCGCAGCTTTTATCCTGGACTGTGGATTCCGCTCCCTCCACGCCATCTGCATGACTAAACACACACACACATGAACAAGTTGGCTGATGGTCACCAGTGTTCAAAACAAGGAGAGCTAGTGAGGTGAAACGGGTATAAAACTGCATTCAAGATTGTTGCACCTTTATAGTGAACTGTTATTCAAAAATCTCTATTTTCCTTGAGGGGAGGTGAAATGGGGTTTAACATTGCATTCAAGATTATTCATCATTTATAGAGCGATATGCGTGTTTGTGTGTGTGTGTTTAATGTGTTTGTTGCATAATAGCAGCAATATTCTAGCTAATCCACTGACCAACAATCCATTGATCGATATTGTGAGAGTGAGTGAGTGAGTGAGTGAGTTGGATTTAACACCGCTTTTAACATTATTCCAGTTATATCGCGGCGTTTTAGCTTAATGTGGGATGAAAGCCCGAAGTGATGCAGGTCTCAGACGTTTACCACTACGGTGAAACCCACGAGCACGGGTATGGTGCTGACAAATCTAGAAACATAATCGGGGCGAACTGGGATTCGAACCCACAATCATAGGTTTCTGGCGTGCCAAAGGGACGCAATTCTGCACAGCGAATCGAAGGGCCTAAGACAACTGGGCCACCCGTGCCCCCGACCGATACTGTGAGCAACCATCCATGTTGCATGCAATGACATGCCATCAACGCCACCGAGTAAAACCCATTAAGTCGCCTCTTAAGACCAGCATATATCTTTTATAGCTGTTCCTTTATTTTCCTTCATCAGTATATGAAAGACATGCCAAAACAAGTACCATATTCGACCTAGTAAGCGCCCACGGCGATATTTGCTAATATATTAGCTAATGAACAATCCCAATTAGCACCCCTTCCGATTGATCAATGTACACAAGACCTATTTATTCGTCTATAATACGCACTCGTGTGTAATATGCACCCTCAAATATGGGGAATTAAATTCTGGAAAAATATATCTGTCGTATATAAACATTTCAGGCTGTCAGCATACACCACAAAATTTATCTTTCAACTTGTTTTTTTTTTCACATAAAATTCTAATAAGAGCCCCCTATTTCTAATTTTGGGAGCGCCCTGGGCACTTATTACGTCGAATACGGTAAGAGAAAAAGCAATATGAACTGTTACTTTTGCATATTTCTCAATACTAATATTTTAACACAAACAAGTAGCCACTGATCCTTTTCAACTTTACTTACTTTCATATTCTGGTTTCCCAGCATCATATTCACACGTGAAAAAAGTCTGATGATCTTGTGCAGAGAGATTCATGTCATAATATGTCAACGGATCTTTATTTGTTGCCCAAATAAAACGCTGGTACTCCGATCCACGGAATAGGTTGAGGGGATTCCGCCAAACTTTGCATTCTGGAAATAAGAGGCAAGGTTAGCCATCGCATGCAGAATATTGATTACGCCATTCTGATGTAAATATTGGCTGATATCAACCTACGTGACCTGGCACTTAACATCCCCTATCGAAACATGCCGCCAAAAATCTCATAAACATGGCTAAAATGTTGAAAGCTAGATCTAGCGCTGAGCAAGGGAGGGTCTGGAAAATCAAAACATAACGATCCAAAATACAAAAGACAGGGAATGAACGAAATGATTATTCAAGAGTTGATCAAAGCATCTCATGATGATATTGGAACATTTCAAAGGAACCTGCTGTTATCAATAAAACAGATATTCATGTATTTCATTCAGGCACACACTGAAGTTCAAGAATAACAATGTTTGTTTGATGAGAAGAAAAATATCCACGCTAGAGACAAGCCATAATGTTAATTCTTATTTACCATGGGATTGATTTCTGTTAGTTAACAGGAAAATTTAAAAGGTATTTTTTTTATCTGCTTTTTTAATTTAAATTTCAAAAATTCAAATATCAGCTAAATATGGATTTTAAACATTCAACTTTTCCAATAGACATAGAATACTTCATTGCACACCATCATTCTTAAGTTATGCAATCAAATCACAAATAAAGGCACTGCATGGTTGTGTAATTCTTTAAATTATTTATGAAAAAAAGTAAATCGCATCAAACAAAATCATAATGGAAATGAAAGATGAGGATCACAAATGAAGACAACTAACATCCCTTGAAACCACATTTCATGTCTTGGCTACAGTATCTAAACTGGAAGTTGTGATGAACCAAAATGGCATATCACTTGATGTGTAAAACCATATGTTACAAGATACATCACCAAATATTGATTTCCTGAAAACTACTCTTGCTTCATTATCAGCTTTGATGCTAGCTTCCTGGCAACTGTATTTTACCATGACACTCAAAAACACAAATTCTCTGAGTAGCTTTGACAATATGACACTTGAAACAATGAAATGCGAAAAATTACAAATCTGATAGCCAGTGATAACATGGTCTCCGCTTATTACATGACAGTCCACATTTCTTACTTCCCTGATGAAGCCTAAAAATCTAGGCCCCAAGCACTCCATGACAGGGGGGAAACAGGGAACATATACTACTCAACATTTGCAAGGGCCACACCTTTGACTGAAAAAGACGATTTTAGCAAATGTTGAGCAGTATACATAGTGTCTCACAAACAATATCAAGGGTAGATTTAACACCAAATTTGTATGTAGCGAGCAGGACTTGCTCCTTCTAAAAGTTACTGGACCTTCTCCAAACTAAGTGGCCTACAACTAAATGGTGGAGGCCACGAAGTGGCCGAACCTGAGGTCACGTAGCCTCCTCGCAGGGCTCTGAAAACTCTTCACCCCTGAAACGCCTTTTCCTGCACTCTTGAGATTAAATCATGGCTTCCGTTCTGCTCAATCCGAGGTGATTTATTAGCAAATAAAGATGTTGTACACAACATTACAAAATGGCCGCCTGGTTGTGATATTCTACCGAGATGATCTTGATACATCTTTCCAAAAGTTAACCATTCATACGATCTCATCTCTCTAAATATTTTTCTTTGTCATCAACATTACATGATTAAACATACATGAGAAGGGGTGAAATTTAGGATAGCCAGACGGGCCATCTACGTTATGATTCAGCTTGACCTTTGTAATCTTAACTGGCTTTGGGCCAGCAGGCCAGCAGTTAAATCAACCCCTGAATATTTTTCAAACTGCCAAATATCAATTATGATAAAGTGGCAACCCTTGCTACAAATATGCAATGGGCTTGGCCAAACATTCATTGAAAGCATTAAATATTTCTATTGAATTATGGTGGCATCAGTAGATGAGAAATGATAGTTTGTTGTCTTTACACTAGAATGTCAAGGATATGGCAATATAATCAATAACTCAAGTAAATGGCAGTCAAACAGACATATGAGGGTTGTGTGTAAGTAAATATTCTGTATTTGTCAATCATATATCTACATCTGAATAAATGAATAAACCATTAAGAATGGCATCACATTCATGTCAATTGAGTTAATCAATACAATTCCCAGATCTCATTGTATCTCGCCACCTTCTCCCTAACAGAAATAATTATTTATATTTCCACATGTCATATACGCATGCAATTTGAGTGAGTTTGTTGGGTTTAATGTTGCTTTTAACAACAGTATTCCAGTTATATCACGGTGTGTCAGATTGATGTGGGAGGTGAGCAAGTCTCAGACATTTGGTGAAACCCATGAGCACAAGTATGGTGCTGACAAACTGGGATTCAAACCCCAAACCATAGGTTTCTGGTGTGCCCATGGGACGCAACACTGCACAGTTAATAGGGGCGCCTCAGAGGACCGGGCCTTGAGAAGCACCTCCGCCGCCACCTCCTCTGAAGTTGTTACCATTGCCCCTATGCAAAACCAGCCAAAATAAGAACAGGGACTCTCTCAAATTCATTTAGCTGTATATTTAAGGTCATGGAGCATGTTGACCACAGAAAAAACAACAACCCCCAAATCCCTCCATTCTAAGTTTGGACCCACTCAACCCTTATTTTTAATCCCATTTCCAGGCAGGGTCCCTATATTGTTCGAAGTTAAGAGGCGGTATTGGCACTATTGAGATTGTTTAGGTGTGCTCCCTTAGTATGTGATGGTGGCACAGATGGCTCTTTCTTCTAAGGCAGCACAATTCACAGTGCAGAGTTGCGTCCCTTAGACGTGGAAGAAACCAGTGAATACGTGTTTGAATCCCAGATCCTCCCTCAAAACATTCCTAGGTGTGTCAGCACCATACCTGTCCTAGTGGGTTTCACTTCGGACTTTCTTCATCAAGCTGACACACTGAGATACAACTGAAATACTGTTCAAAGTGATGTGATTTATTTGTTTGTTGTTTAACAGCGTTAGATATTGGCACTAGTCCTGTAGTCCTGACCAAACTGCCCGAAAGTAAAGGTATCCTAAGGACTAGCAGAAATTGGACCATTTTAAGGGTTTTGCTATATGTTATCATTTTAAGGACTAGTGGACAAAACTGTTAGTTTCTAACCCTGTTAACACTGCACTCAGCAATATTCCAGCTTTATGACCGCTGACTGTAAATAATCAAGTCTGGACCAGACAATCTAATGATTGTCATCATGAGCATCGATGTACACAACCTGGAAATCATGACAAGCATCAACCAAATCAGCGAGCCTGACCACCCGATCCCGTCAGTTGCCTCTTACGACAAGCATGGGTTGCTGAAAGTCAGTTCTAACCCGGACCTTCACGGGGTCCAGAGTGGTGTGGAACTTATGTTTAACGATGTAGTCCTACCTGGCAGAGTCTGTTGTTGTGTTGTGGAAGTGTTGCCGCTGCTGCTGCTAGGGGTCTCAGTCGTCCCCTCCCCGCCGCCCAGGAGGGGGGATATGTGGTTGAGGGACACCTGCTCTATGAAGGAAGTTCCATATTTCTTGAAGTACCACCACTCAAATATCTGAAAAAAGAGAAAATAAATATATAAATAAACTCTGGATGATATCAGTATTGGATTACATACAATATCCACATGGGTTAGTGACACATCTAAGGACCTGAGAATAATGATTGTGCCACGAGGCCCTGAATGGTCTCTTGATATTTATGATGCAAATGTTCCTTCACTTGACCGAATGGGGTGAGGTGAGGTGAGGTGAGGTGAGGTGAGGTGAGGTGAGGTGAGGTGAGGTGAGGTGAGGTGAGGTGAGGTGAGGTGAGGTGAGGTGAGGTGAGGTGAGGTAAAATTGGGTTTAACGTCGTGTTCAAGATTATTGCACTTATACAGCGACGTACATGCTTGTACTAGTCCGGACTGATGCTGATTTACTCTGCTAGCTCACTGAGATACCATGCTGCAGTTTAAGATGAATACCCCACTCAGACACAGTATACTGACTCCGAGCCGACCAGTCCTTGCTTTAACCCCTTAATGCCGGGCGCCAGACAGGGTCACCATGGTAACAACAAGTACCATCTTTTAATGTCTTTTGGTATGACACAACCGGGGATCAAACCCCGAACTTTCAGTCTGTTAGTATGTATAATGAAAACAAATAGCAAAACGCTCAAAAATGGCAAATTTCTACTCGTCCTTATGATATCCTAACTATTGGGTGGTTTGGCGAGGATAACAGGACAAGTGCCAATTTCTAATGCTGTACTTGGTACAACACCAAGACACACTGAATATTTCAGCCCGGTTGTCCAAACTGAAAGAACATGGTAGCACTCAAAAGAAGTTAGAACATCAGATTCTTTCATTTTGCTATGTCATGGCAGTTAAACTATATTCATATGAAAGAATCGGTGATCTTCAATTCTTTTGCATAGTACACATCATGTATTCACAAGCAAAACTTTTAATAATTCATAAAAGAATTACCGTCATTGTAAAAAATTACTTATTTCATACGAGAAGATGAAGAAGACATTGACATTTCAATAAGGATGACGTCAGTGACAGCTTTAGGTACATCACGGACGTCAAAGACTGATACATTAATATAACAGCAGATCCATAATTGTCCAATGAACCAATGGCAACCCATAATCCTAATATCTGAGAAGTAAATTAATCAAAAATACTAAAAGCTCAGAGACAAAACAACATATTTCACATCACTATTGAGTGGTGACACATTAATGCATGGATTACTTTGTTGATATTTAAGATATAACAAAATCAGTCACTTTCCATCTTCAATGGACATAACAAGTCAGCTTGGGTAAATTAAAACTTCATTTCATCACAACAGTTTACGTAAGAGATTATGGATGACACAATTTTCATATCGATAATTGTTAATATTTCTTCACATCAACTATAATTCTGATTATCAATCTTTTTAGGCAGCCCTTGTTAGAATAATTTCCACATAGAGTGAAATCATCAAGTTTCAACTACTGTATGTGCGTGCTGGCCTGTCATATCCAACTGACACTGTCGTTACATTGGGTCCAGACAAAGTTTCACATCATCAGTAATCTTTGAAGACTTCTCTAAAACATTCTCAAAACATTCCTATTATTGATAGAATGAGTTGTGTTTACCCTTTTCACCCTTTTATCAATCTTATGGCAATGCCAAGGCTGGATAACGAACAATGAATAACTTCTGCTGCCATAATGACTTGCACAGTTAGATATTAAGTATAATCAAATATACGTCAAATTGTAAGTACTGCAAGACTAGCGGGGAGCCTTTATTCCATCATAGTGTTGACAGAGATTTTATTGTGATCATATAGTTATAAATCCTTAGTGAATTATCAAACATTTGAAACTTTCACAAATGTTTGACTGAACATATTGTGATAGGGTGGGTTGTGGAGGGTGGTGAGGAGTTTGCAGTGTGGAGGATGGGGCGTAGAGTCTAGGGTGTGGGGGGCGTGGAACGTGGGGGGTGGGCCATTGAGAATGGGGCATGGGGCATGGAGTGTGGGGCGTTGTATTTAAGCCAAAGGGACCAACCATTTCAGTTTCAAGGGGAGCTTGACTATTCTCAAAGTTATTTTTTCCATCCATATTTTCTCAGCTTGCCAGCCTTCCCTTTGAAATGTGTTTATCTTATTGAAAAACAGACACAAAAAAACCAAACTATCTGGTTAACATGGCCATGATATCTTTTACATTTTTATTTTGTCAACTTTATTTTTTCATCAACATGATCCTGTAACAGGAACAAAACAAGATGACTTCTGCCCATCTGTGGACATAAAATATTGCAGCATGTTCAGGGTTTCAGACAGTACATGTTGACAATGACTCGTCAGATTGGTTCATTATGAAAACAACTTGTTTGATTGGTTCATTATGACACTGACTCTTGTCATCCATGATGTTCTATAGATTCTTTCAAACTTGGTAATGATCCATGATTGGTAAGGATCCAAACTGGTAATTGTGCAATCTAAATATATAAATTTATGAAAATATCCTCATTCCCCTTGTTTCTGGCAAAATCACTGCTAGTTACAGAGAGATAAGCAGCTGAATCGCTGTTTCTTTAGCACAATGCAGATTCAGTTTACAACCAAGGTGAAGGTCAAGCAATAAGTGCCACATGATCCCTGGTTATTGGAACACATACAGTCTGTCCAAATTGGACTCTAGTCAAATTTGGATTTTGGTGAAAACCGGACTTTTTCAACACCTCAATAAATTATCATTACCGGTACCCAAACTGACCTATAACTCTCTAATTCAGACTTTTTACACTTGGGACTTCGGACTAGAATTATGCTCCCAACAATCAATTTACTATTGAAAAGAAGCTTTTAAATCGGACTAGACCAGACCAGACCGGACCGGACCGGACCGGACCGGACCGGACGGAAAGTTCTCTCACTTTCAAGTAAACTCATTCATTGTCAGCTAACACAATGATGCTAATCCTGCATGTAATCCTATCGATCTTTGTTTTCTTAATTAACTGTTAATGAGAAACTCAGCTTAATTACATTAACTCCATGAGCATGTCAATAAATAAATAAATAACGGTAATCTAGCTTGTCCTTATCAATCACAAACGCTGAGGGAGCGGCAAAGAAACAATGTATCAAACTTACACTTGGTAATAAAGTTGCTTTCATTGAGGAATTGAAGTCACAGCAAAAACCAAAGCATAAAGATTTATTCAAAAAGTGTTGGCATCAGTAAGCAGGCTGTCTTGCATATTCTTTACTGTAGCGAAGACTATCTGCAGTACTTCCCACTTTGAAAAATGAATGATCCTGCGATGGTGAACTACTTACTTCACCTCGAAAGTATGACTGGGGAAATGATTTTGAAATATAATCTTCAGAAACATAAGCAGCCTGTTCTCCATGACCATTTAAGTAAAGAATGTTTTTATGTGTACCGTATTCGACGTAATAAGCGCCCAGGGCGCTCTCAAAATTAGGAATAGGGGGCTCTTATTAGAATATCATTTTGGTGTAAAAAAAAGAGTTGAAAGATAAATTTCGTGGTTTATGCTGACAGCCTGAAATGTTTATGTACGACAGATATATTTTTCCAAAATTAAATTCCCCATAATTAAGGGTGCATATAACACATGAGTGTGTATTACGTGAATAAATAAGTCTTGTATACATTGATCAATTGGAAAGGGTGCTAATTGGGATTGTTCACTAGCCAATATATTAGCAAATATCGCCATGGGCGCCTATTAGAGGGGGGCGCTTATTACGTCGCATACGGTATTTAATGTGAGCCCATGTACACGAATAAAGATGAATGATCGTTGCTTATCATTTTGTGTTAAGTCCAACATTTTTGTACTTGGTACCCAACCGAGTCCGAATGGGACAGATTCCACTCTACTGAGTTTAAGTAGATAATGTTCATATTTATATATAATTTTCATATTTTATAATATATTAGATACAAACAGGGATTCAACATGTTCAAGAAGTGTGGCGTTTTATAACAGTACAGTCACAATCTTGTTAAGCTGAATAAATACAGATGATACATCGTGATGATGGAACAAATATTTACACAAAAACGCATGTCAAAAAGCTCATTACAATTATTTGTTCTAAATTGTAAACCCGATATTTCTGCTAAATTTTTACAACCAAACAAAACACAAAACTCCGCCAATCAGTGTCCTTTCCTCTGATCCTTGTGCCTCAATGGCTTAATCATTGATAATTGTCCCCTTCCACAATCAGTATAAATTCTTAATGATGTCCCCGCTATTAAGTGCAGTGACAAAAGGAGCTTTTAGAAATCTCGGCTCGTCCTGGGCGGTGAACTCCGAGGCCAAGTTATACATCGGCGGCAGCCATGCTGGATCATCTGCCATCATTCTCCCTGCACTGCTCACTCATACATCTGTCTGGCGCCGGGGCCGAAAAATCAATACCCGATTTGGAGAGGTAACAGTACAAGCTAGAAATAGCCTGGCACTGTGTTTGGTATTTAGCCAACGATTCAGTATTCTATACATGCTTCCATGTAATGAGAGAATGCTTTATGGTGATATCTGGCATTATTAAAACTGACCCTGTTACATCATGGCGGCATTATACGATGACATTGGACCATCCTTGGCTTGTCTACAAGATCTGTGTATTTTATAGCTATCACTGTGGAGCAATGGCTGCAGTAGGCTATTACACTGTATACAGATAATAATCTAGGACGATGCCGGTCATGTTCTGGGATCTTCCTCTTTAGATTCAGCAGCTGATACTGAACATGATGCCATTTGTGAAACTGTTTGATAGTGAACAATTAAAGATAAAATATAATATCATAGGTACAGTTTCCCTTGGTGGATATACAGTAAGCTATGTTTATAAATAAAACACGCTTATAACAAACTGGCTGATATAACTAACTAGTTTTTAGTCCCTGACATTTGTTGTATTTATGCTGTATACATATGCTTATAACAAACTACGGTTATTACAAACTACATTTAGTGGTCCTTTTGAGTTCGTTATAACCGTAGTTTACTGGATATGTTTTACATATGCTCAGTACTGGTAGAGATACATTCTGAGAAGTCTTTGAGGTCTTCAGCTACGGTATTTTAAAAAAGGGATCTGCTAAATCTTTACTTTTGACATTTGGGTAATGACAAGGAGCCCTTGACTTTCGACTTTTTTGGTTTGGCTTGGTTACAAAAAGATAAAAAACAGTGAGTGAGTGAATATGGTTTTACGCTGCTTTTAGCAATATTCCAGCATTATCACGGCGCCCCGGGGACACCAGAAATGGGTTTCACACATTGTACCCATGTCGGGAATCGAACCCGGGTCTTCGGCGTGATGAGCAAAAGCTTTAACCACTAGGCTACCCGACCGCCCCTGATAAAAAACAAGCATCATAGACTACATAATGGCTGACCAAGTTCAGGAATAGAACCTTTAGGATTCAGAATGGCAGAATTGTGTAGGTACTAGAGCATTTGAGAATGATTCCTTGCTACAGTATGATGCCGTTCTAAGTGATATCATACAAATTTTTTGCAAAAATACATTCATTTAATATTGTCTAAGTGCTTCTAATGGCTATAACTTATTGGGCTCACAAGGGCAGCTCTTAATTTGATCATGTATTGGGGTTATTTTTGTGGGATATTTTTGTGAACAGTTTAGATACAATTTCCATCGTCATCATAGTGACGTTAACATTAAAAGATGCTGGTGCAGCTCTCCATGTCAGGGTATTGTGAAACGAACCCAGGATGTTCCAACAGTTATAACTAGTGTTGGGAGTAGATCTGTGTGATGGATGATAATTTGTTGATGGAGTCTGGACCAGACAATCCAGAGACTGATATCATGAGCATTGATCCACGCAAATGGGATACAATGACATGCATCAAACAAGTCTGACCACCCGATCCCAAGCATGCTCACCTCTTACTACAAGCATTGGTTGCTGAAGATCTATACTAACCCGGATCTTCACGGTTGAGTAGATCTTTAATTTTTCATGGTAGGTGTAAATTCACAACTTTTGTGTTAGTTTTGTTTTGTCACTGTGTGCCTGCGTGCATGCATAGGTGTGTGTGTGTGTGCATAGGTGTGTGTGTGTGTGCATAGGTGTGTGTGTGTGCATAGGTGTGTGTGTGTGCATAGGTTTGTGTGTGTGTGTGTGTGTGTGTGTGTGTGTGTGTGTGTGCGTGCGTGTGTGTGTGTGTGTGTTAGCCTACTGAGATACCATTTCGAAGTTTAACATAGATACCAACTCAGACACATTATTCAGTCTCCAAGCCAACCAGTCCTTGTCTTATCCCCTTAATGCCGAGTGCCAGGCAGGGTAACAACAAGTACCATACAGTCTGGCTGGGGATTGAACCACCAAACTTGAACTCTCCAAGGAGACACTCCATCAACAAGACTATGAAGGTGGTCCTTATTACCCGAGTTGAGATATCACAAAACGGCTCTTAAATTCCAAATCCAACTGCCACACCATGGAAGCCAAGTGTATGACTTTATTGACCCACTGCGAGTTAATCCAACATTGATCCCTTCTGCACACAATCCCTGGAGCAGAAATAATCATTTCCCACTCATTCATGTGAAATATGTCCTTGTCGAAGGACCCCATTAGGGACTGGTCATTTAATGGTCGGAGGGACGAATTTCTTGTTCCATGGATGGATATGGTTTGTTTGTTTGTTTAATGCCGCACTCAGCAATATTCCAGCTGTATGACAGCGGCCTGTAGATAATCGAGTCTGGACTACTCAGTCCATTGATTGATATGACAAACAACGACCCATGCTGTGGGGGCAATGTGACACACTGTTAACCATGCCTGACCACCCAATCCACTTTATTTGCTTATTACCAACATAAGCTGCTGGAAACTAATCTTAACGCAGAATCCCTGCAGAGCTCCAAGGATGGAACCTGTATAGAACATACTTTGTTTGTTTGTTTGTTTGTTGTTTAAAGCCGCACTCAGCAATATTGCAGCTGTATGACATCAGTCTGTAATTAATCAAGTCTGGACCAGACAATCCAGTATCATGAGAATCAATCTACGCAATTGGGATATGATGACATGCATCAACCAAGTCAGCAAGCCTGACCACCAGATCCCATTAGTCGCCTCTTACGACAAGCATGGGTTGCTGAAGACCTGTTCTGACCCAGGTCTTCACGGGTAGGATACAATATGCAGTGATGGAACCTCATCTGACACTGTGCCGAAACATTTTGCGACTATCATCCTGAACATGGCTCATTGCATACTCGTGATTAGTATATGGTGCTGTTATGTGGATTATTATCAGTTACTTGACCGAACAGAATTTTGCTAGATTCGGGCTTTGGACAAGTGGCTAAAGTTGCACACTTGACATGAAGCAAACCCTGACAAATTAGTGAATGAATGTTGTTTAATTCCACTGTTAGCAATAATCCAGCTATCTGACAGGAGCCTGTAAATAATCCAGACAGGACCAGACAAACCAGTGACTGAAAGCATAAGCAATGATCCTTTTCAGAAGTGTTAATTATTAGAAAATATTGCCAATTCTGTTTTTAACTTCAACTGCTGTGACGGCTCTTTTTCAAATGCTACAATAACATTGATAATGTGTGTGATTTTCTTTGGTACAAATCCAAGGCTGAGCCTTCAGTGGGTTTCAATTTTTTCTAAAATGCACTGAAGCCAAATCAGCAGACACCAAACAGACAATGTACTATTTGTGATGGAAACAACCTACATCTTCCTGGGGCAAGCGTGTCCACTAGCCAATATATCAAAGCCAAAAGTACTCACGGAAATGAAAAAAACCTGCTTTTTCGACCTCAGATCTTAAATTATTGCAGTTAATATACAAAATATGTAAATATTCAAACAACTAAATTAGTACTAATTGGGCCATGGCACAAATACAGCGTATCAAATGTTTTTATGCCTTTTTACACGTAAAAGTGTGTAAAAATGTGAATAAAACAGACTATTGTGAAACAGGGCATAACCAGGTGTAAGTAGATCAAGGTGACCTATGACACCTTGACGACAGGTGAGAACAGGTGCGTAATGCCTATAGTCTGTTTCTGCTATGTCAATTTGGACTTAGTTTCATTTTTTAATGTTGAAAGTGCCGACAAATTACCTCCTGTAAAGTACATTTTGTATTGTTCACTGAGATCAAACTAGCAAATACAGACTAGTACTTTTCGAGTTGTTTTGTTATTTCGTATTTACAGCTACGTAACACTTTGTGTCGATTCTTAAATTGAGAAAAACAGTTTTTTTTCATTTCCGTGAGTACTTTAGTTTCTACCCTTGCCACATCAAGGCCACTTTTCTTGGCTCGACCCTGGTGCAAGCTTGCATAGTTCACGAGTTGTGCCCTTTGAAATGAAGATGCGATGTCCAATATTATCTCATATAGCTTCACAAAGACCGCGACTACCATATGCGACAACCTACTCGATCAGATAATGAAAACATTCGTGATTTCCTACCTGACATAAAAACAGGCAAAAGTTGGGTGGTTAAAAAGATGAAAAAGACATATTCATGTCAAAAAAGACAGGCAGTGGTAAATCACTTTCATACGAAGACGTAGATGGATGTAGACGTGGATGTTGATTTTGTGAAATGTTCTCTGATTGGACTACCGATATGTGCAATAGTCCTATCACATTTGGCACAGGAGAGTGGGCTTGAGGTGGCAAGGGCGGAAACAAGACCTTGATAAAAAGACTACTGGAAACTCTTGCCTGGGGAACATGACATAGAGACTGATATTCCAACCCACGCAAATATCAAATGTCAGTATAAATTCCCAATTCGGATATAAACTTTTCTCTGTTCATTTCCATATAGTTATTACCATGAATACTGATAGCTTTGCAGAGATGACTTGTATTTCACTGATAATAGGAGATAAGGTGAGGTGAAATGGGGTTTTATGTCGCATCCAGGATTATTGCACTTGTCCTAAGTTATATAGCAACTTGCATCCACGTGTGTGTGGCTGCTTGTACTAGTCCGGACTGATGCGGATTAACATGAATACCCATTTCAGACCCAGTATACAGACTCCGAGCTGACCAGTCCTTGTTTCAAACCCTTAATGACAAGCGCCAGACAGGGTAACAACAAGTACCATCTCTTAATGTATTTTGATATGATGAGGCCGGGGATGGAACTCCGGGCGGACGCTCTACTACTAGACCACGGAGGCGATCACTGATAATAATTAGGTCCCATATAGAGGAAGATGCTATAACGTGTAGTTTTACATTATTTTATACAATGCAAAGTTACCAAAAAATGCTTCTGAATTGAAGGAAATAGTAACTTAAAAAAATAGAGAATTATTTACATAACTGCGTTTATGCCAGAATTAATGATCACCAAAGATTTCTTTTTCAGATTCAAATTAAAATGACTGTACATAGCTGAAGGTATGTTGACGATTGTGTGTTATCAAATCATGCATGATATAATTCTGAGTGTGACGTCACATGCCCGAATTTATTCTCAAACCAAGACAATAGAGCTCCGCACAGTGAAGCCGATAACACAAGCGCTGCATAGAGTAAACTGGCTTCAGTCTTGTTCCTCAATTGAGGTAAATTAAAGAGAAAGCTTGCGTGTTTTTTGTACGGCTGAGATACAAAATGCTAATTGTCAGCTTGATTAGATAAGGCATTGGACAGTGTTTATCAAAGCTGAGATTACAATATAAATATGTCTTGGTTGTATGGAGCCAATAACTCTCCTACCCAGGGTTCCTTGCGGCCAGCCTGGTACCTCTGTCACATCGTCACATTTTACACAGTCCACTCATGTGTTTTCATCTATTTCATTTGGACGAGTCTACACACTGATAAACATATTTCATGAAATGTTTATGTTTCCTTGATGAAATATCCCAAAATGTATGTGTATTTATCCGGTCATCGAAGACCTACAGAGAGCAAGCAAATTAATTAGTCCCTTAATTGTGTATATTGTCATGCACCTCACTGTCACAGTTGTAGGATAATATCTATATAATTATGCAAAACAAAATGTAAAGTGCATCAAAAGGCTTGCATTAGGCCCACTTGTTCTGATTTCCGAAGTAGTGTGTTTGTTTACAAGCAAGAGGACAGTCCGGTCACATGTTAAGCCTACACCCGCGGTGTGGTCACTGGAGCAGAAACGGAATAAGGCGAGCACAGCCGAGTAAACTCAGGGGTTATTGGCCATTGTTTACAAATAACAGGCAAGTAAAGTCAACATAGCAAATTTGCAGACTTTAATACTTTAGGGCATACTTAATCACAAGTGGTCGACTTAAATTAAATTTGAAAAACAGACATGGTGCAAAAAAGACGATAAAAGACGATAAAAAACGACACACGAAATCGTACCCCTAACAAAAACAAGTTCCTGCTGCCTGACCACTACGCTATTTCCAGGATCGGGACGGCACCCAGTCTGCCTGGTGGTTTGTTAAGGGTTTTCCTACTTGTCAGGCACCTATTGTTATGGGGACAAATTTACTCCAGTGTGGTGATAGGTAAGACAATAGGACGGGAACTGTTTTCATATTCTTTCTGGCTCAACTTCTGCAACAAATGGTGAATGATATCAGCATATTGTCAGGTGAACAGTCCTGAACACATGGGTGATCCTTGCATTCTGAAGAGTTGCATCCCTTAGACACACAAGGATCCACTTGCCAGGGTTTGAATCCCATATTTGTCCTGATTATGTTACTCACCAACTCCATACCCTTACTACCTTGTTTCACACCACAGTAAGTAGTAAACATCAACAACACATCACTTTCAGCTTTCCCCCAATCAAGCTGATGATCTTGACTACTACTTTACAAAATACTGCTGAGAGGGGAACCCATGAAGATTCAGGGTAGAACAGGTCTTCAGCAACCCAGGCTTGCCGTAAAAGGTAACTATGCTGGTGGTAAGAGGCGACTAACGGGATCGGGTGGTCAGACTATCTGACTTGTTTGATGCATGTCATCATATCCCGATTGCGAAGATCGATGCTCATGATATAAATCACTGGATTTTTTGGTCCAGACTTGATTATTTACAGACTGGCGCCATATAGCTGGAATATATCTGAGTGTGGCATAAAACAAACAAACAAACAAACTTAAAGCAGTGTCAAAACCAACTTGCTTCCTCACTACAGCTCAACAATACCCTAACAGCACTGGACATATCCTAACAGAATGGTTGTCAAGCTAATTACTCATCAATGACGTCAATCTGTTCCAAGTCCCTGCATCCACAGCACAAAACACTTGTGAGTGAAGTCATAATGATTTCAAATTGGCCAAATTAAGTCAGTCAGGAGTTAGCGTGGTAGATTTAAATGTTTGTAGGGATTGACAGGTTATTGATTCGGACCATGCCCCCACTGCAATGTGCGAGATACACTTTAAAGTTCACATCTTGCTGTCTCCCTCTGGCCACAGCGTAGGATTCAGACATCCAATCAATAGTCTTAACCCATTCAGGGCTGATAATTAGCATGGACAGTCCGCCACGTGTTTGTATGGATCATGGTTGTGTCAGGAACAACATGACCAGCTTTCAGTTTACATGGAACAACTGTTGGAAGTAGGTTCTCTTTGCTTCAAATAATGCAGTCTTTTAGTATTTAGAAGTTGGTTTGCAAAACATTTTGGTCCAAAAATCAATTTAGGTGGTAAAATTATTTCTTTAAAATTTCAACTTTGAGATAAGTGCCGGTACCAATGAATAAAAATGGCAAGATACCGAATAATAAATTTTTTTGTTGCAAGAATACAGATCTTTATATGTATTATTTATCATTTCTTAAAAACAGCGGTGAAAACATCTTATGTTTTCTTTCTCCAAATTGTAAAACAGAATCAGAGAAATGCTTTTTTTGTCAAGTCCTTATTTTTTTTATCTAATTTCAGGTTGTTATTGACAGTCGGCCTTCTAAAACAACTAAAAACAAACATAAAGCCTAAAAAAGCTAAGTGTTTTATAATGCCATAGTTCACTGGGATTTCTTCTATATGGCTTACACAAGGGCTGAATAGACCTACCGTATTCGACGTAATAAGCGCCCAGGGCAGTCTCAAAATTAGAAATAGGAGGCTCTTATTAGAATATTATTTTGGTGGAAAAAAAACAGAGTTAAAAGGTAAATTTCGTGGTTTATGCTGACAGCCTGAAATGTTTGTATACGACAGATATATTTTTCCAGAATTTAATTGCCAATAATTGAGGGTGCATATTACACACGAGTGTGTATTATAGACGAATAAATAGGTCTTGTGTACATTGATCAATCGGAAGGGGTGCTAATTGGGATTGTTCACTAGCCAATATATTAGCAAATATCGCTGTGGGCACTTATTACGTCGAATAAGGTACATATGAACAACTTTGGGGACCAGTTTGTGAACATACTTAACTTGCCTTCAGATGGTAACAATTCCAAATTTCAACCAGATTGAAAATACACATATAGGCCAGGACAAACATATTCTTTGTTTAACAGATTTTTAAGGTCAATGTGTCGAAGAGTCAGAGGCAAAAATTAAGTAACAAAGACTTCAGGTTAAATCCCTCCACTAACCTTGAAACAAACATACATCAAAAGTTAACAAAACAAAGATGTTAAAAATAGAATATTTTAAAACACTGGAATTTTTATTTATTTATGATATTCCCTTGCCAAATGTGGTATAAACTCTTCTGTACACCAAAACAATATATTGGTCTGGATTGTTAAAGAATTATCAAGAATTAAAGCAGGAATGGGGACAATGGTATGTCATGAAGCGTAAGAAATATTTTCTAAAGTTCACTGCCCAGAGGGGCTTGGAATAACATTTGTTTGTTTATTTGTTTGTTGTTTAACGCCGCGCTCAGCAATATTCCAGCTATATGACGGCGGTCTGTAAATAACCGAGTCTGGACCAGACAATCCAGTGATTGACAGCATGAGCATTGATCCACGCAATTGGGATCAATGACATATATCAACCAAGTCAGCGAGCCTGACCACCCGATCCCGTTTGTCACCTTTTATGACAAGCATAGTCGCCTTTTACGACAAGCATAGTCGCCTTTTACGACAAGCATAGTCGCCTTTTATGGCAAGCATAGTCGCCTTTTACGACAAGCATAGTCGCCTTTTACGACAAGCATAGTCGCCTTTACGACAAGCATAGTCGCCTGCTTGGAATAACAAAAAATGCTGCAAGCCCTTGTGATTTTGTACTAACCTACTTTCTGGCAACAGCCTACATATTGTGTGTTAACCTCGATGTATCTTGTGTGTTTTGAGACCATTACATTAACAAACAGGAAGGTGCTTGGCTGCTTGCTACTATATGTTTGTTGGATGTTTGTGGTGGTCCTAAGACTTTCACATGCATCAGTCATACTCAGTGTGCAGCAAAGGCCAGTTTACAACATTCCAATAAACAAAATGATACCAGACTTTGACGCTAAATGACGAAATAAAAATGTCTTGACTAGTTTTCAATTGGCCGGTCGTGCCAGCCTTATGGAAATGTTACTAGCCCAATGTAAAAGTCACCAGCATTTGGCTAGCGGGCAGGCAGCTATTTCGAACACTGATAATTGCTGATGACATGTGGCGGTTGACAGATTGTGTTGTCCTGGGGCTTTTCTCCTTCAGACAACAATGAATTCTGGATGACAAACCACTGGACAATACCACGGACTCTCCAAGATGGGGTGACATTGACTGAACATTTTAGCATTGATGTACTGATATTTAAACATGATAAAAGTATTACAATATATCAATATACTGATAAAAGTATTACAATATATCAATATACTGATAAATTTATACAGTGTTCCCGCTGGCTTTTGAAACTGCCAGTCCTGCTGGACTGGAAACTCTAAAAATGACCATGTTTTTAATTCTTTCAACATCATGTTAAATGCAATGATGTCATCTCTGGAGTAACTTAGTTGGATCTACACGTCATACACACAAAGTTCAGTCACAATTTTCTCCTTGTTTTAATATTTCGAGACTAAAGTGCTACAAATATATGCCTTTCAGCCCATGTATGAAACTAGCATCACTCGTCTTGAGCATGGCCTTTGCATAACAAAACAGAGGAGCTTTACTTGAATGACATAGCATACATGCAATCAAGGTTGTGAGGCGAGGTCACATGGGGTGTAACGTCACGCCGGCTCGGCATGTGTGCATGGCGTGCGTGCGTGCGTGCGTGCGTGCGTGCGTGCGTGCGTGGAATAGAAGTAAGACACATGTTGTAGAACCTTTTAACAAGTTGCAGTAACTGGGAGGTTTCACAATGACCTCTGCAGCATTCACATACCTGTTCACAAGATATACCTGTACGCAAGATATACCTATACGTAAGACATACCTGTACGTTAGACATACCTGTACGCAAGACATACCTGTGCGCAAGATATACCTGTGCGCAAGATATACCTATGCGCAAGATATACCTGTACGCGAGACATACCTGTAAGCAAGACATACCTGTATGCAAGACATACCTGTACGCAAGATATACCTGTACGCAAGACATACCTGTATGCAAGATATACCTGTACGCAAGACATACCTATGCGCAAGCTACATTAGATAATTTGCAGTGCTGTTATCCTAGTCACGCTAATGGGTTGGTTATCAAATTCCTTCATGTGTATTTGTACACAAGCAGGTTATGGAAATAAAGTTGGTGTATCTTAAACAAATACAAGCTTTTATCATTATCTTGAGCCTTCTGGTCTTAGGGTTTGACTCCAAGATGACCTTAATAGTGGAGTACAAAGTGACTAGAGGTTAAAGTTAGGCATTTTGTTCCCCATGTGGAATAAATTAAAGACGTTTCACTCCCTGCCTAGACAACTTAGGAAATAATGTAATCCTTTGACCGGTCAGTAAGCCTCATCTTTTCTAATTTCACCTGTCTGACAATATTTTTCAGAATCACGCGTAATAATATTTTTTAATTTTGGGGGGATATTGATTAAAATGAGGCATGATGTAGATGTATTTCGCTATGTGCAATAACTTACCAATATAAGCCCTGATATTAGAGAGGACGTCCCTGTCAGCGCAACGTAGAACTTGGGGGTGAGAGTGTTGAGAAACATGGTTGCTGTAACAGAAGACACACATTATACATCCCATGTACATCACTGCATCGTATTGGAAAATTCACCAAACAGTATAGATGTTGGAATGACTGAAACTAATTAAAGTGAACCAGAAATGTTCAGACAGTCCATGGCAGATTGTCTCAACTCAGTCACTAAGTATTTACATACACAAGGAAACCCATCTGTAACAATGATGTGGCATCACTCGTGGTGCAACGATACAGCGATACAGTATTGTATCACGATATGAAGCCAACGATACAACACATCAATTTAAGACCCCTGTATCTGATACATATGATACATTTCATTACAATATAAATTGTAAAAACATGTGAATAACACCAGAAACTGTTCAAGTGCCAGTTAATGCCGATTCTCTTGTATATCATGGTAGGACATGAGCATAACATTCACACAATCTCATTCAAATCAGACCTTAGTTCTCGCAACCGCTAAACAAAGATCTGAGGACATCTCATAACGGGTCACGTCAGACTGACCTTTCTTCCGACCAATGAGAACGTCGCTTACCAGGTCATGAAAGTGACAGTCGGAATGTGATTTCTGATCATACAACTTCGAAAACCTTAACACGAGGTATTCCGATAGTTACAGGTTTAACGACTGAATCCATACAACCTAGACCATCTATTAGCCATTAGTGTAATCGCCAATTTGAAATTAGTGCCGTAAAGCTGCCTTCTGATTGGTCATTCTATTGGTCAGTCAAAGTTCGGGCAAGGTCGGTCTGACCTGACTCGTAATGGGGTCTCCTCAGATCTTTGTTTAGCCGTAGCGAGAACTAAGATCTGATTTGAATGAGATTGAACATTCACAGCGCCTTCTACCAATGTGTTTCAGCCCTACAATATCCCATCTTTGATCTCTGAGATTAAGTAACAAATGATTCAGGGTTGTGATTTAACTGTAAAAAGACAGAATGTCAACCTGTGAAATACAAGTACTGTATCGGGATACATATTGTATCGCGACCTCACCGTATCGTTACACCTCTAGGCTTCACACATACTTCCAATTTATATGCCGTTGTTTTTTTTGTGTTTTTGGGGGGTTGTTTAACGTTGCACTCTAGCAATATTCCAGCTACAGGATGGTGGTCTTTAAATAATCAACCCAGAGCTATAGATAATTAAACTGTTGGTTATTTGGGTATTTTACCCAGGGGGTTGATTTTGATTGGGTATCCACAAGTTTTAGAGGGTATTCAATGTTCTTTTACCCACCTGTTTCTTGACATTTGGGTATTTAACTTTAAACCTGTTTCGTAACAATCCCTGTAAAACATTTAAACTGACATTGTATGTGAATAGTCGTATACCCGTCTGCGTCTGCTTGTGGCTCCCTCTCCGGAAAGCAATTTTTTGTTTACAAAACCTAGCATTGAAAGAAAGGCACTATTGTTTTAATTACCAATCAGCATGATCAGTGACTTATAAAGATACAACATGTATATTGACTAGGCATGATGTGCTTTTAAATTGGCATCTATCAGTATGGTTGTCGCACAAGCTTATCTGTAAGTGAATTAGGCGATCGGCTGATACACAACAATTTTATCTTACAGTTGTAATATATGCAATTGTTTCATCTAATGGTTTATAAAATACGCATCTTGATTAAAAACATGATAAGATGTGCAACATATCGGTAGAGGCCCCGTTGGCAGTACACATGCTTTGCAAATCTTTCAATTGACCAAAATCTGCACATTGAAATCCATGTTGTTTACAAACTGGATGTCTAGTTCGAGGCATACATTTGATTGCACTATGGATAAACTAGTTAGTCCTGCCAATATGTAACTTCAGAATTCCAGCCTAGTTGGTTAAGGGTGGGAACTGGACTTTTATAGTCAGTAAACGCCCTTGCCTCAGGAAGATGAGCGAGTCAGTGACTATAACAAATACCTCAGTCAGATGTATTCCAACCCTATCACAACAGTCTGCAAATCGAGACAAGCCAAGCAAAGCAGTGGTTGAAAGCATGAGCACCAAGTCATGCCAACAGTGCACAATGACACACAATCAACAAGGGTCATCAGGAGATGACATACCCACTGGTATGGTGCAATTCAGAACTGGATGGTGGATATAAGGATGGACATGCTGATCGCTATATCCCCCTGTTTTTCAAACAAAGTGCATTATGACACACAATCGACAAAGACACAGCGTCTGAGCATCCAATCTATTTTGGTTGAGTTAGGTTGCTTGCAATCTCACTAAAATCAGATCTTATGTCTCCCTTTCGCTAAACAACGATCTGAAGACAGATCATGTCAGAATGACCTTTCACGAACTTTGCCCTCCCAATGAAATCACTAACAAGAAGTTGACATTGGCCAATCAGAAAGCTGCTTTCTCAAGCTATACAGCACTTGTCGCGACTTCTATTCCATACTGTGCTTTAAAAAATATTTTGACAGTTCTCGATTCAAAATTTGAAAACTACACAAAAAACATTCTGGAATGTCTACGAGATGTCCGATATTTTGTATAGCAGTACTTCCTAGTGTCTATGGGAAGTCTCTTCCGTTTCAAATGTTTATCCCACTGAAGCAAGAGAAAGACGATGATTTTGACAGAATCAGTCATAAAGCCCATAACTGTCATTCAGAATACCCCCATTTTAACCTCAAAGATGTTAAATGATAAGAAAACACATTCTAACTGTCACTTTTCTGATGTGGTAAGCGATGCTCTGATTGGTGGGATGGAAGGAAATTCTGACATGACCCGGGGTGAGTGTGTGCGTGCGTGCGTGCGTTAGTCCTGACTGATGCTGATTTAAAATGCTTGCCCACTGAGATACCATGCTGCAGCTAAACATGAAAACCCCACTCAGACACAGTATACACACTTCGAGCTGACTTGACCTTGTTTTGTCCCCTTAATGCCGAGTTCCAGGACTACCATTCTTAATGTCTATTGGTATTACACGGACGGTGATCGAACCACCTCTGGGGTCTCTGGGCCGACGCTCTATCCACTAGACCATGGAGGCGGTCATATTGTACAAACAAAATGATGATGCATTGTGTCAATGTTTAATAAAAGTCTGACATCACCGACATGAAAATTGGGACCAGATCTACCTAAGTAGATGGTTAAAAGTCTAATGACTTAACACTTTCTCAAGGTCAATGTTGAATATCGCCAAAATTAGTGTAGCTGCAAAGATCAACGTGTTTGTATCATTTAAAAAAAAGCTTGAAAATATTACATGTCTCAATCACACAAATACAAGTAATAATTTTATTGACTTTACATGATCCAAAACTGGGTTTAGGCCAAAACAACATTTGTGTGCCCCTTGAACCATACACTATCTGGTCTTTAGTTTCATATATGTGCACATTCACACTAACCAACATATATTTTTCTCAGTAGTTGTTGCGTTCAGTACAAAAAACTGCTGTATGAATACAGAATAAAAATTAATATTAAACAGATAAGAAATGAACATGTTTCATAAATATTTATGACTTAGTACATTTAGAGGGATGATTAACAATCTTGATGACCGAGACTCTATATAATACTTTCAAATTATACATTCTTATATTGCCTGAGGCTAATTCCAGCTGTCAAAGCCGACACATGTGTGACAAACGTGGAGACACGGAGAATACACAATAACTTGGAAAGATGCCAAGTATGATAATAATAAGGGACATGACAGTTGCACAATTCAATATACACTTAAACATGATGGGAACAAAATGATCAAGCAACTTTAGAAAAATAATCTTGATGTTATCAATCAGGAGATAAACGTACTGTGTTTTCAATGTAGAGCTAGGTTACCTGGAGATTTAACCCCGCTAAATTGAATTTGGAACCGAACATGCAGCGTGAGGTTACAAATGTTAAATTTAGCGCAGTTAAATCTCCAGGTAACGTAGCTCTACATTGAAAACACAGTATATTTATCTCCATTCTACCATGACTAAATAAAACGCGAACTCTTTGGTGTTACCAAATATACTGAGTGAAGCGGCATGGGTTGAGTCCAGTGTTATGAGTGGGTTATTGATCTGATTTACGGAATCACCGAACTAAATATGGCTCTGTATGTACTCAAGCAGTTTGTTTACACCGTAATACTTCACTTGAACATATGACAGGCATTGAAAGCATATAAACACGGCAACTTGGTAAGCTAACATGAGGTGGGCATCCCAAAAGAAAACAAAGCATGCTTTGCAAGGCTTTCGCTCAATATCGCACGTCATTATTGTGATGTCATATCGCTCATTGTGACGCAAAAGATATGACGTCACAGTCATATATAGAAAAGCGCCAAAATTCAGAGTTCTCTGTTGTCTCCAAAATGTAAATACATTCCCTTTGTAGATTTCTATCATGTCTTCTGCGCGAAATGTATTGCCACACATCCTTTGAATATTGTAGTAACCGCATCTGTGCATTTTGTAACCTATAATTGTAGATATAATTATTTAAATATGCCTACCGACAATGACTGAAAATAGTACTTTCCTATGAATATTAGCTTCCGCGGTGATGTGGCCGTCAAACCAGCTGTTTTAATCAGAGGGGGTTTATTGTGATTTAATAGCCTCTGATTGACCAATCAGAATCGAGTAAATTCCAAATTCATGGTAGAATCTCTAATTTTCTACGGCAAATGGTTGTCGTGGCTTGATATATACCCTATAGTGGATAGGTCAGCTCTAAGATGATCGTAACTCCCATACTTAAACGTAGACTTACGACAGTTATAGCACTACAATCACTTTGTGGAACGGAGCACAGCATTACTTTAAGATGAGAACCAAATGTGTAAAATAAGGACATTTCTGTGGCGACTGATAACATCACACTTGGTTATGAACAGATATGCCCATCAAGTTGTAATATCAATATTCACTTTTCATTATATATTTTGCTCATATTAAAACAGCATACTTTGTAATAAGATGATAAGTCTTAATAGTACATAGAGAGTTGCATGTTGCATGCAAGGGTGTGGAATTTGACATGTTTGATGTTTGTTTGTTTGTTGTTTAATGCTGTACTCAGCAATATCCCAGCTATGTGACGTCCGTCTGTAAATAATCAAGTCCAGATATTCTGTGATTGACATCATGACCATTGATCCATGCAATCGGGACACGATAACATGCATCAACCAAGTCAGCAAGCCTGACCACCCGATGCCGTTAGTCGCCTCTTACGACAAGCATAGTCACCTTTTACAGCAAACATGGGTTGCTAGAGACCTTTTCTTCCCTGGAAACTGAGGCCTAATGTTCAAGGAGTTAGTGAGTTTGGTTTTTGAGATATTATCACCACTGGGAACATGGGCTTCACACATTGTACTAAGGGGGGATTCGAACCCGAGCTTTTGGTATGACAAGCTAACGCTTTAGCCACTTCAGCTACCCACCACCCCCTAACGATCAAGGAAGAGCTGCCATGTGGTAGATTAGAAAAGGGGCGATTCGAACCCGAGCTTTTGGTATGACAAGCAAACGCTTTAACCACTTCAGCTAACCACCGTCCCCTAACGATCAAGGAAGAGCTGCCATGTGGTAGATTAGAAAATAACATACGGAACATAATGACCATTGTTTCTTATCACAAGAAGAATGGAATGCACTGCCCATTGATGTCAGGGGATCTGAAGATGTCAACACCTTTAGATCAAAACTCAAGACCATCCTCTTCAAAAGAGCATACGACTGAGCCCTCTTGAGCAGGCAGTATATCTGGATAAGTAGTGCTATATAAATGCTTAATTTGAAGTGAAATTTGAAAAGAACATCTTTGACCATAACAGTTGTAAATTTACCTGTCATAAAGAAAAGAGACAACAATTGTTCCAATAAAATGCCTTGAGATGATGCTGTTCTTTTGCACCTCCATGACCACATTACAGTATAATTCATGCTTAGTTTGATTTTTGCTCAATTTTGAACCTATATTTTTGTTTATCTTAAAAAGCAATTTCATATTTACTTACATTTACACATGTTATGATTGCAGGTATTTTGAAAACACCTGACCCAGCAGTAGACACTAACAGTTTTAGTCCACTAGTCTTTATAACGATAACATATAGCAAATCCCTTAAAATGGCAAATTTTTACTAGTCCTCATGATGCCTTAACTACTAGGCAGTTTGGCAAGGACTACAGGACGAGTGCCAATTTCTAACGCTGAGCCTACAACTGATCAGAGTACAACCATTACCTCGTCACAATATCCTGAAGGGATGTCAGGTGAAACAGGGTTTAACATCGCATTCAAGATTAATGCACTTATGCAGCAACATGCATGCATATGTGTGTTTGTGTATGTGTGAGCATGGCTGCTTGTACTAGTCTGGACTGATGCCGATTTTAATATTGCTAGCCTACTGAGATATCATGCAGCACTTTCACATGAAAACCCACTCAGACACAGTATTCTGACTCTGAGTCAATGTCACTTAACATCTTTTAACATCTTTTGGTACGACATGGCCGAGGATTGAACCCTGGACTTTCCGCACTTTGCCCAGACAGTCTATCACGAGACCACAGAGACAGACTATCCTGATAGGAAGTAGGGCTGGGACGATACACCAACTGTGCGATCCGATACAAATCACGATACCTTACTCATGATACCTTACTCACGAACTGATATGTATCACGATACTTGCATGTGCTCTTATCTGTGGTGCATAAGCCATCTTTTTCATACTGACTGACTGAGTATGGTTTTTACGCCGCTTTTAGCAATATTTCAGCAATATCACGGCGGGGGACACCAGAAATGGGCTTCACACATTGTACCCATGTCGGGAATCAAACCCGGGTCTTTGGCGTGACGAGCGAACGCTTTAACCACTAGGCTGCCCGACCGCCCCCATCTTTTTCATAGAGAAGATGGCCAAATACCTGGCACGCTGATGATATACAGTTAGCAGTGTGCAGTATGGTACACAACAAACGGAAATATCTAATCACTATTAACTTGCACTACTGATTAGTGTTAAGTGGAACAGTTATTAAAGATATTAAAGCAAACATTTAAAGTCAGAATTAATATTTTTTACTTAGTGTGCGACTGTGATCGATACTTGTATCGTGAAGTAAACAATTGCATTCGACCAATGCATCGGTGTATCGTCCAACTGCTAATAGTAATAGGAAGCATCATCAACTCTTTGAGAGAAAACGTTTGTTTTTTCTGTCAGGAACAAACATCTGACCTTTACAGTTATCCTCAGCCAAAGGTCGACAGACCCACTGCATGTAATGTTAACCTGGGACTATTGTGACACTGAAGTGACATCTTTATCATAACAATGGCAGTTATATCAAGCCCAATTAAGAACCACTGATGCAGTTTCCAACTCATCATCAAGATAATTATATCATTGTTTACAAAATGAAAACTTGCAAAAAACATAACATTGATCATGCCGAGTTTTTATCAGGTCTGCTTCAGTCGAGAGTCACATCACTCGAAAGATAATATTCAGACATGGTGGCACTTAAACATGTATTTATCAATGGTAACATGTGTTAGGAAATTTGCTTTGTCATTAAGGGCTTGTTTTGAAGCAGAATTTGACATCAGTTTAAGCTTTGTTTGAAAGGACTAATATGAACGACATTGAACTACCTTGCATGGATGTTGTTAGCAATGACTTCAATCAATGCTTTACACACTATTCCTTGTATTCGTAATGACATAGGGATTTAAACAAACACAGAAAAACATCCACTTTTGTTCTAGTTGCCATGGTTGTTATCTTGTCACATGAAAATTAATTAACACATTCAAGGACCACAGTGACAGAAATGGCTGCATGAGCCATTACCAATTTTTATCAATATTGGTTCACACAGTAACAAAGACAAGATTATTTGTGATATTGACGAGGTCTGTTCGATGCAGACAAGGCAGAACACAGATGCCTAATAGCATACCATACTCACAATCTAGCATGTTGTGACGTCTGCTCATACAGTGAACGACTGACAGTATCCCACACTAGCTGTAGACTGAATGACAACCCACGTCACAGAGCTAGGCAGCCCTCGTGGACTGTGTCTTTCCAAGATGGGAGAAAGCTACAGCGGCAGACGTCTGCTGAAGACGACTTCCGTAACGATATTGATGCCCTGGTATCCTTATGACTGTCACATCACAAAATTCTTAATTACATGGTCAGTTTCTCGAGTCGAGACAATCCTCCATTAGCACACAGCATCACAGAAATATCCACATGCGTCAAAGTCAACCTGCAGCCAAACAAACGGCATTGCCTGGGACATCAACTGTCAACTCCTAGCAGCGATGTCAAGAAATTGCAGAATGGACGCTGTGGTGATGGGTGACACAAATCCTGCGGAACGGAACGTTGTTGGTGGGTCAGTTAGCTGTGCTTACAGAAGGCAAGCCAGGCAACTTGGGTGTGAGCAATTTCGGCAGCATTCGGCTATAGTGAAACAGTCAGTATTCATCACTGGGAGAAAAATCAATGTAAATCCAATTGGGAGAACTTCACCGATAGAGATATAGTACCAGCTTGGAAGTGGCAAACTCGGCCATCGGATCTGCCAGTTCGACCCACTGGGGACAGGGGACCACGGTCATTTTTCCCATAGCACACGGGCGCTGCACTTTTTCATGCCTTATCATATAATTTATATCATTTATACTTAATGTTAATAGCTCAAAATTACGTCCCATGTAATTCAGAAAACAGTAACATATATATTTTTTGTCTATCATTCAAGTATCTTATTTATTATGTTTTTATCATTTAACAAGTTTAATGTTATTATATTTTAGAAATTGATGAAAATCAATTAATATATTTTATCTACTGGGAATTCTTCAAATGATTAACCTAACAGTACATTGTTCATGTTTATGTAACTATGCCAAAATCCTAAATAAGTTGAACCGAATGGAACCTCAAGTTATACTAAAGACTGCATCAGACATGACACAAAATGGTCTCTTTCCTCAAGATTCAAATTACAAGAGCCAGACAGATACAATCTCTCGGCATCATCACTGGCGCAGTTCATTGTTCTGTGCACACTGAAGTCAACAAATCACAGTCCAATCTGTCACTTTCAGGTTCACATCATGTCTTCATAATTCCTACAACTTTCCCATTACCAATGAGTTGATGAGTAGTCCACAATCAATATTGTGAAAAATTGTGAAAGAGCAAAATTTAATTTCCTGTTTCTCTATGTATGTTATATTCTAAATGTGTTTCAGATAGAGCAACATTTAATGATCAAACATGTTTGAAACGGTTACCAGTTCTAACAACATTTATTTTATAATGTTGAGACTGCTACCGCATCCTTGGGATGCAATTATTGGTCCATACAGTTACTTTTACAAATACATGGATGTTTTTCATATAAGCATCTCATAATCTATCAAAGTAGAGTATTGTATTGTACTACATTGTGTTACTGTGATACACTGTATAAAGCTACTGGCAATACCATCTACCGTATGTGACGTAATAAGCGCCCCGCTCTAATAAGCGCCAACGGCAATATTTGCTTATATATTGGCTAGTGAACAATCCCAATTAGCACCCCTTTTGACTGATAAATGTACACAAGACTTATTTAATCGTGTATAATACGTTTGTTATATGCACCCTTAATTATGGGCAATTAAATTCTGGAAAAATATATCTGTTGTATATAAACATTTCAGGCTGTTGGCATAAACCACGAAATTTACTATCTTGTTCAACTCTGTTTTTTCACCAAAATGATATTCTAATAAGAGCCCCTATTTACAATTTTGAGAGAGCCCTAGGCCCTTATTATGTCGAATACGGCATTAACATTTCCATGGCTAAAAATGTTTAATGATTAATGGCCATAAACCAGTATCAAATGTTACAGTGAAATCAATATATACATATGGCTGTGTTGGAATTAAGGGATGAATATCAAGGACTCCTTGCAATAATAAGAACATCATAACTGACTGTGTTGAGGGGATATTCTTAACACAAGAATATTATCACGGTCATAACTATAAGTACACACCTTCTTTGCCAACACTCCCCTCACTGTGAGTGAGTGAGTGAGTGAGTGAGTGAGTATGGCTTAACGCTGCTTTTAGCAAAATTCCAGCAATAGCTGTTTGTTTGTTTGTTTGTAGTTTAACGCCGCACTCAGTCATATTCCAGCTATATGACGGCGGTCTGTAAATAATCCAGTCTGTGCCAGACAATCCAGTGATTGACATCATGAGAATTGATCTACGCAATTGGGATATGATGATATGCATCAACGAAGTCAGCAAGCCTGACCACCCGATCCCGTTAGTCGCCTCTTACGACAAGCATGGTGGCCTATTACGGCAAGACCTATTTTATCCTGGAACTTCACGGGTCTCCAGCAATATCACGGCTGGGGACACAAGAAATGGGCTTCACACATTGTACCGATGTGGGGAATCAAAACCGGAACTTCGGCGTGACAAGCAAATCATCAACCACTAGGCTACCCCACAGCTCCTCCCCTTATCGTGGAGATTCTTTGCAAGAATATATCTCAAGCATCCTAAGCTGGTTTAATAGACGATTAAATGCATTGGTTGATGGCGTATAACTGTACACAAATGGCTTTGAAGGTTGCTCATGATATCAACCATTGGCTTTCTTAATCCAGCCTCGATTATTCACAGCCCACCTTCATATAAAACTGGAACAGTGAAGATTCGGGGTAGAACAGGTCTTCAGCAAACCATGCCTTCTATAAAAGGTGATTATGCTTGTCATGAGAGGTGACTAACAGAATGAGCAGTGTAGAGTGGTCAGGCTCGCTGACTTGGTTGATTCATGTCGTCATATCCCAATTGCGTAATCGATTCTCAAGATGTCTACAATTGGATTGTCTGGTCCTGACTTGATTATTTACAGACCACTGTCATATAGCAGGAATATTGCCGAGTGTGGCGTTAAACAACAAACAAACATGGATACATCTGTTAGCACTGTCCTGTGTACAAAGAATACCCTTGTTGGTACTACATGTATGTCATCGTCATTGTCAATGATTAAATGTACTTCAATTTGCAGAAACGTTCTGATAATCCAGCATTAATATTGCAATAATGTCGCAAAACATGAACCAATTTATGTTTTACAATAATTGCATCTGTACTAAACTTCAAAGTAATTAAATAAAAGTGACATATGTGATATTAAATAACCTATATTTTTCGATCATGTACCAATAATGCAGGCCCATACACGTAGATGATCAGCTAGCAGATGATACACAGATAGGGCAACAGCTGCATCTGTCAGCGATGGACATGAATGAATACCATGGCACTCTACATGCCTGCACACATGTTCCCATCACAGCACATACAACAGTCAGGATAGGACTGTGCATGCTCTGCATTAGGCTTGTTTGCAAGATTTCAATAAACATGATAAATAGAACAATATATCTAGATAGTACTTTTACTCTCTTGTGTCATGTTTAAACAAGAGTCTTCTGGAGATGACATTATCCCCCCGTCATGGTGCAATTCAGAAGGGGAATTTGGCTAATTATACCCTTTAATACTCTTGGTTCATTGCCATAAATTGGTGCCTTCAGTTCATGAAGAAAATACTAATACTGTTCAGTAGTTTTCAATATCCCAAATCATCAAAAAGCACCAGTACACCACTGGACTTATCTGTATACCAAGTTACATCCACAAATATTCAACAGTTTTTTAGTTCTGCTCCGGAAATGATCACTACCCACATTTTCAGTTAAAATCCAACTTGTCATAAAAACATAAAATAAAATAAAAAAGTAAAAGTAACCAAATCATCAAAAGGCACCAGTTCACCACTCGACCTATCTGTATAGCAAGTTTCAGCAAGAAATATTTAACGGTTTAGGTATTTTGCTCCATAAACGGAAAACGGACTAAGCATGAACAGAGATGCTGATCGCTACATTCCTTCATTTCTCAAAAAAGGGGATAATAATTAATCTTAATAAGCAACGACCATGCCTACCAGTAAATGAATCATTCCTGCATTACTAATAGATGATGCAGCTGTGACACTCGGGGCTTTGAGTGTATGAACTAAAATGAGAGCATCGTGAAAACAACAAACAAACTAAACGGAATTGTTGATTTTGCTCATGGCATTGACTATTTCAGAGTCCATGGGGGACGCAATGCTTCTGAAACTTTAAGGAATGAGTATCCAAAATTCAGTTGGTAGAATTTGCATGAGCACTGGTATAGTGCTGACAGACCAAGGGTCACAATCAGGTAAAAGGACATGATCAGCGGATCCTGGTGTGCTAAGGGACAAAACAGTGCACAGTTAACAGCGATGGAAATTGGCACCAGTCCTGTAGTCCTTGCCAAATTGCCCAAACGTTATAGTATCATAAGGATGAGTAGAAATTTGCCTTTTTTAAGGGTTTTGCTATATGTTATCATTATTAGGACTAGTGGACTAAAAATGTTAGTTTCTATTGCTGAGTTAATTGTACTGCCTTTGGACACTGCCTCTCTTTTTCGGAATCTCATTCTGACAAAAGACAAAAATATATACGTTAGTTTCTTTTTAACTTAAGTTAATAATGTCACAGCAACATCTGTTGTCATATCTTACACATGAGGAGGTTGAACATGCCAAGGTCAGGAGTCAAAGGTGAAGGCTGCACTGCCAGGTATCCACGACTGCCACCAAATATTTGATTGTTATATTCACAAGTACACACAGCGCTTGCTTCAGTACTCGCTTAAAACAGTAGGTAGTGTCCCAACGTCCAGTGCTGAGTGGTTCAGACAATATAACCAGCTGTAGATAGTGTTTAGGAAAACATCACACACCAATATCCAGTGCTGAGTGGTTCAGACAATATAACCAGCTGAAGGTAGTGTTTAGGAAAACACAACATTCAACCACAGGTAGTGTTTAGGACAATATCACACTCATTCCACTCTCTAGGTGATAAGGCCAGGGGAATATGACAACGGATATACTACCCACAGACTACTGACTCTCCCTCCACACAGAATCCAGACAAACAAGTGAAGTAACACCCAAGTCCTGTCATACATAATTTACAAGGATGAAACTATAGTAAGCCAGCTTGCACAGTCTGATTTGATACCTGAGCTGGACAAGCTGTTAGTGTGAGTTCACACCAGCCTCATACGTGGCTACTGATTGGCAGGTCAGGCATGTTGATTGTTAGGATGGATACCTATTGTTGCAGTGGTGGACAGTGGGAGGTCAGCAATTAGCAGCTGGACAGCACCAGGAAGGGTGATTAGTCTGCTGCAGACCTTGTCACACAAGACACTGGACACGAACTGGCCTCCATTGTTACTGGAAAGACATGACCAGAATATGCCACACAATGCATATTACTGTAGTCTTTGTTCATTAAAATCAATAGTGGAGTATCAGGTTTGGCTATTGTTTAGCAGCATTTCTGAAGGGGATTTAATTATCCCTCGCGGAGCTGCACCTGAGGCCTGTTGCCCTCGTCATTATCACCTGCTTGATGTTCGTAATGCTTTGATGTTCAGAAATGGAATTGCAGTTATTTCAATGTGATATCACTCATCCCTTTGTGTTGTTCAGATTACCAGTGACAGACTCCACCTTCAGCCTCTAACACCACAACTAGAATAACAAATACATGATCTAATGATATAAGAACAGCTAAAAATACCTTTAATATCTTTTGTACTGGGTAACAGTGATCATGCTAGCTTGCTAGTGCTTGTCATTTAATGACCATTTACCGTATTTCCTTGATTGCATGCCCGTGTGTATATTTCTCTCAGGCACTCTTGTCCTCCGGCGTTTAATCAAGGCCTAGCTTTTAGTTTCAATTTCCGACTAATGATTTGCTCAGTCCTATAATTTAACTGTAATTCAAGAGTTTTCTAAAACCTGAGCTCCAGATTACTTTTTGAGCAATTGAGTTTTTACTCTTGGGTTTCTATTTTAATTGGGTTTTTACATTTTTCATTGGGTAACCAATATTTTTTCACTCATCTATTCATCACTCTATTGGGTTTTTCCCGAAATTAGTGAACATTTTAGTTAAAAAAAAATGAAATAATGTTTTAAATGATTATAACTGCTTTAAATATATAGGCTTGAATCAGAAAGTAAATTATCTCCTAATTGTTTCGGAAATTAGCTCCTTTGTATGCATGCTAAAAAAGCTTCATTGAGTATTTACGCGAGCTGTTTTTATACATTTTTAGTTTTTCACTTAATGCATGCGTTTCTGGACGCAAGTTAATTGAAAATAATTTGGTTTTGAACGTGACATGTTGATTGATTAGATTCTATATCGTTGACAGTAATATGTCATCATGCTTCTTCAACTGGCCAATCAGCTTTGAGAAATACTAGAATGGAAATATGGCAATGTTGTAACATTCCCAATTACGATTCCCAAGACTTGTGTTTCTTGTAACAGGCCATGCCATGTCTCGCTTGGGACTCACGAACAATTTTCCATATTATTTTTATAAGTTTACCCTGATTCTGTCAAGTTGCAACTGATTGCTACTGTATTAACAGGGTTAGAAACTAACAGTTTTTGTCCACTAGTCCTTATAATGATAACATATAGCAAAACCCTTAAAATGGGCCAATTTCTACTAGTCCTTAGGATACCTTTACTATTGGACAGTTTGGTAAGGACTACAGGACTAGTGCCAATTTCTAACGCTGATTATATTCTTGGTGAGTTGAAATGGGGCTTCACATTGCATTCAAAGATTATTTTACCCATACAGTATGTGCATGCATGGGTGTGAGTGTGGCTGCTTGTACCAGCCCAGAATAATGCTTGTTTAACAGTGCTAGCCCACTAAGACACCATGACACAGTTTAACATGGATACCCCACCTCCACAGTATACTGACTCCGAGCTAACCAGTCCTTGTTTTAGCCCCTTAATGCCAAGCACCAGGCAGGGTAACAACAAGTACCATCTTTTAAAGTCTTTTGGTGTGATGCAATGCGGACACAGTATCAAACCACAGACCTTCTGGGCAGACACACCGTCTGTTTCGTTATGTGTTTTGTTGTATTCGAGATGATGTACAACTCAAAGATCACAGGAGGCGTCTGCTTGAAGTTGGTTTACTACGGAAGTCAGTACATGAAGTGACGTGATGTCCCATTGACATATTTGGGGACGGGATGCACAAGATGAATATTACATATCGTAACACCGTCCACTTGTTCAGGAAGATGGCCGTTCTTGTTTCAGTTACATTCATTACGCTTAAAGTGCATCCATATTGTTGGAAGATTTCATGTCAGTTAGGGAAATGTTTACGTTAATCGTGAATGAACTGAGTTGGCGAATGCGACCCACCATTAAACAAGGAACCTTATCATACTTCCAGGCCAGAATGATGAGATCTGATTGGTCCATGTGATCTTGATAAAATACTGTGTAACCCACCTTGGAGAGTAATATTTTTCTCAGCGGGGGAATAAATCTTTTACACCCTGCCACAAGCACTACAGGCTGCACGTGCATGTCTGAGAGAAGGAATAAATCCCTTATACCCCGCTTCAAAGCAAAATATCGCACGCTTTTTCCAAGTCAATGGAAGTCACGTAACAGCACAAGTTAGTCCCGAACACCTGTTTTCTATCAATTTTGAATTTGTGTTACCGTATTCGACGTAATAAGCGCCCAGGGCGCTCTCAAAATTAGAAATAGGGGGCTCTTATTGGAATATTATTTTGTCGAAAAAAAAGAGTTGAAAGATAAAGTTCGTCGTTTATGCTGACAGCCTGAAATGTTTATATACGAGAGATATATTTTTCCAGAATTTTATTGCCCATAATTAAGGGTGCATATAACACATGAGTGCGTATTATACGCGAACAAATAAGTATTGTGTACCTTGATCAATCGGAAAGGGAGCTAATTGGGATTGTTCACGCGCCGTGGGCACTTATTGAAGCGGGGTTCTTATTACGTCGAATACGGTAATTATTTTACACTGACAAATTAAAATATGTCGACAAGACAAATTTGTTGTAGCAGGATCACGAGGAGTACATGGGGTTTCATGCGTCCCTTGTAAGACTTTATACGAGCCGGGGGCAAGTGGTATAAAACCAAACGTGGGATGCATAAAATACAATGTATCCCTTGTGATCTTGCTACATGTTACATTATGGGTGAAAAATCACATTTTGACTTCTCAATATATTCTTAATCTACAGCAACTCGGGAACATAAAAATACAATTCACAAGCTTCAACTCATAAGTATTACAGAGATTCTTGACATCAAACATTTGGACTCATTCTCTGACGTACAACTGTTTATGTAATAATTGTAGTTTTTAGACATAATGTCTGATGATTTGAAAGTAGACATGTATGCTGAAAGGTTTTGAAATAATGTTTTTATTACATCACGAACTAACCTAATGAGTGAGAAATAAGATATGTTTGTACAGTGCGCACACAGGGCGATTTTTACTGAAGTAAGTTGATGTGAAAGGCTTTTATGATGTGGCAGCACAACTGTATCCTTGCACCCGTTATGTCCCTTGTCTCCTGGTGGCTCACGTATCTTGTTTAATGCTGCAATTAATGAGTGAGCATTCTCATTACCTATATATTTCTTTTTAAACAATATTCATTTCCCCTTGGTACAGTGAAAGAGGATGGACAAACAGGCATCTGTTGTTTTGCTGAGTATTACAATATGATTTAGGAAGTTGTTATTTAGCCCTCCCAGAAGAATTGCTTTGTAAATTTAACAATATGTCCTTGTACATCACTTTAGAATAATTTCAGATCTTCCCAAAAGTTGATGACAATTGTTCTTTCTAGATAAACATGGAAAAAGGTAAACAGTTTTTGGTGAGATATATGTAATATGTTATTGTTATATAAATATTTGCTCAAAGTGAAGAAATGAGGCACAGAATCAACGATATTAAGGAATATTTCTTTGTCTCGGTTGACGTTGCCAAACAGGACAGTTCAAAGGTCATATCCATTAACATAAGTAATAGCTTTCAGATCTGATCTCAGTGTAATTTGGACAAGTAAATAGGTAGTGTAAACTTTACACTGCAAAACACTTTCACTGAAAAAACAAGGACTGGCTATCGATACAGATCATAGAGAGTAGGTATTGGAAATCGTTAAGTAAATATCAATCAATTATCGATAGATATCGGAGAAGTAACTTTGAGCAAATTCGCAAAAAAAGTCCCAAAGAAATCAACAAATTTCACTCCACTGGTGAGTGGTGACATTAATGCAGGGATTACTTTGTGGACATTCAAGATATTACAAAAAAAGTTAATTTCCATCTTCAGCAATTGACATTATTGACAATCACAAGTGTGGTTGGGAAAATTTAAACTTTCTTTCATCAAAATTGTTTATGTGAGATATTATTGATGATACAATCTTTATATCGATAATCATTAATATTTTTCTGCTTTTGATGATAATTCTGATTATCAATCTATTTGCCAGCCCCAGAAAAAAACATGTGAACATTCAGCATTATCACAAACAAATTTTTCTAATTTGTGACCTATCAAATCACTGAACTATCTGATTTACGTGTGAACCAATACACAGCTTCCTTTATCACAGCAGCCCGAGCACCCAATCCACTTTGGTCACCTCCTAAATACAAAACCCAGTGGAGTGCTCGGTGAGTGAGTGAGTTGGGTTTAACGCCACCTTTAACAGTATTCCAGTTATATCGCAGCGCGTCAGCTTAATGTGGGAGGAAAGCCCGAAGTGATGCAGGTCTCAGACGTTTACCACTTGGTGAAACCAACGAGCATGGGTATGGTGCTGACAAACCTAGAAACATAATCGGAGCAGGGATTCGAACCCACAATCACAGGTTCCTGGCCTGCGCAAGGGACGCAACTCAGAGCAGTGAATCGCAGCGCCTTAGACAACTGTGCTAGGGACCAATGGATCTCCATGGAGTCGACTAAGCTGGTTCATAACCTTGGCTGCAGATAATATTTTGAGCCATTGATCTCACATATTCATATTGAGTATTGACAGTATACACTGGGTATCGACAGATTTTGTTTGGTATTCAATATACTTTTACTCCCTTGGGTTCAGTCTATTGCAGGGTATTACGTTGACTTACAAAAGTCCGGTCCAGAGGCCCCCAATAATTATTATCAAGGGTCCTTACAGGCAATATGAGGTCCTGTGAGGTAATGAAATGGTGAAGTGTACTGTATGTTTTGATAATTACTTTAGCCTGGACTGAATCAGTAATGTGGACAGTGGTCATGATGCATGGATGAAATGACAGACACCCATAACTGCTCTTGATGCGCTGTAGGTACAATAAATATTATTGTGCATCCCTCGGGAATCAGTTTATTCTTTTTCTGTATTTGTGCATTGCAGAAAACCCTGTTATTGGGTAGTTTTTCACCTATGAGTAAAATAATTTAATCTTTAAAATGATTCTGCTTAAAATGCTATTTCGGGTGACTTCTAATTTGCTTCTGTGCTGCCCCAAATGTTTAACATTAACACAGTTGTCGTATTACAGTGAGATACATGGCCAGTCAACAACTAGCAAGATGTAGCGACGTTTATGCATTATACACTGCAGTAAAGTTCATATATGTGTGGTGCCTGCATTCAATCACAGAAATCTGTAAATATTCATGTGTATTTGCATGCCAGTAACTCATTGGTGATTTACACAAATATGCAGCTTATCTGGAACTCTGTCTTAAAATTGCTTGTAACAGTAGATCAGTAATATACACCAAAGGTTAGACTTGCATAAGTCTCTTAGGCAGCAATTATTAGTCTAAATCATAAATTCAAGATTATATAAATAATAAGAACAAGTTGTCCCTATAAGAGACTGGAGTCCTTAGAAAAATATCAAGACTTGCCTATTACTAGTATTAGGAGGATAGAATTGCTACACATCCATGGACTTTTCTTTCAGTACAGCCTTGGAGCAAGGCTAACCCAAGGTGTACAAGGGAAACAGTGACTGAGGCTGTAGACATGTACACCTAGTTGGAACTGGTTGGAACTATGACGATGGTGATGATGATGATGATGATGATGATGATTATTATTATGATTACCGTGTAGTGCTGACAGACCAAGGATCATAATGAAAATAATTGTGCCCAAATCTGGAAATCAAATCAATGAGCAACCATGAGCCTCGACTGCACGGTAAGCAAAGATGCCGTTACCAGCTACTCAGACTACTAAACATGCTGAAACAACAGAATTGATGATTCTGTAACATCGCCCCTGAGATGCCTGGTCAGTCTCTGTTTTAATGTCATTCTAAATGTCACCTCATGAAAACATATTCCAAGGCTTTATATTGTAAAGAGCAGTAAGGTAGAAAATATCAAAAGGGTAGACAACTCCAAAACAATCCACTCATGGGGCCAGTGCAGAAAGGTCACAAGTGGCCCACTCTTAGTCCTCCACATAATAAAGTACTACTTTGATCGTATGCAAATCTGCAGACTAATGTTAGCATTGTCAACAAGACGCAATTTTATGTGACAGTGTGGTTAATAAATCAGTACAACAATGCTAAGCTGTTTACATAAATATAATACATTAATGTAACCAAATCCCTTTCACCATAACCTGTACAAAACTGGTCATTAAGCAGTCATATAACTCAGGTCCTGCCTTCGCAACACATTCGATAGAGGCAGGTGAGTTCACATGATACACCAACTGTGCGATCCCATATGTATCATGATACTTTGTTCACGATCCGATACGTATCACAATACTTGTATGTGCTCTTATCTGTGGCGTAAGCCATTTTTCATAGACAGGATAGTATCATAAACCTGGCAAACTGACGATTTACAGTTGGCAGTTTCAAGTATGGCGCCATGGATAAAATATATTTACTTTATCTACACTAATTTTCACTACTAATTAGTGTTTGCTAAAGTAAACATTTAAGGAATGAATCAATATTTTTTACTTAGTGTGCGACTGTGATCGATACTTGTATCGTGAAAAAAAATAACACAATCCACCGATGCATTGGTGTATCGACCCACCATTGGATCACATGCACTGGCTATCATTGCAGAGACATCAATTTGTTATCAAGCATCTTTATTAAGCATGCTATGAACAGAGAGCTTCAGTATTCCAGCAAGGACATAGCAGTCATGAGGGCTGCTGTGACATACCGCTTGCTAATGTCTCATTTTGATACCAGTAGTCAGCCATTGTGTACAACATGTCTCATCAAGTCCCTGCAAAAGAAATCTAGTACATCTACTCAAGGGACCCGTGAAGATCCGGGGTAGAAAAGGTCTTCAGCAACCCATGCTTGCCGTAAAAGGCGACTATGCTTGTCGTGGGGGGTGACTAACGGGATCGAGTGGTCAGGCTCGCTGACTTGGTGGATGCATGTCATCGTATCCCAATTGCGTGGATTGATGCTCATGGTGTCAATCACTGGGTTGTCTGGTCCAGACTCAATTATTTACAGAACGCCATTATATAGCTGGAATATTGCTGAGTGCGGCGTGAAACAACATGAAACAAACAACTTCTACTCAAAGAACGAAGCAGAATTTCAGAACCATGATAATCATGATAATAATGTAACTCTCAAGCATATCAGGGCACATTGTATTTTATGGTTTATATAATTATTGCTGACAAATTAGCTCTGTTAGGTGAAAATAATATTAAAATAATTTTGGGACTTGATGTGTTTTGAGTACATTTGCAATGAATAAAGGTACATCAGTTTTTCCATTACATGAAAATTTCAAAAGTTTAATCAGTTCCCAGGGCATGATGTTAAACTTACAAAGTAGACACAATTTATGGATAATAACATCTGTAATACTGTAAAGGCGACGTTTCGGTATAGAGACTTGACAACGGTATAACCGAAATGTCGCCCTAACAGTATTAAAGAAGTTGTTATCCATAAATTGTGTCTACTTTGTCATCCGTCAACTTCTAAGTAATGCCTGTGAAACAATGTTAAGCTTATTTACATGAAATTTGTCCATTTCTGTACGAGAAAGAAGTACAAGAAAAGATCGAACTCCAGACATTTTGCTCTCTGGGTCATTTTCGTGAGGCTTTCGTTAGGCCGAGAACAAGTTTCACATGCAAAAATAATCGCGAGATTGAGGACTTTCTCCTACTTAAAACAAAGTTCGATCAAGTTAATGTCCCCAACTAATCTTCAAGTGATATTCACTATACTGTGCTATACTATGGGAGGGTGACCGCTGTTGTTTAACTATGGGAGGGGAACTGTGGGACGATTTAGTACCCATATTCAAACTATTGGAGTGATAACAAAATGATTGCGTCTATCCAACTATCATTAAAGTTCATGTAACTTTGTTTTTAATATTTTTTAAACTAATCACTTCAACACTTTGTCACTTTACTGAACTAGACCATCATATCAACCAATGAACAAAATGAATATATAATGTCTGCGGAATAAATGAATTAATGCCACACATTGTCATGAGTTATGATCTCATTAAGTTCTATATTTAAATTCCCCAGCAGTCTTACATCATTATATCATGCTGTCAAGATTTCCGGTACCAAATCAGTCTTATAAAAATCAGATCTTTAACCTGAAATGATAAATCTGAATTAAGATCTGAGGAAACCTCTATGGAAGGTCACATCATCTGAACCCAGAGATAACTTTGATCGACCAATCCAAATGGAGGATGCAAGGGTTCTCGACGTAGATGTTTTGGCATCTCTTTTTCACAACTTTGAAATTTTGGGAATTTTAATTGTACAAGTGGAAACTCACACAGAAAATTCTGCTATGGCGCTCAGAAACGACAGAGTCTATAAAATATTCACAATAAAATCATGGCTCCACCATATATTTCTATATTTGGAAGTTGTCGTTTTAGTTCGTTTTTGAGATACAGAAATCACAAATATTGGTTTGAAAGCTTCACAGACTCGTACACAGAATTCAGAAGCCACGATGCAGATTGGCTAATTAAATAGTTCATTTGATGTGACCTTCAATGGAGGTGTTCTCAGTGTGAGTGTGTAACGGACCTTTGAACAGTATTCCAGTTATGTCATGGCAGGTCCGCCAAATGTGGAAGGAAAGCCCGCTTCGAAGTGATGCAGGTCTCAGACATTCAGCACTTTGGTGAAACCCACAAGCGAGGGTATGGTGCTGACAAAACTACAAACATAACTGGGGCAAACCGGGATTCGAACCAATAATCAAGGTTTCTGGCTTACCCAAGGGATGCAACTCTGCACAGCGAATTGTGGTGCCTCAGACTACTGGCATTCATGTCCCCCAGTGTGTTAAGATGTTCATGCAGAGAGGTATCACATTTGTGTAAAAGATCATCTTCCCGAGGCAAGTGAGTTAACTGACTATAAACATGATAATAGCCCAGTTTCCACCCTTGCCGAACTAGGTTGGTATTATGGAGTTTGGCTGGACTAACGAGTCTATGCATAGTCCAATCAAAATCGCGCACCGAAATCGAAATGTGGTGATCGAAATCACAATATAGATCTTGATTATCGATCAGATTGTCTTGACTGGGCGCCACCGTTTTGTTTGAAGCAAATGCAAATGATACGAGATTGGTCAATCGGAGAGGCATAGAAAGGACATAACTCGTAATAGCCACTGGTGGCACTACGATCGAGCCCAGGAATTCCAGCCTAGTTCGGCAAGGGTGGAAACTGGACTTTGAAAGTCAGTTAACTCTCTTGCCTCAGGAAGATGGTAAAAGATATAATTTTAATAAGATTGGTACCGAACATAATTCCATTTGTATTAAAATTTACTGAAAAAAACTGGGCTGGAAATATTCTTACTAACAGTAATAAATAACAGTAAGTGGATTTTGATTAATGCTGTTTTGCACAGTATTTCAGTTATATTAGGGCCTGTCATCTTCATCATGTTCATGTCTGATTAAAGCCCGAAGTGATGCAGGTCTTAGACATGTACCTCATCCGTAAACCCACAAGCACAGTTTCTGAAACAGAATGGACAATCCTTATATCCCCACTCTGTCAAACTAAAACTATTGATGTAACCATATTAACAGCCATTTCTCTCCCACAAGCATTTTGACTCAGTGAACGGTTACACATTTTAATGTCAGTTATAGATTTTCAACTGTCAGGGTCTAGATGAGCTACTGTACCCATCAGGCTGACCTAGTGGTCAAAGGGAGGCAACTGTGAAACATTCCAGGAACAAATGCAATACCACAAACTGAGACAAAAAGATCATTTTCATCAGATCATTTCAGACCTATTGTTAAACATTTTATACCCTTTTTGTTATCAAAGAAGTGTTGACTCACCATAAAAAGGCGTAAATAGTTACATATATTCATGGTAACAGCACTGATTTCATTTTCAAAGAAAAATAACCGTAATCTCAGAGTTTCAGATGGCCATAGGTCACCGGCCATAGACATAAAATCCAATATGACAGATGGTTTGTTTAAGTAGTCGGACTTTTGACTGATAGAAATTCTAAAAAAGTCATCACGCTTTATAATTAAACAGTGAGGGTGAGTCCTACTTACATTATCAATTTAATAAACCAATGCACAGTCGTCAAAATTTGTAATTGAAATTCGGAGCAGCGCATATCTTTGCATCACTTTCTGTAGCATAGGGAAACTGTCAGCAGCTATAGTGACTTAGTCAAGCGCTTTTCTTATTGCGATGTCTTAGGGCCAGATGGTATATATTCATCAAACAACGAACCATACTGCATTGATTAATGTTATTGTTTATCCACCATTTTGTTGATTTGACTAATTGCCTTTTGCCGTTGACTTATTACATTCCTTGGGTCCAAGTCATTGAGCTATCAACAGCTATTTGTGTCAAAATCACTGAATCTTCACGAGAAAGGGAAAATGTTTTCAAAGTCTTAAATAAAGTAAATCAGTTTCATCTACTAACTGCAGACTCGTGTTGAATTATCTTGAAACACTCATATCTTTAGAATCCCAAATGCTTAAGGAATATAATAATGCTGGTATGACATTGAACACACGCCAAATGATATCCGTTCTGTGATTGGGGAAAAAGATCAAAAGCTAGAGGTAGGTAACTGCACAAATTGGGAACAAGCTGTGCACGTTCATGTAAGGGAGGTAACCATGAATGGCTATGAGTGAGTGAGTGAGTTGGGTTTAACACCGCTTTTAACAGTATTACAGTTACATCGCGGCGTGTCAGCTTAATGTGGGAGGAAAGCCCGAAGTGATGCAGGTGTCAGACATTTACCCCTTCAGTGAAACCCACGAGCACAGGTATGGTGCTGACAAACCTAGAAACATAATCGGGCCGAACCGGGATTCGAACCCACAATCATAGGTTTCTGACGTGCCCAAGGGACGCAACTCTGCACAGTGAATCGCGGCCACCCATGCCCCCCCTTCAGCTATGAAGAAGCCATGATGGAAACTAGTCTTGTGGGTTAAAACTAGGACTGTGTGTTGGCAAAAAACCCAAATGTATTGTAATATAGGAAGCTAAAGCGCCTGACAGTGACTGACACTGATTGCGCATGTTCTACATACTAAAGTGAGTGAGTGAGTTTGGTTTTAGAAATATCCTAGCAATATCACAGCAGGGGACACCAGAAATGGGCTTCACACATTGTACCCATGTCGGGAAGCTAACCCGGGTCTTCAGTTACTGATAAATATAATTATATGATTTTGAGAAACTATTCACCCAACCACTGACTTAAGAGAGGGGAGAAGGTATGTGACACCTGGGAAAATATCTTTCCACATCAGAAATCTTTAGGTTGATTACAGGATGGATAGTGAAAATGCTAAGAAACCAAAAAGGTTATAGCATTTATCATGATATATATAGCAAAATATTAATGAGAGGACATGTTTGTTGAACTTAATCAACATTTTGAATTTCGCAGTCAAGAAGGCCTTGAGATGTCAGCAGCTATGCTGGACCTAATGTAAGCCTTTCGGTGCACTTTACATATTGCTTTGCATAATCATATAGATATGCCAGATATGCTCTCACACATCAAAGACACCGTATCGCTTGATCCCTGTTGGGCTTAGATGACAGCATGTGGAGCCATAACGGGAATGTAAACAAAGGATAAATATGCAAATGGAAAGAGTTTTCACATTTTAGGCTATTTAATCAATGAAAATTAAACAGATGAAAAACACACACAATATCTTGAAAGGACTGTGGTACTAGGATGGCTGCAAGGAACGCCTGGTAGGAGAGTGTTCTTCACTGTGGAAAGCTTCATACAACTGAGGCAGTTATATTGTAATCTTGGCTCTGATACCCACTGGCTTCTTAATCAATCAAGCTGGCAATTAGTATATTGTAACTTATCCATAAGAAAAACACACAAGTCTTCTCTTCAAATTGCCTCTAACAAACATGACCAAAGCAAATTATTACTCTGAGCCCTTGGACTGTCGGCTTTGCTGTAAGATCTATTGTTTTGGTTTGAGAATTGAATTGCACACGAACTTAAGATGCGACATCAAGCTCTGAAATTATTTCATGCATGATTTACAAACACCAGAACTGTCTCTATAGATGTTCTGTCCCTTTAACCCTTGCATCTGTAAGAATAATGTTAGGAAATCGGAAAGACTCCGCCTTTATCCCTTCTGTAGTTTACGTAGTATGCATTGCCACTCAATCCTTTTAATAACATTTCCATATTATGGGTGGGAGTAGTGCACTTTACTGGGCGCACTTTTTCAGATCCAGTTAGCGCTGTGGGGGCGTTAATTAGCCGACGCTCTACCACTGGACTACAGGCGCTATCACGGGTGTTGGATCGTAAAGATGTGTAAGTTTCCCTAAGACCAAGAACGGATGCTGGATCGTAAAGATGTGTAAGTTTCCCTAAGACCGAGAACGGGTGTTGGATCGTGAAGCGAGAGTCACCAGAGTGTGAGGCACGGTAACGGTATAACGAGACAGCGGTGGCACTATAGCGCGGTAATTGAGCGGATGGTAGAGCTCGGGCTGTGCCCGGTAAACTGCATAGTTGCCTTATGGGTTTTTGAAACGCTTAAGAAACATTCATAGTTTTCTCTTTAATCACATGAACAACTGTAACACCTCATTCACTCATGAAAGACAACTTTCTTTTAAAAACAAGCCATCATTTGACTATTTACAATTTCTGTGTGATGCCACCCCCACCCACCCCCTGTTATAGCACGAATAATTGCAATAAACATGGCGGTCCGAAAACGTATGCCATCCGAAAACCTATGATCTGTCGATATATGCTTTAGTGGAAGTCTACTGGATGGATGTCTTCCTAGGAAATTAAGACCTGTTTAGTATTATATAAAAATATGCATTTCACTTATTATATATACAAACCATGCTAAAGGACAATGACACCACAATGTCAGAAATGACATTTGGCATACTTTGTATCTAAATATTCGTGAAAGTATGTCTGGCAACATTTGTTAACAAAACATATTTCAGAACTTGAAGTAAATAAAAGAGAGTAAAGATCACCTTCACACCACATAATGAAATGGATAATGGGCATTACCCATCTTTACAAAGTGATCACTGACAAAAAACGTGTCGGTTTTTATTTTGCAAAAAAGAAAGAAATATTCTCTTGGTTGAACAAAGTTTTCATTTCAGAGTTCAACAGTTGCGTTCACACGAGGAAATATTTTTAAAAAGTAATTAAATAACTTACCATATGACAAATTCTCGTTTAGTTTGAGAGGTCCACGCAAAATATAGATGACAAACACAACAAGAACGAACCACACTGCCCACAAATAGGTCCAGGACCACGCAATCCAAGACTTAAACTTGTCAAAGAATCTTGACAGGAAGCCCGCCATGTTTCGTATGACCGGATCGGAGCAAATGACATTTTAGTTTTAAATAAATCCAAAAAATCGCAATGAATGCATAGATCGTATAATTTAAGAATATGATATGTCTGCTATACTATATCGTATCTGTTTACATTTTACAACTGATTTTCAAACGACTCTTTATTTGAATCAACTCGCCCTAAAACGAATTCCCATAAATATAATAACTATAAATATTTTATGCAGAATTAAAAATGCAGTCGTGAGTGTAATATCTTTCTTTCTTGTCAGCATCGCCGATTGCTAATTTGTTAAACAAACATATCAATAAGCTACTCGTCAGTAGGAGACATATCTTTGTAAAGTTCAAGCCAAAACGGCTCTCAGCAAAACGACACAACATACTTTATCAAACCGGCTGACGCCGTGATGTTTGAAACTGTATCCCGCATGGCAGGGTGCTGTCATAGCGATGCGTCGGATGCGAGAAAAAAAATCAACATGCTGTATCGTTTGAAGAATGCTGTATGTTGTGCTGAAATATGGAGGAAATATAGTGAAAAAATAGACTGATAATTGATAATAAACAATTGATAATGATATGAGTGCTGAGTGTAAATAAAAATATCTTAACAAAATCATTGTTTCCAATAAATAAAGCACAAATACTGATACATAAATACTTTTTCTCATCGTTATTATAAATATAAGGTGTGGTTTTCGCTTGACCTTCAGTGACTGTTTTCGACAAATGAAATCGGTGACGTTTTGCTGAGGTGACATTTTAGCCTGCACCCGTGTTAAACTGAGATATAATGTTATCAAAGAGTCGGTGTATAAATCCCTTTTACACAGGACTGCGACCTTTGTGCCACCTTTGAGCGATCAAAAACTGGCCAGGACGCTCAATGGTCGCCTAAACCCAGAAAATCATGTTTCTGTGTAACTGCTCCAGCAGTTGTTCAGCAGCAACTGCTCGAGTTGTTCAGCGTCTGCAACCACAATGAAACACTGCAGGTACAAGCCCTCTAGTTATAGGCAGGCTGAGGAGGCACTACAGGTAGATCAAAGGAGGCAGAAAAGAGGCAGAAGCCTTGCCATGGTGTCTAAGGGGTTGCCGTGGTCGCCGAATGGAGTCACGGCGGTCGCCACAGTCATCGTTCAATGCAAGCTGTTGGTCGCCCAAAGGAGGCACAAGGGAGGTAGAAGCATCGCCCAGATTGACGGAATACATTTGCAGCAGAACGCATCTTCTACCTGGCGACCATTGGGCGACCACTGTGCCTTCATTCTGCAACAACGGCAATGCTTGTGACTCCTTTGAGCGACCTTTGAGCAACCAATCTCCTCGGCGACCTTTGTGCGACTGTTTTGATCATGTTCAATAATTCACGGCGACCATGGCGTCCATCGCGATGTCTGAACCTCCCGTGTACCACCTTGGAATGACCTAGGCAACCATTCTGCCTACGTTGAGCCTCCAACGACGACCTGGCAAATTTCATGGTCGCACACGGGAGGCACAAAGGTCGCCATCCTGTGTATAAGACAACTTTTCATAGACCCCTGGTGTTATTAGATTAACTGTTAACTGCCACATTATAATGATTAGTGCTGATATATGTGAGTAAACTACACATATATATAACTTTACTGACGGGTCCCCACCACTCCACTGCTGGCCGTAAAAGGCGACCTGATTGGGCAGCCTGTTTGCTGTTGGCTGCGTCCCTGTGTTAGCAGAGGAAGGAAGTCTGGTGGTTGAGGGCGACGGAGCCGGCAATAGTGTTCCTTAGTCCAACACACCACTTCAACCCTAACTTGCCTAGACGGGCGGTAGTGAGTGAGTGAGTTGGGTTTAACGCTGCTTTTAACACTATTCCAGTTATATCACGGCGTGTCAGCTTAATGTGGGAGTAAAGCCCGAAGTGATGCAGGTCTCAGAGACGTTTACCACTTCGGTGAAACCCACGAGCACGGGTATGGTGCTGACAAACCTAGAAACATAACTGGGGAGAACCGGGATTCGAACCCACAATCATAGGTTTCTGGCGTGCCCAAGGGACCCAACTCTGCACAGCGAATCGCGGCGCCTGAGACGACTGGGCCACCCGTGCCCCCAGACGGACGGTAGAACCGGCCCTATTCTATCAATCGGCTAGTCATGTCATGCCCTGTGCATACACTATTTCGCACACACTTTTGGTACTTATGACTATGTTTATTCTAAATGTCTCTTATATGTATCAATCTATACATAGAACCCTATGTCCAGAAGGTGGTGGCTCATAGGCCAATCTGGTGATGCTGACCTCTGAATTCTGTTCGTCTCCAATTGATTTGTCATGGGCCGAACCAGCCCGACTTTTGATTTGGTAGATAGCCATAGTAGCTTTTCGTGTCAAATTTGCTGGAGCATATTCCACCCCTTTATCCCCGGTCTTTGCTGCATGGAGAGCCGCTGTGCAGGATAAGATTGTGCTTGTTTGCACTCCATGGTGATTGAGGAACAGGGGTGCTGAATCATTTTCCTTCTGACATGGCTTCCCAACACCCTGGTTCAAAACGAAGATATATAGAGTGTGACAATTATTCATCTGACGAAAATACCCCCCGATCTGACTATTGGCCACGTTTTTTTAATAATTTTAGCTCGTGACAAAGAGTGAGTGAGTGGGTATGGGTTTACGCCGTTTAAACCAAACCAAAGATTTCATGATCTTCTCAGATTCAGTCTTGCCTTTAGGCACTTAAAGTGTCTCCTCAACTCATCCCATAATCCTTGACATTTTAGAACTTTTCAATGATCTTTCTACTGGTCAATGTGACATCGTCTTTTGCTGGTTACCAAGTCATGTAGGCATAACAGGTAACTCAAAGGCCGATGCTGCAGCTAAAGCAGCTCTTGACAAACCGTTATCTTCACCCCTGATCCCGTACTGTAACCTGGATTGTGCTCCCGGTTATAAATATATAAAATTAAGATAATTTAAAAGTGATTTATTGTCCATGAATTATCTGTGTGTGTGGAAAGTGTTAAATTGAATGTATGTAAATGTATTGATGTGTACAACCATTAAATGTACCCAAAGTATATATCATACGGGGGCGCACGTGGCGACCAATTATATTTAAGTAATCGGTTTTCTGAATTAACTGGCATGGTGCAGAGTACGGGGAGGAATACGAAATCTCGCGGAGGTGTATAGAGAGCTAAGGTTGTCACAGAACAGCCAAGATGATTTAAGAGAAACTATTAGTTTAGATTAAATATATGAAACGAACAAGGGGGAAACCGATCCGAAGCACATAAATATAAGTTAGAAGATACATCCAGGAATTAATAGATAGGGTTAGCCTAGGAGTACGAGGTTAGAATCCAGTATAAGTCACCAAGAAGCTGATTTACTACTCAATCTTCAGACTAATAAATAGTTTTAGAGTATGAGAACCAGAACGGGCTCACGTGCTAGTCAACCTAGTGACGTCATATCAATTTATCATTAGACTGAAGTGGAGAAGTTTGAAGGATAAAAAGAGATGGAAAACCTACAATCGAGGAACGGTTTACGGGACGACAGTAGATAGGTCAGAGGTTACTGCGCTCCTAAGTAATACAGATTGCTTCCAGTACGTTTGCGGGTATCTGTTTACTGTAAACCGTTTGAATAAATTTATCTAGTCATCGAAATCAAGTTGTCTCGTTACTGCCGTGGTGTCTCCTGGATGTGAAGATCAAGATAAAGAACCCGGTTACAGTACAGTGATTTCAAACCAACCATCAAGAGTTATGCTCGGGATCTCATACAAAAGGGGTGGGACACCCAGGTAGGAATAAAACTGCTTCATTAATTTAAACCAACAATCGGTCATACCTATTTGGGTTGTCAGTCTAGACATGATGAGGTCGTTGAACGACGATGTAGTATTGGCCACAGTCGGTTTACCCACGAATAGCTGTTTAAAACAGATGAGGACGAACCTCATTAGTGTACCACTTGTGATGAAATGTTCACCGTCAATCATTTATTGCTTGAGTGTGTGGACTTTGCAATCGCAAGGGATTCACATTATCAAAGAGTAAAACTGAAAGATCTCTTTTTTCCTGTGGAAGCGCGCATCTCATTCTCAGCTACTTGAAAGAAACTGGTTTGTGTAATAAATTATAAATATGTATGTGAATAATTTATTGCTTGTTTTTACATTTGGTGTGACGATTTTATCAAAAAGGAAGTAAGAGTGCCGTAAAATAATTGTCCTACTGTGTGACACGTAATCCCCATCATAATCGATGTAACTATCATCAACCAGTGTTTTAAGCCAACTCACTGCTGAGTACTTTTTTAATATTGGCTAGTATTGAGCACAACCACCAGTAGCTAAAGTGATGACGTAAATCCTGCTAGGGTGTTGTGCAGGAAGCAGAGGTACTGTAAGTCCCCATGATCCCCAGCGAGGTGGCCTATAGTCCGTGTTTTAAACTGTATAATCGGCTTTGTTTTGCCCAAATATGTTTCATAAAATTTGGTTTTATGTATAACTTTGCATTCGTGACTCACTTGTGAAAATACCAACTTGGTCTCGTCGCTATAGGGCTGAAATGGTGCCGATGCCGTTTTAACTCACTCACTTATGACGGATACCTGCATGGTCACTTTATATTTGAGACCGCCTCCGTGGCCTAGTGGTGGAACGTCCGCCCAGAGAGCGGAAGGTCGGGGGTTCGATCCCCGGCCGCGTAATACCATAAAGGTAAAAGATGGTTCTCGCTGTGACCCTTCTTAAGGGGCTAAAACAAGGACAAGTCGGCTCGGAGTCAGTATACTGTGTCTTAGAGGTATTCATGTAAAACTGCGGCATGGTATCTCGTTGGGCTAGCACTATGAAATCGGCATTAGTCCGGACTAGTACACGCAGCCACACACACATGCATGCTCGTCGCTTTATAGGCAGATATATGATACACTCCATAATACAGAGAATGGCTAGCTGCAGCATATGAGGTACAATTAAAGTCAAAACTATATAAAATATCTTACAGATAACTTATAATCTGCATACACATATCCGGCAGTCCGTTACACGTGTCAACAATGACGTCTGAGCTACGCCAATAATGGTCTTTGAGTTACGTCACCATGAATTGTGTGAATGTGGGTTTATATTAACTCGCTTAATTTTAGCAATATAGACAACAAGGAATGTATATGTATTCGACCTAGTTGGACACTTTTTGCCATTCGATCTTTCGCACCTTGCTTTGTTCCTTATCTGTTCGGAGCCGTTTTGGTACACAGCTCCGCTTTGGTTCCTAAAATATGCTAGACTGGTTTAGTTGCGTTTGTAGGATATTGAAGGGATATCTCTGGGTCATGCAATAATAGTTCTTGGTTTGCCCATGTGTTGTCGCATTACTCTGGTAAAATTGCGGGTACAAATCTGTATGCAGGTGTTGATTCTGGTCAAGTTGAGTCGAAATGTTACTCATTTCTGCGAGCCTGTTATTTTAGACCGGAAGTTTTGAGTCGTAAGGTGTCTATTTAAAATCACACTGGGAAAACTCACTCTCTAACTGGTTACATGTGCATGTGTAGGGTATCGCAGAGAAAAATCTAGAAAAGATATGCGGAGTAGATGTAATTCGCTCGAAGCCTGATGTCCCTGGTCAGTAACTGTGTATAACAGCTTCCATGCTTAACGCAGAAGCGGGAACATCTTGCTCTGTGACTGATTCAACATTTGTCGTATGGGACTCTAGGTCGGCTTGGCATTGTAAATGGAAATAGAACTTTACTTTGGCAATATTTCAGCTACACAACAGTGTGGTTTACCGGGCGTACCGGAAAGTTTACCACCCTAACCCCCTTTCCGATCAAACACCATTCCCTAGGGACCGGTTCAAAAGTTCGATTTAGGATAAAATTCAAGTTTAGGGGTGGGGGTGTTAATGGCCCTGCACCTTTCTATCCGACAAAATCAACTTTCCTGATTTGTTTAAAATAGTTATTATTAGTAACTAAACTTAACTGATCCTATTTTCATGCTGTTAGGTGTTGTCATTAAATATATCCAGTCCTTTAGCAAGGTAGGGTTTTGTCAATGCCCGCAATAGTCTTCCTGTTCTAGTGCAGTGTGTAAATTGAAAGACAGATTTTGGCAACAATGCAGTTTACCGGGCGCAGCCCGAGCTCTACCATCCGCTCAATTACCGCGCTATAGTGCCACAGCTGTCTTGTTATACTGTTACCGTGCCTCACGCTCTGGTGACTCTCGCTTCACAATCCAACACCCGTTTTCGGTCTTAGGGAAACTTACACAACTTTACGATCCAACACCCGTTTTTCGGTCTTAGGGAAACTTACACGTCTTTACGATCCAAAACCCCTTTTCGGTCATTAGGGTCAGCTGGCTTTGGGCAAGGGTTAGCCATAAATTCTTACCTTTTCAAGCGTTAATCCAGTTAATCCCATTGGTCGGTCATGTTGACATAAACAATTGCGGGTGTGGTTTCAAGAAAAGATGAATGGGAGAGCGGGCAGTGACGTCACACGCATGCGCAATTCATTGTTTACTGAATTACACATGCATGTCAATGGGGATTCTAATGACCTGTTAAACGAGCACTGATTACATGTGATAGCGCTTGTGGTCCAGTGGTAGAGCGTCGGCTAATTAACGCATTAATTAGCAGAGCCGGTGAGCCGGCGAAGCGCGTTCGAGCCCCCACAGCGCTAATTGGATCTGAAAAAGTGCGCCCGGTAAAGTGCACTACTCCCCAGATTTTTATCTATAAAACCCCTACAAATCATTTTCAACAGCAAGCAAATAAACTTCTGTAGTTAAACGTTCTGAAAAAGGCATCCCATATCAACCTTTTGATCTGGTCTCTTAGGGTTGGGTACGTACTACTTAACCAATCAATCATCAATTTGTCATCCTTCAGGTTAGGCATACCTTTTCGATCCTTTGAGTTAGTTTTTAGTTTGGGTGTGGGTTTGCTATGTCTTTTGACAAATAATCTGAATCCAATGTAATTTGAGGAAAATCTAAATTTTGTCATGTGTCAAGGAGAAAAATGGCATGTTGGTAAACACTTCGGTGCTGATTGCTTGGTAAAGAAGCACTTATAATTTAGGATAGTTCCCGTCGTCCTGTGGTAAAATGTTGGCTATTTAGATTATTTCATCAGCCTAGCTTAGCTTCACAAGAATGCAACATGAGATTGATCTTTCACTCAGCGGTAATTGAAGTCAGAAAAAGTGCATTACTCCCATGTGGACTTCAACTAGGTTTCATTAGATTATAGACAGGACATTAGATTATAGACAACAACCCAAAACACAAAGTATTGTTCATTTGGTGGTGATAAATTATATTAGATACTATCCCTCTTATTTGACCAGGATACAACCTGGTTTTGTCTGGTGCAACTTGTCTTTTATGTCAACATGTACTTGGTACAAGTCAAGTTCCTTAAATCGAGCCCTGAGTTTATGTTAATCACTCTTTCAGACAGGTCTTTTCCGGAGGAACTATTAAGATATGGTATTTTGATGTTTTATAGCAAATATATGAGACATGTTTGGAGACCAGTCTAGATGATAGGTCTGTGTGTACTGCAATGGAATGCAAGTATCTTCTTTGCGATACGTATTGCAATATTTTTTGGAGCTGAAGTGTTTGACAGTGATTCACACTGATTGTACATGTAAATTCTAATTTCTTTGTGTACCAAAGTAAATATTACTAGCAATTTAATAAATAAACACTGGAACACGTTTTCCCCCGTGTTGTTTACGACGATGTCAAAGTTAGCATGGTCAGATGTCATTGTGTTGTCATGGATACAGGGGAGATAACAATCTGAGGGAAAAATCACATCAATGTTTTCTCTGTTTTGTCAATCAAGTTTGGAGGGAAACATCATTTGTGAATAAATTTCAGGGTAGATTTTAGATTAAACGATAGAAATAATGAAATTTGTAAAAGATAAATGTCATATACTGGAACACAGAAAAAATATTGGAGTACGTACTGTTTTAAAAATGTACTGCTGTATACCGCTATAGTGGTAATACGGTGCAGTCCTACCAGCATGACCATATGATATGTAATGTAATAATGAATGTTCATGTGAATGCTATGATTTATAACGGTTAATAAATCTGTGTTTGCAGAGGAAGTGCTTGTAAGTCAAGACCATTCCAAGATGAGTGGATTTGGCCAATCTGGTTCTGGCTTTGGTCAGACAAATCCCTTTGGACAGATGAAGCAGACAGGCTTTGGCCAGACACAGTCTTCCATGTTTGGACAGACTCAGGCATCCAACTCCACACAATCGTCCGTTTTCGGAGAAAGCTCATCGACAGGCTTTGGTCAAAATCCAGCACCCACACAAACAACATCTGTGTTTGGACAGAGAGCATCAACAGGTTTTGGCCAAAATCCAGCACCCACACAAACAACATCTGTGTTTGGACAGAGCTCATCAACAGGCTTTGGTCAAAATCCAGCACCTACACAAACGACAGCGGTGTTCGGACAGAGCTTATCAACAGGCTTTGGTCAAAATCCAGGACTTACTCAGACATCTGTTTTTGGACAGAGCTCTTCTTCAGGTTTCGGTCAGACTCCGAGTCAAACACAGACGCCATCAGTTTTTGGACAACCACCAGCTTCTGGTTTTGGCCAGAGCCAATCAAGTGGTTTTGGCCAAACTCAGTCAAATGTTTTTGGTCAAAGCCAACCAACTGGCTTTGGGCAGACCTCAGCAAGCACCACAGCTCAGTCAAATATTTTCATGGCCACTTCAGGAGCTGCATCTGCCGCATCCCAGTCCAACCCGTTCGCAACATCATCAGTCTTTGGACAAAGTGGGAATCAGGGGTCATCTCAAACCACATCAGGTGGATTTTCTTCACAGCATGCTCAAGGGGCGGTGGCTGGGTCAGGGTTTGGGAGCAGCGGGGGCATGTTTGGTGCCAAGGACTCGAAGGTGACAGCAGCCTCAACCTTCCAGACATCAGCATTTGGAACATCGACAACCCCTACGTCATCTGCCTTTGGTGGAAAGAGTTCTGTATTTGGTGGAAGTTCTTCAAAAGCAGTATTTGGTGCAACCACTAATGCATCCGACAGATCAGGTTTTGGTGTTGCCACGACAACTGGTAAATCTCTTTCGCCTGTGTTTGGAGGACCACCTGTCACCTCTTCCATCTTCTCAGCAGCCACCCAGTCCTCTGTCTTTGGTGCCAAGAAAGAGTCAACTGCAGTCTTCGGCCATTCTGATTCAGGAAGTGTATTCGGAGGTGCGAAGAAAGATTCTTCCTCAGTATTCAGAGCTCCAAGCTCCACCAGGGCATCCCCAACATTTGGTGGCGCCGGGAAAGGGAGTGGCACTTTATTTGGAGCCAAAACAAGTGCTAAAGGGACCTCTGAGAATCTGTTCAAATCTGCAGGTTCAAGCAGCAGTGGTCGACTGTTTGGGAAGAAATCGGACCTTCCTTCCACTGACCTCGTAATGGAGCAAGCTCCTCTGTCGCACACCTCGAGTGCAAGTCAGGCTACTTCAAGCAAGCCGATCTCAAGTGTGTTTGGCAGCAGTAAGGTGTTCATGGGTGGGGCAGGAAGCACAGGGGGGTCTCCCGTCACGGGGGGAAGGTCCGGGGGTCAGTCCGGTCCAGATGATGAAACAGGGGAAACAAAGCCTGGAGCCAAGACATTGTTTGGGAAGACGACGTTCAAGTCCACAGCATCAGTGTTCCGTGAATCTGAGAAACCGAGATCAGAAGGAGGACTGTTTGGTGCTCCGATAAGGAAGGAATCAGGTAGGGTTGTCATTGATTGGAAATTTTAGCATCACTTTATTGCTTGCCGAACAAAAGAATTAAGGAATCATGAACAGTGATGAATATTTTGCTTTTTATAATATTATGTGCTCAGTCTTGAAGTCTTCACAACAAAGAAATATTCCCCCAAAATATTCTTGATCCATCACATATTATACATGTGATATATTATTTCAACATAATTTTGTTTTCATCTGACTGTCATGGTTATGAGTTGGTAGGTATATTGGACACAATTGACTTTAAATTGATACAGAATATCTTACATCATGTAGATAGATGTGAATGGTTGCTTTAGGTAATTGATAATGAAGATGAATGTGTGAATTTTAGAGAATCAGTATGTGTTTCTCTTCTGTCTCTTCATCAGCCTGATTAATTCTGTTTTCTTGTACTGTGTTGGAACTTACTAACTTAGCCATCACTGGAAAGCTGCAACAATGTCTGACAAACAGACGTACCGTATTTGTTCAGCTTCTCTCTGTGGGTGCTGTGAGCATGGCCAGTAACAATCTGTCATCTTCCCGAGGCAGGGTAAACTGACTATTGAAGTCCAGTTTCTGCCATTGCTGAACTAGGCTGAAATTTCGGTGCTCGATTGTAGCGCCTATGGTGGCTATTACGAGTAATGCCCCTTCTATGTCCCTCCTATTGACCAATCAGATTCCACCTCTCATATCACTTGCATGCGCTTCCAATAAAATGCTGTCACCCAGTCAAGACGATCTCATCGATAATTAACATCTATGTTGTAACAAAACGGGTCTTACTTCACGAAGTACCTGAAAAATCACGTGAGCATCTTGATCAAAAACATGAAAAGATTTGGAAAATATCTGTCAACACCCAGTTGGCAATTTACGAACCAGATGTCGATTTCGTTACATGATTTCTATTGGACTATGGATAGACTTATTAGACTCGTTAGTCCAGCCAAACAATATTACTTCATTATTCAAGCCCAGCTCAGCAAATGTGGAAACTGGACTACATAGTCAGTTAACTCCCTTGCCTCGGGAAGATGCAGTCTGTGGATTTAGCCACTAGTCCGAAGACCGAGTCTAGTAAGATGTACTTTGGCCTGGTTCAAGTTGTTTATAACAGTCCACACAATAACACTAAGATCTGCCTGGTCTAGTCCAAATCCTGTCAAATGACAATCCCAGGCTTGTAGACTCCAGTCTAGTCTGCAGTAACCATGGTAACATGGACTTGTTTACAGGCAGCAGTCGTCTGTTTGGAGGGGAGGAACGAGAGACTGTGATGGAGGAAGATAGGAACAGGAAGAGGAGCATTCGAAGAGATGACGAGAGTAAGTATATGTGTATTTGGTACAACCAGGAACGATTCTCACATCTGTGACATAGTTTCTGTCTGGGGCAGAGTTTACTATGTCACAGCCACAGATGTCATGAAAATGAAAGAATGTACAGTGTGTCTAAGTATCACCATGCCTTGTTGTCAAACATACCGCAATTCGCTGTGCAGAGTTGGAGCCGTGTCCCTTTCCTGTTTTTAAGACATTTTGTAAGGGAAGGTTTGAATCCTCACCTTAATCCAACATTACATTAATCCAATCACACAGCAAATAGCACCGCTTATTAGCACTGAGTAGTGTACTTCCGCTAAAACAATACATGCGTGTTGGCTCGTGTCGGCCTTTGATGCAGTCGCAAAGAACAAAGACACCATGTTGCGTGGGTGGTGTCTGTCTGGACTTGCGGGTATGATCAGTGATGACATAAGTGAGTAGAACGCTTGTCTTGACCCCAGCAGTGACAATTCACAGGATGTAATTAGCGTTTGAATGACATTATTTATATACATGTTACAAGCGCTGCTCAGTAAACATTGATGTGGAATACATAGTTGTTTGTTTTCAGCGTATGTCTAAGTTGGTATTTCTGCTATCAAAAATGTCTTATTGTTGATATGAATGTTATGTTTAATAATGCGAGCAAAGACCACTCGCATTTTCCACATTTAATTCACGCTCGCATTAATATCAAGATTTACATTATATACCAGTGACCACTGGATATCAGTAAGCATGGTAAAATCAAAGCAGTACATAAGTAGGATTTCGTAGCTAAAGATACAGGGAGTAGGAATTGTGTTCCAAAGGCACCTCATTCTTGATGTTGTTTTCCTGTTAGCATGGTTAGGAGCAAACGCAATTATAAAATGAAGCAACCAATTTCAAGATGAATTGTCACTTTTAGCAATAAGAATGCTCCAGCATGTCCAGTAAAGTATGTTTATTCCTAAGTGAAGACCTCCTGTAGGGATTCTGGGTCAGATTTGGTCCCCAGCAACTTGTGCAGGTCTCACCAGGCCACCAAATAGATAGGGTAGTCAGACTCCGTGACTTGATTGTCTTGATAATATGTAGGCGTTGATCGATGCTCACAACATCAATCACTTGATTGTCTGGTCAAGACGATTATTCACCGGCTGTTGTCATATCATGTATATAGCTTGAATATTGGTGAGTGAGGCGTTAAACAACAAACAAACGAACCTAGTGAAGACATTGAAGCATGTTATTTGATAGGATGTTGTGTTTTGTCGACCCAAATCCAAAAAGGTAACAAATTTGGATTGGTATTAAAAAACTTACATTGTTGCCATCACAAAACTTAGCCATAAGCAGTGTCAGTAATATCAATGACACAAATTGTAAAACTTGGACAAGAATCATCAATTGTGATTGTGATTACAGAACACCTGATCAGACCTGTATGTACCTGTATGTACTGGAATGTACCAGAATGTACCAGAAAATAATATCAGCTGGTCCCAGCTTGAATGATGTGTCAGATTTATGGTCATGTTTCAAGGCTGCAGTCTGATTTGGATACAGATCTGTGCTTTTGATTGCCAATATTGCATCCTTGATAAGAAACAACACTTGATTTTTTGTTCAGGTACCTCAAAGAGAGGCCGGAGCCTGTTTTCCAGTGCTTTGGGTGGTCTGGGCGGGCGGGGCATGAGGAGTGACAGGACAGAGCCCCGCCCCTCTGTGAGTGACAGGACAGAACCCCATCCATCCACTTCCAGATCGAGGGGCCAGGACGTGGAGCCAGGACAGGGTATGTGAATCAATCGCTGACAGTCCACACTGATAAGATAAGAGATATTCCAGTACTTTTCAAGGTTAATTAGGCAACTAATTTCATGCAATTTCATTGGCTATCCAAGCAATTTATTTTCGTTTGTTTCTATGAACAAAAGATAATTAGGTGTTGCCCACTATCGGACTGGGGGGCACGGGTGGCCCAGTCGTCTGCGGCGCTGCAATTCGCTGTGCAGAGTTTTGTCCCTTGGGCATGCCAGAAACCTATGATGGTGAGTTCGAATCCCGGTTTGCCCCGATTATGTTTCTAGATTTGTCAGCACCATACCCGTGCTTGTGGGTTTCAACGAAGTGGTAAACATCTGAGACCTGCATCACTTCAGGCTGACATCAAGCTGACACGCCGTAATATAACCATGATAACTGGGCGGGGGATAATAATTAAGTGAATACTAAGTTGCAAAAGGCACATCTACACCATATGGTGAGTGTGTGTACCAAGTTTTGTAAAGTTATTTCTTATGGTTTCTAAGTTCTGATCTGGAAACAAAACATGATGGATGATGAACGGAGCCCGTTTCAGTTCTGTATCACCTGCCAACTTTGTTTGAGCGGTATAATACTTGAACTGTGATGTAGTTGACCTCGTGTTTGTATCACTTGCGTTTGCTTAAAAACAAAATTGATGGTGCCCGGTCAGTTAGATCTGATCGACAATCAACATCTATATTCTGATAAAACGGGTCTTACATCGCTAAATGCATTAAATCACGTGAGCACCTTGATTAGAAACATGAAATCATTGGGAAAATATCTGCTGACAACAAGTTGGCGGTGAACATGCTATGCAAATCCTGCAATTGACCGAAATCTGTACGACAGTGTACGAACCGGATTTCGATTTTGGTGCGCGATTTTGATTGGACTATGCATAGACTCGTTAGTCCAGCCAAAATGTAACTCCATAATACTACCCTTGTTCGGCAAGGGTGGAAACTGGACTTTTATAGTCAGTTAACTCCCTTGCCTCGGGAAGATGTCTGCCACAAGCAGGTGGACAAACTGAGAATTTGTCACATTTGATTGCATATATCATTGTCTTTAAGATTGGACAATGGGCGGGGGATTTTGATGACTTTGTCTTCTTGTAATTATTGTAAATAAATATTCACTCACTCATTCAACTGCTATATAGCACTGATTTTTATGAAAAAATTCTCCTGACTTAATAAAACTGGAAAAGAATTGTTTGATTGGTATTGATCTAATTTTCTTACAACATCAATGGATGAATATTGTATCACTGAATGCCACTAACATGAAACTCGCTCCCTGCTCACTCTGGAATAGCGTTCGTTCGTCACGCTGAAGACCCAGGTTTGATTCCCGACATGGGTACAATGTGTGAAGCCCATTTCTGGCGTCCCCCACCGTGATGTTGCTTGAATATTGCTAAAAGCGGCGTAAAACCATACTCACTCACTTACTCTGCTATAAGCAAATGATTGCCTTGTTCATGTAGTGCATATATTTACTGGAAGTTCTTGCTGTAGAAGGAAGTCGTGAGTCAAGATCCAGCACCACAATGAGGCTGCGTAGACTGCCATCAGTAGCGGAGGATGTGATGTCCAAGATTGCCATCATCTGTAAGAACGTCCCCACCAAGTTCAACAAGGGCTCCATTCTGCGTAAACATTTCTCCAAGTACGGCTCCGTGTCCAAGGTGTTCCCAAATGTCAACAAGAAATCTGCCACCATTCACTTCCATGACCATGTAAGTTCAGAGTCTGTCATTGCCTTTCAGAATTCTGTTTTGAAGTTTTACAGACGTTCCCAGGCTTGAGATTTCTGACATATGAGTGTCAATGGCAAGGTTAAAATCATAATAACTAGGGATGTGCGGTTTTATCGGTATACCGGTATATTGCAATACAAATTCATCACGATACGTATCGCGATACATTTGTGGCGTATCAGATTTTCCTTAAATATTCAAACACCACCTGATAAAAATATGTATTTTACAATCGGAAATCATCGGGAACGAACGTTGCTGACAACTTGGAACTAGAGTTACTTCCCTTGATTGTTTATCCAACATGGCGGACGCCTTTGACATCGTGCCGAACAAAAAGGGAAAATCTTTTGACATTGAGTGTAATTTTTTTTCACAATGTTTGATGAGAGACAATGACTGACATGGAATTTGTCATGATGTATAATTCTTATCAAATTAATGTTAATGTTAATGTTAATGTTTCATTGTTTTTCAAACTGTTTCAGAGAGTTAACATTATTCAAATGTGATTGAAAAAGGTTGGAGACTTTGACTGACATGTATATGCCATGATGTATAGTCTTACCTTATTAAATCAAAACAAAGACAAAACAAATGCTTCATACTCTTTATTTAATTGTAGATAAAAATAATAGTACAATTTATTAAAATTGGTTCATAATTTTGACCAAATTGTTAACATTGCAGCTTTCATATTAATATTTGTCAAAGGGATATGAAAAAAGCTTTTCCCTTGGTAGAAATTGTTTCCCAATATATTATTGCAATAATATTGCAATATGTTTTTGAAATATTGCAATATATCGCAATACACTTTTTGGTCCATTTCCCAACCCTAATAATAACACAGTCAAATTATGTTCACACAGAAATAAGTTTTCTATTTCAATTAAACTAAACCTCTCCATGTAGAAACTGAACGAAGCACATGAACACACAAAATGCGAACCATATCAGAGTTAGAAATTGGCACCAGTCCTGTAGTCCTTGCCAAACAGCCCAATAGTTAAGGTATAATGAGGACTGAGGAAATTTGCCAGGGTGTTTGGATTGTTTGTGTGTCCATAAGTGGATATCAACCTCAGTAGTTTGGATTATTTGTTGTCTAGTACAGTAAACTATGGTTATACCAAACTCAAAGGGACCCCTAGTGGTACAGTGATTCCTCGCTACAACACTACCTTCGGGGTCCAAATAATTGATGAGCGTTATAGATGATCAGCGGTTTAATGAAGGTCGAGTCGTAGGTGGTTTATGACCAACAAAACAGTATACAGGCTGGTATACATGGTCTGCCTACCTAACACGATCTTCGTTGCACGTTTTCTTTTTTAAAAAAGATTAGAATAGAAGTTGTTTATGATTCATAGTGTGAAAAATGATTTATCAAGTATTTATATGCGCTTTAAAAAACCCCAACACATCGTATCCCTTCAGATGAATAAACAGGTATAACAAACTTATGTTGACATTTAATTGTCAAACTGCCTCAAATAGAAGTTTTAGTGAGTCATGGTACGGCATTTATGATATGTGTATCCATTCTCTTGCAACTAAAGTTCGTTTCAAGGCGTCAATAGCGGTAATCTGACCGTGGTTGCTGTTAATTATAAAGGTGAGTTAGTTGGAAAACTTGAGTTCATTGAAAATGTTTGTAAATTTTGGGAGCCATGCTTTACGTCGCGCTCTAACCGATTTAACGCTATATTGAAGGGCGCAATAATGAGGGAACACTGTAGTTTGTTATAAAACATATATACAGCAAATGGCCGGAACAAAACAATAAGTCCGTCATATCCGTCAGTTCGTTATAAGTGTGTTTGTTATAAACATAGTTTACTGTATTACTGTGCTGACTAGGGAAACACTGTACTGTTAGACAGCTCCGTGTAAAACACACATCAGCGATGAAATTCAAGCAAAACCTTTAAGCATCCCCATTTAGATGAAGATTTGGAAACTGGACTTTTGTCAGTTAACTCTCCTGCCCCGGAGAGAGTGTTCAAGTATCACTTGTCCCCAACCTGATTCAAATAAAACTGTTTTCCAATAAAAATCTAGGGGGGCACGTCAATATCCCAAGATGTCAATATCGGACATTAGACTCGTGAAGATCCGTGGTAGAATAGGTCTTCAGCAACCAATGTTTGCCGTAAAAGGTGACTATGCTTGTTGTAAGAGGCGACTAACGGGATTGGGTGGTCAGGCGCACTGACTTGGTTGATGCATGTCATAGCATCCCAATTGCGTGGATCGATGCTCATGTTCATTAAGTTCTGGGACCTAGATTGGTTGGTTGTTTAATGCCACACTCAGCAATATTCCAGCTATTTGACGGCGGTCTGGACCAGACAATTCAGTGATTAATATCATGAGCATCGATCCACGCAATTGGGATCGATGACATGCATCGACCAAGTCAGCAAGCCTGACCACCCAACCCCGTTGGTGGCCTGTTACGGCAAGCATGGGTTGCTGGAGACCTATTCTACCCTGGAATCTTCACGGGACCTAAAAGTGTGTGGTGGTATGGAATAAGTTCTGGGACCTAGAAGTGTGTGGTGGTATGGAATAGGTTCTGGGACCTAGAAGTGTGTGGTGGTATGGAATAAGTTCTGGGACCTAGAAGGGTTGTTATGGTATGGAATAAGTTCTGGGACCTAGAAGTGTGTGGTGGTATGTAATAGGTTCTGGGACCTAGAAGTGTGTGGTGGTGTTGCTGGTGTCTCATGATCCGATCTATTTGGAATAATGCTAGAAGTGACGTAACACCCTTCTCAGTCACCTTGAAATATACACTGAAGTTTCTCTTTAATTTCAGAAAACTGCTGCCGAGGCCAAGTCTCGTGGAAGAGTTCTGGCAAAGGGCATCCCACCGATGCAGATCTTCTGGAGTTCCCACTCTCCTGGTGTTGCGAGGTCAACGTCAATCACATCTGCAACTTCACCAGAGGGGTCTGAGACATCACCTGTTATGATCAGCGACAACACAGGTGAGGGTTTCACTATTTTGATCAACACCACTGGTTAGGATTACACTGTTGCAATCAGCAACACAAGTGAGGGTTTCATTATGATCAGCAACAACAAAGGTGAGGGTTTCACTATTACAATCAGCAACACTGGTGAGGGTTTCATTATTATGATCAGCGAAACTGGTGAGGGTTTCACTGTTATAAACAGTGACAAAGGTGAGGGTTTCACCATTGCAATCAGTGACACTTGTTAGGGTTTCACTATTATGATCAGCAAAACTGGTGAGGGTTTCACTATTATGATCAGCGAAACTGGTGAGGGTTTCACTGTTATAAACAGTGACAAAGGTGAGGGTTTCACTATTACAATCAGTGACACTTGTTAGGGTTTCACTATTATGATCAGCAAAACTGGTGAGGGTTTCACTATTATGATCAGCGAAACTGGTGAGGGTTTCACTGTTATGATCAGCGACACTGGTGAGGGTTTCACTGTCATCAGCGAAACTGGTGAGAGTTTCACTATTACGATCAGAGACAACACAGGTGAGGGTTTCACTATTACGATCAGTGACAACACAGGTGAGGGTTTCACTATTATGATCAGAGACAACACAGTTGAGGGTTTCACTATTATGATCAGAGGCAACACAGGTGAGGGTTTCACAATTACGATCAGTGATATCACAGGTGGGGGTTTCACTATTATGATCAGAGACAACACAGGTGAGGGTTTCACTATTATGATCAGAGACATCACAGGTGGGGGTTTCACTATTATGATCAAAGACAACACAGGTGAGGGTTTCACTATTATGATCAGAGACATGACAGGTGAGGGTTTCACTATTATGATCAGCAACACTGGTGAGGGTTTCACTATTATGATCAGAGATTACACAGATGAGGGTTTCACTGTTATGATCAGAGACATCACAGATGAGGGTGTCACTTTATTTTCACTGTGTTGATGGCTCCATGGCTGTGTGTCAGTCTGTTGAAAAATCTTCATCGTGTGATTGACAGCCACAATTCAGGAATTTGGCAATGATGTAATAGAGGTAGTATTCCTTGAATTATTAACAATGATAACTATTGTTTGATGTTAGAGACTGATGTGATACAGCTGGACAAACGCTGATTGACGCACAAACTCAATGACTCACATTTGTCGTAAGAGGCGAACAGGATCGGGTGGTCAGGCTCACTGACTTGGTTGATGCATGACATCATATCCCTATTGCCATGATTGATGCTCATGATGTCAATCACTGGATTGTCTATTCCAGACTTGAATATTTACAGTCTGCCATCATTGAGCTGGAATATTGCTGAGTGCGGCGTTAAACAATAACCAAACAGAGCATGAATGTTGCTCTAGCCTTGTGTGACACTATGTGTGTGGTGTTTGTATTAAGTATGGAATTGACATCTGTGCTCTCTCTGCAGTTGAAGGTAAGAGTGTCAAGAAGTCCAAGTGGGATGAGGATGAGGTGGATGATGAACTGAGCAGTATGGCTGGGACGAGGGACATACAGAGAGCGGTCAGCAAGAAGGTCGCCCTCCCACGAGACCCGTCACCAGCAAGCTATGAGAGACATGGAGCCACGTCAAGCCACAGCCCAAGTCGGACCTCCCCCAAACCCAGCCCCACCAAGACCATTTCTGACACAGGTGATTGTAGCTTGACGTCTCAACCAAAGTCTCACACACAAAGGAAATTATGGCAACCCATTAAAAGCCAAAAATAGTATGAAAATAGTTGACATGTATTTTGATTGCAATTGTGCTGTCTGATGGATAAGAAGGTGGCAAATGCTTGGATGTGGTTCACACTATCAATCCCTGTAGTTGCCCAGTTGATTATCTACGTAGACACAGACGGACAGACAAAGACACAGACAGACAGACAGAGACACAGACAGACAAACACCCCAAATCAACACACACACAACAACAAAAACAACAACAACAACACACACACACACAAATGTCAAGGTCACCTAAGAGGTAAATTGTGGAAAGTACTTTTCTAACACGTTCTCTTGAATTTGGTGCAAATATTAATGACATTAAATACAATGGACTTATTCCTTGTGACCTGGGGAATTCATTTGTCCAATACTATGAGGTCAGTGGTCAAGTCAGCGAGATAGCACCCATGAAGAGCTGAAGAGTCACTCTCTCTGTGTGTCCGCAGTGTCGCTGAGCAGCCTCCGCACCGCTGTGGCCAAGAATGTCCATGACATGATCAAGATTCTGGACCAGCGGGACAAGTTCATCCGGGAAGGTGGGTCGCCATGCTGAGAGTGAGTGAGTGAGTGAGTGAGTGAGTGAGTTGGGTTTAACGCCGCTTTTAACAGTATTCCAGTTATATCGCGGCATGTCAGCTTAATGTGGGAGGAAAGCCTGAAGTGATGCAGACGTTTACCACTTCGGTGAAACCCATGAGCACGGGTATGGTGCTGACAAACCTAGAAACATAATCGGGGCGAACCCAGATTCGAACCCACAATCATAGGTTTCTGGCGTGCCCAAGGGATGCAACTCTGCACAGCGAATCGTGGCGCCTTAGACTACTGGGCCACCAGTGCCCCCTCATACTGAGAGGAACTGTGATGGAATAGTTGGAAAACAGAATATTATAAGTAGTTAATAGCTCTGGTCCGACCTGCATGGAACTCAGATTTCATTGTTACCAACTGTCTCTCATTTTACTGTTTTTGTGTGTTAACTGTCGTCACACTGAAGGTACTTGTCTGTAGGTACTTGGGGACCATCAACTGATGAGGTGGCGTGTTTGGTAGTGAGGTTGGGTGTTTGGTAGTGAGGTGGTGTGTTTGGTAGTGAGGTGGGATGTTTGGTAGTGAGGTGGTGTGTTTGGTAGTGAGGTGGGATGTTTGGTAGTGAGGTGGTGTGTTTGGTAGTGAGGTGGAATGTTTGGTAATGAGATGGGGTGTTTGGTAGTGAGGTGGAATGTTTGGTAGTGAGGTTGGGTGTTTGGTAGTGAGGTGGTGTGTTTGGTAGTGAGGTTGGGTGTTTGGTAGTGAGGTGGTGTGTTTGGTAGTGAGGTGGGATGTTTGGTAGTGAGGTGGTGTGTTTGGTAGTGAGGTGGAATGTTTGGTAATGAGATGGGGTGTTTGGTAGTGAGGTGGGGTGTTTGGTAGTGAGGTGGAATGTTTGGTAGTGAGGTGGGGTGTTTGGTAGTGAGGTGGAATGTTTGGTAGTGAGGTGGGATGTTTGGTAGTGAAGTGGAATGTTTGGTAGTGAGGTGGGGTGTTTGGTAGTGAGGTGGGGTGTTTGGTAGTGAGGTGGGTGTATGGTAGTGAGGTGGGGTGTTTTGAAAATCCAATAATCACTGGCTGAAAGCATGAATGGGCCAAAAAAATAATGGGAATTCTCTGGGAAGAAATTAAGCTGTGACATTTTAAAGCCCTAATAGTGATAATCAAGGTAAAGGCAACCTATTAATAGCCTGAAATTGTGCCATCAGGGTACCTTAAACATTAGACAAACTGACTCAGGCTTGCAAACTTTCTATCCCTGGTACCTACAATGTGTGTGTTGATCCATCACTCCAGGACGCACGAAGCAGTCCAACCTGGCCACAGCGCGGGCGTTCGTGGGGACGTGTATGGACATGTGTCCGGAGAAGGAGAGGTATGACAGGGAGGAGAAGCGCCGACTCGCCATGTTTGAGTATGTTCCTGGATCTGAGAACATCGTGAGTGTTTAGATTTTCATTATCTTTTCAAATCACATGTTTAATCAACATTGGGGCAATATATATTTCAAAACATGATTTTTTTATGATATAAAAGTCTATGTTTTGTTATAATAGAATGTTGTTTTAGGGTTGATCTTTCACTTGTGAATACAGCTGTGTTTTTTGGCTATTTCCCGACAGCCCGGTCAGAATCCCCGCGCAGATCACTCCCGTGTTGTGAAAGAGTATAGCAGATCGTCGGCAGATCAGGTAGGGAACTCTACTCATTTACAGGGCGTTGGGGTAGCCTAGTGGTTAAAGTGTTCATTCATCAGCCCTAACACCCTGGTTCGAAGCCAATTTCTGGTGTCCCACGCCTTGAAATTGCTGGAATATTGCTAAAACCGGCTTAAAACTGCACTCACTCACTACATATCTACACCCCTGTGAAGATCTGGGTTAGCGACCCATGCCTGTAAAGAGGTGATTAAGGGGTGGGGTGGTCAGGCTCACTGACTTGGCTGATGCATGTCATCATATCCCAAGGGCACTTAATTTGTAATCCAGGATAAATCGCTGTGACAGACCTTGGTTTTTCTGCAAATGACAATGCAGGGTTTTACCTGCCTTACAAAATTGGGGGTCCAGGTGACCCCTATTAAATAGCTTTAAGAGTCCCTGGTAGGCAATGTGAGGGTCAAGTAAAGTAGTGGAATTGTGTAGTGTTATGTACATTTTGATAAATACTATAACCTGGAATGAATCAATGATCAAGTGGACAGTGGTCATGATTGATGGATGAAATGACAGACACCTATAACTGCTCTTGATACGCTGTAGGTGCATTCTGAATATTATTGTGCGTCCATAAAGACACAGTATATTATTTTTCAGCTCCTATTTTCTACATTTGTGCTAACTGGATGCACATTTGTGTGTCATGGAAAACCGTGATTATGTCCTGTAAAATAGCATTATGGGTAAGGGAGGATGAGCCTGTGTTGACTGTGTGTGTTTCAGGACGAGCCCCTGCCCCACGAGCTGCGCCCGATCCCCGTGTTGGTGCGCACCATGGACTACCTGCTGACGGAGATCGCGGACAAGGGGACGGACGGACGCTGGATGGACTGGTATGGCTTCCTGTGGGACAGAACACGAGGAATCAGGAAGGTTTGTGGCGAAGGTTACCAGTCACTGAAAGTCATTTGTTCTTCAGACAAACGGTTGTGTGGCGATTGCTTGTTTCTTTGTAATCATGGTTAATGCATTTGTTAACTGTAACAACATACATGATCTTAATTCTTGGCTATGTCATCTTCAGTGTCTTTTGTAATTGTTCCTTGCCTGGCCTGTGTTCCTTCCAGTATGTGAACACAATGATATCCATAGTTCATGTACAACTAAAGGCTGCGACCTGCCCTCACGTCACTAGTTTATCTGTCTTAGAGGGCAGCCAAGGGTGGCGTCCTCCCATTCCTCCGTTCTCCTCTTCCCATTCCCCTCCCTCCCTCCCTCCCTTCTGTTCCCCCATCCCCAATCTTCCATTGCCTTACCACTCCCTCCACTCCCTGCCCTTTCCCCTTCTCCCTTTCCCATTCCTCTTCTCTCTAATCTCCATTACCCTCCCTTCTCCCCTTTCCTCTTCTCCCCCTTCCTCTTCTCCCCCTAATTTCCATAACCCTCCTTCCTCCCTTTCCCCTTCTTCTTCTCCCCCTTCCTCTTCTCCCCTAATTTAATTTCCTCTTCTCTCTAATCTCCATTACCCTCCCTTCTCCCCTTACCTCTTCTCCCCCTAATTTCCATAACCCTCCCTCCTCCCTTTCCCCTTCTTCTTCTCCCCCCTTCCTCTTCTCCCCTAATTTAATTTCCTCTTCTCTCTAATCTCCATTACCCTCCCTTCTCCCCTTACCTCTTCTCCCCCTAATTTCCATAACCCTCCTTCCTCCCTTTCCCCTTCTTCTTCTCCCCCTTCCTCTTCTCCCCTAATTTAATTTCCTCTTCTCTCTAATCTCCATTACCCTCCCTTCTCCCCTTACCTCTTCTCCCCCTAATTTCCATAACCCTCCCTCCTCCCTTTCCCCTTCCTCTTTTCCCCTAATTTAATAACCCTCCTCCCTTTCCCCTTCTTCTTCCCCCCTTCCTCTTCTCCCCCTAATTTAATAACCCTCCTCCCTTTCCCCTACTTCTTCCCCCCCTTCCTCTTCTCCCCCTAATTTCCATAACCCTCCCTTCTCCCTTTCCCCTTCCTCTTCCCCCCCCCCATCCTCTTCTCCCCTAATTTAATAACCCTCCTCCCTTTCCCCTTCTTCTTCCCCCCCCTTCCTCTTCTCCCCCTAATTTAATAACCCTCCTCCCTTTCCCCTTCTTCTTCTCCCCCTTCCTCTTCTCCCCCTAATTTCCATAACCCTCCCTTCTCCCTTCCTCCCCCCCCCCCCCCCCTTCCTCTTCTCCCCTAATTTAATAACCCTCCTCCCTTTCCCCTTCTTCTTCCCCCCCCTTCCTCTTCTCCCCTAATTTAATAACCCTCCTCCCTTTCCCCTTCTTCTTCCCCCCCCTTCCTCTTCTCCCCCTAATTTAATAACCCTCCTCCCTTTCCCCTACTTCTTCCCCCCCTTCCTCTTCTCCCCCTAATTTCCATAACCCTCCCTTCTCCCTTTCCCCTTCCTCTTCCCCCCCCCCATCCTCTTCTCCCCTAATTTAATAACCCTCCTCCCTTTCCCCTTCTTCTTCCCCCCCCTTCCTCTTCTCCCCCTAATTTAATAACCCTCCTCCCTTTCCCCTTCTTCTTCTCCCCCTTCCTCTTCTCCCCCTAATTTCCATAACCCTCCCTTCTCCCTTCCTCCCCCCCCCCCCTTCCTCTTCTCCCCTAATTTAATAACCCTCCTCCCTTTCCCCTTCTTCTTCCCCCCCCTTCCTCTTCTCCCCTAATTTAATAACCCTCCTCCCTTTCCCCTTCTTCTTCCCCCCCCCTTCCTCTTCTCCCCCTAATTTCCATAACCCTCCCTTCTCCCTTCCTCCCCCCCCCCCCCCCCCTTCCTCTTCTCCCCTAATTTAATAACCCTCCTCCCTTTCCCCTTCTTCTTCTTCTCCCCCTTCCTCTTCTCCCCCTATTTCCATAACCCTCCCTTCTCCTCCCTTTCCCCTTCCTCTTCTTCCCTTTCTCCCTAACTTCCATGACCCTCAATCCTACCCCAAAGCAAACAATGTCGTAAGAGTCAACTTAATTGACCAAGTTTTCAGACCATGACGTGTGTCATCATACCGATAGCATGGATCATTGCTCCTAATCAACAACTGGTCCTGACACCATTATTTACTGGCTGTTGGCAAGAGCTGGCACATAGCTGAGAGCGTCGTTGGACCCCGAACCCAACTATCCCCTGCTTCTGTTCCAGGACATCACCCAGCAGCAGCTCATCAACCGGGAGGCGGTGGAGCTGCTGGAGAAATGTGCCCGGTTCCACATCTTCTGCTCCGAGCGCCTGTGTGAGGAGGACATGCACGTGTTCGACGAGAAGATCAACAACGAGAACCTGACCAAGTGTCTGCAGACACTGAAGGAGATGTACCATGACCTGGATATCAAGCATCAAGTCTTCTGTCCCAATGAGGCTGAGTTCCGCGCTTTCATTGTCCTCATGAATCTCAATGAGGGGGACACACTCAGGTAGGGCTCTGTTGGAACTGTGGTGGTGTTGGGAGTTCAGGAGCTGTAGGGATCATCATGGTCATGTGACAAAAACAAAATGGCAGCTGTTGAAGTCTGAATGAAGACTTAAACTGAATAGTTTCAACAAAGTAGGAATAAGAATGGATGCTGTTTTGATGTTTGTTTTTGATGGCACTCATGGCCATTGACACACATTACAATGAAATTTAGATAATGACAAAAAGTTAAGAATATTTTGAGAATCTCACCAAGAAATGAAACAAATTGTTGATTTTAACCAATGTTCATATATTCTCACAAAATTTTGTTTGTTATGCTGAAGCATTCAAAGGTTCTTAATGTGAAAATCAAATTGATGTTTGAGACCACCCGAACACTGTTGGGTCACTGATGGGGAATATCACGTTTGCTTTTCTTGAGCATTCGTCTGAAATGTTTGAGCCTAAAACATATAATATACATGTACAACATCTTTGTAAACACCACCTAAATGTTGCTTTTGTGTGTTGTCATAAACAGTCAAAGGGGCACTGTTGTAGACTAGTCAGCGTTAGAAATTGGCACTTGTCCTGTAGTCGTCACTGCCCAATAGTTAAGGTATCAAAAGGACTAGTAGAAATTTGCCTTTTTTAAGGGTTTTGCTATATGTTATCTTTATTAAGACTTGTGGACTAAAGCTAGTGGTGAAGGCGTTGGTTCATCACACCAAAGCCCTGTGTCGATTCCTCACATGAGTACAATGGGTGAAGCCCATTTCTGGTGTGCCCCTCCATGATGTTGCTGGAATATTGCTAAAAGCGGCTTTAAACCATCCTGGCTCATAAACGGTCAGAACATAAATGTCTCACAAACTTTCCTTCTCTCAGACACATGTATATTGATCAACATTTCCACTTGTTAAGACTCACAGTCAAGATGTTAGAATTGAAAAGCAATTTCATATTGTATTGTTGCTATGATAAGATGTCACAAAATTTGTGTAGATGTTTTTTAGAGACATGTTAGCCTTGTGTCTGCATTTGGTATTGTTATAAGTGAAAAAAAAGACAGTAAGAAAATCAAGAACTTCTATAATTCTATGAACTTGATCATTTCTAAATAATTTCTAGTTGCACTTTGCCAAGAGGACCCTGGTTCCATGTTATGTTTTTAGCTGTTTGTGTTGTTCACAGAGAAGTTCAGACGCTCAGGTCAGAGGTCCGCAACAGCAGGGAGATCAAGTTTGTCATCAAGGTGTACACAGCACTCAACAGCAACAATTACGTGCGGTTCTTCCGTCTTGTGAAGGAGTCATCTTTCCTGAATGCTTGCATCATCCATCGGTACTTCACGCAAGTCAGAAGTCGTGCGCTGCAGACGATGATCAAAGCTTTTGGAGGGAAGAAATCCCAGGTGTGTACAGTAACGCATCAGGGGTGTTCTAGCTGCTGGTTCTCACAGTGAACACCTCTGTGGTGTAGTGGATAGAGCATCTGCCCTGGGTGCGTCATACCATAAGATGTTAAAAGATGGTACTTGTTACCCTGCCTGGTGATCGGCATTAAGGGGGTAAAACAAGAATTGGTCAGCTCTGAGTAGTATAATGTTCCTCAGTTGAGTAGCCATTTTAAGCTGCGGCATGATATCTCAGTTAGCCTACACTCACAATAAAATCAGCATAAGTGAGGCACATTGCTAGAAGTGCAATAATCTTTAACGTGACACGTGGCACGGGTAGCCCAGTCGTCTAAGGCGCCGCGATTCGCTGTGCAGAGTTGCGTCCCTTGGGCATGCCAGAAACCTATGATTGTGGGTTCGAATCCCGGTTCGCCCTGATTATGTTTCTAGGTTTGTCAGCACCATACCCGTGCTCGTGGGTTTCACCAAAGTGGTAAACATCTGAGCCATGCATCACTTCGGGCTTTCTTCCCACATTTAGCTGACACGCCACGATATAACTGGAATACTGTTAAAAGCGGCGTTAAACCTAACTCACTCACTCACTCACTCTGATGTTTGAGTTTGTTCCTTGGTCTAATGGCTGGCGGTTCGTGCTGTTGGTTTCAGCATTATTGTCATCTTCCCGTGGCAAGACCATCCACTAACGTTTTTGTCCAAGTCTTGTTTCCATCTTTGCCACATCAAGCCCACTTTCCTGCTAAAAATTATTGGACTATCGCACATATCGATAGTCCAATCGGAGAACATTTCACAAAAATCCAAGACTGGTTCATATTCATATGAAGTGATTTACCGCTGCCTGACTTTGTTGACGCAAATATTTTTATCTTTTAAACCCCTCAATGAATGCCTGTGTCTGTCTGTCAGGAATGAAATCGCCATTGTTTTAGTTATCTGATCGACTTGGTTGTTGCCTATGGTATTTGCCATCTTTGTGAAGCCAATATACGAGATAAGAACAGCGATTTAATTGGATATCACGTTTTCATTACAAGGGACACAACTCGTGACCTACGTGTGCCAGTATCGAGCCAAGAAAAGTGGCCTTGAAGTTTAAACATGCATAAGAGGTCAGGAATAATTCAGCCTGTGAGTGCTAACATTGACCGTGTGTATATCTTACCCTATAGCTGCAGTGCTCAGATCTCATGTGATGGTGGTGCATTTATTTTCAGTTCCCACTGACCGAACTTGTGAGGATCCTTTCCTTCGATGACGTCAATGAAGCAGCAGCATTCTGTAGGTTTTATGGCCTGAGAGTTGCCGATGGCGCTGTCGTATTGGACAAGAACTCTTTAATGGTTCCAGAAAGTGCCTATTCTCCACGCAGAGCTATAACACTGATCGAGTCGAAGAGAACGGTTCCTGTCGGAGAGGTGAGTGGAAGTGTGGGTGGGTTTATTCCATGCCAGCAATACTGTAGGTATACCACGACAACCTGTAAAGTACTCAAGCTCCAGTGGTTGATAACATGAGCATCAATCTGTGCAATGTGGAAACCCATTTGCCAGACCCTTGAAGATCCAGGTAAGAATAGGTCTTCAGAAGCCCATGCTTGTCATAAGAGGTGACTGACAGGATTGTGTGGTCATGCTCACTGACTTAGTTGATGCATGTCATGGTATCCCAATTGCATGGATTGATGCATTAATATCTATCACTGGTTTGTCTGAACGTGATTCAATTATTTACAGACCGCTGTAAACAACAATAAACAAAATCACTTTTCATGTACATGTCTTTCATCAGTTAGAAATAAATGCAGACACAAAACATATAACAACAAACATGCCAAAAAAGCAAACAAAAACCAACAATATGATATAACTGAAATGATGTGTTAAACCCAACTCACTCACTCACTCATCCTCCATGCTGTCATTGTGCGGTTGTCCAGGTGATCAGTGGGTCGGCCCTACCTCCTCTCCATCTGCCAGAACCTCACTGCAGCTTTGATGACAACGGCCGGTTCAGACTTGGTCAGGATATCCTCAAGTATGGTACGTTCCTTTGTGTTCTCTCACTGCCGTGATATTGTCAGCTTGCTTGTTCCTCTAATTATGTAAGAATTGGCGCTGTCCGTCTGTCACATATCGTTTCCGGAGCAGAACTAAATAAACATGAGAGATATCTTAACCAAACTTGGCACATAGACAGGTCGAGTGGTTAACTGGTGCCTTTTTATAGTTTGGAATTTTTGGAAAATTATTTTTCGAGTTTCCATAGCAACAATTTTTATTAAGACTGAAAATGGCGGTTGTGCTCCTTTCCAAAGCAGATCTTGAAAACTGTACAATACCAAACCAAACTTGGCACATAGATAGATCTAATGGTAAACTGGTTTTTGTTAGTTTGGGATTTTTTGAAAATTTATTTTTTGTGTGGCAAAAACTTTGACTAAGAATTGAAAATGACGGTATTGCTTGTTTCCAGAGGACTAATGCCTTGCACACAACCGGACATGTCATATTGACAGAGAGTAGCAGTATTTCATGCTTGTTTTCCATGATTCTCGTCGCCATTCTATGGCTGGTGTAGTGCTGTAGGGGAAGACTTAGGGTCACCTCATTAGGTGGACAAGACTCAGATTAATTCATTTTGATGTCTTCCATTTTATTTGCATATTTGACTGGACTATAATTGTAACAAATGCTTGATGACATTTTCTGCAGAAAGGTTAATGTCATTTTCTCAATGTAATCAATAGAGGTAAGTTGACACAGGAATTCAACTATAATTGGTATACTCTGTATTGTAGTTATGGCTCCCTTTTGGATGAAGTAGTGAGATGTACTTTATGCTTCAAGTGGGCTGGTAGATAAGGCCAAGAGTTTTCTCTTTCCTGGAATGACCGCCTCCGTGGTGTAGTGGATAGAGTGACTGCCCGGAGAGTGGAATGTTGTAGTTAGGGCTCCCTTTTGGATGAAGTAGTGAGATGTATTTTATGCTTCAAGTGGGCTGGTAGATAAGGCCAAGAGTTTTCTCTTTCCTGGAATGACCGCTTCCATGGTGTAGTGGATAGAGTGCCTGCCAGGAGAGTGGAATGTTGGTGGTTCAATCCCTGGCTTTGTTATACCAAAAGAAGTTAAACAGATGCTACTTGTTGTTACCCTGCCTGTTTCCTGATTGGCTGATTATATAATGGGCTGGGCGCTCCTTACTGCACTGAACAATGTCACTGACTTCATATTGTTGTCTACAGTCTTTAGTGTTAAGGATTAGATAAGTGGTCCGTGAAGTTATTGAGGTCTTTATTCATAAAAATTGATTTCAAAATGTTTTTGTTATTATGGAGTTATACTAGTAAATATCGGTGTGCACACTTTGCAAACATCCACAACACTGATACACAGTGTGTACACCAGCTTCTACGTTCATACCTCAATAAACGCAAAAACTATTGAAGTCAGTTCTTGACTGTTTATGTCCATTCTGCTGCTTGTGTGTCAGATGGAGGCAAGGGCAAGAAACAGGTGGAGAAGTCTGTTCCTGATAAGAAACCCACACCAGTGTCAGCAGTGGTGTTGCAGACACCAGCCTCTCCATCTACACCGGTGCTGTCTCCGCTAGCCGAGACCACAACCCAGGAGGAGTCGGCGGCGGCAGCATCAGCATCAGAGACTGCACAGTTTTCTAATGAGGTGGGCAGTTATGGAGTCCATGGATCACAGTGTTATCCATCTCAATGATTTTCTAGCTGTAGTGTTCTGGGGAGATTGCTGGGTAGCACTAGGGCAAGGGTGGCCAGGATTTGCAGGTACCTATGATAATGGGTTGATATCAAGAATCACCCTGATAATATTTCTTCCTTGGTAAGTGAGTGAGCAATAACGCTCACTCACTCACTCACACACATACTCACAAACACACTCACACAGACTCACTCACAAACTCTGTCACTCACTCACTCACTCACTCACTCACTCACTCACTCACTCACTCACTTACTCACTCACACACACTCACTTACTCACTCACTCACTTACTCACTCACACACTCACTTACTCACTCACTCACTTACTCACTCACTTACTCACTCACACACACTCACAAACACACTCACAGACTCACTCACAAACTCTGTCACTCACTCACAAACACACTCACAAACACACTCACTAACACACTCACAAACACACTCACACAGACTCACTCACACAGACTCACTCACAAACTCTGTCACTTACTCACATACTCACAAACACACTCACAAACACACTCACACACTCACACAGACTCACTCACACAGACTCACTCACAAACTGTCACTCACTCACTCACTCACACAAACTAACTCACATACTCACAAATTCACTCACTCACTCACTCACACAGACCCATTCACTCACAAACTCACACACTCACACTCACAATCACAAATTCAGACACAAACTAACTCACTCACGCAAACTACCTCAGTCTCTCCCCCACCTTTGTACAAGTTGTCCCTGATGATTGTGTAATTGCTGTGTTGCCTGTGCATATAAGAAGATGAATGTTGCACTGGCCTTGTGTGACACTATATGTGTGGTGTTTCAGGCTGTGAAGATGATTGCACGGGAGCTGTTCTGGGAGGTGATTGATGAGTTTGTCAAGGAGATCTCTACAGGCTACGTGCGGGCGGTGCAGCTGTACCTGGATGCTGGGAAGAAGACGGTGGAGGAGATTGTTGTCATCGGGACGGCCACGCTCATCAGGTGAGAATCTGCACTGTACCAGTAGCATCTTCATCAATGTTTAGTCCATCTTCATCAATGTCTAGTCCATCTTCATTAGTGTCTAGTCCATCTTCATCAATGTCTAGTCCATCTTCATCAGTGTCTAGTCCATCTTCATCAATGTCTAGTCCATCTTCGTCAGTGTCTAGTCCATCTTCATCAGTGTCTAGTCCATCTTCATCAGTGTCTAGTCCATCTTCATCAATGTCTAGTCCATCTTCATCAGTGTCTAGTCCATCTTCATCAGTGCCTAGTCCATCTTCATCAGTGCCTAGTCCTTCTTCATCAATGTCTAGTCCATCTTCATCTATGTCTAGTCCATCTTCATCAGTGTCTAGTCCATCTTCATCAATGTCTAGTCCATCTTCATCAGTGTCTAGTCCTTCTTCATCAATGTCTAGTCCATCTTCATCAGTGTCTAGTCCATCTTCATCAGTGTCTAGTCCATCTTCATCAGTGTCTAGTCCATCTTCATCAATGTCTAGTCCATCTTCATCAATGTCTAGTCCATCTTCGTCAGTGTCTAGTCCATCTTCATCAGTGCCTAGTCCTTCTTCATCAATGTCAAGTCCATCTTCATCAATGTCTAGTCCATCTTCATCAGTGTCTAGTCCATCTTCATCAGTGTCTAGTCCATCTTCATCAGTGTCTAGTCCATCTTCATCAGTGTCTAGTCCATCTTCATCAGTGTCTAGTCCATCTTTGTCAATGTCTAGGCCATCTTCATCAATGTCTAGTCCATCTTCATCAGTGTCTAGTCCATCTTCATCAGTGTCTAGTCCATCTTCATCAATGTCTAGTCCATCTTCATCAATGTCTAGTCCATCTTCATCAGTGCCTAGTCCATACACTCCAAGGGCTTGACACGGCCAATTTGTAAACTTATTATCTCTCACACTGTGCATTTATTCTTTTGATTCTATGTGGAAAAGTGCTTGATCAAAGTTTCCAGCTTCTGAAAACATATCACCTGAACACATCCCAGCATCACCATGGTCCCCACCCAAAGAAATAGGTCACTCACAACCAACATTGTGTGGATTTCGCGTTAATGTTTTGGGAAAAATGAGTAAGAATATGAAACATCGCACAGCCTGCTTTGTCAGCGCTTGAAATCGAGATGTTTATGATGTTACAGACAGGTGTGCCAGGTGTTTGTGATGTCACTGACAGGTGTGTCAGGTGTTTGTGATGTTACAGACAGGTGTGGCAGGTGTTTGTGATGTTACAGACAGGTGTGGCAGGTGTTTGTGATGTTGCAGACATGTGTGTCAGGTGTTTGTGATGTTACAGACAGGTGAGTCAGGTGTTTGTGATGTTACAGACAGGTGTGTCAGGTGTTTGTGATGTTACAGACAGATGTGTAAGAGGTGTTTATGATGTTACTGACAGGTGTGTCAGGTGTCTGTGATGTTACTGACAGGTGTGCCAGGTGTTTGTGATGTCACAGACAGGTGTGTCAGGTGTTTGTGATGTTACAGACAGATGTGTAAGAGGTGTTTATTATGTTACTGACAGGTGTGTCAGGTGTCTGTGATGTTACTGACAGGTGTGTCAGGTGTTTGTGATGTCACAGACAGGTGAGTCAGGTGTTTGTGATGTTACAGACAGGTGTGTCAGGTGTTTGTGATGTTACAGACAGGTGTGTCAGGTGTTTGTGATGTTACAGACAGGTGTGTGACGAAGTGTTCACAGAGGAGACAGAGCGGCAGCAGCAGGTGTTGGCTGCGGAGCTGGAGGATCGTCGATGTCGGGTGTCAGAGGACATCTGCCGGGACTTGGTGGAAGACGTCACACAGCAGGAAGCTCACAGCCTCGCAGTCGCTCAAGTCCGGTGAGAGGCCTTTCATTTTACATCAACAAGATGGTTACTACAACTGTTACTGTCACCCAGTTACTAATTGCTCCCAAGTCATGCTAAGGGACCGACCATTTGCTGAAGGGGAGGGGGGCTTTGAACTTTTTTATATTATCAAGAACAGATACTTTGTCAGCTTTGGTTTCAGACTTTTTTAGATTTTTTTAAGAAATACGCCTTGCAACAATGCAATTTTTGCGGCAGGCAATTTCTTTTTTTGTCAATGGTCTGAAGGATCTTTTTTTCTTGTTACCAAGAATTTTCATGGGCAACTTAGTTCGGGGGGTAAAGTCCAAGGCGCCCCCACCCCCCCCAGAATATGAAATGGTCAGTCTCTTATGCCATGATGAAATAGGATAAGAGATGATAACTTAAAAGTTACAGTGATTGCAGTATTTGGTTTTAAGATGGTTCCTGTAATTCTTGTAAATATATTTAAATGGGGCAGTGGTTAAGGCATTTGCTCATAACACCAAAGGCTTGGGTTCAAATCCTCACATCGGTACAATGTGTGAAGCCCATTTTTGGTGTCCCCTACCATGAAACTGCTTGAATATTGCTAAAAATGGCATTAAAACATCCTCACTTACTCACTTTTAAAATGCCTGTTTAACATTGTTTAATCTGATGTTGCAAATATCCCATAAAAATCAGGTGAGACACAGAGGCTTATAGTGTGCATGATGCTTACATCTGACTTCAGGGAGGTTCAAGCCCAGCTGAAGAAGGAACGCGCGGAGCGATGTACGACGGTGGTGACGGACGAGGTTGTGGAGGACACCCTAGCCGAGCTCATCCACGAGATCAGTGGAGAGGTCCATCGCATTGATGTTGTCCAGAGACTTGCTAAACTGGAAGCCATTGAGAGACAAGTGAAAACCCTGCGTTCATGTCGCTTCCTGCAGATCTGGAAGAGGGAACATGCTAAACGGGTCAAACTGAAGCGGGCGATGTTGGCCTTCCCGTGTGCGCCGAGCACGCAGGATGTTCACTCACAGCTGCAGACGCTGTTGCCAGATCGTTGCAGTGATGGAGTGGTCAATGGGAGGATGTATGTCAACCAACAGGCAATGGTTACTATAGAGACGCCTATGGACATTGAGAAGCGAGACAAACTCTTCATTGCGAGACACTCGCTGATCATGCTGACCCATCGGCTATTGAAGGAGAAGGCCTGGCAGCCGTTAGACATTCCTGCTGTTGCTGGAAAGGAGTTTGAAAAAATCTTCCTCAAACAGAGGGATCCAGAGACATGTATTGCAGGTTTGTGGGGAGTTTCATTGTGGCCACCTTGTACAAGACTTTCCCAGGGTATGACCAGGGGGAGCTCTTCCCAGGGTTTGACCAGGGGATCTATGAGTAAGCGTATAGAATTGATGCATGTATACATGACGATATGTTTACACAAGGTGGGATTAATGTGCAAAGATAACAATATAATGACAACACAAATGAGATTAACAGGAGAAGCCAATTAAGTACAATGAAGGTATAGTGATTGGGCTGGGTATTATAACAAGGACCTTACTATGGTAACACTGTCAATAAGGAAATCAAGATGTCCATTTTCAGTTGATGATGTGATGAAAGCACAGTAGAGTACATTCTGGGTTTTCCCTTGAAGATCTGGGGAAGAAAAGGTCTTCAGCAACCCATGCGTGCTGTAAGAGGCGACTAAGGGGATGGGGTGGTCAGGCTCGCCGACTTGAATGATATGTGACATCGTATCCCAATTCTGTGGACTGATGCTCATGATGTCAATCAGTGGATTGTCTGGTCCAGACTGGATTATTTACAGACCGCCGTCATATAGCTGGAATATTGCTGAGTGGAGCGTTAAACAACAAACAAACAAACAAACAAATATGCTGGGTAGGATGATGCCTTGGCCTTTGTTAATATCTGGCGTCTTTCTTTGGATTTCAATAGTTTCTTGAAGTTTTTCTACTTTTCCAGTGCTCATGCTGATTTGTCAGTTATTTACGAGTTTCCGGTATTTATTTTATATTGCCTACTTTCTCCCTCCCTCTCTCCCTCACTCCCTCACTCACTCACTGCTTGATCTGCAGAGACAGCCCCAGAGATAACATGGAAGCTGACCGTGTCGCTGCCGGACACAGCGGCGGTGACCACAGTGGACTCGGATGTTGGCGAGCTGGTCAACAAGTGGCTGTGTGCAAAGTTGCAGAGACGAGATGTACCTGACAACCCGCATCTCAAGTACAGGGTCAGTATAGATAGGCACTGTATTAGCACTGAGTAGGACGTAAAACACCATTCACTCGCTCACTTGCTGGCTCACAGATAGGTGTCATTCTTTATGACTTCTAAATCTATCTGACAGTACGGGTACCGAATTAGACGTAATAAGCACCAAGGGCTCTCTAAAAAATAGAAAAAGGGGACTCTTATTATAATATAGTATTGGTAAGAAAAAAAACAGAGCGGAAAGATCATGAATATTGTGGTTTATGCTGACAGTCTCATATGATACAAAAGAAATGTCTGTGCATATTATACACGACATATATTTTCCAGAATTTAATTGCTCATAATACGAGTGCGTATTATGCACGAATAAAAAAGTCTTGTGTACACTGATCAATCAGAAGGAGTGCTAACTGGGATTGTTCACAAGCCAATATATTAGCAAATATATCGCAGTGGGCGCTTATAAGAGCGGGGCACTCATTACATCGAATACGGTAATTCAAGATTCATTTCATACATAAGGAGTCCTAGTGGGGATTCAGCTTGATAGTTTGTCATAATATCAATCACTGGTTTATCTGGTCCAAACTTTGGCATGTACAGGCTGTCATAATATAGCTGGAATATTGCTGAGTGTGGATTTATCAACAAACAAGCAAACAAAACGTGCATAAAGAAATAATTATTATTGTTTGTCTATTTCACGAATCATTAGGTGCCAAAACACAAGGTTTGTTCCTTTAACTATTAAGTTGAGAGCTGTTCATCAGCCTGAGAGTACAACTCGGTGTACCTTACCCAGTAATTCTTAACCTCTGATTGGGGGCACAGGTGGCCCAGTCATCTAAGGTGCCACGATTTGCTGTGCAGGGTTATGTCCCTTGGGCAAGCCAGAAACCTATGATTGTGGGTTCGAATCCCGGTTCGCCCCAATTATGTTTCTAGGTTTGTCAGCACCATACCCGTGCTTGTGGGTTTCACCGAAGTGGTAAACATCTGAGACCTGCATCACTTCAAGCTTTCCTCCTACATTAAGCTGACACACCGTGATATGACTAGAATACTGTTAAAAACGACATTAAACCCCATCTCACTCACTTAACCTCTGATTTGTGTCTTTTGATTTCTTTTGTCCACTATTTTTAATTTTGTTCTCTTAGGGCGAGGTTTTGAGTTTGTACCATTCCATGGTAAAGAGACAAGGGAAACAACCCCTGCAGGTTGGAGTGTGTGTGAGGACGGTGGTGGGAACTCTCAACAAGAAGGAGGTACAGAAGGTGGAAGACAAGCGCCTCCTGCTTGGCAGTGCTGGAATCCTCTTCGTCCTTCCTCCGGTTGACGACAACCAAGCTTACTGGAAGCAAGCCACAGCTCGTCTTGCAGGAGTTCTACACGCCAAGCCCAAGTCTCCTGCACTACCATTGGTCATTGTTTTACCAGAATCAACCAATGGGAGCTTCTCTGTGAGTGAGCTGATACAGAGGCTAGAGTTAAACAGTTTCCAGGATGATGGACTGGTGTCGGTCGTGGACAAACTCTCTCTCCCTGCAGGTGTAGTGGAGCTGGAGGCCGACCTTCCTCAAGCTGCTGACAGGGTGAGTGCCGTTTGTGAGTGCGTGAGTTTGTGAGTGTGTGAGTTTGTTTAATTGTTGTTTAACACCACACTCAGCAATATTCCATCTATATGATAGTGGTCTGTAAATAAAAAGTCTGGACCAGACAAATCTTGTGATTGACATCATGAGCATTTATCTACGCAATTGGGATACGATGACATGCATCAACCAAGTCAGCGAGTCTGACCACCTGATCCCGTTAGTCGCCTCTTACGACAAGCATAGTCACCTGTTCAGCAAGCATGGGTTGCTAAAGACCTATTCTACCCCGGATCTTCATGGGTCGTACAGAAAGTACATTATGGACAGGAAGACCCCCACCTTGTAGCCAGATGGATGGTGTCTTTCCCTTGTTCTGCTTGACCACGTACTGGACGAAGGCCCACACGTCGGAGCACACCTCCTCCCAGGAGTTGCAGCTGTAGTCGTAGTCGTAGTAGTGGAAGCGACAGAGCTGAAGCAGGGAGATCTCCTCGTACACGTGTTCCAGTGGGATGCCGGCTACACTGCAACACACACCTATTCTACCCCGGATCTTCACGGGTCACCAGCAGCTCCTGATGGCCTTACTATTCACATTGTTAAACCCTCCGGTGATCCCTAGTTAGAGCTGGTCCCCTAACCTATGCTTGTTGTGAGAGGCGATGTATCGATCGAATGGTAAGGCTCAATGACTTGGTCGCCTGCTGGCATTGTACCCAGAAGATACCACGGGTTTGTCTGGTCCAGACTCAATTACATACAGGCCTCCATCATAGAGCTAGAATATTGCAGAGGGCAGCGTTAAACAACAAACACACACACATGTACTAGGACTGTATCTGTAGATATTTTTCAAATTGTGCACATTGTGATTAATATTACCTGTTTAAATATTGTGGCAAACATGTACAATTAAGCCTTTCACATCGCATTCTTTTGTAGTGAGAATAGCCAATAAGGTTTCCTGTATATATATACTTGCAATAGAGTTCTTATTGTTTCTCAGTATTTCTGTACTTGATGTCAACAAAAGGGTCTTATGTTTGATCACAGTTCATCTGTTTTTCATATTATTTACATGAAGTAACTTTCCATGAAATATGGTCCAGTGTCACAGAATGAATTGTTGTTGATGGTGTAACTGTTGTTCTGTCTCATTGTGACACATTCATTGTGGTAACGTGAACAAGTCGGGGGGTCATGAACTCCTTTTGAGGATTATTGTTTTAAGTATTCTACAACCCTCAGGGAATGAATTTCCCCATATGACGTTAACCGGTTGTTTTTAATTCACATCACAGAGGAGTAGATGTGTCAGCACTGAGAATGAGCAGTAACATTGCAACAATTTTGATATTTCTGTTTCTATAATGGGAAAGTTAACTTCAAAATGCTAAATAATATTCATATGTGGTTTTCTTGGCAAATACCAATTCGATAAAACTCTGTTGATATTCTTCTATTCAGAAAAATTAAGGATGAATTGTCTACATGTGGTATGATTTTGTGTTTGGTTGGCAGTTGTCGGAGAGTGTCGTGTGGCTGGTGGAACACATGGCGGAGTTGCCAACGCTGCTGACGGCACGGGTGGATGACTACGTGGAGGAACTACTACTGCAGGAGTACTTCACCCCCGTCCTACACAACCTCCGTTGCAACAAGGAGAGACACACACTGCACCAGGTGAGGACTGACTCGACACAGGCAGGGTGTTACTGCGGCAGGTGTAGAGGGGGACACTTGTATCTTGTGTCATGTTTGACTAAATGACTGTATGTTACAGGCTCCCAACACTTGTGTCCTGTTTGACTGTATGTTACAGGTTCCCAACATTTGTGTCCTGTTTGACTGTATGTTACAAACTCCCAACGCGTGTGTCCTGTTTGACTGTATGTTACAGGCTCCCAACACGTGTGTCCTGTTTGACTGTATGTTACAGGATCCCAACACGTGTGTTCTGTTTGACTGTATGTTACAGGCTCCCAACACTTGTGTAATGTTTGACTGTGTGTTACAGGATCCCAACACGTGTGTCCTGTTTGACTGTATGTTACAGGCTCCCAACACGTGTGTCCTGTTTGACTGTATGTTACAGGCTCCCAACACGTGTGTCCTGTTTGACTGTATGTTACAGGATCCCAACACGTGTGTCCTGTTTGACTGTATGTTACAGGCTCCCAACACGTGTGTCCTGTTTGACTGTATGTTACAGGATCCCAACACGTGTGTTCTGTTTGACTGACTGTATGTTACAGGCTCCCAACACTTCTGCCATGTTTGACTGACTGTATGTTACAGGCTCCCAACACCCTGATAACTCTGTACAACTGTGTGGTGGAGCATCTGGCCGAGGTGGCATCAGCAGCCTCCCTTGCTACACTCTCCTGTCCGATACCCGAGTTTGTTTGGTGCTACAAGAAAAAAGGTAGGCCAGTGTTGTCATTGCTCGCTGTGTTTAGTCCTTAACACTTTTTGACTTCTGTTAGTATCGAGATTGTATGAAGCTATATCTAACATTTACTCTCTGCTGTATGTTCATGAGTTACAGGTATCTCTGTCCTCTAACTTGCTGCAAGTTGCTGTGCAGGGTTCATCCCATACATCCTATATCTTGAGTTTGAATCAAAGTTCCACTTCCAACTTAGCTTAATTAGTTTAAAGAATGGCAGAACATTCTGTTATGTTTTAGTCATCAGTATTTGACATTGGTTTAATCTGATTCCTTCATCTTTGTGTACCAGTACATCCACTAAAAGCATCAACTGGTATGCCAATTATGTTTTGACAGCCGACACTAATTTATTTCCCGAAGCCTGTTTGTTGATGCAGGAGGTTTCTTCTTCCAAAAGGCAATAAAATACCACCTACATGTTCCTAATGCCCCCATTTCACTATGACCACGAATATCCCAAATCAATTTTTTCATGTCCTTAGATAAATCTCAATCATTTCTTAAAGTTCTTAAATGAATCTTATTTGATTCCCAAAGATTGTACAGTTCGCAGGAGTTCGTCAAATCAGCGAGAAAGGTTTTGTTTGTCAAAAACCTTCGTGGAAGGGTCCCCGAATTGCAATTTCATGGCTGTATCGTAATCCATTCATAATTTATTCTTATGTTCCGTAACAGCTTCTTAATCAATTCTTTTGCATTCTTCATATTTTTTACTTATCCTGCATTACTCCTTAATGCATTCACTGCTTACCTTGCGACAAAAAAAAACTGGGACAGCTAACCGGCGATGGTCCTTGGGTGAATGGCTCTGTTCGTAATCCCACTTTTACATCCCCCGTCGCTGTCCCTGTGACCTCACGTGACCAAAGGTCAACTCTTCACATCACTGCCTGTCGCGACATAGCTAGGACGTTTCCAGCGGAGCTCTCGTTTTTTGGATTTATTTAGACCTTCTAATTCTTCTACCATTCTAAAATTCTTCTGCGATGGGTGATGTATACATTTCATATTACTTTCAACATGTTGTGAAGTTGTATTTGATGTTTTGAGGCGGGAAAAAAAGACGTGTCTTTTTTGCTTTTCCCGCCACGTGCTATCTGTTCCCCGCCATTTTGAATTGTGTTACAATTGTTTGCTTGGAAGGTAGTCAATTGTTTACAATTATCGGCTAGGTATGTATAACATATTTCATATGTTGTTTTAAATACTACTAGCCTTGGCGGTTCATTGAGTTGCGTATATTCAAGCATTTATACACTTTCAACTCGTTCAAAATTTGCCGAGAAATTATCTACGGCAGTAAATTCCAGTCCCGTTTTCTTCTAGTATATTATTGCGTAACTTATGCTTGCGCGTTGTACTAATTGTCGTGGAAAAAAATCTATTCAAGATCCTCACCCACGTTGTTTGTCGTGTACACAAATTTGTGCACCAAATTCTAAATGTGTTTTTTGTATAAACCTCTCTCCAACGAGTTTCGCGAGGTATAGGCAAGTTACTCACAAACGTATTTTACAGCAATCACGTCGTGAGAAAAGGAAAATGTCTTTATCGCTATCGCGAATGAGCGATGGACAGGATTCGATCATTACGACGCAACCTTTATCTATGAGGGATAATAGGTCGGCCGTAACTGTCACCGCGGAGGTGCACATGCCACCGGAATCTTCTCTCCCGGAGAATGTTGGGCGTATTATAATTGCACCTAATTTGCAGTCTTTGGAGAATTCTACATCTGTTACGGCTGCAGACAGTGCGCCAGCGTCTCAAGATGCGTTGTCGGGGGTAGCGCCAAGCCAAGCTAGACTCAGGTCTCCATTGAGCATTGCGCCTCATATGCCTGCGCCAAGCGCAGCCAAGCCCTACTACACAAGCGCTTCTACAGGGACATCAGCCCCAGGGCTATCAGCGTATGATATTACGCAAGCAGCGCACGATCAGCTTAGCGCTGTACCAACGTTCCCAGCGCAGGCGCCTATGCCAATTCCAAACACTAATTGGATGCAAAATTTTCTACAGTCAATGTGGCAGCAGTCTATGACACAACTGTATCCTGCGCCTACGCCTATGTCTACGTCTATGCCTACGCCTATGCCTATGTATCAGACACCTGCATCAAATACATCTACAGCACATATTTTACCGCCTACTCCAGTGACTAATGTGTATAACACTCCTATTATGAGTCATAATACAGTACATTCTTCGTTGAGTAGTACCAGTACACCTGCCCGTACTTGGACATCAACTCATGATTCCTTGTCACCAGGCAGTTCATCTAAGCCCTCGGTCAGAGGTAATATTGCACATCGGAGTAGAAGTCGTTCACCATCAAGACGTACACATCAACGTCGTTCTGATTCATCAGATGGTTCTAATGATGAGGAGGGAGATTCCGCGAACGAATGGAATACTCACCTTAGCCTGGCTCAAGTACCTGATTGGGTAGCTGACCGCCTCATTTCAGTACCTTCCCCGGGTAGTGGGGTGGATAAAAAAGATACTATTTGGACACATCCCACGTCGATTCCGATTGACCCTATGATGTCAGATATGATTAGATCTTTGGATGAGGACTTCTCCAGGCTGACACTTACGCCGTCATTCAGACCTCCCAGATTTAGGAAAGATGAATTTCCTATACATGGCTTTGAGGCAGCAAACCAGGCACATAGTTTGGATGAGGATATACAGAGAATGACAGGCTCGTCAAGGCCTACCACTCTTAAGGTTCAGGATACCAGAGTTGCGTTTATTGAAACAGAAATCCGAAGGGTATTAAAACCTTTAGCAGCATTAGCATCGTCTACTCGGGCGGTAGAGCAGGATCTGTCAGAGGATAATCCTAACCGACTAGATCACCTCCAAACTATAGTTGATTTTCAACAGCGTCAGATTGACCATATAAGGAATCATCTTAAAGCTGCGTTGGCAGAAATAACTGTCACTCGGAGATTGGGTTATTTAGCCTTATCTACTTGGGACTCAGAGTTTAAACGCAGATTGCTACGTCAACCCTGGTCTTCATCATCTCTGTTCAACGAACAGATTTCAGACACACACGCCAAGGTTTCCAGTTACGCTAGGGATGAAACAGCACTCAAGGCTTTGGAGCATGTTTCTCAAAATTTCTCCCAGCGATCAGGCAAGTCAGGCAACTACAGGCCTAGACGTGAGTCGCTTAAGGAAGGACAGGTGCAAGATTCTTTTCGTGGCAAAGGGCGTGGCAGAGGAAAACCCCAGGGTTCTTATCAATCCCGACGTGGTAAATACCACAGTAAGGGAGGTGAAAGGAGGGGCAAACATTGAAATGTTAGACAGTCACGACTGGGATCTCCTACCCCCAGTCGTCCCAATTGTCAATACCCCCGTAGGCGGGAGACTAAATTTGTTTTGGAAGAACTGGAGCATCCTCAGGGACGATTATGTTCTCAACATTCTACGCCACGGTTACCAACTAGACATAGAGGTTTTTCCTCCGTTGACCACGGCACCCATTCCGGGGAATTATCCAAGGAAGCAACATGTCCTTTTAAAGGCCAACATAGACTTACTATTGGAGAAAAGAGCCGTAGAGATTATACACAGCCCAGCGTTAACTCCGGGATTTTATTCTCACATCTTCCTGGTACCCAAGAAGGGCTCAGACAAGATGAGAATGATACACAATCTCTCTGTTTTCAACGAGCTCTATCTGAAGCGTCCACCCTATTTCCGCCTCATTACATTGAGAATACTCAGAACCAGCATAAAAGCGTTCGATTCCTTGATCAGTATCGATCTACAGGATGCATATCTGCACATACCGATTCATCCCAAAGATCGCAGATTCCTCAGGTTCCAGTTCAATGGGGTCCACTACCAGTGGGCAGTACTCCCATTTGGCATTTCAGTGGCCCCGTGGCTATTTACGCGAATAATGAAGCCCATAACTGTGTTTCTACAGCTGAGGAACATTTGGTTCCAGTCGTACATAGACGACTGTCTCCTGTGTCATCAACACACACTGATGTTAGTATGCCACCGGGAATTCACCAGAAGACTACTATATCAACTGGGTTGGATAGTCAACGAGGCGAAATCGGAGTTAACTCCATCTTTTCGACTCCAGTTCATAGGAGGACTATTTCAAACAGATCAGAACCTCCTGTCGGTCCCCAGGGACAGATGGCACAAGATTTTACGCCTCCTGTCACCTGCTCTTTGTCAACCACGCACACTTCACCAATGGCAAGTGTTGCTAGGGTTACTCACCTCAGCCCAGGACCTAACCAACAGAGGCCGATTACAGTTACGCCCAATACAACAATTCCTGAATCCCTACATCAGGAGTCAGGATCCACTCAGGGCCATCATGCTACCAACGCACTTGAGACCTTATCTCCGTTGGTGGACGATAGAGTCGAATGTCTTAGGAGGAATCTCTTTATCAGGGTTGTCCCCGAATCTACACCTATTCGCAGACGCCTCCCTTCAGGGGTGGGGTGCTCATCTACAAGACCAGACAGTCTCAGGGCTATGGTCAAGCGCTCATCGGAAATGGCACATAAACAATCTGGAGTTGGAAGCCGTAATCCTAGCCATATCCCATTGGCAGAATCAACTACAATCAACCCAACTCTCCATATCCACAGACAACAGCACTGTGGTGTGGTGCCTGCGCAATCAGGGAACAACACACTCCAACTCGCTACTGCAACAGACATTCAGGTTTTTCCATTTAGTGGATCGGCTGCAACTACAGTTCATAGTTCAGCACATCCCCGGATGTCGAAACATTCTGGCCGATGCTCTATCACGACCAGACAGGGTAGCACCCACCGAGTGGAAACTTCACACAGAAGCATTCCAAATATTGGTTCGGAAGTTCGGGCAACCAAACATCGACCTGTTTGCAACTTGCCAAAACCATCAACTTTTGACATATGTCTCCCCGTTACCAGATCCGAGGGCTTGGGCGGTGGACGCATTCAGCATTCCTTGGGAAGGACTAAAGGCGTATGCATTTCCGCCACCAGTTCTACTTCCCAGGGTAATACAAAAGATCCAAGAGACAAGAACACTTGCTCTGACTTTGGTCGCGCCCTGGTGGCCAGCGAGAGGGTGGTTCGTCGAGCTCAGGAAGCTAGCAGGAAACGACCCACTACCCCTTCCACAGTGGTCCAACCTACTTATCCACCCTCACAGCAAATTGCCTCATCCAACACCAGACAGATTTCGTCTGCACGGTTGGTTCGTCTTAAAAAGGCATTAAGTGCAAAAGGCTATTCGGCTCGGGCAGCAAAAGCTATAACCTTAGCTCATCGTCCCTCTACTAGAAGCCTTTACGATGATAAGTGGGTATCGTTTGAAACTTTTTGCAAGGCAAAAGGTCAAGATCCTACCACAGCGTCACCTCAGTTTTTAGCTGAATACCTCCTACATCTGCGTACCCAGAGACACTTGAAAGGTAGCACCATTACCACGTACTTGGTTGCACTTAACTCAGTGTTGGCCGTTCCGGATAATCGTAAGATTACTAAGATCCCGGAACTACAGGCCTTATTACGCTCATTTAGGCTTGAGGATCAGAAGACCAAGTTCCGCCCACCTGCATGGGATCTGAACGTGGTACTTCGAGGTTTGCGAGGACCCCCATTTGAGCCCCTCAATGCATCCTCCTTTTATGACCTCACCAAGAAAACAATGTTTCTCTTGGCATTAGCCACAGCGGCACGGGTGAGCGAATTACATGCAATCGACATTACCCGGGTTCGTTTTGAGCATGGGACGCACGGAACGGTACATCTAGGGTTGTGCTGGGATTTTATTGCCAAAAATCAATTACCAGGCCAACCTGATCGTTCCTTCACCATTCCACCAATCTCGACGATTGTGGGCAGTGAGGATGAGGGTGAACTTCTATTATGTCCAGTACGGGCACTGCGAATTTTCATCCGCCGTTCCAAGACTAGGCGTGGTTCGAGGAAGCGGTTATTTATACCCGTATCTACTACATCCACGACCGAGGTCAGTCGCAACACCATATCCTTATGGTTACGCGCAGTCATCCTTCAGGCCTATTCGATCGCCAATTTGGATCCACCAAGAACGAATAATCCTCATGAGATCAGGGCATTAGCCTCTACCATGGCCTTACACAGCAATTGTACTATTAAGACAATCATGGAAGGATGTTTTTGGAGGTCTGACACAGTTTTCGCTAGTCATTATCTTCGAGATGTGACTCTCGAGGACATTGAAGGTGTACGGAGTTTTGGGCCGTTGGTTGTAGCTCAGCAAGTTACCAACCCTCGACGCAAATAATGTACGCACCCTATACAGAGCCTTTTCATGTTTGGTGTAATCGATCAGATTTCGCCAGGGGAAGACAAGTTTTTGTCAGCAGGGCTATAATTATATAGTAAGTAAAGATTTGGCTGAGCAGCTCATTGTCTTTATTACTAAAATGTATAGGGAACTATTCTTTAATTCCCATGTGCAATTGTTTGCCACATTGTAATACCCTACCGTATTAGCGTTTTCTCTCAACTTTTCCGCTTAACGGTTTACTGACCAATCTGTGTCATGTTGTCAGGGTGTGAATTATCGAGGTTTCTGTATTGAGGATTTCCCACCTCCATACCGTCCGATACAGATGCATTAAGGAGTAATGCAGGATAAGTAAAAAATTTAGTAAAATCTAAATATTTTTTACATTTGTATACTTATCCTGCATTACTACGTTTAAGGCCCACCCGTCGCAGACTTGCCTCCCCACTTTGGCTTCAGAAACCTCAAAAGTATGTTTTTTTAAGCTCGGGCGACAGGCAGTGATGTGAAGAGTTGACCTTTGGTCACGTGAGGTCACAGGGACAGCGACGGGGGATGTAAAAGTGGGATTACGAACAGAGCCATTCACCCAAGGACCATCGCCGGTTAGCTGTCCCAGTTTTTTTTTGTCGCAAGGTAAGCAGTGAATGCATTAAGGAGTAATGCAGGATAAGTATACAAATGTAAAAAATATTTAGATTTTACTAAATTTTTCAATCCGATAAGCCACAAAAGTTTGCATTATTGGCCGAATCGTCACGAATTTTTGAAAGTTTCCGATTTGGGGTGATTTAGAATATTCGTGGTCTTAGTGAAAGGGGGACATTAGACAATTCCAAACTGCCTTGTGGTTAAAGCGTTAGCTCGTTATGCCAAAGGCCTGGGTTTTATTCCCCACATGGGTACAATGTGTGAATCCCATTTCTGATGTTCCCTGCCGTGACATTGCTGGAATTTTGCTAAAATCGCCAAAAGACCATACTCATTCATTCATTCCAAACTGAGAAACAGATTTCTCAAAAAAAAAGTTTTGTGTTTTGTTTTTATGTCCATGAGTTGTGTTGACCAAGTCATGTGACCAGTACAAGTTGATGTGGAACCTCTAAGTCATGTGTGTGTTGCAGAGTTGCCAGCATCCCACTGGAACACGTCGGAGCACCTGAGTCACCTGTACGAGGAGATCTCCCTGCTGCAGCTCCCTCGCTTCCGATACTACGACTACGACTGCAACTCCTGGGAGCAGGTGTGCTCCGACGTGTGGGCCTTCGTCCAGGACGTGGTCAAGCAGAACAAGGGAAAGAACACCATACATCTGGCCACAAGGTGGGGGTCTTCATGTCCATAATGTACTTTCTGTATGACTCGTGAAGATCCGGGGTAGAATAGGTCTTCAGCAACCCATGCTTGCTGTAAAAGGCGACTATGCTTGTCTTAAGAGGCAACTAACGGGATCGGGGGGTCAGGCTCTCTGACTTGGTTGATGCATGGCATTGATCCCAATTGCGTAGATCCACTAGAATGACCATTTCATTTTGTTTTAATGGATGGGGAATTTGGCAGAGAAAAGCAGGGAATGTTAGAACTACACTACTACTGGCCATAAGTGACAGAAATGTAGTTGTGCTTTCTTTGTACTCTACTCACGTTTTTATCAGGATACTAATTATTTTTTCACAATGATTGCTGATAATATGTAAGCAAATAGGATGGAAAATCCATATCGCTTTCGAAAGTTGAGCTGTATGAGGACTGCCATAATAGACTGAAGTCACTTTTGGTCAGAAAAGAATATTGCGTTTTTTAAACATTTTTTTTAAATGTTGGTGAAAATGTACCATTAAATCATAGAGCACTGGTTCGAGGTTCATATGTTTCCTTCAACCTTGACCTGCTGAGACTCACCTGTAGGATGTTGTGTGTCTTCAGGATCAAGAGTTTGCTGCAGAAGGTACAGGAGGAATTTAACGATGTGTGTTACCTGGTGGAGGGGGAGGACAGGTGTGAACCCACCTACGTCAACATGCCCTGGACGGATGTCATCGACGCCTGCATCACCTACAGACTTACCTGTCTCCCCATCATGGACAAACATTCACTGGAGGTGAGCACGAGGCGTCATGGTCAAACTTTCCATGCATTGCCAAGTCCAAAGCTCAATTGTAGTACATTGAAGTACCAATATTTGAGCACTCTCTCCAACTGTTGTTTAACACGTCATATCTCCCCTGTTGCAGCAACCTCTCCAACTGTCATATCTCCCATGTTTCAGCACCCTCTCCAACTGTCGTATCTCCCATGTTTCAGCACCCTCTCCAACTGTCGTATCTCCCATGTTTCAGCACCCTCTCCAACTGTCGTATCTCCCGTGTTTCAGCACCCTCTCCAACTGTCGTATCTCCCCTGTTGCAGCAACCTCTCCAACTGTCGTATCTCCCATGTTTCAGCACCCTCTCCAACTGTCGTATCTCCCCTGTTGCAGCAACCTCTCCAACTGTCGTATCTCCCATGTTGCAGCACCCTCTCCAACTGTCGTATCTCCCATGTTTCAGCACCCTCTCCAACTGTTGTATCCCCCCTGTTGCAGCAACCTCTCCAACGGTCGTATTTCCCATGTTTCAGCACCCTCTCCAACTGTCATATCTGCCATATTTTTCTGCACCCCATCCAACTGTCGTATCTCCCCTGTTGCAGCAACCTCTCCAACTCTCGTATCTCCCATGTTTCAGCACCCTCTCCAACTGTCGTATCTCCCATGTTTCAGCACCCTCTCCAACTGTCGTATCTCCCATGTTTCAGCACCCTCTCCAACTGTCGTATCTCCCGTGTTTCAGCATCCTCTCCAACTGTTGTATCTCCCATGTTTCAGCACCCTCTCCAACTGTCGTATCTACCATGTTTCAGCACCCTCTCCAACTATTGTATCTCCCATGTTTCAGCACCCTCTCCAACTGTCGTATTTCCCATGTTGCAGCAACCTCTCCGACTGTCGTATCTCCCATGTTTCAGCACCCTCTCCAACTGTGGTATCTCCCGTGTGTCAGCACCCTCTCCAACGGTCGTATTTCCCATGTTGGAGCACCCTCTCCAACTGTCGTATCTCCCATGTTTCAGCACCCTCTCCAACTGTCGTATCTCCCATGTTTCAGCACCCTCTCCAACTGTTGTATCTCCCATGTTTCAGCACCCTCTCCAACGGTCGTATCTCCCATGTTTCAGCACCCTCTCCAACGGTCGTATCTCCCATGTTTCAGCACCCTCTCCAACTGTCATATCTTCCATGTTTCAGCACCCTCTCCAACGGTCGTATCTCTCATGTTTCAGCACCCTCTCCAACTGTCATATCTTCCATGTTTCAGCACCCTCTCCAACTGTCATATCTTCCATGTTTCAGCACCCTCTCCAACTGTCGTATCTCCAATGTTTCAGCACCCTCTTCAACTGTCATATCACCCATGTTTCAGCACCCTCTCCAACTGTCGTATCTCCCATGTTTCAGCACCCTCTCCAACTGTTATATCACATGTTTCAGCACCCTCTCCAACTGTTATATCACATGTAATGCTTTCCATGTTTCAGCACCCTCCCCGGGAGCTGGTGGTGTATTACTCTGAGGAAGAGTTCAATGACTTTGCCGCCCCCGAGTCCTGGAAGGAAGCCATGTTTGACAGCAATATTCATTGTAAGTGAATTGCGATGGTGTTGGCTGACCCTGAGCAATCCACAATCAGCTACTCTCAGACTTGTGCAATTAATGCACTCAGTCATGTTGTAGGTCCAAAACTTGCAAGCATAAGAAAGAAAATAAGACTTTTTATCAGTCATATGAACATGTCTCATAATTTTCATAACAATATTTCAAAATTTTCCATAAATTTTACTTTTTTCAGTGAGCTAAACAGGGCCCTTTTGATACTTCACGCTTTGGTTAACTGCCATTCTTAATGTTACCAAATTATTCCCTAAGATAAAAATGTTCGGAGGTAACTAAGGCTGATAACACACTGATTGATTGACATGATTCCTCTCTTGTGAAGGTCTGACAGTGTTGGAGACTGTAGGGAAAGCTGTGGAGAAGAAGCACGAGAAGTGTGCAGCCATGTCAAAGGAGGAAGAGACCCCAGTCCTCATGTCCATGACGGAGGGCTCCTACGAGACAGACATGCACCGGTCTCTAATGTCAAAGTGTTCCTCTCTGATGACCTCCATAGCAGCAGAGAAGGAGAAGGATCGCAAGTTTGAGAAGTACCTGGAGTCTGTGTTGCAGGAGGGAAATGTAGGGATGGATGCCGGGATGGATGCCGGGATGGATGCCGGGATGGCTGCAGGGATGGCTGCAGGGAACTTCCTGGCTGCTGCATCAGGCGGGACCTGTGACTGGTACCCTGCTGCTGGGAGGAAAGCTCATCAGGCTCTGGGGAGGAATGGTGTGAAGGGGCCAGAACAGAACTCAGATACGGAAGTGGAACAATGTGAGGAGGATGTGGACATGACCATCGGTGGGAGAATGAGCAGCCTGCAGGACAAGGTGGATGCTTTCAGACAGGAGAGTCACCTGTTTGAAAAGAGGCTGGAATTCTTGTTGAATTCGTGATGGAGATTTAGGTTCATCAGCAGCCATGTGATGATGGAGGCGATGCAGCTGATGATGATGCCGTTGGTCAGGTACCTGTATCTTCTTTCATGCTGTGATCTACACTGGATGACCAGTTCCCAGTTGGCGGACATATTCAAGCAGTGATGACACATCAGAGCGTTATTCTGTCTATGACAAAGTTGTTAGTACACAGTGCTTCTCACCGACACATTTGTCTTTGACACAGAGAGTGCTGAACTAGGATCCTTCCTGTACCGGTGCATGAACAGTTTTTGTGCGTTTCAGATTCATAAAGAGATGTCAGTTTTGTACCAGTGTGGAAGCAAGGAATCATGTGTTTTGTCAAATCTATTGTATAGTCATGGACTTATCATGTCATGAATTCATCGCAGTTTTCTTGATTCATAATCTCTAAGATCAACAAACTCACATATTCACATAAGTCATTTCCATGCAGTTATTTATGCATATTGAATGTAGAATTGAATTTGCATTTGAACAGTATGTCAATGTGCTTTCATGTTTTCAAGGTGTTTGAGCCTTTGCAAGAAACACCTTGAAAATAAATGTTTTGAACGCCCTATTGTGTCTTTTGTTTCATTTTTACAATATAACTACACTAAATGTGTATGTGGAAATTTAAGTTCAGTAGCTTCACACATATGAACATATTTTTCTATGACAGACCACTTCGTAGTGACCACACCTTTCTTGTGTAGAGGTTGTGGTTGCTTCCTGGCTAAAGCGTTTGCTTGTCAGACCCAGATCAATTACCAACAGGCAGAACATGTGAAACACTTTCTGTTGTCTGCGGACATGATATATATGGAACATTTCTAAAGCTGGAGGAAACTCACACATAGCGATGACACCCATCTGATGCACTTTGGGTAACTGACTATATCAGCAGCAAAACATCACCAGAATGCAATGTCCAGCCATAGGTCCTGACCTGTCCACCACAGACTACACCTGGGTCATGATGGGAAGACTTGTAAACTGAAGGCAATGGCCACCCATTACCTTAGACCAACTGGGCCAGGCACTGCAGGAGTGGACAAGAATCTCGCAAATTGTCATTGGGATTGTTTGTTTGTTTCTTGTTTAACGCGGCACTCGGCAATATTTCAGCTATATTATGGCGGTCTGTCAAAAATTTGAGTCTGGACCAGACATTCCAGTGATTGACGTCATGAGCATTGATCCAAGAAAATGGGATACAATGGCATGCATCAACCAAGTCAGCGACCTTGACCACCCGATTAGTTGCCTTGCCTTGCACGGCAAGCATGGGTTGCTGAAGACCCATTCCACCCTGGATCTTCACAGGTCGGGTCACTTCTAATTAAGAATACAACCTTCCCGTTGCCATCTCTCTTCTTCAGACAACCGGGGGCACGGGTGGCCCAGTCGTCTAAGGCGCCTCGATTCGCTGTGCAGATTTGCGTCCCTTGCATACGCCCTAAACCTATGATTGTGGGTTCGAATCCCGGTTCGCCCCGATAATGTTTCTAGGTTTGTCTGCACCATACCCATGCTCGTGGGTTTCACCAAAGTGGTAAACGTCAGAGACCTGCATCACTTCGGGCTTTCCTCCCACAATAAGCTGACACACAGTGATATAACTGGAATACTGTTAAAAGCAGCGTTAAACCCAACTTACTCACTCACTCACTCACTCTTCAGACAACCATTGAACATAGAGTAAACTACATTTATAACGAACACCTCATAAGAACGGATGCATGCAATTGTGGACGTAGACAAATATTACATTATAAAAAAGGCATCCAGCTGTATATAAGGCCATGTAAAAAGGCAGGCTTTTTTAAAAATAAGGTTTGGAAATTAACGTTTCAAATGATCTTATGTTGTAATATCGGGACTTCACTCCACTCATATAATTGTCACCACTTTTTGGCTGTTAAACATTATACATCAACCACAAGTGAAATTCCCTCTGAATTACCCAATAATGTTTTGAATGAATAATTGATGGCCATGAAGATGTGTGTGGCGGCAAAGTACTTGAAAGAGGAGAGGGGATCAGCTGATGCTATTGTCACAAATCATTACCCAGACGTATCCTGCAGAGCCGTCTTATGAGGTAACTAAATATAAAATTAATAGATCTAATTGATAAGTGTAGGTGAGTATGGTTTTATGCCGTTTTTAGCCAAACTCCAGCAATATCAAGGGGGGGACACAAGAAATTGGCATCACTCAAACCGGGTCTTCGGCGTGACGAGTGAACGGTTTACCCACCAGGCTATCCGACCGCCCCCTAATTGATGATGATGGGTCCTAGAGTGTTGCGAGATGGTGGGTGCAACTGTAAAAATATTCGAAACTGTAAACGGATAATAGTTCCATTTCAACGGTTGATGCCAGTGCTGTATCCAGAAACAATATATTATAACACTTTATCTTCCTTTTTTCTTTATTAGAGGTTCTAAGCAAGATATCTAGAATTGATCCGCATGGTTATTTTCCGTTTTTCGACTTATATAAACCCTGGAAACTGGTCAATACAATTTGTTAGCCGATGCCGGTGCGGCAGGGAAATCAGTGTTAAACAGACCATTCTCACCTTAAGGTTAACAATACTGCGATTGTAAACCAGTTTCTAAATTTCTTTATTAGGGGCCTTCCAAGCAGGTGTAAGCTGGCTTCATGAATTGAAACAAAAACAGTACATACCTACTTAGGTTTTCCTGCCAGATGAGGTGAGATGAAATGGAGTTTAACGTCTTGTCAAAGAATATTGCACTTTTATCGCGTTGTGCATGGGTGTGTGTAGTTGTATGTACCGGAGTGATGCCCATTTATAGTGCTAGCCTACTGAGATACCATGCTGCAGGTTAACATGAATACCCCACTGAGACACATCATACTGACTCCACGCCGACCAGTCCTTGATTTGGCCCCTTAATGCAGAGCGCCAGACAGCGTAACAACAAGTACCAGCTTTTAACGTCTTTTGGTTTGACGTGGCCGGGGATCCAACCCAGGGCCTTCCGCTCTCCGGGCGGACGCTCTACCACTAGACCACGGGTGTGTGTGTGTGCGTGCGTGTTTTTCGCTCGTAAATACGTTTTAAAGTCTACACATTGTAATTGATATACTATACTCGTCCCTGTCAGATATGTTTTCTTAATTGCAACGAGTGTACTTAAAAACGTTTTTTCGGGGAAAACGAGAGAGTTTTCTCTCGTTAGATACGTTTTGAAAAAACACGAGTAGCAATTAAAAGAAACGCTATCTCACGGAGACGAGTGTAGTAATTTATTTATTCTCATTTAAACTCACTATGCTCGTCCCTGTCAGATGCGTTTTCTTAATTACAACGAGTTTTCTTCAAAACGTATCGACCAGTGAAAGCGAGAGAGTTTTCCCTCGTTACATACGTTTTAAAAACTCGAGACGGAGACGAGTGTAGTAATTTATTTATTACTCACTTTAACTTTACACATTATCTACAACCCACGTTGAAAAAAAGACTTTGTTGGTTTAAGCAGCTGGAAGGGTGGCAAATGAATACGCCATTAGCAGGTGATGATTCTACCATAGACTGTTTCTTCCCCCAGCTCATTTCTCCGAGACGATTGTAAGTAACTTTAAGATGACTGTATCATGTTGAATAGCTTAAAAACTGTGTTCAATGTTTGCAGTGAAGCGACTGAGTGAAACGGGACCTCCTGGTATCCGGCCATGTCATGTTAGCTGTGTGATTCCGTACGCGTCAGCAGATGGTTGACATCATGGGCGGATACAGCTTTTATGAAAAGGGGGGTGCACAATTAAAATCTATTTATTGTCTTTGGTGGTAATTTATACAGAAATAAAGATTTTTTTCGAAATAAAAACGCGCACCCCCGCACCCCCACCCCGCACCCCCCGTATCCGCCCATGTACATGTTATGAAATTGTTTGTAATAACCGTTGTTCAATTTCGGAGCCTGAATAATTCACCACAAGAGATTGCATTTTGACGACAATTTTTTTACTGTCCATTTGACGCTTCTCTCATTTACTACTAAGTTGAAGGTCGTAAGAGACGCGGCGATTAGTGAGCGAGTGAGTTACAATTTAACGTCGCATCAGCATTATTTCAGCCATATAGCGACGAGACCAAGTTGATGTATTCACAAGTAAGTCATTTATGCAAAGTAATATTTAAAAATAAAATTTCGTCCAACACATTTGGGATGCGGCGATGAATGTCATGAGGATCTTACAACATAGATCTAATAGTTTATTAGCCATATAATCATAATGGTTATAATATTACAATACTTGCACTCCAACCATACGAGTGTGTCCGCATGATATATTGCAAACGTACTTGTTAGCGAGTTATGTGACAGATCACAGGCACCTGCGACTCCGGTAATCATGTCAACAATACAGTTATGAGTGGTGTGCGTAGTGACAAAAATAGCAGTGTCTATCTGGAGTAGTGTAACTCCTATTCTAACCAGTAATCATCTAGAGTAAGTTAGAATACTAGAAATCAACTTGGAATACTGAAGTCTTATTCTACCAAGAAATCATCAAGAGTAAGTTAGAATACTAGAAATAAACATGGAATACTGAAGTCGTATTCTACCCAGTAATCACCAGGATTAAGTTAGAATACTAGAAATAAACTTGGAATACTGAAGTCGTATTCTACCCAGTAATCACCAGGAGTAAGTTAGAATACTAGAAATAAACATGGAATACTGAAGTCTTATTCTACCAAGAAATCATCAAGAGTAAGTTAGAATACTAGAAATAAACATGGGATACTGAAGTCGAATTCTACCCAGTAATCACCAGGATTAAGTTAGAATACTAGAAATAAACTTGGAATACTGAAGTCTTATTCTACCAAGAAATCACCAGGAGTAAGTTAGAATACTAGAAATAAACTTGGAATACTAAAGTATTATTCTACCAAGAAATCACCAGGAGTAAGTTAGAATACTAGAAATAAATATGGAATACTGAAGTCGTATTCTACCCAGTAATCACCAGGAGTAAGTTAGAATACTAGAACTAAACATGGAATACTGAAGTCGAATTCTACCCAGTAATCACCAGGATTAAGTTAGAATACTAGAAATAAACTTGGAATACTGAAGTCTTATTCTACCAAGAAATCACCAGGAGTAAGTTAGAATACTAGAAATAAACTTGGAATACTAAAGTATTATTCTACCAAGAAATCACCAGGAGTAAGTTAGAATACTAGAAATAAATATGGAATACTGAAGTCGTATTCTACCCAGTAATCACCGAGAGTAAGTTAGAATACTAGAACTAAACATGGAATACTGAAGTCTTATTCTACCAAGAAATCATCTAGAGTAAGTTAGAATACTAGAAATAAACATGGAATACTGAAGTCTTATTCTACGCACTAATCATCGAGAGCAAGTTAGATTGTTGGAAATAAACATGGAATACTGAAGTCTCATTCTAGCCAGTAATCATCAAGAGTAAGTTAGAATACTAGAAATAAACATGGAATACTGAAGCCTTTTTCTACTCACTAATCACCAAGAGTAAGTTAGAATGCTAGAAATAAACATGGAATACTGAAGTCTTATTCTACCCAGTAATCATCGAGAGTAAGTTAGAATACTAGAAATAAACATGGAATACTGAAGTCTTATTCTACGCACTAATCATCGAGAGCAAGTTAGATTGTTGGAAATAAACATGGAATACTGAAGTCTCATTCTAGCCAGTAATCATCAAGAGTAAGTTAGAATACTAGAAATAAACATGGAATACTGAAGTCTTATTCTACCCCGTAATCATCGAGAGTAAGTTAGAATGCTAGAAATAAACATGGAATACTGAAGTCTTATTCTACCCAATAATCATCGAGCGTAAGTTAGAATACTAGAAATAAACATGGGATACTGAAGTCTTATTCTTCACAGTAATCAAGAAGAGTAAGTTAGAATGCTAGAAATAAACATGGAATACTGAAGTCTTATTCTACCCAGTAATCATCGAGAGTAAGTTAGAATACTAGAAATAAAGATGGAATACTAAAGTCTTATTCTATCCAGTAATCATCGAGCGTAAGTTAGAATACTAGAAATAAACATGGAATACTGAAGTCTTATTCTACCCAGTAATCATCGAGAGTAAGTTAGAATACTAAAAAAAAACATGGAATACTGAAGCCTTATTCTACTCACTAATCACCAAGAGTAAGTTAGAATGCTAGAAATAAACATGGAATACTGAAGCCTTATTCTACTCACTAATCACCAAGAGTAAGTTAGAATGCTAGAAATAAACATGGAATACTGAAGTCTTATTCTACGCACTAATCACCAAGAGTAAGTTTGAATACTAAAAAAAACCATGGAATACTGAAGTCTCAATCTACCCAGTAATCATAAAGAGTAAGTTAGAATACTAGAAATAAACATGGAATACTGAACCCTTATTCTACCCACTGATCACCAAGAGTAAGTTAGAATGCTAGAAATAAACATGGAATACTGAAGTCTTATTCTACGCACTAATCACCGATAGTACGTTAGAATACTAGAAATAAACATGGAATACTGAAGTCTTATTCTACCCACTAATCATCGAGAGTAAGTTAGAATACTAGAAATAAACATGGAATACTAAAGTCTTATTCTACCCAATAATCATCGAGAGTAAGTTAGAATGCTAGAAATAAACATGGAATACTGAAGTCTTATTCTACACACTAATCACCAATAGTAAGTTAGAATGCTAGAAATAAACATGGAATACTGAAGTCTTATTCTACGCACTAATCACCGATAGTACGTTAGAATACTAGAAATAAACATGGAATACTGAAGTCTTATTCTACCCAGTAATCATCGAGAGTAAGTTAGAATACTAGAAATAAACATGGAATACTGAAGTCTTATTCTACCCAGTAATCATCGAGAGTAAGTTAGAATGCTAGAAATAAACATGGAATACTGAAGTCTTATTCTACACACTAATCACCAAGAGTAAGAAGTTCGAATACTAGAAATAAACATGGAATACTGAAGTCTTATTCTACCCAGTAATCATCAAGAGTAAGTTAGAATACTAGAAATAAACTTGGAATACTGAAGTCTTATTCTACCCAGTAATCACCGAGAGTAAGTTAGAATACTAGAAATAAACATGGAATACTGAAGTCTTATTCTACCCAGTAATCATCAAGAGTAAGTTTGATTACTAGAAATAAACATGGAATACTGAAGTCTTATTCTACCCACTAATCATCGAGAGTAAGTTAGAATGCTAGAAATAAACATGGAATACTGAAGTCTTATTCTACCCAGTAATCACCGAGAGTAAGAAGTTTGAATACTAGAAATAAACATGGAATACTGAAGTCTTATTCTACCCAGTAATCATCAAGAGTAAGTTAGATTGCTAGAAATAAACATGGAATACTGAAGTCTTATTCTACCCACTAATCATCAAGCGAAAGTTAGAATACTAGAAATAAACATAAAATACTGAAGTTTTACTCTACCCAGTAGTCATCAAGTGTAAGTTAGAATGCTAGAAATTAACATGGAACACTGAAGTCTTATTCTACCCACTAATCATCAAGCGTAAGTTAGAATACTAGAAATAAACATAGGATACTGAAGTCTTATTCTACCCAGTAATCATCAACAATACGGTATATCAAATTATTGGCTTTGGACTCTTCTACCCTCTAACCCACTAAAACCTGTTATTGATATACACCTCTGACAAATTACTTTTTGGTGTTGAACAAAATCTGGTGTGTCCACTATGTTGGGCGATATATACAAATCATCTTGGAAGCATACTGTTGATTAACTTGAGTGTGGTTGACCTTGGTATTACCCGCAATTCCATCCGAAGAGCTACCCAGGGGGCTGAATTTAGCAGCGGGTTCGTTATTCGTATTCGTTTTTTGAATAACGAAAAACACTGATCAGGCTAATACTGTTATGCTGCCAACAGCATTTTCTGTCATCTATGATTCCGAGACTAAACCAAGGCCGTAGTGGACAGGGGGAAGGGGGCAAATATTTGTTCAAGTATCACTTGTCCCCAACCTGATTCAAATAAAACTGCTTTCTATTAAAAATCTAGGGGGGCACGTCAATATCTCAAGATGTCAATATCGGACATAAGACTCGTGAAGATCCGTGGTACACTAGGTCTTCAGCAACCCATGCTTGCCGTAAAAGGCGACTATGCTTGTCGTAAAAGGCGATTAACGAGACCGGGTGGTTAAGCTCGCTGACTTGGATGATGCATGTCATCCTATCCCAATTGCGTGGATCGATGCTTATGATATCAATCACTGGATTGTCTGGTCCAGACTCGATTATTTTACAGACCGCCGTCATATAGCTGGAATATTGCTGAGTGCAGTGTTAAACAACAAACCAAACCAAACCAATATCGGACCCACAATTCGTCATTTTGTCACTTCACTGAGACACAGTATCGAGGGCTTTTTTAATCGTGTCCTTATCTCAAATGTATTAGTTATTGCCAGTCACCATATAGGCACACACACTTCAGCTTGTGTGCACGTGCATCACGTGCTGTTCATGTGGGATATAAATGTACACTTCAAATCATTAGTTCCCTTATTTTTAATAATAAATAATAAATAATAATAAATCTATTGCTACAGTAGGGCTGAAAACATAGTTTCTATTAAAATTCCAATTTGGGTGTTTTCCCCACTTTTCAGTGGACACGTTTAAGTTTAGATTATGGACATGTTAAGGTCCTTGGCGGGAAGGTTTTCCCCATGAATATATTTTAGAAGAATGCGTCTGGTGGACTTTTTGTATGATTTCTGTATGAATGGAACGGTGACCCTGTTAATAATGATTTTAGTCTGTCATATCATAAATGCAAAATATCCACTGAAATTATTACGGTATTTCTCTACTACAGTGATGAGAAGCCACACAAGGCAACAAAGTATGTGTCTATTTTGTTTTGAGTAATGTCACGTGGTGAAAAGCCACAAACTGTTTTCATGCTTGATGATTGTTAAGGAGACATGAGACTTGTCGTTGGCGTCTGGTGGCTGGTCCCAGCTGTGGCGAGTCTGGAGCTTGCTTTGCTGAAATACAAACAACCATACGGTCCGAAAATGTGTGCACTGCTGTGTGAAGGATCAAGCGAACTTCTATGTTCATTCTCAGCAACAGAGTTATCATGTAAAGTGTTTCAAAAGGCAAGAGCTGTGGTGGTGGCCGCCGCCAACTCATCGTACGAGCTGAACAGAATGCTGGTAAGTTTGTTATGGAAACTGTGAGATTAAGTTTATATTATTATTTTTCTCTTTAATAAATTGAATTCTCAACTACTACTACGACAACGACAACGACTACGACTACAACCACTACTACTAATAATAATAACAATATGTGTATGCTGCTGCTCGAACACTGGAGGAACGTCATACGGTTTCCAAAGAAATGAACCACAAAACGGAAATAAACAAAAAAAATCAAAAGAAAAAACGGTTTCAAATTAAATTGAATGAAACAAGGAAAGATGTGTCCTGGATAGAACTTTGTTTGAAAATATGTTTCTTCGGGACAATCTATGTCAAAACGCCAGAGATCAATTTGGCAAAAAATTAAAACAAAACACAAGACAGCAAAGGAGAAAATTCTGAATCAAATTCTTGATTCTCTAAAGGCAAATTTAAGGGTTGAACAGAAAGAAAAAGAAACTGTGATAAGAAAAATAATTTCATAAAACAAAATAAATTGTTTAAATCAAATGAAAAACAATTTTACAGGCAATTAAATGCATTGAAAGAGAGTGATGACAAAAGACCCACCATGGATTCGAGTGAAAGGTTTTGGAAACAGTTGTGGTCTATACCCGGCAACAGTAACCTCGAGGAACCACGGGTAGAGGATTACAGTAATAGTGTACATGAAAAATTAAGTCACCATTGGTGTGTTTCATTACACCCGATTGCCTACAAAATGTCATTAAAAAGTCCAATTCTGATACGGCGCCAGGGCCTGATGGTATTCGAAACGGTTGGAAACGGTTCCCTTGTGTCCAAACGCCATTACTTCACCGTTTTAATTCTCTTGTGGTTGCAGGGGATGTTCCGCCTTGGTACTGCAAAGGGCGAAAAATACTTCTCCCAAAGAAAGGTGATCTGAACGACCCTAAAACTTTCACCCAATTACTTGTTTGAACACACAGTACAAACTATTTACAAGGGTGTCTTTCAGATCTCGTGTCATCATGCTGCGCTTCGAATGACAGTATCTACATGGAGCAGAAAGGAGCCAGAAAGGGATGTTGGGGTTGTAAGGATCAATTGCTGGTTCAGAAAATGATCCTTGAAGAGACTAAAACTTACCACAGTAACCACTCAATGTGTTGGATAGACTACTGAAAAGCTTATGATTCTGTACCTCACGAATGGATTTTTATGTCACTGGAATGTATTGACCTCCCCGAGCGACTCCTTGTTTTACTCAAGTCTTTAATGAATTGCTGATCAACTCAACTCGAGGGGCAGGTGGTGACTTCAGAACCAATTTCTATTAGAAGACGAATATTTCAGGGCGATTCTTTCAGTCCTTAGCTTTTCTGTTTGTCCTTTAATTCTTTAAACTTTTTGCTCAGCAAAGAGGAAGGTTATCATCCTGGACCTCCTCAGCACAGATCCCCAACACCCCTTACTCACCTCCTTTACATGGATGACCTTGAACTTATTGCCAATGGAGGATTCACACTCAAAAACAGATTCTCCTTGTCGAGTCCTTTTCTAATGATATCAGTATGTCCTTTGGACTCGACAAATGCAACATTCTTCATCTGAAACGTGGCAAGGTAGAAGAGGGAGGATCAGTCAGTTTACTTGGAGGAGGAGCTATTGACCATCTCGTGGAAGGTTAAGCCTATACGTACATGGGGATGCAGATTAGTGACAAACTACAGAATGCCCATATCAAAGAAAAACTTCGGGCAGAGTACAAATGTAGACTTTAGAAAATCTGGAGTTCAGAGCTGAACGCTCGCAATAAAGTCAAAGCCACAAATACGTATGCTGTACCCGTCCTTTCGTATTCTTTTGGTGTTGTTGATTGGATGGAATAAGAAATTCAGGGTATTGACAACCTCACAAGAAGAATCATGTCAGACAATAGATCCTACCACCTTCGCTCTTCCCTCAATCGCTTATATTTAACAATCATTATGGGAGGACATGGTTTGATTAAAGTTGGGACTCTTCATGATAGAACTGTTTTATGCACGTTTGCACACATTTATTTGTCTGACGATCTTCTTGTAAAGCATGTCAAGACACATGATGAAAACAAGGCATTCCACAATTTTCACAAACGAGCCAAGGATGTGGGACATAATCTCAATGTCGGTGTTGATTTTGTTGATGGTTCTGTACTGCTGGACAGTACAGAAATTAATGTCAGCTAAGCGAAGTGCCATATCAAGTCGGCCCAGACTCAATTTTTCAAGGAGAGGCTTTCAGAACGACCACTGCAAGAAGTTGATGTGCAGTGTGTTGAGAAGATCAGCAATCCCGCAGAGTCCTTGGATGAAATCGCTTTCCCTGAAAAGTGATACAAAAGGCTTTTTGTTTGCTGCTCAGGGCCAGTCACTTCCAACTCGAAACCGTCAATGTGTGACACAGAGGTCAATTCATGGTACGACCCGGAATATGTAAAGGGCATCATGGAAAATGATAAATACAAAATCCTTTAGAATAAGCCCGTATACAGCCTCAGACGTATCCAGACCAACAAACCTGATCTTGTTCTTTTTGATAAATCCAATGAAATCATTTATATCTGTCCCTTTTGACAGTAATGTGATTGACAGGACTGAGGAAAAACATGGCAATATGCGGACCTCGCTTTCGAAATGTCACGCTTGCATCCCAAGAACCAAGTTGTCCGACTCTCCTTTGTTCTCGGTGCCTTAGGTTTGGTACCTCCCAATCTGTTGACTGACATTGGGAGATAACCGGATTTGCTACCAGGAATACAGCCCTTCTTACAATCTGGGTAATGCAGAAGGCTGAAGCATTGGGGAGTCTTCACAATCTTGGAAAAGTTCTGGATTTGGTTTGACTAGGCAGCGCTTCCGTATAATAATAATATTAATAATTGATTTGTAAAGCGCCTAATATCCATCGACAGTTGCTCACTGGTGCTGTGACAAAGTTAAAAAGTAATGTCTATGTACATATGCCAACAATTAGGAGATCTATTGAAAAGCTGAAGTGAAGAAGTTTTGAGGAGAGACTTAAACGTTTCCTTAGAAGCAGTGTTTCTCAGATTCAAAGGCAAAGAGTTCCATAACTGTTGACTGCAAAAGGAGAAGGCACGGTCAGACATAGCAGAAGTAGATAGAGACTGATACAGTAGAGTTCCACCAGAGGATCGGAGAGCACGCTCTGGAGAGTACAGGGATATAACATCTTTGAGATAGTCTGGATAGTCGCTATTGTTTAGGCAGTCGTGAGTGATGATACATATCTTATAGTTTATACGAAAGGAGGCTGGAAGCCAATGTAGTGCTTTGAGGACAGGACTGATGTGATTGGATCTTGGAACTTTAGAGATGCATCTTGCTGCAGAGTTCTGAATGCGTTGTAGCTTTGATATGGCTTTCCTGGGAAGATTAGCATACAATGCATAGCAGTAATCCAGTTAGGAGGTCACAAGACATTGCATCAACAATTTAACTGTTGGAGTATCAAGTAGATGGCGGACTTTGCTGATGTTATAGATGCTATGGTAGCATGCTCTGCTGGATAGTGAAATATGAGTGTCCATGGCCATTCTTGAATTAAAGGTGATTCCCAGATTACGGGCACTGGCAGTTGGGTACAAAGTGTTATCACCAATATGAAGGTAAGCAGAGTCAGGGTGAAGCTTTCTGACTTGCTGTCACGAACCAAGGATTAAAAACTCAGTCTTCTCTTCATTGAGTTTGAGATAATTGAAGCTCATCCATGATCGTATGTCATCAATACAGCGCTCAAGGGCGGCGAGGTTCAGAGACAGTTCAGAAGTTTTAAAGGAAATGTAGATCTGGTTATCGTCCGCATAGAGGTGGAAGTTAAGAGCATGTTTCTGGATGATAATTCCAACTGGCAGGATGTAAATTGTGAATAGCAGAGGTCCAAGGACTGAACACTGTGGTACACCATAGTGACTTTTGCATGTTGTAGAATGACGATCATGGATCTTAACAGACATGGTCCGGTCAGACAGGTAGGACTGCATCCACCTGGAGAGCTGTTCCCCGAATGCCAAGTCGTGTGTTGAGTCTGTGTAATAAAATTGCGTGATCAATAGTATCGAAAGCAGATGAGAAGTCAAGGAGAACAAGAAGAATGGTTTTCCGCTGCCCAAAAGATGTCAGGATGTCGTTGTGGACCCGAACGAGTGCTGTCTCAGTACTGTGACTTGACTTGTTTGCAGACTGGAATTTTTCACCGAGATTGTTTTGTTTCAGATGATGTTGTAGCTGCACAGCGACAATCTTTTCCAGGCATTTAGACACAAAAGAGTAATTGGACACAGGTCTAAAGTTTTTGAAATTGTCGGGATCCAAAACAGGTTTTTGGATGATGGGAGTGAAATGAGCATGTTTCAGTTCACTTGGGAACTTGCCATAAGACAGAGACGTGTTGATTATGTCCCACATAGAAGGTGTCACGTGATCCATTATGGTCTTGAATAGCCAGGTAGGAACTGGGTCAAGTGAAGACGTCTTGGATGGAGCATGCTTGATAGTGTCCGATACGACTATCAAAGAAACGTGACTTAAGGAGGTTATTTCATTTCCAGAAAAAGAGTTGTCGTCAGGGCATGGTCTAGATTCAGAAGATTCCTGACGTTTCTCGTCCAAAATCTTCCTGATTTTCTGTATCTTGTCATTGAAAAATGATGCAAATTCATTTGCCAATGAGAAATCATCATCACATTCCGGAAGTGTTGCTTTTGGAGTCCCTTTCAACAAACCGTTAAGAAGTGAAATGGAGAAGTCCCATTTGCTGTCTGGGCTGCATGTAGAGGGGGCAAGGGCCCTGAGCTGATGATGAGCCTAAACAGCCTCTACATCCCGGATCACCAAAAAACGTTTTGCTGCATTTTTATTTTAATCTGTAAATAATAATAATAAGACAATTTCATCGATAATCAAGATCTATATTGTAATAATACGGGTCTTTCATCGGGAAGTGCATCAAATCACGTGAGCACCTTGATTAAAAACATGAAAAGATTTGGAAAATATCTGTTGACAACAAGTTGGCGGTGTACATGCTTTGCAAATCCTGCAATCGACCGCAATCTGCATGACATTTTAAGAACCGAATTTAATTGTGCGATTTTAATTGGACTATGCATAGACTCGTTAGTCCAGGCAAAAATATAACTCCATAATACCAGCCTTTTTCGGCAAGGGTGGAAACTGGACTTTTATAGTCAATTAACTCCCTTACCTCGGGAAGATGTAGGTAGACTGAAGTCGCTTCCCCGAAAATCCTCATATTCAGCTACCGTGCAGTTTCCTTTTTTTGAAACTTGAATCTGTTTACGTTTGTGGAATGATGGTTAATATACACTCAAAAGAATGTTTCCGTGAAGTAATTTTTGACTCAATGCAATGCACTGGCGTATCTAAAGGCATGAAAACTGTACTGTATTCGAAGCCACAGAAGAAAGGACACAACAATTACCATAACGCTACCAAAACAACAGCGCTCTTCTTCCGAACTGAACTGAACTTGAATACACTCAGGCCGCTATCAGCGGCATTAGAGGTACAGAATTGATACATCAACATATACATCACTATATACAAACATACAATATATAGCAACAGATTTACCGAGCAGTGGCTTCAGATACAGGAAAGGGTTCAGTTACGAAACATATTGATAGGTTTAAACATGCCGCATTATAATTTTAGAAAAGTTTGATAATTTTCCTAAGTGTTCCTTATCTTTTACTATTCAAAAGCAAATTCAATTTGTCCATATTTGGTGAAATGTAAATATATTTTCGAAGAAGATGTGTTCGCTCATTTTGGAATAGTGGTCAGATAAAAAGATAGTGGAACTCGTCACCTCAATCAAATGATATTCAAAACTGACATTTTCTTTCAGTTAAAGGTATTCTTTCCATCTTACAGTTTCAGTTGGGAGGTTGTGATTTGAGGTTCTCAATTTTCATAAGTCTCGCCAAATACTTACTTTCCTATATGAATAGTTTTCGAAATTCAGGGATTCATTTTTAACTTTTTATACATAGCTCCTTTGGACGATTTGTCTTGTGTGGCTTTCCAGCATTGTAAATTGATATCATTTAACTTGTTGTCAACCATATTTTTTTAGATGATTTGGACTTTGAAAACTTTGTTTTTCAAAGCAATCACTCGTGTACATGATGCTCACCTGAGCGTCGAATAATATGTCCTTCATAGCTGTGAAGGCGACGAACTGCTTGTGTCGTAATTGTGTCACGTATGTAACTTTGAAATAGAATTGACAGAATTGTAAATGGTAGGTTTTGCAAAATGATAAAACAAAAACCTACTGCCAATGAAGTTCTTGGTGAAATAAATACGGAGGAAAATAAAAGGTATGACACACTATCAATTTTCTTTTGAAAAAAACGTATATGACAAAAGATCTTTAAGCATATGAAAAAGATTTTAGTATTTCGTGTAAACTTAATCATAGCTGGGATACTCCAACATGCACACACAGCTAGCTTAGAGCGTGCCAAAACTGTAAAAATTGGAGAATTCATTCATTAGGATGCAGGAAATACGCATTATTTTGGTTCAGGTTTTGGAATGTAATGAGTCAAAACAGGCTTCGCAATTCCCTGTACAGTGTTGCATCCTTCAGGGATACCAGAAATCGATTATCGTGAAGTCGAATCCCAGACTGGCCCTGACTATGTTTTCTGGTTTGTCAGCACCACCCGTGCTCTTGGGTTTCACCCAAATGATAAAACTCGAAGAGCTGCATCAGTTCAGGGTGTGCTCCGATATCAATCTGTAAATATGCTGTTATACAGCTAAGCAAGACTACAGTTCAAAAGCTGAGTTTAACCAGCTCAATCAGTCACTCAAAACTGTAATTCTTAAAACTGAAATTCGAAATAATAAATATTGTCAGCTAATGTCAGACCAATTTTCACAGATTCAACGAACAAGAGAAGTGACCACTGTCCACCGAAACAACTTCAGAACGGAAGGACGTAGACGCATGAAGAGTAGGTACAACCACACTAGGAAATAAATCACTGTTTTTTCACTGTTGTAGAAACCATAAGACCCGGCATCTTCAGCAACCCATGCTTGCCGTAAAAGGCGTCTATGCTTGTCGTTCGAGGCGACAAACGGGATCGGGGGGTCAGGCTCGCTGACTTGGTTGATGCATGTCATCATATCCCAATTGCTTAGATCGATGCTCATGATGTCAATCACTGGATTGTGTGCTCCGGACTCGATTATTTACAGACCGCTGTCATATAGCTGGAATATTGCTGAGTGTGGCGTTAAACAACAAACAAACAAACAAACAAAATCACCATGAAGAGAAGATTCTTGAATTTCAACTTCTTTAGCCTTTCAATGTCATTGCCCATCCTTATTCGTAGATGTTACAACTTTAATAAGCTATTGATATTTGCTGCCTTCTCACTCATTCACAGAAAAAGTTCGCATCAAAGTTTTCAATTCCGGGGATGGAAAGATTAATTTCTATCAACACTTCATAAAAAGGACATGGGATGCAGCTTTGCGGATCTGTCAGTCGGAAGGAGGGTCGTTGATCAAGATTAACACACACGACAAAGAACATACTATCACATACAACATGGAAAAACACTTAGGTATGTTTTTTATTCAAAACATTCGTCTTAGGTGAACCTCATAAATCAATTACATACTCGTAACCAACTGAAGCGTTCTCCTTTTGTAAAACATAATTGCTTTTAACACAAAGTTTTGATTTTTACATTTTGACAGTAAATTATGCCTACAACGTTCCAATGATCTTCAAAATATTTCCACACAAACAGAAAGGCAAAATGAATGAAATCAATAATATATGTCAGAATTGTACACACAGAGATACAGGAAGCATGAATATAATGTTCTCTGGTGTTACAAAAAATCGCCATTGTTACAGTCGCCTAAATGCAGCTAAAGCAAAATGCAGTTCACAAACGTGCAAAGCCGCTAAAACGAATCCACAACAATCCACGTGACCATTGCACGTGTGCGATCTGCACGTGAAACATAAAAGAAAACCCTGTATAAGTAGTTTTTGTGTACCTGTCCTATTTTGTCTGGCGATTGCACAAAATGATGAACATTCCACAACTGAATGAAGCAAAAAGAAACAACGCCCTCGTTCGCTTGGAATAGGCTGAATCCAGGTCGGTTGTTATCACGGAGTTTCATTTATTAACTCCAAGCTTCAACACACGACTTTCCCAGATCCGGTAGTCTACGTGTGACCACTATAAACAAGGCCCGCTACGTCCGGGTTGCTCGCCTACGACAAAGAACCACCACGACAACCTCTGTACATCTGCCATACAGGTTTGCGTAGTTCATACGGCGAGGAACCGCTTACAGGAGATAGGTCCTCGACCCAGACGTCTTCTTCCAGGTTTCTCCAACCAGGAGAGTCGACTTGGACGTCAGCGGTGTCATGTCCACAGAGTAAGGATTTTGCGGTGCAAATAGAAGATGTCGGGTGTATTGACGTCCACATGAGTGTTTGGCGCCAAACTGCATCTAGGACGTAACGGCAGACGTTGTGTGATGGCCTTGCCAGCAATATCACACAATGGCAGGGCACATCAATTACCCAACTGTGCCTAGATGAAATTCTTCCATCGCCACATTCCAGCATCCCAGTGCCTGACCACACACACACATTACGCCTCACAACCGTATCCAGACACAACAACATTCAGGTCGACCTGGATATCCAGATGTGAACCCCATCGAGAATGTGTGGAATGAGTTAGATAGAAGGGTGCGACGGCATCAATCACAGCCGCACTGCTAGTGCAGACACTCCCCAAGATCCAATTTGTAACCTTCTTGCTTCCATGGGAAATTCCTGACTCCCAGCGTGGGCACACACGATACTGACTACAGATGACCTTTTGAAATTCCCATGTCCGTTTCTAGTGTCTACTGTGGTAGCGTTTGTCATTTATATGTCATCTGAGTACACTGTTACTATCTGTTTACCGTTGATCTATTAAATGTATCCATCAAATGTCACCAAACATGCATTCGCTTTCCTTGTTTTGGAGAATAAAGGTAGTCATAAACTTAATACGGATAACAACTTCTTTAGGTTCATAATCCACATCAATCATCACGGTTGTTTTGACAGAGATGAATGTTTTATTCATATCTCTTCAGCAGATTATGTGTGGATTGGTCTGAGGGACATTACAGACACCAACACATTTGTGTGGACAGACAACAGTTCCTTGACATACCACCACTGGGGTGGAGGCCAGCCATCCAACGTTTCCAAGGGGCGAGCCGGTACACACCCAGAGGATTGCGTAGCGCTGGTGTCCCAAACATTTTTTGGTGTGCATTGGGAGGATCGCTCGTGTAGTGAGAAGAGTACATTCTTGTGTGAAACAAAAGAATAAATAGCCAACGTTTGATTGTATTTACTGAAGCTGAGATGTTTGGATTTGTGTAGCCCTCGGTGTTGATTCTATCCTATTGAAATACCTATGTTGGCTATTGTCATTGTAAAATCATCGCAAAACAAAAGAAACAGTTGCAAAAAATGACCTTATGATAAAACAAGATATCCTGAACACATTATGATTCTAAAACATTTAAAAAAGAAATGTTTAAATATAAATGTAAATTTGTGTAGTACAGGTCTGTCCTTCATGGGGACGGTGGGATAGCCTAGTGGCTAAAGTGTTCGCTCGTCATGACGGGTTTTCCCCACATGGGTACAATGTGTGAAGCCCAATTGTGAAACAATACTCACCCACTGTCGTCCAAAGGCGAGGTAATGTGAATGTGTAGGGTTTAATGTCTCGTTTAAGTTTAATGCACGTATATATAACTAAGTGCGTTTGTGTGGGGCTGTTCTTTCTGGACTTACGGTTTGCTCCCTGGAGTACCATGCAGTTTAACAGGGATACCCCCTCAGAGACAGAAACTTCATTAGACCAGTCTTTGCTTTTATCTCTATAACGTCGAGCTCCAGGCAGGGTAACAACAAGTACCACCTTCTCACGTATTTTGGTATGACGCAACTAGTGGATCGAACACGACCTTAAGGCTCTTAAGGCTTACACTTTATCCACTAGTCCACGAAGCGGTCGAATAAATAATATGCCATCAAACAGATACCAATGGGTAGGAATTTTGGTAAAACAATCTATTTGCATAAGGCCATCTATTAGACTTTGTGAGTTTCCTCTTCAAGTTCAACACTGAAATATTTCCTCGTTTCTCGATGAGGGAGTTTGTTAGGGCAGCTTTTTGACATGCCACTGAACGAGTCCCTTACATGATTATCTGCCTCATAGTTTGTGACAGTCCCTGTTGCAAAGAGAATATCATTCCTTTCTGTATCCTTGGATGTGCAAGTTTCACTAATGACCCAGAATCAATTACACGTGCTGTTTCGTTGCCATGTCTTTGCTGATATTTGTGTTAGAGATGGGCAGGATTTCAATGTTAGAGAAGCACCGTGAAATGCTCTGGCTTTGCCTGAATGTGAAAATCAATTGTACCTTTCATTTATTGTATTGACGTGTTTGAATATATTGACACTATCTTTCTGAATCTGTAAACTGTTGTGATGTTTATAAGCCACGCTATGTAATATATGTATGAATGTATGTAATTCTTTACTATATGATATGAGACTTATATCTTCCCATACTTTTCTGCTTATTAAAAATCATAATTTATTTTTTATCGTTTTGCTTGCATTTATGATTAAAGTCTTAGATGTATGCTTATTTAGACATTAGGTTAAACCTGACATCATCACTATTTGAAAGTTATTCATTAACACCGTCTCCCCGAGGCAAGGGAGGCAACTGACTACAAAATTACAGTTTCCTACCTTGCCGAACTAGGCTGGAGTTTTGGCTCTGCTAACGAGTCTAAGCATTGTGCAGTCAAAATCGCGTGACGAAATCGGCATCCGGTTCGAAAACTGCCTTGCAGATTTCGGTCGATTGCAGTATTTGCAAAGCATGTGGATCGCCAACATGTATTTTCCAAATCTTTTTATGTTTTTAAACAAGGTGCTCACGTGATAAGACGACCTCCGCGTAACAGGACCCGTTTTATCACAATATAGATTTTATATTATCGATCAGATCGTCTTGATCTTGGTCGCCGCCATTTTGTTTGAAGCAAATGCAAGTGATATGTGATGCTGAATCTGATTGGTCAACAGGAAAAACATAGAAGGGACATAACTCGTAATAGAAGCTGGTGTGGCTACGATCGAGCCTAGAAATTCAAACTTTGTTCGGAAAGGTGAGTGAGTGTGGTTTTACGCCGCGTTTAGCAATATTACAGCAATATCACGGCGGGGGACACCAGAAATGGACTTCACACATTGTACCCATTTCGAGAACCGAACACGGGTCTTCGGCGTGACGAGCGAATGCTTTGATCACTAGGCTACCCGACCGCCCTTGTTGGGAAAGGATGGAACGTGAATGATGTTGTCAGTTCACTCCCTTGCCTCGGGAACATGCATAAAACCATGCTTTTGATACAGTCAGAAACGTACAATGGTCTTTAATCAAGATGTTAAATCAAGACTTTATTCAGTGGACTTTAATCAAGATTTCTTGTTTTCTCGCTTCTATTTACAAGTTAGCAATCAAGTTAAGGTACTTCTTTCAGTAACATCAATTGGTGCTATCTTGTCTACAAGAGGTTAGGAGTGAGTTAATGATGTTGCCTTTGACTCCGTGATTGCATGTATGAGATTAGAATGAGTATGTGGAGGAATCATAGGATGGCTTCTTCGTCGATAACTGCAGGCTGGACTGCTGCTCCCTTGGGGTCCAGGTCCTGGTCCAGGTCTGTGTTTTCCTGTCTCGGGTAACTGTTTAAGTGCCCACATCCCGGGGAATACTCGAAATAGGATATTGCCATGAGGCTCACAGGAAACTTAAGGCACAAACAAAGATGTAACATTCTGTAACATTACTTGATGGTGACACGTGACTTAACATCGAGATAAGCCATCATCATGTGGGTCAAGGTTTGTCATCATGACACTGGAGAACTTTTGTGTTTTGTGTAGTGAATTCAACATATCATTATCCTCGTTGCCACTGATTCAAACCTAAAGTGATCCGGGCAAGCCTGCCCTTTCCGCCTATAGTCCCTGGCTGAAAGACAAGTCAGACTGCAAAGGCCCATAGTGTAGCCAACAGGTCTTCGATAAATACGCCAAGAAAGTAATATTTGAAGAAACAACTACTAAACGATGGCAACAGTACACGTGTTAATTGCCTCTAGGATTCCCTGGATCAGACCATATCATTACAGAATCTTTCTCAATAGTCTACTTTCAAACTATATTCCCTGAGCATTAACGCGTGTCTGTGGCGTGTACGTACTCACAATGAGACCTCGTTAATCCGGAAGGTGCCCCTTCTGACATTGTCCGAATTAAGGCTTTCGGAATTAATGATATGCGAGTATGGGGTGATGCTCCTTCGTATATATGCACTGCGCTCCAAGCAGCAACGGTCCGGAGAGTGTGTTTTCGGGACAAAACAGGGTCCTGTCTCTAGCAGTCTTCCGGTGAGACAATGTGCCATTATCTCCCCACTGTGGATTCCTGAGGTGGGCATTAGAGGTAGATGAGGTAATGTCGCGAGAGATAAAATAATGGAGTGTTGATGCTTATTAGGAAAACAAAATCCTCTTGATAATCGAAGGATCAGGTGGGGTTTTAATTACGTCTGTGTCGAACACCATTACCTTTGGTTTGTTGTTTTACGCCGCACTCAACAATATTCCAGCTACATGGCAGCGGTCTGTAAATAATCGAGTCTGGACCACACAATCCAGTGATTAATATCATGAGCATCGATCCACGCAATTGAGATCGATGACCTGCATGGACCAAGTCAGCGAGTCTGACCACCCTATCCCGTTAGTCGCCTTTTACGACAAGGATAGAATGGGTTGTACGTTAAGGGTACTATCATCAATGGGACCATGTGTTTGACACAGCTACATGATGTTATGCTTCTGTACAACGAGGGGAACATATGTGACACAGCTGCTTACGGCAATTGCATTGATCTGGAACTCTTCTGGTAAAACAGGCTCGGTCAGTACACACTACAAGCATGGGTGCATTTTCATACATGCTATGGCTATGTAGATTCAAGTAAGGTAAATGCAAATTTAGTAAGCACAAGTCTTACTATTGTGTGTGACTCTGTGTGTGTGTGACTCTGTGTGTGTGACTGTGTGTGTGTGTGTGTGTGTGTGTGTGTGTGTGTGTTCTGCTCTAGACAGTTGTGCCACCATATCAATATTGAAGGTTATCAAAATTGGTTCATGTTGTATTGGGCTTTTAATTCTGTACGTGGCCAACCAACAGTTGATAGAGTCAGCAACGATCTACACAGTCTGGGTACATTGGACAGTTAGACCATACATAATAACAACCCGATTCTTGCTTCCTTTAAGCACATGGTACAGGCGAAACATTCCGCCCTGGAATTCCTTCAGAAACACATGGTAAAACCGTCCTTTTGCTCTTGAAGATTTAAGGCGTGCTTCATGGATTTGATTAAAACATGACATTTATGTATACAATTAATCGCTGGTCATGTAGCCCCTTTTGAACATATTGACAGTAATTGGTTAAAAAAAAACCCACAGAAATTACTGGCTGTGGCACAGGCATTTAATTTAACCAAAAATCTTCTTTTACACGAACCTCAAAGAAAGTTCCATGCATCTGTAACCTTTTCCTTGGTTTCATTGTACCACAGAAACGGATTATATCTGGCAAAAAAAAATTGCGGTCTAGTTAACATTTTATCCAGCAGTTTTTTTCATTTTGTATTTTCTTTTAATACCGGTTAAACAAAACGAATTTTTCTTTCCGATGAGTTCATTAACGAATTTACATCATACAAAGACGATGTCTGAATCTCAAACAAGGCACGAGCGACAACAAGTGAGCAGTTAAAGTGAACAACGTATAGTGCAGCAAGGTCCTTTTATACACCCAAAGAAAATCATAGTAAATACACCGCAACTTACGTAAATCAGGTTGCAACAAAGGGATCTTCCTCATCCGCAGACTTGACATAAAAGGCGACTTTGCTTGTTGTAGGAGACGAGTAACGGGTGGTCAGTCTCGCTGACTTTGTTGATGCATGTCATCGTATCCCAATTGCGTGGATCGATGCTCATGATGTCTATCACTTGCTTGTCTGGTCCAGATTCGATTATTCACAGAGCGCAATCATATAGTTGGAATATTGCTGAGTGCGGCGTTAAACAACAAACAAACAAACAAACAAACAAACAAACAAAACAAATTATATTGGCCTTGTTATTGGTCCAATGTCAGTGATCATGTTCTGAGGTAGGCATTACAGTCCGCCACGGGCCAATACGACTGACCGACGGCCGATACTAAGGGGCAAAAGAAAGTACACCGAGTTTGTTTTTAATGTAATTGAAAATATAGACCAATATGAAAACAACAGTTTCATGACATATTTATTCATTGACTATTTAAACGATATGTTTTAAAGTAGTAGCAGTCCACGAAATAAGGAAAAGGTACACACATGTAGGAATACTGTCCAATGAACAATGGAAGTATTAGCATTCAGGAATTATTCATACATCTGTAACCTCATTGTACAGTCAGAATAAACAGCCAAGAGATACACAACTATCAACATAATGAACTATGAACAAGTTCAATTATAAGAGAAAGGATATGAGGACAGTAGTTTCTTGCCTGTGACTGCAATAGAAGGAATGCAATCACGCGCACAAGTCGTATTCAGCTTCAGGGGTCGATGGCGTAGCCTAGTGGTTAAAGTGTTTGTTCGTCACGCCGAAGACCCGTGTTCGATTACCCACATGGGCACAATGTGTGAAGCCCATTTCTGGTGTCCCGGCCGTGATATTGCTGGAATATTCCTAAAAGCGATGTAAAACCATACTCACTCACTCAACGTCTATGTTGAAGGTTATGAGGCAGGGATCATATATATAATAAGGACAATAAAAGTAATACGATAACAAAAGGTGGAAACGAACAAGGGAAGCCAACAGATGATGGGCGTTGATATTTTTTTCTCATTCCAAATTCCATTCCAGTTATCCAATCTAAACTCCGGTCTAAAGTCTATTCCATATTTTACACTATGCCGTATGCTCGACAAATATTCGTTATGACATTTCAGATGATGAAAATGGAAACGTTGAAACATATACTGAACCGTAAAAGAAACGTCACCCCAAGTAACATTGCATGAAAAGTTGTCCCTTCAATATCTGGGTATTTTTGTCAAAGTTTCTAAAATTTAACATTACCTTATCCGGAAAAATGAAATTTGATGATAAAAAAACAAAGCAGATGACCATGAAAACGGCAACGGCCATGGTAACCCGATGCACGTGAGTTCCGTGCAAATTGAAATGCACATGCGTTCCCCCATTTCTTGCCCTATAAAAATCCATCCAGATCGGATAACATTCATTCGTTATTGAATTGCTACCACATGCCAAGACTGACAAGAAATCGGCCACCCTAAGCTCTTGGACGATTGCAAGCTGGACAAACCACCCGGCAAGTAGCCAATGCATTTCAAGTCCACGTAACGACCATATACAGGCTCCAGCAACGGTACCAGACCACCAACATTACAGATGACCGACCACGTAGTGGAAGACCAAGGGTCACCACCCGACGTCAGGATCGTCAGATTGTGCTACAGCATCTTCAAGATCGCTTTGTTACTGCTGCGGAAACTGCTCGACAGACCATGGGGACACACCAGCGACGCATCAGTGCGGACACCGTGCGTCGATGATTGACGAGCAGACACCTCCACTGTCACAGGCCACACCGAGGACCCATTCTGACACCACGTCATCGCCGGGACCACAAGTTTCAGCATGATAACGCCCGTGTCCACACTGCGAGAGCAACAAGAAACTTCTTCCAGCAGAATGGCATCAGAACAATGCATCGGCCTGCCCCCAGTCCCGAGTTTTATCCCATTGAGCACCTGTGGGACGAGATTCAAAGACGGTTGAATGACGTCCGACCAAGCCCGACAACTGCAGCTGAACTGCGTCAGGCGTTCCTCAGAGTGTGGGCTTAAGTGCCTATGGCCTTCATCAACCGCCTCAACCATTCCATGTATCGACGTTGCACGGCAGTCATCAATGCACATGGCGGACACACAAGATACTGACTTGTAGTGCCATTTTCCCAGAGACAAGTGTTGTGTTTCACTTTAAGAACTTTTGACACTTTAATTGTAACCTTGATGATCAGTTTTGTCAAGTTTCATCTTTTTAATATGTCTCAAAGTATGTTTACAGGGTTTGGACAAATAAGGTTTCTCATATATGTATCCGTGGTGACGTTTCTTTTGCGGTTCAGTATAGTTGTGACTACGATATAACGAACTATTAACATCTGTGTCACAACGAAATCACACAGTGTACGTAGCGCCGTATAATATAATTATTTATACGGGACAACATTCATGTCGTTTCGCTGTCAATCTCACGGGCTGTTTTTCCCATGTGTGACGACATGGACATATCATTCATTATAACCTTGGGGCAAGGCTACCTACAGAGTAGGAGAGGCTTGCGGACTGGAGACGGGCAGTAGGAGCAAGCTCCCACTGTGTAGAAACAAAGAGGTCATTCCAGCCCAGTGAGTCCTCTCGCCCTTATCGGTCTCCTATCTGCCTGTCACACACTAATCGGAACAACCTGAAACAAATTCCGCCGTTCGTGGTCTTTAAATGAGAAAACAAAGAAAGTCAGTTCCCATATACTCCAGTTTCTACCTCCAAGACTCCCTGTCCAAGACTCCACTCCAAGGCTCCACACAAAGACTCCACTCCACTTGAGATTCTTAATAGTTATGCATTGATCTAAATATGAAACAGATGGGTTGGTTTACAAGGCCGCTTAATTTCTAGTTCAGGTAGGTAACCTAAAGAAAGGGACTTGGCTATTTGACCGATGACCGGTGATGAAAGTAATGCTGATATGCTAATAGTGATGAAGATATCAGTAATGGTGATGAAAACAATCATGATTAGCGGGCACGAACGATTTTTGTAGTTCATGTCGTTAACGGTAACAGCGAGAACACAAACAATGTTGTTTGTTCATTAATCTTATGTTCATCCAGTATGACGTGTCACATCTGATCCTGAACACATCTGGACAGAGGACACAACATGAAAACTAAATGATAAAATCAAAACACGAGAATATGTCATGTGCACCATGTTGATCAGGTGTTCATGATGTGATGAATAATGCCTGACCAGGGTTCAATGAAATGCAGTCGTAATAATTCCCCAGTCATCAGCTGGATGGATGATGTTGCAGGAAGGCAATGCCCATACTATCGACGTCTGTTGCATCGTAGGAGCAGGACAATGTACACAAGTAAACTAAACACTCACGATTGTAATGAAGTTTCCACGACCAAGAAAGACGCGATCTGATTGGTCCTGGGTCCTGGGCTTGCTCATGGCGAGACCACGAACTCAAGAATAGAGCCATCTTCCCGAGGCAAGGGCGTTAACTGACTATAGCAGTTTCCACCCTTGCTGAAAAAGGCTGGTATTCTGAAGTTACATTTTGGCTGGACCAGTCTATGCACAATCCAATCAAAATCGCTTAACGAACTAGACATCCGGTTCGTAAAACAACATGGATTTCAACGCGCAGATTTCGGTCGACTGCAAGAGTTGCAAAGCATGTGTACCGCCAACTGGGCGTCATCATATATGTTGCAAATTTGCTCATGTTTAAATCAAGGTGCTCAAGTGAGTTAATGCACTTTCCCCGTTTCATTACAGTATAGATCTTGATTATCGATCAGATCGTCTTGACTGGGCGCGGCCATTTTATTTGAAGGTAATGAAAGTGATATGAGAGGTGGAATCTGATTAGTCAATAGGCGGGACATAGAAGGGACATAACTCGTAATAGCCACTGGCGTAGTTCGGCAAGGGTGAAAACTGGACTTTTATAGTCAGTCAACGCCCTTGCCCTGGGAAGATGGAATAGAGCTAGGGTGACACGATATTTATCCATTCAGAAAACGATGGTCTTCAGGTAATGTGTACCTGCTCCTAGTATGTAGAGTAGCATTGCGAGTGTGTTAGATTGTAGGTTAGGTGGTGATGTGAGGTGAAATGGGGTTTAGCGCCGCGTTATTGTACTTATATAGCGACATGCATGCACGTGTTGTATGTTCGGCTGCTTGTACTAGTCCAGACTGATTTCATAGTGCTAGCCCACTGAGATACCATGCCGCAGTTTAACATGAATAGCCCACTCAGATACATTATAGACTCCGAGCCGACCAGTCCTTGTTGTAGCCCATTTGTGCCGAGCGCCAGGCAGCGTAACAACAAGTACCATCTTTTAACGTATTTTGGTATGACGCGGCCAGGGATCGAACCCCGTACCTATCAACCTCTTTGCTAAATTTTGTATATCTTGCATATGAAGTACATATGAAGTCTTGGAGATCGATGGGAAAGTTCATATGAAGTGCTTGTCCGGAAAGGAATTACTGTGTGCCTGTTAGGTGATGTGGATAGAGTAAAACATGTTAAGCATAATCTGACAGGAAGGACATTTCTCATTAGAACAGACCATGGTTCTCTCTCTTTGAGATGGTGGATGTGGTGTAGCTCATCATGGCAATTGTGGAACCAGGTCGGGTTGTCAGATAGATATTTAGTCTGATTATGAGTTTGAGATGAGGCACAGACCAGGGCAGTCACACAGCAATGCAGAAGCTATGTAACGGACACCATGTTCTCAGAGTTTATCGTCTGCAGTCGTGAACTCGGTTCAATGAAACCGGTGACCTCAGCACGTGGGTTTCGCAACGGTGCGAAATCTGCACGTGCGTCTCGAAATGGCACGAAATTTGCACGTGCGTCTCGTAGTTTTTGTTCTATCAAGGGTTTACAATGATTGTAAGCCCTCCTGTGAGGTGTTACAATCGTTGTAATACCTCCTGCGAGGTGTTACAATCGTTGTAATACCTCCTACGACGTGTTACAATTTCAAAAACTCCATATCGAGTTACACAAACAGCCAGTAGGTTTATATGGGTGTGATGTTATATGGTCCTGATTTGGTGGCTGGTGGAGGGCATCTTGGGATAAAGAAGACAGTTTCCAAAGTTAAGGCAAAGAATTTCTGGGAGTAGAGGTAGTCATGTTACCATTCTTCCACATCCGAGTCGTTAATGTAGAAAGATGGTATATGGAAGGGCGCCCATATTACCCAGGAATGAGAAATGACCAAGCGCCAGAGACAATCAGTTAAATGCAGAGATGTCACACAATCTGTACAGTGTGTGATGGTTAGCCATCGGAGCTGTGGATGTATTGCCCCAGGAGTGTTCACCCTCTAGATATGGACAGTATGTAGACATGAACGAGGTAGTGTCACGTAGGCGTGCGAGGAACCAAAGATAGTTGGTTCACATTCCAGATATCCCCTGATGACGATTCTTGGTTCATCATCACCATAACGTGCACGTGAGTTTCATCAACATGTTTAATGTTCAATCTGTTTATTTGTACTTGAGGCCTCAGGCCCATATACAAAGTATACAAAGTATACAAAAATAAAAAATGTCCATCAAGGTGATGGCGGTTCATCATACTTATATATTCAATGTGACATAGTGTACAGTAATTAATGATAACATGCTCTCCTCACAAGTGAAGCTTTACAGAATTTTAGCAAGTTTTCTACTATAGCTGGATCATAATCATTTATTAAATTAACAAATTAACAAATGTAACGGACTTGCATGCCTGGATATACCTGATCAATGAGACACAATTCAAAATAGCCGACCGATTTTTCTTGAAATGAGGTTTTTCCTAATGTTTGGGGTTTTTCTTTAGAATATTCGTAACAAAATATGTTCGCGCTGACATATTCTAATGAAACTTACAAGTACGAAAGTTACACACTATTAACAAGACATAGCTAACAGTATTAACATTCACATGTATGTAACTCATGCGCTATCTCATTATAACAGTGTCAATTATGCTGACATGTCTGGAATATAATCTCAATATAATCTTATTGGAATATATTTGATATAATGTGAGTGACAGTGACATTAAAAAGAAATGTATGTATATTTATGCAATATTACAATTTTGTAGGTTCATGGAGGGATGCATCAGGGGGAAAATATGACTTTTGTCGACGTTTAGCTGATGTAATAGTTCTGGTAAAGAAACAACATGCAGATTTGGTTAACTGGACAAAATATGTGACAGTGCTTGTTTGTATCCCCAAATTGATCCTGGAAATAATTCATATACATGTATATGTATTGTTTCAATAGATTTGTCCCCTGTGGGACCGGAGATAGACTGCGTCTTAAGCACCCCATTGCTTGTAAAAGGCGACTAAATTGGGCAACCCATTTGGCGTGGGTTCCACCCCTGTGTTGGTGGAGGAAGGGAGTCTGGTGCTTGAGGGCTCTGGGTCCGTGAATAGTGTTCCTTAAACACCAGTTCTATCAACTGGCTGATCACGCCATGCCAACACTCACAAATGTACTTGAGAAGTACTTTTATCAGGTCAGACATCTGCTGGTGCTAGGTCGCCCTATATCTAAAAAAGGACAGGGTGAACTATGCGTGTAATGAAAGAACTGGATCCGATCTGGACCTGAGCCAGCAGTCAACTTTTGAATGATTCAACTGTTTTATCTCTGTTTTCACATTCATCGCCTGCAGAATTTGAATACTTTTACGTATTTGTGAGACGTGACATACAGCAGGCCGTCACCATCAAGACAGACACCAGCAGGATATGTCAGACAATCCTGTTGTGTGAAGACATCTCTGACAAACTGCCCCGACTCTGTCAGCTGAATCACCTTGTGGGAGCTAGAGTCTACAAGCAGGATATCTCCCGTGCTGGTTGTTGTGATACCTACAGGATATGTCAGAGCTCTGTCTCCTGTGGGAGTGTAGGTGAAAACAGCGTCTCCTTCACTGGTCACACATACAAGGGATTTTACTCCTGTTTCACTGACTATCAAGTTGTTGTTTCTGGTGACATGGATGTAGCGTGGATTCCCGATTACTCCCATGTTGATAGACCTCAGTATCCTCCCTGCCATGTCCAGTATGTCCACAGAGTGAGAATGTCCATATCTACCTGCCGCCAGCTGTGAAGGACTCAGACAGGCTAGAGCGAAGTACACCTTTCTTGTTTTTATAGTTGACAGTAATACAGGATCTGGAGCAACATTCACTGTAACTATTTCCTGACTGCCTGGAACACTGACACCTATCTCACTCTCACTTAACTTGGCTATTTGCCAAGGAGCATTAGACAGCAGAAGCTGATTATGAAAGGATTTGAAGTTTGATGTGTAATATGTTTTGAGTCTCTTGTTATTGTAATCTGCAACTACTGTTACTTTGATGTCATCAACAGTCAAAACTGTGACGTCATACAAGCTAGGATTCTCCCCGTCCAAATATTCCTTGCAGTCAATGGTGTGATGTAGAACAGGAAAAGACCTGGGGTCACTCACATCATGGACGACTTCAACCTCCCCCAGCTGTAGCTCATCAACTGCTTTACTCAGCTTGTCCAGGTCGTGTGTCAATACAACCCTTCCTGCTGCTGGCCTGTTGTCCGTGTCTCTGTTGTCTGTAGACGTCTCACCCATCGACTCATAGACGGCATACATGTCCACCTCACAGTTGGACGTCACAGCATAGGCTGTGAACTCATACTGCTGCTGGTACATCTGTAGCTCGATCTCCTGGGATTTTATATCTGCTTGTAACTCATGTAATTGTTCATCAGTAGCCTTGTCGATGTCACCAAGGAGTTGCTTCTCTTTTCTTAAAATAGCACGCATCACTGTTTCCCGTGTCTTTGTGACTTGATCTTTGAGGGTTTGTGAATTACTCTTCACATCTTGAATTGTAGATTTTCTCCGGGTTATGTTGATATTAGTTGCCGCCATGTTGATTCTGAGCTGCTCTATTTTGTTTGTCAGTTGTTCCTTCACAAGAGGGGTCATACCTTCTATTGTATCAACATCCTTACATGCCCTGTGTTTTATACTGCAACATATCGTGCATATTGCCCGCTTGCAGTCCTTACAGAACAACTCTATCGGTTTGTCTCTGTGGACTTGACACATGAAGCGACGCTTGACCTTTGTTTTGGTGTGATCAGACAAGTGAGCTACTTCATGGTCACACAACCCTGGCATCATGTTGTGCAACTGGAGACATCCTTCACAGTACACAACATCACAGACAGAGCACCAAGAAGTGGCGGGAGTTTTCTTTCCTTGTTTCGTACAAACACTGCACAAGTTTTCCTCCACACCTACAAAAACAAGAGTGCTTAATTTCAATTGTCAAAAACATGATAAGAATCGCACACCATCTAAAGAAATAATAACATGTAACACATTAGTTTTGTCACAAACGGCCACGCCCTTTCTGGAGATGAACATATCATATGATACAGGTTGTGATGAAACAATGATGCTGTCTCACAATGTAGCACTTCCTTGTCAATCATGGCGTACAGGTAATCATAACCACAAGATTATTGTTTGCTGACTAGATATACAATAACAGATGTATATTAAAACCTGAGGGTGTTACAGCGTCTTTATAGATGGGAGCCTCAATTTACAGAAGACTTAACAATGAGATGTATATAAATGTTTTCATTTAACGTGTTTTGTAACAAGGTAGGGCCAGCCAGGTAGATGCACCTGCAACTATAGATCACCCCCACAGTTCAGCCACCACAACTCTGTCCTAGCTGTGACATATATTGTAACGCCCAATCAGGATAAGCAGAGAAAGATTGTGACATTTGTATGCTAACTTGTTACACAAAATTCTGTTTTTCAGGGGCTCTTTGTCACAAACGGAATGGAATGTATTGGCCTTTGCAAGAAAGAAATGTTTATCCTGCATCAAGATCTATTAACATGAAGTAAACATGAGCAATTCTATGAGTGAATGTTCGTATATACACACGTGTGTGGTTGTTAACATACCTTTTAAAAAGGTAGTCAGTCAGTAGAATTATAAACTGATTACCCTTTGTGCCGGGTCCAAAGTCATCCATCAGCCCCTGTATGACGTGGCTTGGTTTCAGGTGTCTGACCAACTCCTCTACTGGACTGTCAGGGTTGGTCACACTCGTCAGTTGTCTGCAGGAGGGACATCGGATGGACTTGGCTCGTACTGCTTCCGGCTGTGTGTTGATGTATTTCAGCAGACAGGACTTACAGAATGTATGATGACAGTGAAGTGTGGCTGGGTCTGTGAACACCTCAGAACAGATGACACAGGTGAGGTGGTTTTCGGTCAGCTTCTTAGCGGTCGCCATCTGAAGCAAATCGAACAGCTAAATGAAGTATAGATGGATGTGTTGTAGATATAATTATAAAACATGTACACGGTCGCATCAACCCAGATGTCCAAAGATGTGACATCTTTACAAGCAGTGAGACGGGAGAGATAAGAAGACGCCCCATTGCATTGTATATCTGTGGTGCTGCTGTGGGTAAAGGGGGGTAACTCTTGTTCTCATACTCTACCCTGAGCAATGAATATGAGGAATGAATACCATGTTTTGAAAACATGATCAACTGTCGTTTCCGTTATGGGGCAATTTCAACTAACACACGGTGATGTTTCAGCGTCTTGAAGTGAAAGGTTAATCAAGTTTGAGAGACCCATCGCACCTACCTCGAACACCACACGTTCTTCAATACCTTGACTTCCTTGTTGCCCGTCACTCCACAACTTTGTCACGTGACCTTAGCAGGTCAAGAATGCGAGTGAACACGTGGTATATCCATTTGTCAAGAATATATGTATTTACAACTTCTATGACAATATTGTAGTTGTTTTCAGTGACACAAAGACTGTACGACAAGAGGGATGACTCTCCAATAGTGCATCTGTTTGTGACGGGTGCCACCGGTGGAGCAGGATACGAACACCTTTTCGTGAACACCTGGTGTCATCACTAGTTGATAGTGATTCATAAACGCATGCCCATGATATAGTCATGACCGTACAATGGACTTTGATTTCTTTTATTATGGAAAAGTTTCGTCGCATTTATTTAACCAAGCCGGTGATCCACAACCATCTTATATTCGTCACATCATCACAGAGTGTAGATGACCTATTGACAGCAGGTCAATAGAATGGTCACTTGAGGATAAGTCCAATATTTTGTTGTCGCAGAGTGGGTGTTTATTACACTATAGTATTTAATAAGATACATTTTCACATGAACTTCCATAACGATTTAATATATCTCTCATTTTGTATTCTGTCCATGGAGGTTCTACAACAGAATTAACCACTATTATTTTGTGCTTCGTAAGAAGCAGCTGAATCGAGGATTGGATGGTGTGAACACACAACCTTTGACCTGGTCAGCTTTGTGTCACACTTTGTGTCGGAATTATTGCTAATTCCGGACCGAGACATGAATATTTACAGATCGCCAGGCTTAAACATTGCTGAATGTGGCTTATATATATTCTGACATTGACCAAAACATCACAGGTTAAGTTAAGGAATGCAGGTTTCCCATCAAAATGTGAGTTGCATGGATCTTTGTCTTTCAGTGTCCCATTCCACTCTGGCAGTGTTTGGATTATTTAGTATGGAATGTTTTTATTTTCTAAAATCGACGTGAAAACATAAACATCAAACATCATAAAATCTTGACATGTGTCATAAACACTGTTCACTTCCACAGTTAACTCTGCATGGTAAGTATTGTATGTATTTATTTTCGACTATTTCAAAATAGTCTGAGTACTCACTCACTCAGTCACCCACCTACCCACTCATTCACTCACTCGCTATTTATCTACTGCACTCCTATATACACACAGATAGACATAAGATATGGATGTTGTTCAAAGGAACGTAACTCTGATCAAAACTTGAACATCCCGACAACGTCTCGCTTGACCCAAGAAGCTCACCTGTCCTCAAGAACATGTTTCCAGCACACTTCCTCATATACATGTCTCCTTCTTACATTAGCAACTTCAATGACACGTGTATGTTAATGTGTGCAGTGGGGGAGGGGTGGAGGTTGAGGTGGGTATGTAGGTTGGGCTCACCAGCAGATGTTTACTATAGACCTCATTTCTACTTTCGTTTTAACACGTTACCATGACCTCAGATAAATGTTACCAAAACCTTGTCTACCTAGCTGGTATTTGTTTATGTCGATAACAGTAGTATTCTAGGATTTGATCCTTAATCAACGATGCAGATTCAGCTGCTAACTGACATGATACAGAAATATATGGATGTAATCATTGTTGACTCCTGTAGTATACATCGATCATTCGTCACCACTCGCCCCTTTCCGTAACCTGCGGCTTGTCCCGGAATAACACGAGTTGGTCACGAATGATGCATCGATATCAAGCTTTCTGTGTTCAAGTGAAACCGTGGTCCTTGCAGGTATACAGTATACCCCAGGTAACGCAGCTATGTACTGTAGGCTAAAGTAACATCTATATTTGTGTGTGAAATGTTATCTAACTACGTGACATACCGATATTACAATGGGGGCTTCTGCTCTCCGAAGGCGTCCCACTTCCTGGTGGCTGGCTTGTGTCACGTGACACAACTTAGTCCACGTGATCTGTTGACGGCAGGTATATTTACTGAACCGAAAAAGAAACGTCACAGTGGCTAGATATGTGAAAAACCTAATTTGTCCAAACACTGTAAACATACTTTGAGACATATTAAAAAGATGAAACTTGACAAAACTGATCATCAAGGTTGAAATTAAAGTGTCAAATGTTCTTACAGAGAAACACAACACTAGTCTCTGAGAAAATGGCATCACAAGTCAGTATCTCGTGTGTCCGCCATGTGCATTGATGACTGCCGTGCAACGTCGATACATGTTATGGATGAGGCGGTTGATGAAGGCCATAGGCACTTGAGCTCACACTCCGTGGAACGCCCCACAGGTGCTTAATGGGATTTAAATCGGGACTGATGTCAGGCCACTGCATGGTTCTGATGCCATTCTGCTGGAGGAAGTCTCGTGTTGCTCTCGCAGTGTGGGCAAGGGCGTTATCATGCTGAAACTCGTGGTTGCGGCGATGTGCTAAATGAGGTATGGCATGTGGTCTCAAGACTTGATCAATGTACCGAACTGCCGTGACACCATTGCCTCTCCCTTGACCGATGTTCTGGAAGACCACAGTGCCGATCCGCACTAATGTGTCACTGGTGTATCCCCATGGTTAGACTAACATTTAGTCTCTGAAATCTTATATTACACAATATCCTTCTTGACACTTAAAATAAAAAAATTCCCTCTGCTGATTTCAGAATAGAGCTAGCTTGAGCTGGCTAGACTTGCTTTTGTATGCATTTCTAGATTATTATTTTTTCATAAAATAAATATATTCCACGGTCATGGTGCAGGACTACCCCATGGTCTGTCGAGCAGTTTCCGCAGCAGTAACAAAGCGATCTTGAAGATGCTGTCGCACAATCTGACGATCCTGACGTCGGGTGGTGATCCTTGGTCTTCCATTACGTGGTCTGTCATCTGTAGTGGTGGTGGTCTGGTACCGTTGCTGGAGTCTGTATATGGTCTTTACCTGGACTTCAAATGCATTGGCTACCTGACGGGCGCTTTGTCCAGCTTGCAATCGTCCAAGGGCTTGGTGTCGCTGTGTTCTTGTCAATCTTGGCATGTGGTAGCTTTTGGGCGATCGTTTTTTTGTCATCTGCTTTGTGTTTTTATCATCAAATTTATTTTTTCCGGACAATGTAATGTTAAATGTTAGAAATTTTGACAAAAAATACCCAGATAATTGAATGACAACTTTGCATGCAAGTTTACTGGGGATGACTTTTCTTTTGCGGTTCAGTATATATATTCCACAGCAACTATATACGACAAACCCGATGGCGGATCAAGAGGGAGCGAGTGTGGGGCGGGGGTGAGGGTGGTCGGGGTGGGGAATGACATTTTGTATACATATTGCCTGATTGATACACATAGAAAGGAAATCACATTGATTTGTTTTCTAAACTCGTTTTACTGAATAATTCTAAGATGGGCAATGAAGAAAATTGTACGAAATACGTTTGATACACATTCCAAAACGGAGCCAATATTAATAGTATGAGCATAGTCAAAGTGATGTTTTTGTATTTTAACCTGATAAGATATTCTGAAATAAATAATTACTTTCACACCTTCACGAGATGACGATACACTCTAACAACGATTCAGAATAGTACATTCATTGTTAGTTACTACTATGTGAGAATTCCTAGTTAGAATTGGTCCTCAGCAACCTATGCTTGTCGCAAAGGGCGTCTGTATGGATCGGGTTGTCGTGCATGATTGGTTGATTGTCTGTGATTGCATCCCGGCGGTTTCGGACTTTGCTCATAATTTTAAGCAATAAACAAATGAAACAAAATCATGATGGCGTATTTACATGTCCGCCATCACTTCTAGATAAATACTATCAATCAGTATCAGTTTGTTCTTAACTTAGACTGATTGAATGCTACAGGTAATCGATGATGACGATTGTCCTGATCAAAGACGGTTTTCACCAATATATACTACTTATATCATGGTGGGAATACTGAGAGACAAGCCTTCCTCGTCAATACAATATAACTTGCAATGATTTTCAAGCAATTTTCTGATATAACACATATCCCTGTCGAACGGTGAGTAGTTTGTTATAATCAGATGACGTTAACCCGAACCTTTGACTATTGATGGAATTTTTAAATATGTTTAAAAACTCAAATATCTTCTTAAATATGTAACATATTGAAACTGATAAGCCATCATCCTCATAAAAAACAATATCAACACCATTTAAGGAATTAATAGTTCAAATTTATTATATATTTTATAATCACTTGTTGCAATTCCTATTTTGACCGATATCCGACAGATAATGCGCCCATCCACTTCAACAGCAGAACCTGAGAACTGCAGAAAGCAAGCCACCAGCGGGACTCTCTCAGAAATAGGACCCCACATCCGACGATAACCGGTACAGCCGTTTGAAATACAGCCGCGTCATCTCCGGCGGTCCGACCAAGCGTTAAAGTAATTAGGACGAGCAGTAAGCAAGGCTGTAACTGATCAGACTGACTATCAATAACCACACACAGACTTGGTATGTTCTCAAGACGCTTATATATAAAGAGCATTCATTCCGCTACAAAGGCACGTAGAGTGTGGAAAAGATCTGAGCTTTTGTAAATCTTCGAATACGAGAACAAAATGGTAACAAGCAAGGGACTCACACAACTCTTCCCCGCGAATTGCCACAAGTTACACAAGCGTAAGGAACCATCACGACCCTGAACATTGAGTAATGGGCTTATTTTTGTATTCAAGTATTCTTTCGTAATATGACCAAGAACCACGCGTATTGAACGTGTTCCTTGATTTATTTGTATTACTGATATAATACGTTGAGTTATTAAACAAATAACTGCCAAAAAATATACCGAGACACGTAAACTTCCACCTATGCATTATGAGGGTATTTAAAACCCAGTTTTGTTCTCAGTAATATCCCCATTCTTTTCCCAAAAGAAGATAATTTTTAACCCATACTACAGCTTTTAGAAATACTAGTACTGTCAGTAGAAACAAATGATGCCATCGAGGACAGGTGTAGAGCTAAAGCAGATTTCAAACGTCAAACATTTATAGTAACCTCATTTGTATCTTGGATATGAGAGGTAGCGAGTGTGTTGATAGAGTTGTGTTATGTTTAAGTGATATTTAGGGTTACTTCAATCAATACTACATTTTGAAGAAATATTATTACATCAGTACAAATAACTGATACCAATGGGGATACATGTAAACCAATTCTCAAAGCATCCACACACTGCTATAGCCTCCATCAATAGCTGAACGCTCGTTGTGTTATATATCTCTTGAGCACACGTTGGAGCAATTACGAGCTCGATTGTTTAACTGATAATCTTAAGGCTTGAACCATACCTAACTACGTGAACTGGTTTCTCAACACACGTCAGATATGTTGTAAGTCTCAGACGTTTACCCCTTAATGGTGAAACCCAGAAGCACGGGTATGGTGCTGGACCAGGAAGCTGTATGCTCTAAGCTGCTATCTAGACTTAACTTAAATAGATATGTTTCGCTACGTAATGATAAAGAACACAGACTCTGGCTACTTGCACTTGAACGTTCTGAACAGTTCCCAAACCTGTCTCATCTTGTACGGCTGGGATGCATAAATATAGAATCCAGGGAATGTCGATGTGGAATTGTAGCTCATGATATTATTAAGCATGTCTTTTTGTATTGTACATTGAATATGAATGACAGAAATGAACTATTTGAAATCATTTGTGATGTGATAGATGTCTCTACATTTGCAAGACTATGTAGTGAGGACGATGATACAATCCTGTCTGTACTACTAGGCGGTATGCCTGAGTGTGTTAGCTCTTTATCTCAAAGTCTATGGGGTGACCTTATGGTTATTGTGTCAAGACATTGTAGGAAATGGCTGTATCTGTTACAAAACAGTTATAAGAATGCTTGATTGTCATGCATGTTGTAGTTATCATTTCTAATAATATTGTTCAATTGTACTACTGTACAGCTCTGTAATTATACATAATATCATATATGATATGTATCTTCAATATCTGGAGGAAATAAAGAATATCTATATATCTCTTGAGCACACGTTGAAGCAATTACGAGCTCGATTGTTTAACTGATAATCTTAAGGCTTGAACCATACCTAACTACGTGAACTGGTTTCTCAACACACGTCAGATATGTTGTAAGTCTCAGACGTTTACCCCTTAATGGTGAAACCCAGAAGCACGGGTATGGTGCTGGCAAACCTAGAAACATAATCGGGACGAACCCTGTCACTGAGCGTTCCTTTAACAAATGTCCTTTACAAATCAGGTCACATTTCTGCACACGAAAGATCGTCCTCTGTTAAACCACTGACATGGTGAATTACGTTTGCAAAGAATGAACAAGAGCCGATCTGGACTTGTTGTTAAATGTCAGTTTTGTATATCTTTTGTATATATGTGTATGGAGATAAAAAATATCTCTATTTTCACATTTAGCGTCTGTAGAAATTGAATACTTTCACGTATCTGTCAGACGTAACATACAGCAGGCCGTCACCATCAAGACAGACACCACGAGGACAATTCAGACCATCCTGTTGTGTGAGGACATCTCTAACAAACTGCCCCGACTCTGTCAGCTGAATCACCTTGTGGGAGTCATAGTCTACAAGCAGGATATCTCCTGTGCTGGTTGTTGTGACACCCCAAGGATATGTCAGATCTATGTCTCCTGTGAGAGTGTAGGTGAAAACATCGTCTCCTTCACTGGTCACACATACAAGGGATTTTACTGCTACTTCACTGACTAGCAAGTTGTTGTTTCTGGTGACATGGATGTAGTCTGGATTCCCGTTTACTCCCGTTTTGATAGACCTCAGTCTCCTCCCTGTCATGTCCAGTATGTCCACAGAGTGAGACTGTTTATATGTACCTGCCGCCAGCTGTGAAGGACTCAGAGAGGCTAGAGCGTAATACTTCTTGCTTGTTTTGATAGTTGACAGTAATACAGGACCTGGGGTAACATTCACTGTAACTATTTCCTGACTGTCTGGAACACTGACAGCTATCTGACTCTCACTTAACTTGGCTATTTGCCAAGGACCATCAGAAAGCAGAAGCTGATTATGAAAGGATTTGAAGTTTGATGTGTAATATGTTTTGAGTCTCTTGTTATCAGAATCTGTCACTACTGTCACTTTGATGTCATCAACAGTCAACACTGTGACGTCACAAAAATCAGGATCCTCCCCGTCCCCATCTTCCTTGCAGTCAATGGTGTGATGTAGAACAGGAGAAGACTCGGGATCACTCACATCAGTGACGACTTGAACCTCCCCCAGCTGTAGCTCATCAACTGCTTTACTCAGCTTGTCCAGGTTTTGTGTCAATACAACCCATCCTGCTGCTGGCCTGTTGTCCGTGTCTCTGTTGTCTGTAGACGTCTCACCCACCGACTCATAAATGGCGTACATGTCCATCTCACAGTCGGACGTCACAGCATTGGCTGTGAACTCATACTGCTGCTGGTACGTCTGTAGCTCGATCTCCTGGGATTTTATATCTGCTTGTAACTCATGTAATTGTTCATCAGTATATTTGTTGATCTGCCAAAGGAGCTGCTTCTCTTTTCTTAAAATAGCATGCATCACTGTATCCCGTGTCGTTATGACTTGATCTTTGAGGGTTTGTGAATTACTCTTTACATCTTGAATTGTAGATTTTCTCTGGGTTATGATATTATTCATAGCTGCAATGTTGATTCCGAGTTTCTCTATTTTGCTTGTCAGTTGTTCCTTCACAAGAGGGGTGGTGCTCTCTATTGTATCAACATCCTTACATGCCCTGTGTTTTATGCTGCAACATATCGTGCATATTGCCTGCTTGCAGTCTTTACAGAACAACTCTATCGGTTTGTCTCTGTGGACTTGACACATGAAGCGACGCTTGACCTTTGTCTTGGTGTGATCAGACAAGTGAGCGACTTCATGGTCACACAACCCTGGCATCATGTTGTGCATCTGGAGACATCCTTCACAGAACACAACATCGCAGACAGCGCACCAAGAAGTGGCAGGAGTTGTCTTTCCTTGTTTCGTACAAACACTGCACAAGTGTTCCTCCACAGCTGAAAAGACAAGTGTGCTTAATTTCATTTGTCAAAAACATGATAAGAATCGCACACCATCTAAAGAAATAATAACATGTAACACATTAGTTTTGTCATTAGCGGCCACGCCCTTTCTGGAGATGAACATATCATATGACACAGGTGGTAATGAAACAATGATGCTGTCTCACAATGTAGCACTCCCTAGTCAATCATGACCTACAGGTAATCATAACCACAAGATTATTGTTTGCTGACTAGATATGCAATAACAGATGCCTATTAGAACCTGCGGTCTTTATAGATGGAAGCCTCAATTTACAGAAGACTTAACAATAAGAATATAAATGTTTTCATTTAACGTGTTTTGTAACGAAGTAGGGCCAGCCAGGTAGATGCACCTGCAACTATAGATCACCCCCACAGTTTAGCCACCACAACTATGTCCTAGCTGTGACATATATTGTAACGCCCAATCAGGATAAGCAGAGAAAGATTGTGACATTTGTATGCTAACTTGTTACACAAAATTCTGTTTTTCAGGGGCTCTTTTTCGCAAACGGAATGGAATTTATTGGCCTTTGCAAGAAAGAAATGTGTATCCTGCATCAAAATCTGTTAACATGAAGTCAAAATGAGCAATCCTATGAGTGAATGCTCGTCTATGCACACATGTGTGGTTGTTTACATATCTTTTAAAAGGGTATATTAGTCAGACAGTACAATACTAAGCTGATTACCCTTTGTGCCTGGTCCAAAGTCGTCCATCAGCCCCTGTATGACGTGGCTTGGTTTCAGCTGACTGACCCACTCCTCTACTGGACTGTCAGGGTTGGTCACATTCGTCAGTTGTCTACAGGAGGGACATGGGATGGACCTGGCTTGTACTGCTTCCTGCTGTGTGTTGATGTATTTCAGCAGACAGGACTTACAGAATGTGTGATTGCACTGAAGTGTGGCAGGGTCTGTGAACACCTCTGTACAGATGGCACAGGAGAGGTGGTTTTCTGTCAGCTTCTTAGCGGTCGCCATCTGAAGCAAAGTGAACAGCTATATGAAGTATAGATGCATGTGTTGTAGACATAATCATAAAACATGTACATGATCGCATCAACCCCGACATCCAAGAAGTAACATCTTTACAAGCAGTGAGACGGGAGAGATAAGAAGACGCCCCATTGCATTGTATATCTGTGGTGCTGCTGTTGGTAAAGGGGGCTAACTCTTGTTGTCATACTCTACCCTGAGCAATGAATATGAGGAATGAATACCATGTATTGAAAACATGATCAACTGTCGTTTCCGTTATGGTTCAGTTTACACGGTGATGTTTTAGCGTCTTGAAGTGAAAGGCAAATCAAGTTTGAGAGACCCATCGCAACTAGCTAGAGCACGCATGTACTTCGATATGTTTACTTCCTTGTTGCCTGTCACTCGGCAACTTTGTCACGTGACCTTAGCAGCTCAAGAATGCGAGTGAACACGTGGTATATCCAGTTGTCAAAAACTGCCTTTGTTTGGATGCGCACCGTCCTCTGTAAAGTAAAACATTTGGATTTAAGAAATGCCAAGAATATATGTATTTACAACTTCTATGACAATATTGTAGTTGTTTTCAGTGACACAAAGACTGTACGACAAGAGAGATGACTCCAATAGTCTCCAATAGTGCATCTGTTTTAATGGATACGAACACCTTTTCGTGAACACCTGGACTTTGATTTTTCTTTTATTATGGAAAAGTTTCGTCGCATGTATTTAACCAAGCCGGTGATCCACAACCATCTTATATTCGTCACATCGTCACAGAGTGTAGATGACCTATTGACAGCAGGTCAATAGAATGGTCACTTGAGGATAAGTCCAATATTTCGTTGTCGCAGAGTGGGTGTTTATTACACTATAGTATTTAATAAGATACATTTTCACATGAACTTCCATAACGATTTAATATATCTCTCCTTTTGTATTCTGTCCATGGAGGTTCTACAACAGAATTAACCACTATTATTCTGTGCTTCGTAAGAAGCAGCTGGATGGAGGATTGGATGGTGTGAACACACAACCTTTGACCTGGTCAGCTTTGTGTCACACTTTGTGTCGGAATTATTGCTAATTCCGGACCGAGACATGACTATTTACAGATCGCCAGACTTAAACATTGCTGAATGTGGCTTATATATATTCTGACATTGACCAAAACATCACAGGTTAAGTTAAGGAATGCAGGTTTCCCATCAAAATGTGAGTTGCATGGATCTTTGTCTTTCAGTGTCCCATTCCACTCTGGCAGTGTTTGGATTATTTAGTATGGAATGTTTTTATTTTCTAAAATCGACGTGAAAACATAAACATCAAACATCAAAAATCTTGACATGTGTCATAAACATCCATGGTTAGTATTGTATGTATTTATTTTCTACTATTTCAAAATAGTCTGAGTACTAACTCACTCAATCACCCACCTACCCACTCATTCACTCACTCGCTATTTATCTACTGCACTCCTATATACACACAGATAGACATAAGATATGGATGTTGTTCAAAGGAACGTATCTCTGATCAAAACTTGAACATCCCGACAACGTCTCGCTTGACCCAAAAAGCTCACCTGTCGTCAATGACATGTTTCCAGCACATTTACTCATATACATGTCTCCGTTTCACGTTAGCAACTTAAATGACACGTGTATGTTAATGTGTGCAGTGGGGGAGGGGTGGAGGTTGAGGTGGGTATCTAGGTTGGGCTCACCAGCAGAAGTTTACTGTAGACCTCATTTCTACTTTCGTTTTAACAGGTCACCGTGACCTCAGATAATTGTTACCAAAACCTTGTCTACCTAGCTGGTATTTGTTTATGTCAATAACAGTAGTATTCTAGGATTTGATCCTTAATCAACGATGCAGATGCAGCTGCTAACTGACATGATACAGAAATATATGGATGTAATCATTGTTGACTCCTGTAGTATACATCGATCATTCGTCACCACTCGCCCCTTTCCGTAACCCGCGGCTTGTCCCGGAATAACACGAGTTGGTCACGAATGATGCATTGATATCAAGCTTTCTGTGTTCAAGTTAAACCGTGGTCCTTGCAGGTATACAGTATAACCCAGGTAACGCAGCTATGTACTGTTGGCTAAAGTAACATCTAGTTTTTTATTTTGTGTGTGAAATGTTATCTAACTACGTGACATACCGATATTACAATGGGGGCTTCTGCTCTCCGAAGGCGTCCCACTTCCTGGTGGCTGACTTGTGTCACGTGACACAACTTAGTCCACGTGATCTGGCATGCATTCAACAGGCCGAGGCGCTTTCTGAGCGCATACTTAGCACTCTCCGCGGGCGCTCGGGTGTAATCGAATGATCTGGCAACTGCCGCCGGCAGAGGGCGCGGTTTTCAAAATGGCGTTGCAGACTGATTTTAGCAATATTGTTGAACATTGTGTATGTGAAGTATTATTGTTTAGAATAAAGATACGATAAACTTTCCGTTACTTAGAGAATCACCGATCAGACAACAAAACTCTATTATATGGCATTATCGTGATATACGTCGACCCAACTCATGTAATCCTACCGACTTAATTAACATTGGAAAATCAAAATATAGACTAGATTGTCAGTGACACTTGACACTGAATGAGATTTCTCAGTTTGCTGTACAAGTCACTAATTTGTGGTAGACAGGCTCGTCGGGGATCAGATACCAGCTCGCTATATCCGTTAGTTCGCTGAAGAGAGTTCGTTATGTACGTAAATTTTATATGATAATATATAGGAGATAAATCGTGGATTTTGTTGCATCCGTTTGTTCGCTCTACACGTGTTCGTTATATCCGTGTCGTACTGTATTTACAAACGTACTGGGGTAAATAAAATAAAGTCGAATTGGAACGTTAATTGAATGAAGACTTCTGGTTCTGCATTGAAGTTATCGAAGATGTTGATTTAAGAACCCAAATAGAATCTTATTTCATTAAACTGCATTCCAGGTATTTTATTTACCAGTTATTTGCGTAAAACATAATGGTTTGATGTTTATATTCATATATATTTAATTTCAATATATTCTGGACAGTAAATGAAGGGGAATAAATTAAATACATCGGGTAAGACATGTCACTATATTGCCAAAACGGCAAGAACGAAGTCTCATAAATCACAAAAAAATAATTAATTACCTTTAGGGTTAGTAAAAAATCGAGTTACTAAAAATCGTATGTGCACTGGTGCAATATCGTTCACGCGCACTAGTATATTTTATTACTTGCCCGTGAAGAGATCACCCGTTTAATAAACATACAGCTGTATTACACATTGTGTAATACCAAAACGCGTGCTTATGTACTCTCGGAACACGTTTCACGAGCAAATATTGAAAGCTCTCAACATCCCTTGGCTTATTCAACGACATTGCGTGTGGAGTTGAGTTGAGAGGACCTTATGCACACTCGATGACCTCAGCAACCTTGTTGCTAGGCTGACGCCACACTGCATTGTTTCGCTGATGGATCTTGCAACAAAATTCAATAAATGACGTCATCGGGTATTGTGACGTTATTGTAAACTTTGAGGTGCAAGGCCCGTTCCACAGGGCGATCGTATTGTAGCCCAACGACAGTCGTTAGTCTGTTAAAGTATGTGAGTTGCGATAGTCTTAGCCCTACGATTATTTTGTGAATTCTAAAGATGGACCATTGTAGGGTATTAAATTCATACGTTTCAACTTTTGACGTGTTTAAAGTATCATTCTGTTAAACTCAATTGGAATATGCCGTTGATCGTGTAGGTGTCAGCCTATTCATACTTAACAGTATAATTCTAAAAACGTTATAAATAGCAAGTAATAAATAAAATACTAAACTCGCTCCCGTGTAAAACCAATTTTATTAAACTCGTGAATAGTTGTGGTATCTGAATCGCTTTTGCACGTCAGATACAACTATTAACTCGTTTAATAAAATTGGTATTACACGGGAGCTCGTTTAGTATTCTATATGTATGTCATCCGGGCGGCATTATTATCGTCTTATAATTAAATTTTCGTTGTGTTCATGGAAATTCCTGCATTCTGATTAGCTGAATTGGTCACGTGTTATTGCATTCATTTCCCAATGAATGTAAAAATTTAAGCCACGCCCACCGCTGCGCACTACTTTTATTACTGCGGAATGTCGGGGAATCCCAATATTACAGTCGAGGGAATTCCCTTTCTGCTCACGTGTATCGTCATGCACAGGACATTTAGCGACTTTCATGCATATTCATTGTCCAAACTACCCTTTGAAACCGAAGGCCGAGAATGAATGAAACAGCAAACGTGCAGGCTCGCTCGCCAGTTTTTTTTCCCGCTCGCCTCGGTTCAACTTTCATGTCTTCGCGTTTCATTTCTAACTAGCATTTCTCCAACTGTTTTACCGTAATCAGAGAAGTAATGTTTGAATCACGCAGTAAATGACCATATTATTTGAAACAGCCGCCTTCTCTCGGACATATTTCTTCCGGTTCGTTACAGTCTGACTGTTGCAAGTCTTTTCGCCTCTTGCCTTAATTGACAGGTCAAATGAACATTGTTTTAATCCCACTCTCCGTTGATTGGCTACTGACTGTGTAGGCGTGTCAAGTTTGTGCATAAATTAAACGATCACCTGATTCATGTCACGCCACTGTATGTATTTCTACACCTGGAATGTTCATCAATGCCGTCATTTTTGTCTGTTTTGATATATGCAACTGTTTTGGGTTAAACTATTGTAGATAAAACATGTTTTACGTTGTCGAATTTAATTATAAGCATTGACTGTGTATTTTTTTCGGTTCATTGAGGTATGAATCGAAAAACCGATCTGCAAACTTTTGTAAGAATCCGCTGCTGATGTGTCACTGGTGTATCCCATGGTCTGTCGAGCAGTTTCCGCAGCAGTAACAAAGCGATCTTGAAGATGCTGTCGCACAATCTGACGATCCTGACATCGGGTGGTGACCCTTGGTCTTCCTCTACGTGGTCGGTCATCTGTAGTGGTGGTGGTCTGGTACCGTTGCTGGAGTCTGTATATGGTCTTTACGTGGACTTCAAATGCACTGGCTACCTGCCGGGCGGTTTGTCCAGCTTGCAATCGTCCAAGGGCTTGGTGTCGCTGTTTTCTTGTCAATCGTGGCATGTGGTAGCGTTTGAGCGATCGTTTTTTTGTCATCTGCTTTGTGTTTTTATCATCAAATTTAATTTTTCCGGACAAGGTAATGTTAAATGTTAGAAATTTTGACAAAAAATACCCAGATAATTAAATGACAACTTTTCATGCAAGTTTACTGGGGATGACGTTTCTTTTGCGGTTCAGTATACATATTCCACAGCAACTATATACGACAAACCCGATGGCGGATCCAGAGGGAGCGAGTGTGGGGCGGGGGTGAGGGTGGTCGGGGTGGGGAATGACATTTTGTATGCATATTGCCTGATTGATACACTTACAAAGGAAATCACATTGATTTGTTTTTTAAACCCCTTTTACTGAATAATTCTAAGATGGGCAATGAAGAAAATTGTACGAAATACGTTTGATACACATTCCAAAACGGACCCAATATTAATAGTATGAGCATAGTCAAAGTGATGTTTTTGTATTTTAACCTGATAAGATATTCTGAAATAAATCATTACTTTCACACCTTCACGAGGCGACGATACACTCTAACAACGATTCAGAATAGTACATTCATTGTTAGTTACCACTATGTGAGAATTCCTAGCAAAGGGCGACTGTATGGATCGGGTTGTCGTGCGTGGTGACCTGGTTGATTGTCTGTGATTGCATCCCGGCGGTTTCGGACTTTGCTCATAATTTTAAGCAATAAACAAATGAAACAAAATCATGTTGGCGTATTTACATGTCCGCCATCACTTCTAAAATAAATACTATCAATCAGTATTAGTTTGTTATTAACTTAGACTGATTGAATGCTACAGGTAATCGATGATGACGACTGTCGTGATCAAAGACGGTATTCACCAATATATACTACTTATATCATGGTGGGAATACTGAGAGACAAGCCTTCCTCGTCAATACAATATAACTTGCAATGATTTTCAAGCAATTTTCTGATATAACACATATCCGTGTCGAACGGTGAGTAGTTTGTTATAATCAGATGATCTTAACCCGAACCTTTGACTATTGATGGAATTTTTCAATATGTTTAAAAACTCAAATATCTTCTTAAATATGCAACATATTGAAGCTGATAAGCCATCATCCTCATAAAAAACAATATCAACACCATTTAAGGAATTAAAAGTTCAAATTTATTATATATTTTATAATCACTTGCTGCAATTCCTATTTTGACCGATATCCGACAGATAATGCGCCCATCCACTTCAACAGCAGAACCTCAGAAATGCAGAAAGCAAGCCACCAGCGGGACTCTCTCAGAAATAGGACCCTACATCCGACGATACCCAGTACAGCCGTTTGAAATACAGCCGCGTCATCTCCGGCGGTCCGACCAAGCGTTAAAGTAATTAGGACGAGCAGTAAGCAAGGCTGTAACTGATCAAACTGACTATCAATAACCACACACAGACTTGGTATGTTCTCAAGACGCTTAAATATAAAGAGCATTCATTCCGCTACAAAGGCACGTATAGTGTGGAACAGATCTGAGCTTTTGTAAATCTTCGAATAGGAGAACAACAATTAACAAGCAAGGGACTCACACAACTCTTCCCCGCGAATTGCCACAAGTTACACAAGCGTAAGGAACCATCACGACCCTGAACATTGAGTAATGGGCTTAACCCATACTACAGCTTTTAGAAATACTAGTACTGTCAGTAGAAACAACTGATGCCATCGAGGACAGGCGTAGAACTAAAGCAGTTTTCAAACGTCAAACATTTATTATATCCTCATTTGTATCTTGGATATGAGAGGTAGCGATTGTATTGATAGAGTTGTGTTATGTTTAAGTGATATTTAGGGTTACTTCAATCAATACTACATTTTGAAGAAATATTATTACATCAGTACAAATAACTGATACCAATGGGGACACATGTAAACCAATTCTCAAAGCATCCACACACTGCTATAGCCTCCATCAATAGCTGAACGCTCGTTGTGTTATATATCTCTTGAGCACACGTTGGAGCAATTACGAGCTCGATTGTTTAACTGATAATCTTAAGGCTTGAACCATACCTAACTACGTGAACTGGTTTCTCAACACACGTCAGATATGTTGTAAGTCTCAGACGTTTACCCCTTAATGGTGAAACCCAGAAGCACGGGTATGGTGCTGGCAAACCTAGAAACATAATCGGGACGAACCCTGTCACTATGCGTTCCTTTAACAAATGTCCTTTACAAATCAGGTCACATTTCTGCACTCGAAAGATCGTCTTCTGTTTAATCACTGACATGGTGAATTACGTTTGCAAAGAATGAACAAGAGCCGATCTGGACTTGTTGTTAGTTGTCAGTTTTGTATATCTTTTGTATATATGTGTATGGAGATAAAAAATATCTCTATTTTCACATTTAGCGTCTGTAGAAATTGAATACTTTCACGAATCTGTCAGACGTAACATACAGCAGGCCGTCACCATCAAGAGAGACACCAAGAGGACAATTCAGACCATCCTGTTGTGTGAGGACATCTCTAACAAACTGCCCCGACTCTGTCAGCTGAATCAACTTGTGGGAGCTTTGGTCTACAAGCAGGATATCTCCCGTGCTGGTTGTTGTGACACCCCGAGGATATGACAGAGCTCTGACTCCTGTGGGAGTGTAGGTGAAAACAGCGTCTCCTTCACTGGTCACACATACAAGGGATTTTACTACTCCTTCACTGACTATCAAGTTGTTGTTTTTGGTGACATGGATGTAGTCTGGACTCCTTATCACCCCCGTGTTGATAGACCTCAGTATCCTCCCTGCCATGTCCAGTATGTCCACAGAGTGAGACTGTCTCCATGTACCTGCCGCCAGCTGTGAAGGACTCAGACAGGCTAGAGCGTAGTACTGCTTGCTTGTTTCGATAGTTGACAGTAATACAGGGTCTGGGGTAACATTCACTATGACTATTTCCTGACTGTCTGGAACACTGACAGCTATCTGACTCTCACATAAGTTGGCTATATACCAAGGCTCACTAGAAAGCAGAAGCTGATTATAAAAGGATTTGAAGTTTGATGTGTAATATGTTTTGAGTCTGCGGTTTTCACAATCTGCAACTACCACCACTTTGATGTCATCAACAGTCAACACTGTGACGTCAAACAAATCAGGCTCCTTCCCGTCCCCAGCTTCCTTGCAGTCAATGGTGTGATGTAGAACAGGAGAAGACTCGGGGTCACTCACACCATGGACGACTTCAACCTCCCCCAGCTGTAGCTCATCAACTGCTTTACTCAGCTTGTCCAGGTCGTGTGTGAAGACAACCCTTCCTGCTGCTGGTCTGTTGTCCGTGTCTCTGTTGTCTGTAGACGTCTCACACATCGACTCATAAACGTCATACATGTCCATCTCACAGTTGGACGTCACAGCATTGGCTGTGAACTCATACTGCTGCTGGTACATCTGTAGCTCGATCTCCTGGGATTTTATATCTGCGTGTAACTCATGTAATTGTTCATCAGTAGCCTTGTCGATGGCATCTAGGAGTAGCTTCTCTTTTCTTAATATAGCACACATCACTGTCTCCCGTGTCTTTATGACTTGATCTTTAACGTCCTGTGAATTACTCTTCACATCTTGACTTGTAGATTTTCTCCAGGTTATGTTATTATTAATAGCCGCCATGTTGATTCTGAGCTGCTCTATTTTGTTTGTAAGTTGTTCCTTCACGAGAGGGGTCATACTCTCTATTGTATCAACATCCTTACATGTCCTGTGTTTTATACTGCAGCATATCGTGCATATTGCCTTCTTGCAGTCCTTACAGAACAACTCTATCGGTTTGTCTCTGTGGACTTGACACATGAAGCGACGCTTGACCTTTGTCTTGGTGTGATCAGACAAGTGAGCGACTTCATGGTCACACAACAATGGCATCACGTTGTGCAACTGGAGACATCCTTCACAGTACACAACATCGCAGACAGAGCACCAAGAAGTGGCGGGAGTTGTCTTTCCTTGTTTCGTACAAACGCTGCACAAGTGTTCCTCCACACCTACAAAAACAAGAGTGCTTAATTTCAATTGTCAAAAACATGAAAACAATCGCACACCATCTAAAGAAATAATAACAGTTAACACATTAGTTTTGTCACAAACGGCCACGCCCTTTCTGCAGGTGAACATATCATATGACACAGGTTGTAATGAAACAATGATGCTGTCTCAAAATGTAGCACTCCCTAGTCAATCATGACGTACAGGTAATCATAACCACAAGATTATTATTTGCTGACTAGATATACAATAACAGATGAATATTAAAACCTGCGGGCGTTACAGCGTCTTTATAGATGGGAGCCTCAATTAACAGAAGATTTAACAATAAGATGTATATAAATGTTTTCATTTAACGTGTTTTGTAACAAGGTAGGGCCAGCCAGGTAGATGCACCTGCAACTATAGATCACCCCCACAGTTTAGCCACCACAACTCTGTCCTAGCTGTGACATATATTGTAACGCCCAATCAGGATAAGCAGAGAAAGATTGTGACATTTATATGCTACCTTGTTACACAACATTCTGTTTTTCAGGAGCTCTTTGTCGCAAAGAAATGTGTATCCTGCATCAAAATCTGTTAAAATGAAGTCAAAATGAGCAATTCTATGAGTGAATGCTCGTATATACACACATGTGTGGTTGTTTACATACCTTTTAAAAGGGTATATTAGTCAGGCAGTAGAATTATAAGCTAATTACCCTTTGTGCCGGGTCCAAAGTCGTCCATCAGCCCCTGTATGACGTGGCTTGGTTTCAGCTGACTGACCCACTCCTCTACTGGACTGTCAGGGTTGGTCACACTCGTCTGTTGTCTACAGGAGGGACATGGTATGGACTTGGCTTGTACCGCTTCCGGCTGTGTGTTGATGTATTTCAGCAGACAGGACTTACAGAATGTATGATGACAGTGAAGTGTGGCTGGGTCTGTGAACACCTCAGAACAGATGACACAGGTGAGGTGGTTTTCGGTCAGCTTCTTAGCGGTCGCCATCTGAAGCAAATCGAACAGCTAAATGAAGTATAGATGGATGTGTTGTATATATAATTATAAAACATGTACACGGTCGCATCAACCCAGACGTCCAAAGATGTGACATCTTTACAAGCAGTGAGACGGGAGAGATAAGAAGACGCCCCATTGCATTGTATATCTGTGATGCTGCTGTGGGTAAAGGGGGGTAACTCTTGTTCTCATACTCTACCCTGAGCAATGAATATGAGGAATGAATACCATGTTTTGAAAACATGATCAACTGTCGTTTCCGTTATGGGGCAATTTCAACTAACACACGGTGATGTTTCAGCGTCTTGAAGTGAAAGGTTAATCAAGTTTGAGAGACCCATCGCACCTACCTCGAACACCACACGTTCTTCAATACCTTGACTTCCTTGTTGCCCGTCACTCCACAACTTTGTCACGTGACCTTAGCAGGTCAAGAATGCGAGTGAACACGTGGTATATCCAGTTGTCAAGAATATATGTATTTACTACTTCTATGACAATATTGTAGTTGTTTTCAGTGACACAAAGACTGTACGACAAGAGGGATGACTCTCCAATAGCGCATCTGTTTGTGACGGGTGCCACCGGTGGAGCAGGATACGAACACCTTTTCGTGAACACCTGGTGTCATCACTAGTTGATAGTGATTCATACACGCTTGCCCATGATATAGTCATGACCGTACAATGGACTTTGATTTCTTTTATTATGGAAAAGTTTCGTCGCACTTATTTAACCAAGCCGGTGATCCACAACCATCTTATATTCGTCACATCATCACAGAGTGTAGATGACCTATTGACAGCAGGTCAATAGAATGGTCACTTGAGGATAAGTCCAATATTTCGTTGTCGCAGAGTGGGTGTTTATTACACTATAGTATTTAATAAGATACATTTTCACATGAACTTCCATAACGATTTAATATATCTCTAATTTTGTATTCTGTCCATGGAGGTTCTACAACAGAATTAACCACTATTATTCTGTGCTTCGTAAGAAGCAGCTGAATCGAGGATTGGATGGTGTGAACACACAACCTTTGACCTGGTCAGCTTTGTGTCACACTTTGTGTCGGAATTATTGCTAATTCCGGACCGAGACATGACTATTTACAGATCGCCAGGCTTAAACATTGCTGAATGTGGCTTATATATATTCTGACATTGACCAAAACATCACAGGTTAAGTTAAGGAGTTGCATGGATCTTTGTCCTTCAGCGTCCCATTCCACTCTGGCAGTGTTTGGATTATTTAGTATGGAATGTTTTTATTTTCTAAAATCGACGTGAAAACATAAACATCAAACATCAAAAATCTTGACATGTGTCATAAACACTGTTCACTTCCGCAGTTAACTCTGCATGGTAAGTATTGTATGTATTTATTTTCGACTATTTCAAAATAGTCTGAGTACTCACTCACTCAGTCACCCACCTACCCACTCATTCACTCACTCGCTATTTATCCACCGCACTCCTATATACACACATATAGACATAAGATATCGATGTTGTTCAAAGGAACGTAACTCTGATCAAAACTTGAACATCCCGACAAAGTCTCGCTTGACCCAAGAAGCTCACCTGTCGTCAATAACATGTTTCCAGCACACTTCCTCATATACATGTCTCCTTCTTACATTAGCAACTTCAATGACATGTGTATGTTAATGCGTGCAGTGGGGGAGGGGTGGAGGTTGAGGTGGGTATCTAGGTTGGGCTCACCAGCAGAAGTTTACTGTCGACCTCATTTCTACTTTCGTTTTAACAGGTTACAATGACCTCAGATAAATGTAACCAAAACCTTGTCTACCTAGCTGGTATTTGTTTATGTCGATAACAGTAATATTCTAGGATTTGATCCCTAATCAACGATGCAAGTTCAGCTGCTAACTGACATGATACAGAAATATATGGATGTAATCATTGTTGACTCCTGTAGTATACATCGACCATTCGTCACCACTCGCCCCTTTCCGTAACCTGCTTGTCCCGGAATAACACGAGTTGGTCACGAATGATACATCGATATCAAGCTTTCTGTGTTCAAGTTAAACCGTGGTCCTTGCAGGTATACAGTATAACCCAGGTAACGCAGCTATGTACTGTTGGCTAAAGTAACATCTATATTTGTGTGTGAAATGTTATCTAACTACGTGACATACCGATATTACAATGGGGGCTTCTGCTCTCCGAAGGCGTCCCACTTCCTGGTGACTGGCTTGTGTCACGTGACACAACTTAGTCCACGTGATCTGTTGACGGCAGGTATATAAACTGAACCGAATAAGAAACGTCACAGTGGCTAGATATGTGAGAAATCTAATTTGTCCAAACACTGTAAACATACTTTGAGACATATTAAAAAGATGAAAATTGACAAAACTGATCATCAAAGTTGAAATTAAAGTGTCAAATGTTCTTAAAGTGAAACACAATACTAGTCTGTGAGAAAATGGCATCACAAGTCAGTATCTCGTGTGTCCGCCATGTGCATTGATGACTGCCGTGCAACGTCGATACATGGAATGGATGAGGCGGTTGATGAAGGCCATAGGCACTTAAGCCCACACTCCGTGGAACGCCTGACGCAGTTCAGCTGCAGTTGTAAGCCTTGGTTGGACGTCATTCAGCCGTCTTTGAATCTCGCCCCACAGGTGCTCGATGGGATTTAAATCGGGACTGAGGGCAGGCCACTGTATGGTTCTGATGCCATTCTGCTGGAGGAAGTCTCGTGTTGCTCTCGCAGTGTGGGCAAGGGCGTTATCATGCTGAAACTCGTGGTTGCGACGATGTGCTAAATGAGGTAAGGCGTGTGGTCTCAAGACTTGATCAATGTACCGAACTGCCGTGACACCATTGCCTCTCCCTTGACCGATGTTCTGGAAGACCACAGTGCCCATCCTCTGTGCAAGACGCACGGTGCCCGCACTAATGTGTCACTGGTGTATCCCCATGGTCTGTCGAGCAGTTTCCGCAGCAGTAACAAAGCGATCTTGACAATGCTGTCGCACAATCTGACGATCCTGACGTCGGGTGGTGACCCTTGGTCTTCCACTACGTGGTCGGTCATCTGTAGTGGTGGTGGTCTGGTACCGTTGCTGGAGCCTGTATATGGTCTTTACGTGGACTTGAAATGCATTGGCTACCTGCCGGGCGGTTTGTCCAGCTTGCAATCGTCCAAGGGCTTGGTGTCGCTGTTTTCTTGTCCATCGTGGCATGTGGTAGCGTTTGAGCGATCGGATTTTTGTCATCTGCTTTGTGTTTTTATCATCAAATTTATTTTTTCCGGAGAAGGTAATGTTAAATGTTAGAAATTTTGACAAAAAATACCCAAATAATTGAATGACAACTTTTCATGAAATTTTACTCAAGATGACGTTTCTTTTGCGGTTCAGTATTCATGATCCACAACAACTATATACGATAAACCCGATGGCGGATTCAGAGGGAGCGAGTGTGGGGCGGGGGTGAGGGTGGTCGGGGTGGGGAATGACATTTTGTATGCATATTGCCTGATTGATACACATACAAAGGAAATCACATAGATTTGTTTTCTAAACTCGTTTTACTGAATAATTCTAAGATGAGCAATGAAGAAAATTGTACGAAATACGTTTGATACACATTCCGTGGTGACCTGGTTGATTGTCTGTGATTGCATCCCGGCGGTTTCGGACTTTGCTCATAATTTTAAGCAATAAACAAATGAAACAAAATCATGTTGGCGTATTTACATGTCCGCCATCACTTCTAGATAAATACTATCAATCAGTATCAGTTTGTTATTAACTTAGACTGATTGAATGCTACAGGTAATCGATGATGACGATTGTCCTGATCAAAGACGGTATTCACCAATATATACTACTTATATCATGGTGGGAATACTGAGAGACAAGCCTTCCTCGTCAATACAATATAACTTGCAATGATTTTCAAGCAATTTTCTGATATAACACATATCCCTGTCGAACGGTGAGTAGTTTGTTATAATCAGATGATCTTAACCCGAACCTTTGACTATTGATGGAATTTTTCAATATGTTTAAAAACTCAAATATCTTCTTAAATATGCAACATATTGAAACTGATAAGCCATCATCCTCCTAAAAAACAATATCAACACCATTTAAGGAATTAATAGTTCAAATTTATTATATATTTCATAATCACTTGCTGCAATTCCTATTTTGACCGATATCCGACAGATAATGCGCCCATCCACTTCAACAGCAGAACCTGAGAACTGCAGAAAGCAAGCCACCAGCGGGACTCTCTCAGAAATAGGACCCCACATCCGACGATAACCGGTACAGCCGTTTGAAATACAGCCGCGTCATCTCCGGCGGTCCGACCAAGCGTTAAAGTAATTAGGACGAGCAGTAAGCAAGGCTGTAACTGATCAGACTGACTATCAATAACCACACACAGACTTGGTATGTTCTCAAGACGCTTATATATAAAGAGCATTCATTCCGCTACAAAGGCACGTAGAGTGTGGAAAAGATCTGAGCTTTTGTAAATCTTCGAATACGAGAACAAGATGTAACAAGCAAGGGACTCACACAACTCTTCCCCGCGAATTGCCACAAGTTACACAAGCGTAAGGAACCTTCACGACCCTGAACATTGAGCAATGAGCTGATTTTTGTATTCAAGTAATCTTTCGTAATCCGACCAAGAACCACGCGTATTGAACGTGTTCCCTGATTTATTTGTATTACTGATATAATATGTTGAGTTATTAAACAAATGACTGCTAAAAAATATACCGAGACACGTAAACGTCCACCTATGCATTATGAGGGTATTTAAAACCCAGTTTTGCTCTCAGTAATATCCCCATTCTTTTCCTAATAGAAGATAATTTTGGACCGATACTACAGCTTTTAGAAATACTAGTACTGTCAGTAGAAACAAATGATGCCATCGAGGACAGGTGTAGAGCTAAAGCAGATTTCAAACGTCAAACATTTATAGTATCCTCATTTGTATCTTGGATATGAGAGGTAGCGAGTGTATTGATAGAGTTGTGTTATGTTTAAGTGATATTTAGGGTTACTTCAATCAATACTACATTTTGAAGAAATATTATTACATCAGTACAAATAACAGATACCAATGGGGATACATGTAAACCAATTCTCAAAGCATCCACACACTGCTATAGCCTCCATCAATAGCTGAACGCTCGTTGTGTTATATATCTCTTGAGCACACGTTGGAGCAATTAGGAGCTCGATTGTTTAACTGATAATCTTAAAGCTTTAACCATACCTAACTACGTGAACTGGTTTCTCAACACACGTCAGATATGTTGTAAGTCTCAGACGTTTACCCCTTAATGGTGAAACCCAGAAGCACGGGTATGGTGCTGGCAAACCTAGAAACATAATCGGGACGAACCCTGTCACTGAGCGTTCCTTTAACAAATGTCCTTTACAAATCAGGTCACATTTCTGCACACGAAAGATCGTCCTCTGTTTAACCATTATCTCTATTTTCGTATTTAGCGTCTGTAGAAATTGAATATTTTTACATATCTGACAGACGTAACATACAGCAGGCCGTCACCATCAAGACAGACACTACGAGGACATTCCAGACCATCCTGTTGTGTGAGGACATCTCTGACAAACTGCCCCGACTCTGTCAGCTGGATCACCTTGTGGGAGTCATAGTCTACAAGCAGGATATCTCCTGTGCTGGTTTTTGTGATACCTAGAGGACATGTCAGAGCTCTGTCTCCTGTGGGAGTGTAGGTGAAAACAGCGTCTCCTTCACTGGTCACACATACAAGGGATTTTACTCCTGTTTCACTGACTAGCAAGTTGTTGTTTCTGGTGACATGGATGTAGTGTGGATTCCCGATTACTCCCGTGTTGATAGACCTCAGTATCCTCCCTGTCATGTCCAGTATGTCCACAGAGTGAGACGGTCTATATGTACCTGCCGCCAGCTGTGAAGGACTCAGACAGGCTAGAGCCCAGTACTGCTTGCTTGTTTTGATAGTTGACAGTAATACAGGACCTGGGGTAACATTCACTGTAACTATTTCCTTACTGCCTGGAACACTGACAGCTATCTGACTCTCACCTAACTTGGCTATTTGCCAAGGCTCACTAGAAAGCAGGAGCTGATTATCAAAGGATTTGTAATATGTAATTAATGTGTAATATGTTTTGAGTCTCTTGTTATTGAAATCTGCAACTACCACCACTTTGATGCCATCAACAGTCAACACTTTGACGTCAACCAACCAAGGATCCTCCCCCTCCCCATCTTCCTTGAAGTCAATGGTGTGATGTAGAACAGGAGAAGATTCGGGGTCACTCACTCCATGGACGACTTCAACCTTCCCAAGCTGTAGCTCATTAACTGCTTTACTCAGCTTGTCCAGGTCGCGTGTCAATACAACCCTTCTTGCTGCTGGCCTGTTGTCCGTGTGTCTGTTGTCTGTAGACGTCTCACCCATCGACTCATAAACGGCATACATGTCCATCTCACAGTCGGACGTCACAGCATTGGCTGTGAACTCATACTGTTGCTGGTACGTCTGTAGCTCGATCTCCTGGGATTTTATATCTGCTTGTAATTCATGTAGTTGTTCATCAGTAGCTTTGTCGATGGCATCTAGGAGTAGCTTCTCTTTTCTTAAAATAGCACGCATCACTGTTTCACGTGTCTTTATAACTTGATCTTTAACATCCTGTGAATTACTCTTCACATCTTGAATTCTAGATTTTCTGCGGGATATGTTATTATTAGTTGCCGCCATGTCGATTCTGAATTGCTCTATTTTGTTTGTCAGTTGTTCCTTCACAAGAAGGGTGGTGCTCTCTATTGTATCAACATCCTTACATGCCCTGTGTTTTATACTGCAGCATATCGTGCATATTGCCCGCTTGCAGTCTTTACAGAACAACTTCACCTTTTCGTCTCTGTGGACTTGACACATGAAGCGACGCTTGACCTTTGTCTTGGTGTGATCAGACAAGTGAGCTACTTCATGGTCACACAACCCTGGCATCATGTTGTGCATCTGGAGACACCCTTCACAGAACACAACATCGCAGACAGAGCACCAAGAAGTGGCGGGAGTTGTCTTTCCTTTTTCGTACAAACACTGCACAAGTGTTCCTCCACAGCTAAAAAGACAAGTGTGTTTTATTTCATTTGTCAGAAACATGATAACAATCGCACACCATCTAAAGAAATAATAACACGTAACACATTAGTTTTGTCATAAACGGCCACGCCCTTTCTGGAGATGAACATATCATATGACACAGGTTGTAATGAAACAATGATGCTGTCTCACAATGTAGCACTCCCTAGTCAATCAGGACCTACAGGTAATCATAACCACAAGATTACTGTTTGCTGACTAGATATACAATAACAGATGTATATTAAAACCTGCGGGCGTTACAGCGTCTTTATAGATGGGAGCCTCAATTTACAGAAGACTTAACAATAAGATGTATATAAATGTTTTCATTTAACGTGTTTTGTAACAAGGTAGGGCCAGCCAGGTAGATGCACCTGCAACTATAGATCACCCCCACAGTTCAGCCACCACAACTCTGTCCTAGCTGTGACATATATTGTAACGCCCAATCAGGATAAGCAGAGAAAGATTGTGACATTTGTATGCTAACTTGTTACACACAATTCTGTTTTTCAGGAGCTCTTTGTCGCAAACGGAATAGAATGTATTGGCCTTTGCAAGAAAGAAATGTGTATCCTGCATCAAAATCTGTTAATATGAAGTCAAAATGAGCAATCCTATGAGTGAATGCTCGTCTATGCACACGTGTGTGGTTGTTTACATATCTTTTAAAAGGGTATATTAGTCAGACAGTACAATACTAAGCTGATTACCCTTTGTGCCGGGTCCAAAGTCGTCCATCAGCCCCTGTATGACGTGACTTGGTTTCAGCTGACTGACCCACTCCTCTACTGGACTGTCAGGGTTGGTCACACTCGTCTGTTGTCTACAGGAGGGACATGGGATGGACCTGGCTTGTACTGCTTCCGGCTGTGTGTTGGTGTATTTCAGCAGACAGGACTTGCAGAATGTATGATGACACTGAAGTGTGGCTGGGTCTGTGAACACCTCTGTACAGATGACGCAGGTGAGGTGGTTCTCTGTGAGCTTCTGAGCGGTCGCCATCTGAAGCCAAACCGATAGTTTAATGAAGTGTATATGCACATGTTGTAGACAAAATCATTCAACATCTACATGAATGCATCATTCCCAAACAATCTTGGACGCGACATTAAACCCCATTTCACCTCACCTCGGTTTAAAACACACATGGCACCCATCCCGAGTACCGTATGTCATTCAATACCTCTAATTCCAGCTGCCTGTCACCCCACAACTTTGTCACGTGACCTCTGCAGGTAAAGAAAGCGAGTGGCCACCCAGTGTGTCAAATATTGGCGTGTTTTGGTATGCGCACCGGTACCTCTTCTGTAAAGTAAAACCTACAAAGTTAATATAATACGTCAACGCTAGAAAACAACCAATCTCAATGGATGACTGGAAGTCAGTGATGACCCCAGGTGTCCGTGAAAAGGGTCAGCATGTCCTGCCCAGCCCTGGCGGTATCACCCGCCACTCATACATAAACAAGCAAGTGTCTGTTGCCTGACGCGGCACGACAGTATTTCTGCAATATGTGACTGCGGCGAGTCAGGCAACGCCAGTAATTGATGTATGTATTTCTCTTCTGATGATATTGGGGTTGCGCCATTAGTAATGTCGTTGATTGTGACGTAATAGCAACCAATGACGTCAGAATGATCTGCAAAGCATTGTGATGCAATTTCATTGCAGCGATATATACAATGTAGGTATCGCTTAATCTCACGGAAGCGATATCTCATGTGGGAGCCAGTTTGGGATCATATCATCCAACATTATTCTTCCAACTTCTACCTCCTCCGTGGTCTAGTGGTAGAGCGTCCGCCCGGGGTTCGATCCACGGCCGCGTCATACCAAAAGACACGAAAAGATGGTACTTGTTGTTACACTGTCTGGCGCTCGGCATTAAGGGGCTAAAACAAGGACTGGTCGGCTCGGAGTCAGTATACTGTGTCTGAGTGGGATATTCATGTTAAACTGCGGCATGGTATCTCAGTGAGCTAGAACTATAAATCGGCATCAGTCCAGACTAGTACAAGCAGCCATACAAACACACACACGTACATGCACGTCGCTACATAAGTACAATAATCTTTGACGTGACGTTAAACCACATTTCACCTCACCTCTTCCAACTTCTTCAGTTTGTAGACAGTAATAAGCAGTAAAAGGTGTTGCTAACATTAGCCATCAGTGATGTCGTTTGATTCTGACGCCATGGTAACCAATGAGGTCACAATCGTCTGCAAAGATTGTGATGCAATTTCATTGCAGCGATATATACAATATAGGTAGGTATCGCTTAATCCCAACCAGCGATTTCTCATGTGGGAGCCAGTTTTGAATGATAAAAGCATGTATACAGCAAATGGACGTGACCCAAAAACAGTTCGTTATATCTGTCCGTTCGTTGTAAGGGTGTTCGTTATAAACGTAGTGTACTGTAGTAGACATCGAGGTAGCGCTAGGGTTTTACAAGAGGGAACTGTGAGGAAATTGGTTTTCTATGAGCCATGACACAGTATCCATGGAAGTAAACACGAAATGAACACGATTGTATGAATGCTATGTTGTGACATCGTGTTATTGTAACGCCCAACCATGGCCAGATTTCAAAACTTAAGAATATTTACAGTATAACCCTAAGACAAACTTAACCGAGGTAAGGAGTGGATATTCACTACACCAACACAGTCACCTGAAGATATCAAGTTTGTAGAGAATTATCCTGCAGTTTTAAAGTGTATATACATACCGAATACTAGTATCTCATGTATTCAAACACCAAGTCTGTGGAGAAACGCCCCTGAGAGTGTCATATGGCCGTGCTGGGTAGTCAGCTGATGTTGAAATACACGTGATACAATCAATGCCTTGTATACTGGCGCATGCCTGTTAGGTCTTTATCATATGATGTCACAGTGGAGTGAAAGTCCATGCAGAGATAACCAACCACGTGGTGGTGGTGCGATGACGTTCAGGTACGAGGTGCAAGTCACACATATATGTTACCTGCGTGTGTCCATGTGTGGACCCTGACGGCAAACGAGTGAGTGAGTGAGTTGGGGTTTAACGCCGCTTTTAACAGTATTCCAGTTATATCGCGGCGTGTCAGCTTAATGTGGGAGGAAAGCCCGAAAGTGATGCAGGTCTCAGACGTTTACCAATTCGGTGAAACCCACGAGCACGGGTATGGTGCTGACAAACCTAGAAACATAATCGGGGCGAACCGGGATTCGAACCCACAATCATAGGTTTCTGGCGTGCCCAAGGGACGCAATTCTGCACAGCGAATCGCGGATACTTAGACGACTGGGCCACCCGTGCCCCACGACGGCAAACGATATGTGCCTAACAAAGTGTCATCAGCCCATACCTGAATTGCGAGCGTATTAATCTTAATCCTATCCAATCGGCTTCGTCACTGGATTGTAATCTTTGTACATTAATCCCACCTTGTGTTGCGTAAACATCATGACATACATACATACATACATACATACATACATACATACATACATACATACATACATACACGCACGCACAGACATACATACATAAATGCATTCATGCATACGCACTCACGCACGCACCATCACACACACACACACACACTCACGCACACATACATACATACATACATACATACATACATACATACATACATACATATACTTATACCACGTGTCAGCATGATGGGGGAGGAAAACTAGAAGTCTCTCATGTTTATCACTTTGGCGAAACCCTAATCAAAAGTTGCAGCTGAATATATATTTATAATTACGACAACTTGTCAATAAAGCCGTGTTGTTATATGACATTGTAATGTATTGGTAATCAATGTTGTAATTGTACTACATTGTTTCTGTGAGATTCCGTTGAAGATCATAGCGATGTGTTTTTACATTTGTTAGTTGTCAAGAATGTAATACATTGTAATGTAAGCAGTTGTGTGGAAGTTACTATATGTTGATGCTTTTGCAGTCATGTGTAACAGGAATCTTCAAGTACAGCTATTATCCAGCAGGCTACGGAGCTTTCTAAAAGGTATGTAGACTATGCAACTGGGCAAGAGCGTGCTTCTCCGATCTCACATTACATCAAGACCAGCGGTTGTTTGAAAACCATTGTTTTCACTCTGGATATCCAGCTTAGGCCTATATTGGAAACTGTTGCTGTTAGGTGAATATTATTATCATTTACGTGTTGCTGTAACCGTTACATTTGTATTTTGTAATGTCATTGTAACTGCACTCATAATGAATATTGTACTGCCGCTCTATGTTGTATTACCATTGTAATTGCTTTGCTGTTACTTGTATTTGTAAACCTGTGTTTTTTGTTAATAATATGATTGATAATATGACATTTCTTAGTTGTTTCTTCTGGTTTCACATTGAATACTTTGCATAGAGATTTCTAGGTTAATGCTCATGGTTATCCGCCATTGGTTAGACAATGTGTTGTTAGACTGTGTGTTTGTTAGACTGTGTGTTGTTAGACAATGTGTTGTTAGACTGTGTGTTGTTAGACTGTGTGTTGTTAGACTGTGTGTTGTTAGACTGTGTGTTGTTAGACAGTGTGTTGTTAGACTGTGTTGTTAGACAATGTGTTGTTAGACAATGTGTTGTTAGACAATGTGTTGTTAGACTGTGTGTTGTTAGACTGTGTGTTGTTAGACAGTGTGTTGTTAGACTGTGTGTTGTTAGACAATATGTTGTTAGACAGTGTGTTGTTAGACAATGTGTTGTTAGACTGTGTGTTGTTAGACAATGTGTTGTTAGACCGTGTGTTGTTAGACAATGTGTTGTTAGACTGTGTGCTGTTAGACAGAGTGTTGTTAGACAGTGTGTTGTTAGACTGTGTGTTGTTAGACAATGTGTTGTTAGACTGTTTGTTGTTAGACAATGTGTTGTTAGACTGTGTGTTGTTAGACAATGTGTTGTTAGACTGTGTGTTGTTAGACTGTGTGTTGTTAGACAATGTGTTGTTAGACAATGTGTTGTTAGACTGCGTGTTGTTAGACTGCGTGTTGTTAGACAGTGTGTTGTTAGACAATGTGTTGTTAGACTGTGTGTTGTTAGACCGTGTGTTGTTAGACAATGTGTTGTTAGACAATGTGTTGTTAGACAATATGTTGTTAGACAGTGTGTTGTTAGACTGTGTGTTGTTAGACAATGTGTTGTTAGACTGTGTGTTGTTAGACAATGTGTTGTTAGACTGTGTGTTGTTAGACAATGTGTTGTTAGACAATGTGTTGTTAGACAATGTGTTGTTAGACTGTGTGCTGTTAGACAGAGTGTTGTTAGACAATGTGTTGTTAGACAATGTGTTGTTAGACTGTGTGTTGTTAGACAATGTGTTGTTAGACCGTGTGTTGTTAGACTGTGTGTTGTTAGACTGTGTGTTGTTAGACTGTGTGTTGTTAGACCGTGTGTTGTTAGACCGTGTGTTGTTAGGCCGTGTGTTGTTAGACCGTGTGTTGTTAGACAATGTGTTGTTAGACTGTGTGATGTTAGACAATGTGTTGTTAGACAATGTGTTGTTAGACAGTGTGTTGTTAGACTGTGTGTTGTTAGACAATGTGTTGTTAGACAATGTGTTGTTAGATAATATGTTGTTAGACAGCGTGTTGTTAGACTGTGTGTTGTTAGACAATGTGTTGTTAGACTGTGTGTTGTTAGACAATGTGTTGTTAGACCGTGTGTTGTTAGACAATGTGTTGTTAGACAATGTGTTGTTAGACAATGTGTTGTTAGACTGTGTGTTGTTAGACCGTGTGTTGTTAGACAATGTGTTGTTAGACAATGTGTTGTTAGACTGTGTGTTGTTAGACAATGTGTTGTTAGACTGTGTGTTGTTAGACAATGTGTTGTTAGACCGTGTGTTGTTAGACAATGTGTTGTTAGACAATGTGTTGTTAGACAGTGTGTTGTTAGACTGTGTGTTGTTAGACCGTGTGTTGTTAGACAATGTGTTGTTAGACTGTGTGTTGTTAGACTGTGTGTTGTTAGACTGTGTGTTGTTAGACTGTGTGTTGTTAGACAATGTGTTGTTAGACTGTGTGTTGTTAGACAATGTGTTGTTAGACTGTGTGTTGTTAGACAATGTGTTGTTAGACCGTGTGTTGTTAGACCGTGTGTTGTTAGACAATGTGTTGTTAGACTGTGTGTTGTTAGACAATGTGTTGTTAGACTGTGTGTTGTTAGACCGTGTGTTGTTAGACTGTGTGTTGTTAGACTGTGTGTTGTTAGACAATGTGTTGTTAGACCGTGTGTTGTTAGACAGTGTGTTGTTAGACAATGTGTTGTTAGACAATGTGTTGTTAGACTGTGTGTTGTTAGACCGTGTGTTGTTAGACTGTGTGTTGTTAGACAATGTGTTGTTAGACTGTGTGTTGTTAGACTGTGTGTTGTTAGACAATGTGTTGTTAGACAATGTGTTGTTAGACAATGTGTTGTTAAACTGTGTTGTTAGACTGTGTGTTGTAAAACAATGTGTTGTTAGACAATGTGTTGTTAGACAGTGTGTTGTTAGACCGTGTGTTGTTGGATCGTGTGTTGTTAGACTGTGTGTTGTTAGACAGTGTGTTGTTAGACTGTGTGTTGTTAGACAATGTGTTGTTAGACTGTGTGTTGTTAGACCGTGTGTTGTTAGACTGTGTGTTGTTAGACAGTGTGTTGTTAGACTGTGTGTTGTTAGACCGTGTGTTGTTAGACTGTGTGTTGTTAGACAGTGTGTTGTTAGACTGTGTTGTTAGACAATGTGTTGTTAGACTGTGTGTTGTTAGACAGTGTGTTGTTAGACAATGTGTTGTTAGACCGTGTGTTGTTAGACTGTGTGTTGTTAGACTGTGTGTTGTTAGACTGTGTGTTGTTAGACAATGTGTTGTTAGACTGTGTGTTGTTAGACAATGTGTTGTTAGACCGTGTGTTGTTAGACAGTGTGTTGTTAGTCAGTGTGTTGTTAGACCGTGTGTTGTTAGACTGTGTGTTGTTAGACTGTGTGTTGTTAGACTGTGTGTTGTTAGACAATGTGTTGTTAGACTGTGTGTTGTTAGACAATGTGTTGTTAGACTGTGTTGTTAGACTGTGTGTTGTTAGACTGTGTGTTGTTAGACAATGTGTTGTTAGACTGTGTGTTGTTAGACAATGTGTTGTTAGACCGTGTGGTGTTAGACAGTGTGTTGTTAGTCAGTGTGTTGTTAGACCGTGTGTTGTTAGACTGTGTGTTGTTAGACCGTGTGTTGTTAGACAGTGCGTTGCTAGACAGTGTGTTGTTAGTCAGTGTGTTGTTAGACTGTGTGTTGTTAGACAGTGGAGAATGATGTTAGCTGAGACAGCCATCATTTGCCGAGTCTGATATGCGTTAAGTTCTCATGTCTGTCTGAGACGCAGAGGTGAATCTGGGGTTCTTTTAAGATACCACAAACAGTGAGTGTTTGGTGGACATACTTTACTTCCGAGGCAAGATGGCGACCCCGAAAGTTGTGACGTCATACACATGACGTTAATACAAATGACGTCATTCACAAATGCTGCTAGTAGTGAGACTAGGGGTGCGTTGCAAAGCGCCAATCGCTTTTAAGCGATGTTCAGCGATTCGCCTTACAACAGTGCGCTAACTTTCAGCCGCTTGCAAGCGAAACAATCGCTGACTGAGGTCGCTTCGTTCTCAAACCAAAATGGCGGCTTACTTTGACAGCGGAACAAGGAATTCTTGACTGGATCAACGAGAAAATGAGCAAAGGCAGCTAACACCCCATCATCCTCAGTCTGCTCCACATCTTCAAAGTAGTCACCAATTTCATCAGCTCGTCATCGAGCCTTATCTATTACGTTCTTCATTACGCGGATGGTCAGACTCGCTGACATGGTTGATGCATGTCATCGTATCCCAATTACGTGGATAGATGCGCATGATGTCAATCACTGGATTGTCTGGTCCATACTCGATTATTTACAAACCGCCGTCATATAGCTGGAAGATTGCAGAGTGCGGCGTTAAACATCAAACAAACGTCAAGGCAACCAAGCGGTAGTTGTGCCGCCATTTTGGAAGAGTGCGCAAGTGCTTCGAATTGTTGCAGACCCCGGATTGAGCGATGAATTTGCTTTCTCAAAGCGATTCGTGGCTTGCAACGCGCCCTACTTGTCACAATATGTAGTCAGCCCAGTGCTTTTCTCTCTCACGAGTGTAACTCACAAATGTGCTAGCTTAAGTGATAACATTTCTAGTATTTAATGAAACACAGCCAAAGCCTAAAGATTAGACTAACATATAGTTTCTGAAATGAACATATACAGAAAAAAACAGTTGTTCAGTTATCTTAATAAAAATCTAATAAAAAGGCAGCCCAGTGATTCTCTTCATTTTCAGATACTATAATACAGTAATCTAGACTTGCCACACATTATAGACTTGCATGGGCTGTAGTTGATATAAATGTATCAGGGTCTGTAAGACAGACTACCTAAAGATGTTAAGCCTCAAACTTATGACAGGGAAAAGTCACAAGTATTTTGTCAAAATATCGATATAACTCGCTTTAATGCTCTATCAAACCTTATGGTGTCGGCCCGCGCCGGACGTGACCAACTTGTAACTATAAATAGTTCAGCCAATGGGGCGGTCGGGTAGCCAAGTGGTTAAAGCGTTCGCTCGTCACGCCGAAGACCCGGGTTCGATTCCCGACATGGGTACAATGTGTGAAGCCCATTTCTGGTGTCCCCCGCCGTGATATTGCTGGAATATTGCTAAAAGCGGCGTAAGACCATATTCACTCACTCACTCACTCAGCCAATGAAATTGCGCACATGCTCAACGAGGCCACTGTTAAAACTTTGGATGTTAAACGAGTAACGTAACTAACTTGGTAAATAATAAAATCAAACCGTGGTTTGTCGACATGCGAGAAAACAATACACGAAAGCAGGAACACGTTTCAATATTTATTTGATTTGACGTTTACACGATATACGGCTTTTCCATTGGACGAGCGGTCGGTCACATGACCGCGAAATTGACGTTTGTATGAACGACACAATTTGACGTTCAAGCGTTTTTTTCACGAGACCGTGTTCTTGAAATGACGTAAACACTGACGGACTACTTCCATATTCCTGGGGAAACCGCTGGGAATTCCCTAGCACGAAAACATACATGAGCGTTCTTTCTGATCATTTAGAACTTTTAATCTTGGTCTCAGCGTTTCAGTATTCATTGCGAAACGTAAGAGATACTGACTGCTTGACTGCATGATTGTTCACGAATATCCTCGCTACGGCCCATCCTAATGAACAAACGAAGAAATGCACATCCAAACTATCGTCAGTATCGATTCGATCTGTCTAGGCTGACATTGACCGTCTCCAGCAATCTATGAATTTACCTCAGTGTCTGTTTGACGCATACTTATTCACCTTTCAATGATCGGCCAGTTGATCAATGATGACTAACACATGTAACCGCCACAGGTTCATTAACAACATAGGATTTTGTATCATCACCAAGCTAAAGCACACAAGAAATGTCGTAAAGGAGGGCGTGGAAGAGGTGCAGGCTGGTATTCCAACCAAGGCCCTGGTTTACCCATTTTTTTAAAGAACAGACAGGATTAAACCACAGTGATACAGAACTCCTGGATGATGTTATGCATCACAACAAATATTATGTCTCCGCTCTAAATAATGATTTTACACCAGATGAACTCAGAGCTCTTAAATCACTGTAGTATAACAAATCAGTAGGTGTAGATCTCACAGAAGACGATTATATTATAGATTCCTTTGCTATTTTAGGACCACGATACGTTCCATCTTGTCTTTTCTACAGGCAAGCATACTCGATGCATGGTAAACAGGCATTATTTGCAAAATATATATAAAAAGGGTCATTTACAAGACCCAAACTCTTATAGGCCATTTAATGTTTAAAGCTGTCTGGGAAAATACCAATGGCTTCGCGGCCTTGTATGAAAATATACTGAACTCTTGTGGAAAAACTGCCGTATTTCATTCACCACACACAACAACATTGAGAGAAGAATGAAAGATCAATTTGATCAAACTTGGCGCAGTACAGTTGCAACAAGCTCTAAACGATTTTACTACAAATATTTTAAGCATATACTACCTTTTGCTGCCTGAGCCAGGATCATACCCACTACAGAGATTTCGAACATCGAACTATAACCTTCCCTTTGAGACGGGAAAATAGAGCTATACTCCTAGAGAACATCGCATATGTAAATAATGTAACTCACCTGGCATTGCAGATGAATTTTACTTTTTATTTCATTGTGAGGCTTTTAGAAAACAAAGAATAATTTATATCTATAGTAAATACCTCAACTGCCAAAACATCTCGAATCTAAAACCCCTTTTATCTACTCCTAAATATAAAATTGCTGGACTATTGCTACAAGCCGCGAAACACCATACTCACTCACTCACTCATTCCTAAATGTAGCGATTTAAAACAACTTGGTAGGTTCCTAACAGCTCTTAATACAGAATTAGGTAAGTATTCATAGATGCAGAATACAATCTGAAGTCGCACTGACTAATTGTGTGTATCCATAGTTATGTATATATAAATGTACACTCGCTGTCATCTTGATTCACTGGTTTCATTTTATATATCATGTATTATAGCACTGCTCGTCAGAATCCGACATGCATATATTCAGAATATACAGTTGATATAGTGGGATAGTCCTTATTGGATTGCTCTAGTGAGAGGAGAGCTTTCCCGAAACTGATGCAGACCTTAGAGTACATAACAAACGTTAATCCTTTGATGTGTATATATTTTAGTACAGTTGCAATCATTGTACATTACACTACAACATGACAACCAAAACACACAATACCCTACGCACAGACGTCTTAAATGTAAAGCAACAACAATAGATGTGTGTACCCTTCTCACAAACATAAGCCCAAAGAGGGGCAGATCAGCCGAAATTGCTAAGGCGGAAGTCGACGTCTTACAATATGCATAGGACCCGTGAAGATTCCGGGGTAGAATAGGTCTTCTGCAACCCATGCTTGCCGTAAAAGGCGATTATGCTTGTTGTAAAGGGCGACTAACGGGATCGGGTGGTCAGGCTCGCTGACTTGGTTGATGCATGTCATCGATCCCAATTGCGTGGATCGATGCTCATGAAATTAATCACTGGATTGTCTGGTCCAGATTATTTACAGACCGCCGTCATATAGCTGGAATATTGCTGAGTGCGGCGTTAAACAACAAACCAACCAACCATAACCCAGGCATGGTGATAGAATATATTACGTCCCAGAAAGGAACGCCATGAATTCATCTAGATGGCAGTTGTAAGGGGGAATAGAATCAAAACAAACCAGCACTTTCTGGCGGTGTGTTGTCAAGACCTGTACTTGAAGATGTTCTGTTGTTGGAGACCAATCTCAGAATAATCATCCTGCAGAAGACACCAGTAAGGTGATGTTTCTCAGTGATGTGCGGAAGCAAGCAAGAGATGAGACTACTCAGATCCATACCATACACTACTCACTTGACGGAAGAAGATTGAGACCACATCGCCGCTCTAATATGTCACTACAACACATACAACTGAATCAATGGTATTGTTATTTATTCTCAATGTCTCTCTTTACTCTCACGGTATAGAAATAAGACCACAATAAATAAGATACATACTAATACAGTGTTGTGTTATTCTCTACCTGGGTTGTTCCATTACATATCTGAGATACCAGGGCCCACATGAACAAAGCGATCTTAGCCCTAAGATGATCGTAACTCCCATACTTTAACATAGGCTTACGATAGTCTTAGCGCTAAGATCGCTTTGTGCAAGTGGACCCTGGTGTCTAATCAGCTGTGCACCCATCTGCAAATGTCTTATATCTGTTTGTCAAAATTATAAACAACAAGAGTCATCAGAAGATGACAATACCCCTGGCCACCGACAAATTCGATAGAATAAATCATCTGACTTACTTTAAGTCCAACTTGATGAGAGAATTTCTATGTAAGCTGCCTGTCCATGCACATGAGTACTTATTGGGCTATCAAAACTATACCAAGGAATTGGGATTCGAAACTTTGGATTTCTGGGTCAGGTACACACCACAATGAACGTCTAACTTGTTGCCATGGAAACGGAAAAAAATATAAATATTAAACACCCCTAAGTAGTCAAATGTCACCGTTTGACAACCTGGCCTGTGTATGTGCAAAGTGTCATGGAAGAACTGTTGGTTTTAGAGATATGGTTCGGACAAAACACAACACTATGAACAGAGTCAAAGTCAAACGTGTTGCCATGGAAACAGGGAAACAAATTCAAATTCCTAAATAGCAAAGGTCAATGTGGAACGATATTTTAGTTCTGTTCCGGAAACGCCATCTACCTCCGTTTCAGCCAAATCTAACTTGTTTCAATGGAAACAGTGAAAAGTCAAATTTTGAGAAAATCCTTAATAGCAAAAGGCATCACTTCAGTCCTTGGTTAATACATATACCAGATTTGGATGAAATGTTTTTCACAGTTTTCAAGTTGTGCTCCCGAAACGACACCATAACCCCTTTTGAGACTACAGGTAAGTCCGCAAATAGCAAAAGGCACCACTTCAGGATCTGTTTGATTTACAAAATCACCCCGATTTTCGAGTTACGACCCTGAAGCGAAATGATTACGGATGGACGGATGGACGGATGGACGGACGGACGAGGCGCCGACAAAATATGCTGGGGGTATAAAATGGCAAGTTACCATATAAAGTGTTCACGTATCCTGCTCCACCAGTAGCACCCGTCACGCATATGCAACGGCAAGTAGAAACATGCAAAAAGTGTTAAGATACAAAATTGATGAACATTGATCAGACGAATGGCCAAATATTATGCCGTTATTTTTATAAGGTAACATGTACACCACTTTATATGAAACACAGTTACTTTTTATCTCTGGTATATAGTTGAGTTCATAACTCGGCGAATAGAAAGATGTTGACCACGCCCACACCCAAACTTCTTTTTGAGGGAACTTTGGAGGATCCATGTTACGTGTACAGAGGGTAACAGGAATCAGGACACCTCAACGTTTGACCTGGCAAAACTAATCAGGTTTTACACACCAACCCCCAAAGGTATTGATCGAATTGTTTGTCTATTTGTTTTTGTTTGTTTATTTGTTGCTTAACGCCGCACTCAGCAATATTCCAGCTATACGGCGGAGGTCTGTACACAATTGAGTCTGGACCAGACAATCCAGTGATTGACATAATGAGCATCGATCCACGCAATTGGGATCGACGACATGCATCAACCAAGTCAGCGAGCCTGACCACCCGATCTCGTTAGTCGCCTCTTATGACAAGCATGGGTTGCCGAAGATCTATTCTATACCCGGATCTTCACGGGTCTATTGGTCCAAATGATCAGGTCCCGATTTCAGTTTGTCTCGAGAAATCGGGGCCAGATTGGATCTGTACACTTGGAAATGTATTGATTAAGTATACTTCATCAGTTTGATTGGATCTGTACAGATGGAAATGTATTGATCAAGTATACTTGATCAGTCAGAATGAATCTATACAGTTGGAAATGTATTGATCGAGTATACTTGATCAGTCAGAATGGATCTGTGCAGTTGAAAATGTATTGATGGAGTATACTTGATCAGTCAGAATGGATACACAGCTCAACCAGTACATAGTCTTTTTTTCTTTATTTCCTCATAAAAGGCATCACAGGTGGTACAAGAGCAAAATAACAAAGTGACATAAGACTCGCTAATAGTATTTATGAGTTTGTAACTCATTGAATATTTTGCTGATAAATTTTGAATTCTTTAAGATTGAAAGTACAAAATAGGCGTTTTAATGTAAAAATGTTTCGAAATTTTAAATATTTTAGTGGTACTTTCACAGCGGAAAATATAATGAATCTCGTCGGCAGCGGCAGAAGGGTCACATAAAATACACAGTCTGTTTTCTGTGGCAATTCCAGTCCAACTACCTGTCCCCAACTGGGAGCTCGAGGTTATGATTTGTTGTAATATATTTTAGTATTGGATAAGCTATAAGTTTCGGCTAAAATAAGCAGCTGCTAAAAGAAGGCAGTTGTTTTAGATATTGGTAATATGTTCCTTTAGAACTTGACATGGTATTACCTCGCCATTTTTGAATATAATGATCCTTCAGGACTCTTTCCACAGTTGAGACAAGCAAGCAGCTTTCAAAATAAAAAGGCGATGAAAATACTTCCGAGATACCACAGCTATTTAATACTGACTGAATGTGACTTAACCCAAGGGTATGCATGAGCGGTCATTGTTTTATCAGTTGTGATATACTCATGGAGTATGGAGGAGAATTTAATCCGAGTTGTACAAGTACAACTTCTATCCCAAAAGTATAATTTTCTTACCAGCCTGATTTGCTCGTGGCCGAGTATAAGAGATACATTCCCCAACTTAGAAATTTATTCCCCTTTAAGACGGGTTACACAGTATTTTATTGGACCAATCAGATCTCGTCGTTCTGACATGCAGGTATGATAATGTATACTTGCCACATAAAGAAACTGTGCACGGAGAAAATATATTCTGGATTGAAATACAACACAGCAAGAACAAAATGATGCAGACGCTGTAGCAGCTGAATGATCGGACCATAAGAAAATGTCAACGGGACCTGAACAACATCTGTTACGATGACGTCAGAAGATCAAAATGGAGTAGGTGGTCATACGACAAAGTCACAAAGTCAATAACGGGTATGACCACCCTGTGCGTGAATCACAGCAGTGCATCGGCGACGCACGGAGTCCACCAAATGGGCATGGAAGGCCTGGGGAATGGCCTGCCATATCCTCCTCAAATCCTGTGCCAAGTCACGGACGTTATCTGGAGGTAGACGGCAGACGCCGCTCCATTTCATCCCACACATGCTCTATTGGGGAGAGATCTAGAGAATTTGCAGGCCATGGCAGTAACATGATATTGTTATGGTGAAGGAAATCCATTGCGACCCTAGCCGTGTGAGGACGAGCGTTGTCCTGTTGAAATGTCAATCCCGGGCCATGACGTTGCAGGAATGGAATGACCACAGGTCTCAGAATCTAATCTCTGTAGCCAACACCGGTGAGATTGCCCTGAACAACCACCAAAGGGGTTCGGTGCCGTGCTGTTATCCCACCCCAAATAATCACAGAGCCACCTCCAAAACGATTCCTCTCCACAGTACAGTTGCGTGCATAACCTTCTCCCAAACGCCGGTAGACACGTTGGCGCCCGTCACTGTGGGAAATGTTGAACCTCGATTCATCTGTAAAGACAACATTTCTCCACCATATTCGAGGATGGCGAACATGATTTCGACACCATCTTAGACGGTTGACGCGATGACGGTGTGTCAGGATGGGACGTATGGCAGGGCGTCGTGGTTGAATCCCGTACTGACGTAAACGATTCCTGACAGTGTTGGGATGGATACGGCGCAGTCCAGGAATTGTCTGGGACGTCGTTACTGCCGTTTGGAACCTGTGTCGGAGATGTGTAACTCGAATCCATCTGTCCTGTCTTGGCGTCGTTACTCGGGGACGTCCTGAACGTGGGTGGTCGGCAACGTCATTTGTGTTCTGATAACGCCTCACCAATGCCGATATCGTGTTACGATGGCATTGGAAATGTGTTGCCACCTGTTGTTGCCTAATTCCCGCTCGGATCATTCCGATGGCTTCATGACGCTGTGCAGCTGTCAATCTTGGCATGATTTGCTTGTGATATGCTTGTGTCTGCACCTGAGACGTTTTGAATTTTTGAATGACAACAGATCATGCTTTCCAAAGTGACAGCGAAGTTTGAGTTGCACATGCTGTGTACAGCTGCACAGGATGCACGTGCAGTAACACATTGCACGTCCATAGGCCCCCATCAATGACGTCATATCGCATGGCACCTGCATGAGCGTTTGAATGTCTCCAATAATTGCTGTGTTCAAACCTATATTTCATATGTGGACGGTATGCCCTTATATCTATATTTTCTACGTGCACAGTTTCTTTATGTGGCTAGTATAGAATATCCCCAGCATTATTTGAAGTAGTAGGGCAATATCCTAAGAACATACTCGAGTGTGGAACCATACGTGAAAGCCCTCATTCTTCAAACATTGTCTTAGTACCCAAAGGGACAACGGTCTGAGAGTTGACATGAAACAATTAATGCTATAACTATTAGAGATTCTTTACCCAGGATTGTTGAAACTCTCTACCGTTTTCTTTCTGTACTGAATTCATTGTAGAATGAAACACAATTGTCCGACTGTCTGGGTGAGAGTTGTATTGACCGATTGGGTCACAGTTGTACTGCCAGTGGGGCAGATTTGTATTGACAGGCTCAGGAACAGTTGTACTGCCAGTGGGGCAGAGTTGTATTGACAGGCTCAGGAACAGTTGTACTGCCAGTGGGGCAGATTTGTATTGACAGGCTCAGGAACAGTTGTACTGACAGTGGGGCAGAGTTGTATTGACAGGCTCAGGAACAGTTGTACTGCCAGTGAGGCAGAGTTGTATTGACAGGCTCAGGAACAGTTGTACTGACAGTGGGGCAGAGTTGTATTGACAGGCTCAGGAACAGTTGTACTGACAGTGGGGCAGAGTTGTATTGACAGGCTCAGGAACAGTTGTACTGACAGTGGGGCAGATTTGTATTGACAGGCTCAGGAACAGTTGTACTGACAGTGGGGCAGATTTGTATTGACAGGCTCAGGAACAGTTGTACTGACAGATGAAAACACAGACAAAAGTAGGCATCAAATGTGTTTATGTGGTATATATGTATTCAAACATATGATTACATTTTATGAAATTATAAAATAACTGTCAAATAAAATGAAAATAATCACGATTCCTTTCATGTGGTTTGCTCTCAATTATACACGTAATTAAAACATGTTGAACACAAACCATAACAAAGTAAATAAAACAACATCATTGGAATAAAAACAACAGTTGAAGTGACTCAAAAACAAGTTACATTTACCTTTATCACCATGGCAACCTACACAAGCACAACAGTGGGGCACACTTGTCCTTTGGGTACTTTTCTACCATTTGTCTTCTTGCCATATATTCAAGTTAATTAGATCATAAACAGAATCATTTCCTCAGTTTCGTAAGTTTCTCTAAGACGGAAATCATTCACACGATTGATCACCTTAACCACAACCTCAGTAACAATGTTATTAATCATCAACTTATACTACTCAAAAGAACACCCGATTTTTTCATATGACCATAGTTGATCTGCAATGGCAATGACAGATTAACTATTTTCACATGAAAAAAATCGGTGGTCTTTTACTTCTTTTGAGTAGTATATAATCTTTTCCCAGCACGCACACTTTGAAACTATTCTGGAGTTTAAATGGAAGCCAGTCTTCCAGATGATCGGGTGCCGAACAAAATGTGAGTCACTAAATCTACCCATAAGGTTTCTGAAACAAAACACCTGGAACTGGGATCAAGACAGCAAATGTAACATTATGCTGTCCAACAACCCAATTTAAGTGATGTCCATGTATTATGTGTAAAAAATAAATGAACCAAAAGGATAAATTGTACAATCAGTTAATATTTTATGTAAATAATAACTATATGTGTGTGTGTGTGTGTGTGTGTGTGTGTGTGTGTGTGTGTGTGTGTGTGTGTGTGTGTGTGTGTGTGTGTGTGTGTGTGTGTGTGTGCGTGTACTCCTGTGAGTGTGCGCGCGCGCATGTGTGCATGTGCATGCATGCATGGGTGCTTGCATGGGTGCGTGCGTGTGTGCAAGAGTAACATTCCAAGCATAACAAAACATGAACACCAGTAAGTTTGTACGTGAGAAACATGACAAATCAGAAATGGAATGTTTGCCTTGAATAGAGCAAGAAGTGGTGTTCATATTAAATAATACAGATAGTTAAACAAGTCCTGACTTCACAGGAAGTAAAGCAGGAGTAACAGCCGAGGTGAGAGGATCACGCACCCTGTAGTTCGCCGACAGCCTCCATGCACACACACCCTGAAGATAGCAGATAGCCTCCATGCACATGCACCCTGAAGATAGCAGATAGCCTCCATGCACATGCACCCTGAAGATAGCAGATAGCCTCCATGCACATGCACCCTGAAGATAGCAGATAGCCTCCATGTACACACCCACCCACCTACACACACACAGACACCCACCCATACCCACAAAATCTATCACTGCAGAGTTCTGTACTATTTCATTCCATTGCTCCTTCAGTTGTGTGTCCATTGTTTAAGCCCCACACCCTGGCTGTTCCCCTGCCCAGACAGTGCTCAGTGCACACACCCCTACCCCCAGACACCCCCCCACCCACCCCCCACCCCCACGTACACGCACTGCTCCTTCAGTTGTGTGTCTATGGTTTAAGCCCCCCACCCTGGCTGTTCCCCTGCCCCGACAGTGCTCAGTACACACACACCCACCCCCAGACACCCACACCCAGTCATCCCCACCCCACACACACGTACACGCACTGCTCCTTCAGTTGTGTGTCTATTGTTTAAGCCTCACACCCTGGCTGTTCTCCTGCCCCGACAGTGCTCAGTCAAGACAACATCAGAGGTAGGTAGTGTGGTGGAAGTATTTGTCATGTACAGTCTTCTAACACATTTACAAAGCACTCACTACGTTCACACTTGAACAATCATCATAATAACAAGCAAAATGTACAGGTGCTCATGTCTACAGTCACAGTAGTAGAACATACATCCCTACCACACTCTATCTATAAGATATAGCAAATCTGTAAGGTTAAAAAAAATAATAGTCTTGGTTCTCAGGCTCCGCTTGCATTATCATAAAATCTGACGCATTTTTGTTTACATTTCCATTTTCAAAAATATAAAAAATCTTAAAATATCCCCCATCTCAAACACACGACCCAAGCAGTGAAATGCTACAACACTTAAGAACATGATTTTGCCGAATTAACTGTCAACAAAATCTTGTTACATACTAGCTTGAACAACGACACAAAAACAAAACAAACACTGCCCACTCGCACCATATTTACAAAAGCCATTGCCTGAGAACCAATCCTTTTATTTTTATAAGCCAAAACTACAATCATATACAACTACAAGCCCATATAAACCCATCCCCCAGCATCTCCACAACAAATATAAATATATATGCTATAAAACAAATATTTCACTATATACATTAAATATGCGTAACATCTTCAGACAGCGTTTCACATGGATGCATGGTTTGAAACAGCTTCTGAAACACGCATGATGAAGTTCCACACAGGCTGAGAAAGTAGTTTTCCTTCAGCAGTTAAGAAAATAAGTTTTTTTATTTTCTTTGAACAGTTTGAAACAAATTCTGTGCTGAAATGTGACCATGTACAAAGTTACCATGGCAACCAGAAATCAGTGTCTCATGACCCTCCAACAAGCAAACAGGTACGATAGTCTGTCACTATCATCTGAAGATGCCAATGCCAGAGGGCCTCATTTACAAGAAAAAGACCAAAATTACATGAACTCCAAATGTCTGTAACCGACTGAGGTAAAAGTATGTGGAAGAGAATACATGTTCCCAGGGGCGGATCCTGGATTTAAGAAAAGAACGGGGACGGGTGGATCCATTCGGGCCATTTGTAACCTTGGTGGGGTTGGGTTGACTACCCAAAAGATCACAAACAATGGTATGTAAACCATTATTAATAAGAAGAAGTACTTTACGGATAATAACTTCTGGCTGATTGCACATGGTGATATTTCGATGTAGATGCGGTGTAAGTATCTGCATAAAAAAGGTTGCCGTATGCAATAATCCAGAAGTTATTATCCAAGTTGTACGTTTTCTTACTTACTCACCAACTTCTAGAATGCCAATCAAACAGTAAATCATTGTGAATGTTACTTTAACAACCAAATCAGGATGTTATCTTGGTGGGATTGTATTTTCACTTCAAAAAGGGGTCCCCCCATCCCCCCTCTGGACCTGCCACTGCATGTTCCCATCCTGCAGTTGTGTCTATTCTGACGACACGTAGACAGGCTCCATCATAAAGGGAGGGAGAGAAGCGGGGTGACGACATGCAGGTATGTTTATTCACGTGAGCAGGATCTGTCATAACGTGAGGGAGAGGTAGGACGGCATGTTGGTGCTAGTCAGGCTGGAGTTCTCCGACAGCGCACGACGGAACTGTTCCCTCTTCCAGCCATAGATGATGCAGTTAAAGAATCCCTGGAGTGGTCCCAGCAACGCCTGGAACCATTGATTGACAGAAACATTACACCAACAATTCTCGCGTGAACACTATGAGCCGTATCCAGCTAGTTTGTTTGTTTGTTTGTTTATTTGATGTTTAACGCCGCACTCAGCAATATTCCAGCTATATGACAGTGCTCTGTAAATAATCGAGCCTGGACCAGACAATCCAGTGATTGTCATCATGAGCATCGATCAACGCAATTGGGATATGAGGACATGGATCAACCAGCTAGTTTACGGTTCATTTTGAGGATGTCATTCACATTGGGTACTGATAGTCTTCATTGGCTATTCAATACGTTTTTACTCTCTTGGGTCTATCAGGTTTTCTAAATCAAGAAAAAGGTTATCTTTACAATCATTCCACTTCTATGCTGTTTTATTAATTGGGTTCGGTGATTCAGTTCGTACATGTTATGTTAATACACCGCTTATCAGAAGGTTTGTTTACTGGATACTGGGAGGACACAGGTCGTCCTTTCAGTTGCCCAAGGACAAACCCATGAAGATCCGGGTTAGATTAGGTCTTCAGCAACCCATGCTTGCCGTAAAAGGTGACTTTGCTTGTTGTAAGAGACGACTTACAGGCTCAGGAGGTCAGACTCACTGACTTGGTTGATGCATGTCATCGTATCCCAAATGCATGGGTCAACGCTCATGATGTCAATCACTGGATTGTCTGGTAGAGACTTGATTATTTACAGAATACCTTCATATAGCTTGACTATTGCAGAGTGCGGCGTTAAACAACTATCAAACAAACAAACCACATGTCCTGGGACCAGCGGACTAATGGCTGTGTCGACTCATGCAAGTTTGTTCAACCAATCAACACTACCAACAAAGGAAGAAGGGTGCAAGCTGCAGGATCAAGTGAGGGGAAGGGGTTGTTTAGAGGAAGCAGAAGAGTGTTTGACACCTGGCCCAAGTTCCACAATGCGATCTCAGAGCCACAACTATCATAGGCCTATGTTAAAATATGGGAGTTACGATCGTGTTAGTGCTATGACTATTGTAGGCCTATGTTAAAGTATGGGAGTTTCGATCGTCGTAGAGCTATGACTATTGTAAGCCTATGTTAAAGTATGGGAGTTTCGATTGTCGTAGGGCTATGACTATTGTAGGCCTATGTTAAAGTATGGGAGTTACAATCGTGTTAGTGCTACGACTATCGTAGGCCTATGTTAAAGTATGGGAGTTACAATCGTGTTAGTGCTATGACTATCGTAGGCCTATGTTAAAGTATGGGAGTTACGATCGTCATAGCGCCATGATTGCTTTGTGGAACAGGGCCCTGCCGCATCACTTTACAAAGATTTGCAATCACAGAACTCTTGTACAAGTCTCACCTGCAGCACGTACAGCCAGAAGTAGCGCTTCATGGTGAAGTCTGACTGGAAGGATACGATTCCTAGGATGAGGGCTGAAACACAATGGAAGCAATCAACCAGAGAGCCACAGGTACAGAAGCTCACCTTTACCATTACCTGAAGCAGACTAACCACTGCCTGATCATGGAAACGCCAAACCGAGTCACATGCATCAGACACATGCAACTGAACAGTGAAGTGTGGGAATGATTTAAATCTGGAGGAATATCTCAGTTTTCTTCAAGTAGGTGTAATTAGGTGAATTGTATTGCTACATCGTCACCTCTACTCACTGGGTAGCCAGCAACACAGGAAAGCTGACTGGTACAGCACTGCTTTCCTCCTCACAGTGGACTCCTCCTGGCGCTGGTGGAAGGTGTACAGGCCTGCGGGTCAGAGTGAGTGAGTGAGTCAGTCAATTGTACTTTCGATATAACATGGCACGGCAGCATAATGTGGAAGTAAAGACTGAAGTGACACTGAACCCCTATGGAGAAACCAGTGAGCATGTGTATGGTACGGACAAATCAGGAACCACAATCAGAGAAATCTTGGATTTATATCATAGGATTCTGGCATGCCCAAAGGAGGTAACTCTGCAAAGCTATTAGTGGTGTCTCTGAATACTGCGTAGGATTGTTACTGTGGATGGTAGAACATCTCATAGATGTGACTAAGCTGTGTTCATTCACTCACTCATCCACAACAATCATTCCCTCACTCACTCTACAACAGGCATTCATTCATTCACTCACTCACTCACTCACTCTACAACACTCACTCAACAGAGCGTTGAAGATCGAGGATTCACTGGATTGTCTAGACTATTAATTACAGACCACTGTCATATAGCTGGAATATTGCTGCGTGTGGTGTTAAACAACAAACAAACAAACTACAAACAAACTGTACAACACCCTCACTCTCACACACTCCCCTCTACACATCCATCACAGACAACTGACCTCTCCGCATGGACACCTGTTTGAAGGCTCGGGCGATGCACACGTACAGGAACTGGAGACAGAACACATCCTCATATTAGTAACATCACCTTTATCATTTAAATAACCTGAAACGTGTTTGCAAGTACTTTAAACAAGTAGACAGTCACTGCCTTTTCTAGATGCCCTGTGAACCATTATATACCACCACACATTTGCAGTAACACCCATCAAACAAATCAAACCAGATCAAACCACATTGCCGCTTGCCAACACATGGAGGAACATGCAGGGGACACAACTCTGTATTTACAATGTTGGAGAGGAAGTAAGACAGAGGAAGGAAGACAGGGGACACAACTCAGTACTTACAATGTTGGAGAGGAAGTATGACAGGGGTAACAACTCTGTACTTACGATGTTGGAGAGGAAGTATGACAGGGGACACATCTCTGTACTTACAATGTTGGAGAGGAAGTATGACAGGGGACACATCTCTGTACTTACAATGTTGGAGAGGAAGTATGACAGGGGTAACAACTCTGTACTTACGATGTTTGAGAGGAAGACTGCAATGAGAGGGATGAGGAACACCAGCTTGTATGCGAGATGCCAAGATGTGCCGTTCTCCACATGCGACTGAAACACAAGGACATGGCATTGTGAGGATTCAGGCAGCTCAAGCTGAAGTGTCACAAGAAGAACAATATGATGGACTGAGTCAATGAGTGAGTGAATATTCATTCCAGCTACAAGCTTCACTGACCAGAATAACACACAATCAATCCAGTTACTCTGACTGATCATCCAACCCAGTGTCCGGGTATCTGTTCCAACCCACCAAAAGGAATAAAAAGACTCACCCAGCAAGGATTATCTTGAGTGTAGTGGAAGACCGGCAAACATCTGGAAGACGCAAACACTAGACACTGTACATACAACATGCGGATGATATACTTGGAGATTACATAGTCCCTCTGTGTTTACTGTGAAAACATCATCTTACATGGGGGGGCACGGGTAAGCCCAGTCGTCTAAGGCGCTGCGATTCGCTGTGAAGAGTTGCGTCCCGTGGACACGCCAGAAACCTATGATTGTGGGTTTGAATCCCTCTTCGCCCTAATTATGTTTCTAGGTTTGTCAGCACCATACCCGTGCTTGAGGGTTTCAACAAAGTGGTAAACGTCTGAGACCTGCATCACTTCGGGCTTTCCTCCCACATTAAGCTGACACGCCGAGATATAACTGTAATACTGTTAAAAGCGGCATTAAACACAACTCACTCACTCATCTTACATGGCATGAGAACAAAAGCAGTGCATCTGCACTGTACTTCACCTAGACATAGATTTTTTAAATCATTTTTAACCAAAAACTAACAACAAAGTCTTACTGACTTGAACAAAGGAAGACGTAATCATTTGAAGGAAAATAAATGCCAAAGTTCATCAGTAAACCAGTTTCACCGAGCTGACAATGACTACTGAGAGAAATTATTGGCACATGGTTAAAGTGTAAACAGTGGACATGGTTGATCAAATTCATAAGATGGCAAGAAAGGGGATATATATATACACACACTTCTAACCATGCTTAATACATATAAAACAAGCGTATGGTTGACAAAGTCATCTATATCCCCCGCCCATTTTAACACGTTATGGTCCCAAACCAGGTAACTGACCCAACATTTCTCTTAGCCCATGGCAAAATAGCTGCAATGGAAATTGTAAAATAAACATTTCTAAAACTCCTTTATATCAAATGGCAGTAGTTCAGTATGCGCTTTATATATAGACATGCAATGTTTGGCAAGGAAATATTTAACAGTTTAATTGTTATACTCCTTAAGTAAACCAATCCTATATTAAAACTTAAATCCAATTTGTTGTCATGGAAACAAAAACAATAAAAAAAATTCTAAAAGTACTATATATCAAAAGGCACCATTTCAGTATGTGCCTGGTAAACATGCAAAGTTTTGTAAGAAAGTATTTAACGTTTTTTGAGTTACACTCTAGAAACGAACACCACCACTGCAGAACCTAAGTCCAACTTGTTGCCATGGAAACGTATTAAATAAAAATTTAAAAAACTCCTAAATAGCAAAAGGCACCAGTTCAGTATGTGTCTGGTAAACATGCAAAGTTTTGTAAGAACTTATTTAATGGTTTTTGAGTTAGGATCTGGAAATGAACAGCACCCTCATAGAACTTAAGTCCAACTTGTTGCCATGGAAACGTAAAAAATAAAAATTTAGAAAATTATTAAATAGCAAAAGGCACCAGTTCAGTATGTGCCTAGTAGACATGCAAAGCTTTGTAAGAAAGTATTTAATGGTTTCTGAGATATTCGGCACGCATGCACGCACGGAACCCATTTCTATATCCCCCCCGTCAACTTCGTTGGGGCGGGGGATAATAATGTTTAATACATTTTGAAAAAAGCAGTGGAATAGGCCATTTATAGGCATTCCAGTACAACAGCCAGTTTGGAAATAGAATACCAGGACTCACGTGGAACACTCATGTGGGATGAGTTTAGCGTAGGAGGCGTTCGCTGGTCCGGTGTCATCAGAGGTCACCCAGTGCGTGAACACCAGCAGAACAATCCCACCGGCTAGCGGCACCACCCTGCACAACACAGACAGCATCTTCATGATGACGATGACAGAATATGGATGATGAACTTTTGATTTGAAATGTGGCATTTGTACAGCAGCCTTTTAGGGTCAAATCTTTTTTTCTTGAAATGTTCAAGGAAAAAATATATAAAACAAATGGCCCTAAATTTCTTCCGTACAATTGCCACTTTACAGGAGGAATTTCAATCACATTGGTAGGGGTCATCTCAAAAGTCTGATCAGATTGAAAACAATCTTCCCGAAGCAAGAGGTCTGTAAAAGTCAAGTTTTCACCCTTGACGAACTAGATTAGAATTTCTGGTCTCGATCGTAGCGTCACCAGTGACTATTACAAGTTAAGTCGCTTCTATGTCCCTCCTATTGACCAATCAGATTCCACCTCTCTTATCACTTGCATTTGCTTCAAACAAAATGGTGGTGCCCAATCGAGACAATCTGATCGATAATCAAGATCTTTATTGTCATAAAACAGGTCTTACTTCGCGAAGTGCATTAAATCACATGAGCACTTTGATTAAAAATATGAAAAGACTTGGAATACATATGCTAAATGGATGGTACACAAGCCTTGCAAATCCTGCAATCAACTGAAATCTGTATGGCAGTTTTCGAACCGGATGTCAATTTCATAACGCAATTTTGATTGTACAACATGGTACAATGCAAGTCCAGCCAAAATATAAATCCTTTATTCTTGCCTTTTATAGTCAGTTATAAACCTCAGAGTGTTCATTTGTATTGATCGTTAGGTTTCTTCAAACTTGAGAAAGACCCACATGAGGTTTTACTGGCGTAGAAAACCCGAGACTTACTGTGGAAGACCCGGGGACTTGATTTTCATCGTTATAAAAAGTTACATATTTCAGATCAAGTCCCTGGGTCTTCCACAGTAAGTCCCCCCAAAAACCCCGCAATACTAGATTTTCTTCACTCTAATTTAAGTTGACATTTACAATGATATTCTTTGCAGGCCCCATTTTTAGTTTTTGTTTGTGTGAGAAATAAATCGTCACCTTCCTCTCTCTCCCACCTGTAGTCGTCACTCAACATAGCTCACGGATGTGTTTATAGTCTCGTTATATCGCATATATAGATCCTCATTATTGCGTATTAGAATTAACTTTGTTGGTTTATAAGGCAGATAAAACACTGGGTCCTACCCGCCCGACCCGAGTACCCGAGTTACCCGTCCCAGCCCTACTGGGGAACTATTGTAATTGGAAGATTCGTGGGGTATGAGACTCACCAAGCCACAGCATAGATGAGATGCATGAAACTGTAGCTCACAACTGTTCTCTGCAAAGAAAAACACAATATCATAACTGGGGTCGGCCCATCGGCCCGTGGCCAGTTAAAATTACAAAGGGCTTGCTGAAAAATAAAGTAGATGGCCCGTCTGACTAGTCCAAATTTCACCCCTTCTCCGTGCATGTTAATTTTTATAATTGAATCATCTCGGTAGAATGACAACCGACAAGTCGTTGTAATATGTACAACAACTTTTAGGTTTACTTTTAAATCATTAGAAATGAGGTACATGGAAGCCGTGATTTAATCTCGGAGTGCAGGAAAAAAACGTTTTAGGGGTGAGAAGTTTTAATATTTTCCGGGGACTTCGAGGTGGCGTCACGATCTCAGCTTCGTCCACTTCACGGCCTCCGCCATTTAGTTGTGGGCCAGTTAGTTTGGAGAAGGCTTTGTAACTTTAAAAGGAGCAAGTCCTGCTGGCTACATACAAATTTGGTGTTAGTGATTACTATTGAATGTTGCGTCATCCATGTGCATCTAGTAGGGTGAGAGACTGAAAGAGTGAGTGGGTGAGCGTTGTTTAATATTTCAGCTGTAACCTGTCAATAATCTGAATCAACCAAACCAGTAGTAGACAGCTTGAACAACCATCCATGGCATGGAATCAACCAATTTCGTGTGTTTAGCTATCAATCCACTCTTACGAGAAATGTTTTCTAATGGGGCCATATATGTTGAGAGGAGTTATGACAGTGGAGGAGACAGGGAGATGTGAGGAGGGATGGGAACGTACCTGCTGGTCTCTGGAGGAACTGATGAATCCATTGTGGAGGCGTTTCCTGACCCTCAGAAAAGCCTCCAGAGCATACGAGAGAGTCAAGAACAGTGTGCTGATGTAAAAACCCTGTAGACAGATGACAGACACATGTAGTGCCATTGACAGAAAGCATTACTCCTATAAACAAGCATGAAATACTCGTATCCCCGCCAATATGACATGTCCGGTTGTTCACCACTAGACCTATCTACTAGACCTATCTATGTGCCAAGTTTGGTTTAGATAGCTCTCATGGTTTTTGTGTTCTGCTCCAGGAACAAACAAAGATGACAGACGGGAGGACTGAAGGACGGACAGCACCCATTCCTATATCCCCCTTCCACTTCATGGCAGGGGATAATAATATCAACACCACATCTAGTATTGCTAGTCATATCCTATTACTGAAAGCAACGTATAATTTGCATCAACATTTAGCGTCACGGCTCTGACTTGAACTTCAATTGGTAAGTTATGCCTGTGCACAAAGTGATTTTAACATTCTCCTGTACTATAACATGGTTGTGAAATGGCAGGCTGGGTGGACTTACAAACTGGGCCTGAAGCTCAAGACAACATAGACTGGTCCTGTGTTTCAGGACAACGAGACCCGGGCAGGAGACCCATAAGTAGTGCCTGTCTATCTTCAAAGTTACGTGCCTGCATTCAGGCATCATAAATATTGAAAAACCACAAAATCTAAGACAAATCATGTCTTGATTCAGTTGAAATAATGCAAACAATTACTTGAGAATCTACAAGAATTTATAATAAACCTGTATACATAACTAGTCTTAAAATTATCTGTCAGATAGTCGGGCAGGGAGGAAATTTTTATGCAGCCCAAAAGAAAAGTTACTAGCCACAGGCGGGCAGGCAGGCAGTTATTTCAGACACTGATTTCAGGGCAACATAGACTGGGCCAGTATAGGCTCAGACAGAGCTGACATTCAAAATGGCTGACTATTGCTGCTCACCGTCATGACCGCCGTGACGTAATCACAGGGGCCACAGCTGCCAGGGTAGTTGGCGACGTTGTTCAGGAACATGATGGTGCTGGAGAAGAAGAACAGCGACGCCAGCAAATCCGCTATAGACAGCTGGAAGATGGGATACACCTGAAGACAAAGAACAGACATGCAGCCGATCTAGGCCCCGTTCCATAAAGCGATCATAGCACTACGCCTATTGCAAGTGAGTGAGTGAGTGAGTTTGGTTTAACGACGCTTTTAACAGTATTCCAGTTATATCGCGGCGTGTCAGCTTAATGCGGGAGGAAAGCTCGAGGTGATGCAGATCTCAGACGTTTACCACTTTGGTGAAACCAACGAGCACGGGTATAGTGCTGACAAACCTAGAAACATAATCGGGACGAACCGGCATTCAAACCCACAATCAAAGGTTTCTGGCGTGCCCAAGCGACGCAACTCTGCACAGCGAATCGCGGCGCCTTAGAAAACTAGGCCACCTGTGCCCCCTCCTATTTAAAGTCTATATTAAAGTATGGGAGTTAAGGTCATCTCCGCGTTAAGATCCCTTTGTGGATTGTGACCCTGCTACAGACAGATGAGGGGGTGGGTGAGTGAGTTTTTGTTTGTTGATTGTTACCGCACTCAGTAGCATTCCAGCTATATGACGGTGTTCTGTAATTAATCTAGGACCTGACAATCCAGTGTTTGACATCATGATCATCGCAATTGGAATATGATGACACGCATCAACAAAGTCAGCGAGCAGGACTACCTTAAACTCAACTATATTTTTTTAGTCTCAAGAGTAAACGGAGTGATTTGATCGGTCGTCATCTTCCATTGATCTTATAGGAATTAAGGTGTTACTTAGTTTACTCTCTTACCTCGCGAAGATCAATGTAACTTGCACGTGTGCCATCTTGGCAATGGAAATCACACCTGATCTGCTATAGACAGATGGAAGATGAGAAAAAACACTCACCTCGGAGAAACATATCTTCCTGTGAAAGACTGAGCATAGAATAATTGATCCCGCACCAAGGGCACTGCAACAGAAGACAAGATTGAGAATAATGATTACTGCAGTGGGTTACTACACATTGTTTGTTTGGAAGTTTGTTTGTTGTTAAACACCACACTCAGCAATGTTCCAGCTTTATGATGACAGTCTGTAAATAATCAAGTCTGGGCCAGAGAAACCAGTGATTGATGTTCTGAACATCGATGCATCCACCAGTCGATGCATCTCTCAAGTCAGTGAGAGTGGCCACCCGATCCTGTAAGTTGCCACGAGAAGCATAGTTGCCCCTTACCACAAGCATGGGTTGCTGAAGCCCTATTCTACCCGGGATCATCACGGAGACCTACACCCATCGACACCTCGATGTAGGTAAATTCTGTACACCACCCAAATAACAAACAGTTCACCCTAATCTGCAAATGTTACTGCAGCAGTAACCATGGTTACCATTGCTGACATCACCACCAGGGACATTACTGTCTGTACAGAAGCACAAGCGGTCTAAATGTTAGTCTGTAGCCATGGTAACCACAGCATACACAAAAAATACCTTGGAAGCAGAGTTCGAAATAAGAGCCTGTCCATAGGCCCCTGGCAGGTAGAGTTCACCCCGGGCCAGTAGTTTCACATTTGTGTGGGTTCTCATGGCCTGCATTTAGTTATTTTCTATTTCAAACACTGAGCCCAAACACATTAGTCGACGAAGTGCCATGATTTAAACATATTTAATTTAACAATATATAGGTAAACAAGGGAATTGCTTGTGTTATCACTGCTCCAAGACACATAAAACATGATACATTAATACATCACTGTGCTAATGTCACAAAGGAGTAAGCATGTTGGTAAAAATGCATTTCAGTTCAAACCATAAAGCAGTGTTCTCGCTGACTATTGAAACTGCCAGTCCTCCCTAATTTTTGTCAGTCCCAACTTTCAACAAATGAGAAAACACATGAAAATTACCTGGTTTTAATTCTTTTGAGACTAAATCTCTACAAATATATATTTAACCTTGAAGCAAAGTGAAATCTTATTTAATAGCACTAAAAATAGACTCCCAGATGGCAACTGACAAGCTGACTTCGTTCGAAAAATATACCTATATGAATATCGCTGACGTTTTGTTCAACAACAAAGATTTATAAATACTGGCAGTACCATGAATTACCTATCTAATTTTACCAGTAAAAAAATGGTAAACGTGAAGTGAAATGGGGTTTAAAGCAGCGTCCAAGATTATTGCAGTTATATAGCGACGTGCTTGCATGTTTGCAAGGCTGCTTCTACTAGGGATACCATGCCGCAGTTTGACATGGATACCCCACAGTATACCGACCCCGAGCTGACCAGTCCTTGTTTTAGCCCCTTAATGCTGAGGCCAGGCAGGGCAACAACAAGTATTATCTTTTAACGTCTTTTGGTATGACCGCTCTCCAGGCGGACACTCTACCACTAGACCACGGAAATGGGCCAAAGTAAAATAAATTTGTACGTTGAGTACACGTGATTTCATGTTAGAGGCCTGTTGAACAGGTTCCAGGACTCACCTGAGTGATGATGTGATCACATTGACCGTGGCAATTACATTCATCTGAAACAATATAAGGAAATACATGTTATTACAATAACATCAAGGGGCAGTTGGGTAGGCTAGTGGTTAAAGCGTTCACTCATCACGCCGAAGTAGGCTAGTGGTTAAAGCGTTCACTCGTCACGGCGCAGGTAGGCTAGTGGTTAAAGCATTCACTAGTCACGCCGAAGGTAGGCTAGTGGTTAAAGCGTTCACTCGTCACGGCAAAGGTAGGCTAGTGGTTAAAGCGTTCACTCGTCACGGCGAAGGTAGGCTAGTGGTTAAAGTGTTCACTCGTCACGGTGCAGGTAGGCTAGTGGTTAAAGCATTCACTAGTCACGCCGAAGGTTCGGCTAGTGGTTAAAGCGTTCACTCGTCACGGCGAAGGTAGGCTAGTGGTTAAAGCGTTCACTCGTCACGGTGCAGGTAGGCTAGTGGTTAAAGCATTCACTAGTCACGCCGAAGGTAGGCTAGTGGTTAAAGCGTTCACTCGTCACGGCAAAGGTAGGCTAGTGGTTAAAGCGTTCACTCGTCACGGCAAAGGTAGGCTAGTGGTTAAAGCGTTCACTCGTCACGGCGAAGGTAGGCTAGTGGTTAAAGCATTCACTAGTCACGGCGCAGGTAGGCTAGTGGTTAAAGCGTTCACTCGTCACGGTGCAGGTAGGCTAGTGGTTAAAGCGTTCACTCGTCACGGTGCAGGTAGGCTAGTGGTTAAAGCGTTCACTCGTCACGCCGAAGGTAGGCTAGTGGTTAAAGCGTTCACTCGTCACGCCGAAGGTAGGCTAGTGGTTTAAGCGTTCACTCGTCACGGCGAAGACCTGGGTTCTATTCCTGACATTGGTACAATGTGTGAAGCCCATTTCATGATTTCTGCTGTCCACCACCATGATATTGCTGGAATATTGCTAAAAGCGGCATAACACGATACTCACTTACAATAACATCGTTGCCTAATATTTTTCGGCTTGGGAAAGTTAGAACACGTCCTAATCTTGATGATATACTCACAACCAAAAGAAACGGAAACATAGAAACATAGAGATATATGGACGTTAAGAAGAGATGTGTACCACTTAATGACAAAACTAACAATAAGTCAAGTGTTACCCCAGTGTCTTTATTCTCATCACAATATGCTGCACACGATTTCCAGAGTTTACACGCTAATCAAATGGTGCTTCTCGAGTCATGGATCTATGACGTCACATGTGATGCGTTCATGAGTGTCGACGGTTCACACAACATAACGGTATGTTCATTTGTGCATCAAACTTATCTAATATCTCTTGAATATAAGTAATTCTTTATATATTAATCAACATATATAGTATTTGTGTTTCTTTTGTCAGTGAGTATATACTATTTAAAACTAAAAGAAGTTATGGGCAACCTGATTCTTTTTGGCACGACAGACAAGCTATAGCAAACATAAAAGAATAGGGTGGCCCTTTACTTATTTTGAGTAGTATAACTAGTATACTATGGCGTGTTGCAATATGGTACATGAGTTGTACTATGACTGTACTGATATACGATTCTATACAATGCTGTATAATTAGGCGATAAACCAACTGTATTTTGAAAATTGAAGCTGTTTTCAATGGTCTAACTGTAGACTAGATACCTCTCATTTTAATTTGGAACAGACTGCTTTATTGTTTATCAGCAGCTTTCATCAGACAGCATGGGGTCCTTCATGTTCACAAACTGCTGAGTCTGCACATTCCTGGTATACATTGTACCTGGGCTTCGCCTAATGGCTGCTGTTACCATGGTAATACAGAGTAATCATGGTAATACAATGACTGACATCATCACATACAATATGTACATCAGACTTGACATTGCAAGCCTTACACTACCTAGCCTCAGTTATTCAACCTTACAGATCCCCAACTCTCTGAATGCATGAGCAACCAATGCTGCAGATGCATCAAGAACGAACATTGTTCTTGACACAAGCAACCAGTGTTCCTGTTTACCGGTAATGACCAACTTTTTACTGGTAAAATTAGGCTTGGACCGGTAATTCATGTGACTGCCAGTAAATAGAGTACCTGGTAAATTTTTGTTGTTGAACAAAACATCGGTGGTTTTCATATAAGTTTTTTCAACGAAATCAGCTTGTTTGTCACCATCAGGATTTCACCTTGTCAATTTTAGTGCAAGGAAATAACATTCTCTTTGAGGTTAAATATATATTTGTAGCCAGTTTGTCTCGAAATATTTTTGAAAAAAGAGAAAATTGTGACTGAACTTTTGTGAATGATGTGTAAATCAAACAAAGTTACTTTGGTGATGATGTCATTAAATTGAACATGATGTTGATGGAATTAAAACCAGGTAATTTTCATACGTTTTACTATTTGTTGAAAGTTGGGACTGACATAAATTAGGGGGGACTGGTAATTTTCAGACTGGCAGTTTCAAAAGCTGAAAAAACCCCAGTTTTGTCATCTGGCCCCGTGTCACACTTGAGAAACAACCGTATCCAATGCATGCTTTTCCTTTTTTGATTTCAACTTGAGGAATGTCAAGGACCATGATGCAACATAGTGACATAGATGTGTCAACCCTCCCTCCCTCGCCAGACACAAGTCCCAGTTTCTGACTTCACCCGGCCATCACATCCCCCTGTCACAGTCTACAACTTTTAGACAATAAAACAAAACTGGCATGGGAACAGTTAGTAGATATCTGAACTCATAATGCCTTCTAAATGTATTATGTCAGCAATTTTCATGGTGTTATGCTGACAGTCAAGTGAGATCATGATGACATATTTATGCAAGTTTTGTTTGTTTGTTGTTTAGCGCTGCACTCAGCAATATTACAGCTATATGGCGTTCTGTAAATAATCGAGTCTCGACCAAACAATCCAGTGATTGATATCATGAGCATCAATCCACACAAGTGGGTTACGATGACATGCATCAACCAAGTCAGCAAGCCTGTACACCCAATCACGTTAGTCCCCTGTTACAACAAGTACAGTTGCTTTTTACGGCAAGCATGGGTTGCTGAAGACCTGTTCTACCCTGGATCTTCATGGGTGGTGACACAATCAATGTTTGTCTGTAGGACGTCCACGCAGTGGACCAGTGACAGTGTGGTGGGCATCCACAACTTCAGTAACGTGCAGATTGCTAGTAGTGGATTCCCTCTGATCAACCCACATACAGGACACAGTGGGTCCCCTCCAGAGGCAAAGGCATTAACTGACTATAAAAGTCCAGTTTTCACACTTGCTGGAATTATGGAGTTACATTTTGGCTGGACAAATGAGTCTATGCACAGTCCAATCAAAATCGTTAAACGAACTAGACATCTGGTACTTAAACAACATGGATTTCAACGACAGCAGGATCTGCAAAGCATGTGTACCGCCAACTTGGCGTCGACAGATGGAAATCTTTTCATGTTTTTAATCAAGGTGCTCAAGTGATTTGATTCACTGTGCGTGGCAAGACCCATTTTATTACAATATATATCTTGATTGTCAATCAGATCAACTTTACTGGGCGCCGCCATTCTATTTCAAGCAAATGCAAGGACATAACTCGTAATAGCCACTGGTTGCCCTACGATCGAGCCCGGAAATTCAAGCCTAATCGCAAGGGTGGAAACTGGACTTTTATAGTCAGTCGGGATGATGGTAAAAGTTACAAAGACAATGAAAGTTCACATAAGGGTTGATGTCTCTTTGGGCGTACGCACAGTACACGTTATAGAATTTCCATCCCAGGTACTCTTACTTCCTGAATGTATATTACTGGCTATTGAGGTTTTTGTTTTAAAAAGAAATGGGGCCTGTTTTAGGGGATGTAGTTCAATAAACAAAGTATGGCCAGCATTTATGCAAGAGACAGTGAGTACACTACTACTAGTGAGGCTTGCAGTATCCAAGAACAAGATATTCTACAAGCAGATAATATTAGTTATGGTGTCTTTAGTTGCCGTATACGGTGTCATATTAGCGATTAGGTTAGCAGAAAAATATTGGGCGAGGCTAGTTTATTATGCCCAAAGTTTACACTCTCTGGTATCCATATTGCACATTTCATGTCAAAACTTGACACTTACAACCGTATGTTGACATTAAAGGTCAAAGGGAATATCAGGTATATTGTGATGATTTTTGTCATTTCAACACTGGTAGATTTATTGTGATTTTGTTCTTTCAACACTAGACATGATAGAATATGATTACATCACGTGTGCTATATCAAGTATACATGCTATAGTTAATCTTGTATATCATATATATATATACATGTATACATATATTACAAAGCTTACTGTCATTCAACACCAGTGAGTGTATTTTGACACTGACTGTTGTTTCAACACTATGTCCGGAGTACATCAAGTCTAAACCATGTACACAATTACACGTGGCACATACATCGTACAGATCAAAATGTCCAGGCCAGCATATCCCTCTATACACTGATGCACATTATGTTAACTGCGGGAATTTATCATCTCCACAGCTGTCACACAAACAGTTTTACTTCAAACAACAATATCAATATAAGAGACACCAACAATACAATAGGACTACACAGAGGTTCATACATTATAACAATCATTTTTCAGTCAAAAGCCCACTGTCATGTTGAGACAACAGCTCACATAGAGAACAGATTTATCATGTGTTGTCGTCAATTTGTTGTTCATACAGTTTGGCCCTCACTCTATGAAGGTTCATAATCCAATGAACTCACACAAAGTGAAAGTCAATTCTTATAATTTTTTATCACAATTTCTTACCTCAAAGGATGTAGGCTAAGATCTAAACACAATTTTATTTAGTACGTATGACTTCATGTTTACACTGACAGCCAAACAACAACCAGCTATATCGCGGAATAAAATAGTTCCCCAAAAAGAGAGGTGACATGAGTGAATGGATGCAGAACTTGCTCTTCAGAAACATCTTACGCAACACATGTGTTCATATAATATCCCCATTAGATGAGAAAGGTCTGTAATGAACTACCTCAGTAAGTCAGTCACAATGACAGCGCGTCGTAATACATCTTCATCAAGTACAAGGCGTCAAAATGGCCGACATGATAAACGTGACGGGAGGATTTCCGAAGTTGTTAATGAACCTGTCGCGGTTACATGTGTTAGTCATCATTGATCAACTGACCGATTATTAAAAGGTGATTAAAGATGCGTCAAACAGACACCAAGGTAGATTCGTAGATTGCTGGAGACAGTCACTGTCAGCCTAGACACAGATCGAGTCGATACTGACGATAGTTTGGATGTGCATTTTTTCGTTTGTTCATTAGGATGGGCTGTAGCGAGGAAATTCGTAAACAATCATGCAGTCAAGCTCTCTTACGTTTCTCAATGTATACTGAATTGCTGAGACCAAGATTAAAGGTTCTAAATTATCAGAAATAATGCTTATGTATGTTTTCGTGCTAGGGAATTCCCAGGGGTTTCCCCAGGAATGTGGAAGTAGTCCGTCAGTGTTTACGTCATTTCAAGAACACGGTCTCGTGAAAAGCGTATGAACGTCAAATTGTGTCGTTCATACACTTATGAATGTCAATTTCGCGGTCATGTGACTGACAAAAGCCATATATCGTGTAAACGTCAAATTAAAAAATCATTCCAACTTGTCTTACGCACATCTTCCCGGGGCAAGAGTGTCCTCTAACCTATATCATTATGAAAGTCTAGTTTTTACCCTCGCCATTTCAAGCTGTCTTTTCTGTGCTCTACACAGGGTGGTGCCACGATAGATGCCAAAAACGTGCTTCCCCACTAATGTGGGGAATCAAACCCAGGTCTTCGGTGTGATGAGTGAACACTTTAACCACTAGCCTACCCCACCGCCCGTGGGAAGAGAAGGGGAGTAATGCACTTTACCAGGCTCAATTTTTTGGATTTCAGTAAACACCACGTGGAGGATCGAACTCACATTGCCAGCTTGAAGCTAACCTAAGCTAATTTGAGAACACTTTACCACAAGATCATGGGCTCTATCACACATTGTCAGTGCTTGTTTATCAAGTGATCAGCACCTGATTGTTTAGCCATTTTCTCCAGCAGCTGGATAAAAACTGCATGGATTTTCCACACATTACATTTGATTAATTCATTAAAACATACATGGGAACAACAATATTACTTGTTTTAACTGTTTAAAATACTGGCTATGGGCCAGCAGCAAACAAAGCTAGGCCACTTAGCTGGAGATCATGGGGACATGCAGTACCTCAGCTTCCTGCATGGTACCCCAGCAGGATTTATGTCATGAGCAATGAGTTGGCTTAAAACACTGGCTGATGATAATAACATCAATTATGATCGGGTTAAGTGAGTCAGTGAGTGAGTGAGTATGGTTTTACACCGCTTTTAGCAATATTCTAGCAATATCACGGCGGGGGACACCAGAAATGGGCTTCACACGATCGGGTTAAGTGAGTGAGTGAGTGAGTATGGTTTTACACCGCTTTTAGCAATATTCCAGCAATATCACGGCGGGGGACACCAGAAATGGGCTTCACACGATCAGGTTAAGTGTCATATAAGGGGCATTACCCTGAATTTAAAAACAAGCAATTTGTTATTAACACATACATTTAAAATTTATGATACAGACCAATTCATGTCAAGAATCTTAGAATGACATGCTCGCTTAAGTGTGAAAAAAGAATCTTTCAGATTTACCATGATGTCATGTGAATCCCTTGTGAATTGCAAAGCCCACAGTCAAGTAAAATATGCTTGCCGGTGAACCTTTCATCACAAGGGATATACTTAGGAAGCTCTTCCTCATCTGTTTTAAGCAGATATTGGTGGGTAAACCAACTGTGGCCAATACAACATCATCCTTAACAACTTCATCATGTCTTGGCTGACAACCCAAGCAGGTACATTGGTCAGTTGTTACCTTTGGGGTCCAAATAATTAATGAGCGTTATAGATGATCAGCGGTTTAACGAAGGTTGAGTCGTAGGTGGTAGATGACCAACAAAACAGTATACATGCTCTGCCTACGTAACACGATCTACGTTGCACGTTTCAGGGTTTCAAAAAAGATTAGAATAGAAGTTATTTAAAAAAACAAACAAACATATTGTATCCCTTCAGGTGATTAAGCAGGTAGAGAGATCTAGATCTATAACAAACTTGGTCAATAAAAGTATGAAATTTGATATAAAACATCACTAGCCATGACGATTTACCATTTAAAATGTATTTCCTGCTCTCAAAGGCATTGTTTTATATGCAGAGATTAAGGTTACCGTGTGTATTTCCTCGTAAACTAAGCCGGAACTAGCAATCAACTGTGCACACGTTTCCTCCCAATCTACTGTCGATTCAGGTAAAACGTACCCTGTGATATCACTTTAAAGAAATTTGATGCAATGGTCGGAAGACATTGTATCTGAAATTATTATTTTATCAGGAATAATATATTCCAATATCATGTTAATTTAGCTGCAGCTTCCACCATATATACTTAAAATTATAAGAATCACAAGCGTAGCAGTTTGGTACAGATTGTATGCAGGATAATTTTTGACGTATGGAACGATTTGAACCAGTCACCATAGGGACTTCCTGCGCTACATGTATTTCGATTGAGAAAACGTTATGTTGACATTTAATAGTCAAACTGCCTCAAATATAACTTTTAGCGGGTCATGATATGGCATTTATGATGTGTATCCATTCTCTTGCAACTAAAGTTCGTTTCAAGGCGTCAATAGCGGTAATCTGACCGTGGTTGCTGTTAATAACGGTGAGTTGTGCGATATACCGATCACTTTGCAAACGATTTCGCCGAAATTATTGTAAACTTTATTGAATGAAATTTTGAATATAATTAAAAAATATATATTGCAAACATTAGTCCAGATAAACAATGAACATTTTTTTTTATTACCAGATATTATAATAATAGGATTAATATGCGTACTTCAGATCGGATTTGTTTACTGGTATTTCCGGTGTTGCGTGATCGCGGTGATCAGCTGATAATGTCTTCTGAGATAGGGGAAAACATCGTGTCATTGGAAAACTTGAGTTTATTGAAAATTTTGGGAGCCATGCATTACCGCACGCTATAACCGAGTTAGCCCTATATTGAAGCGAGCAATAACGAGGGAACACTGTATTTAAATCTATTTAAGCCATGTAAGCTGCAGTGATGTGTGGTTGAATTCTGATTTTAAGAGGTAGAACCAGGTTTGACAACTTTCTAAACAGGTTTTCATTTTGAGGGTTGAAAACACAATTGCATGCTGGGTTTGACAGATCGGAATTGCAGTTTAGTGATGTATTGACGTGGCAGTTTAATGTGTTGTTTGAGTGAAGCTTCATCAGCCTCCACATACAAACTGGTCAAGGGACCAAGTCCTAAAAGTTCCTAGACATAGCCTGAGGCATTGGTGGTGTATAGTGTACAATTTTTCCAAATTGCTTTTGCAGGCTTCACCATAGACAATAGCACCATAATCTAATATAGACAGTATAAATGACCTGTACAAGTGAAGGAGGAGGGTTGTCTGATCCCCTCCCAACGCCTGTGCCAGATAACCATCGGTCAATTGTCATGGACCATTATCATTTGACGGATAGAAATGTTAAGCAAGGCATCATGTTTCAGAATGTCATGATTAAAAGTAAATAATATAGATTAATTCGGCTTAGGACATCAATTCTAATGACTAATGAAATGCTCTCATAAAGTTTTGGGTCATTCTGAGAATGTACAGTACAAATATTGTCCTGTTTTCTATCAGAATTTTCAGCGTCATGTGCCCTTATTATTGTTCATGACACGATAATATTATCATCAAATCATACATTTTCTTTTGCGATTACTTGCACTATAACAAGGAGTGTGGGGTCATACAGAAGTTGTATATACACAGATGATGGCTTGTTTTTAGGATACAGTTGTCTTTTATAAGTGAATGAGGAGGTTACAGTTATTCATGTGATTAGCAAGAAAACTATGAATGTTTCTTAAGAGTCTGAAAACCCATAACACAGGGATAAATGTTGTATTAATGCATTAATTTAGGGAAAAGGCGGCAAAAGTGGTGGACATGTGCCCATTCCTTTTGTCTTTTCAGACAATAAAATATGTTTAAAAATATAAAATTTTAATGTCTTATGTTAAACATGCTGTTTGAACAAATACATTTTGCAGCATTTTTATGGGGTTTTTTTTATGTTTACAGGCGTCACACTCACTACATGCACCCATTTTTTCATGAAACGGACCACACTCTTCGAGGTCTATGTGCCCTTGGGCCCTCCTTAAAACAATCCTAGGTTTATCACGGGATCAGAGCTACAGATAAGCTGCGTATTTGCGTAAAATACCCCCCAAACCACTCAAAACCAAATTACTTTCAATTAACTTGTGTACAGACACGCATGTATTAAACGAAAAACTCAAATGTATAGAGTGATGGATAGATGAGTGAAAAAATATTGGTTACCCAATGTAAAATGTAATGAACCAATTAAAATAGAAACCTTCGAGTAAAAACTCAAATGCTCAAAAAATTATCTCGAGCTCTGCTGGATTAAAAAAACAACAATGCACAGCCATCAAAAATCATAATTGAAATTCTGCGCAGCACGTGTCTTTGTATCATACTTCCTGTATCCAAGGTAAACGTTGTCAGGAGCTATAAGTATAATGACTTAGTCAAGCACTTTTCTTATTGGATATTTATGGCCAGATATATCATGATATATATTCATCTCTGATTTGCTGCTTTGGTTAATTCGCCATTTTTGTTTATTTTACTTATTGACATTTGCCATTGACAAATGACATATCTTGGGTCCAAGTAATTGACCTGTATACAGCCTTTTTATGTGTCAAAACCACCTCCCATTCGGGATTTGAAACTTTTCACAAGTCGAGCGCTGCGCCTTCTGGCACTTTCCCATCATATATTTAATGTTTTGTAAGAATGTGAGATGACGGTCAAAAAGGAGGCCGAGAATTTTGCCACTTCTACCACCTTGATAGGAGTACCATCTTAACATAAATCTGGATCCTTGTACGGTTTAAATTTACGATGAGAGTGAATGGTTTGTTTTGGAGTTAGAAAACTAGAAGCCATTTTCATTGGCCCATTTTTGAATTTTGTTACGACATAGTTGTAGCTGTCTTTCTATCGTATGCATATTCTTACCACAAGAAATGTTGTTGATCAGACAGAGTAGTGCCAACTCGTTGAAATTGTATGTTCTATAATAACTGAGATATGAAGTGAAGTAATCTATCCCACAATCCAAATCTTTCATAAAATACCATGTTTCCATGTTGTATCATATGCCTTCTCCAGGTCAAAAAGATTGAAACAGTATGTTGTTTGTTGACAATGGAGTTTTTTATAATTGATTCTGGATGTCACTTAGAGGTTCCAATTCCAGACTTAATGATTGTTGACCCTGCGTTCAATGGTTCTACAAACACAGCTAGTTAATGATATTGTACAGTAGCTGGATGGAATCTTTGAACGGACAAAAGTGAAAGATTTGGTGATAGTCGGTTTCAACCACACCATCCTTTCTGACAGTCAATCGCTTCCCAGCTACGATGGACTGTTGGACAAGTTCTTGAAGCAGGGTTTCATGCGACGCAGACATGTGCATCCAGTATACACAAATGTATAGAATGGATGAAGAAAAAATACATTTGCATCCTGTGGGAGACACAATAATGTTCCATGTACTAAATTCTTGACAAGAAACATAAACTGCCTGAAATTAAAGTAATTACTAGATCTTAAAGTACAGTATACGACACCATTTCGTTAATTTACAGTACCCTCATATTTCCTGTAAGGTAACCCTTGAAATTAGTAATTGGTGTATGTAAAAAAAGCATATATACTACCACATAAATCGTTCTTATTATTATTAAAAAGAGAGGTGCCATTTTCGCCAAATGAGGTGCTGTTGTTTCATCTGAGAAATCCGTGACGTTTTGCTGAAGTGCCGTTTTAGCCTGCACCAAGATATCCTAGTACACTGTATCATCCAAAATTGCAATTAGGTCAACATTATCATTATTATCATGGTCATTCTGACTTTTTACCTGTGGTCGTTATGACATCAGTTGTGGCTGTTTTGACTATGGGTTTGTAGCTATTTTGACATTTTTTGTGACCGTCTTGACTTTTCAGTTTTGAGGCCGTTCTGACATTAGGCAGTTTTGACTACAACCTGTCCCCACGGAGTCGTCGAAACATGAAGTGAACGTGTTACCAGTTTGTTATTACCTCAAGTTTTGGTAGCAAAATTATGACAAGTATGTATATAGGTAGGGGAATTATCTGGGAGTACAGCGATATAAACTTTTCAGTCACAAACCCACGGGAAACTATTTTTTATTTAAATCTCGGGAAAACGAGGTAATCTACCACCGCAGTTAAAGATGGTGTTACTGTCAGCACCTCTTTCAGTCAGAGATCGAATGTGTGAATATTAACATAACACTTTAAATACATTTATATCAGCATTCGAAAGTTCTCGTTCCTAGCCCTACATATTTGTACAGTTCATGAACGAAATATACGTTTTTGACAGGTCGTCATTGAAAACCCTTCTGTATTCGTGCACTGACCTACATGGCTAAACAAATGTAACACACATTCTACTTTAACGGTAGGTCAGTTAATTCAATATCGAAATTAAATATCCTAACACCAACCTCGTCATCGGTGAGCAAACCGTCGCTGGTATAATTTGTTGAGTTCATCTCGCAAACTAGGAAACTTTTCCTGCTTTCCCACACAGGAACCTACTCGGCTATGACCACACGTGACTTCGTCTGAAATTACCGAAAGATGGCGCTAAGGTTTATTTATTTCTCGTTCACGTGGTATCAATAATTGGTATCGTCTTTGCTGTCCACAAATACAAGTAGAAACCATAACAAATTAATAGTAAGTATATTACCAAACTATATTTGTGATTATATCTTCGTTTGAATATTTTCTCAAATGGGTATATACTATTAGTGTAACAACTATTTCGTTAGTTAAAAGACTGAAAGAAATCCATATTCTTGAAACGTTAATGAAATATTAATCTCGTATACTACATTTATTTTTGTCATACAAAAATAATTAATTACATTCAAATCCTGACAAAATTGATGTATGAATCGTCTGTTTAATAGTTGTTATAGTTGCAACGTAAATAGTTGGAAAGATGGTATTATTTCAATCATGCCATTGATCGTTGCTGTGCAACCAGTTGACAACGAACTATTTATAGATCTCCAGACTCAAGGCTTCAGTCTGAAGTAAAACATTTTGACAGGAACTTCACAAAATGGAAGCCAACCAGGTAAACTATCATTAAATTTGTTTATTCACACGAAAAGAATTATAAAAGAGATTTTTCACATATTATTCACATAGTCAACAGATAATGCTCTTTTATTTGACAGCATGATCGATAGAGATCTTCAAACGAGTTAGGCACATATAATGACAATATCATCATGAAATGTGTCCCGTTCTTTTCCATATTTACAATATATTGTCTAATGTTGCAGATTGAGAATGTAGCATTTAGTTGAAGTATTATTCCTCATATTGTTCACAGCCAACTTACAAACAGGTTCTTCCTCAGAATGTTGACACCATGCCATTAAACCAGGGAAACAAAACGAACAGTTCACTTCATCAGGCCACTGACTTGACCCAAATTTTCTCTGGTTACTATACAGAAATTGAGGCCTAATTCAAAAGAAATAGTGATTCATGTAATCAGAAATGACAGTTATGTTTTGTTTTTTATGACATGGATTCTGTAGAAACTGGCTGATGGATGTTGGTTTTGTTTGTTTCTTGTTTAACGCCGTATTCAGGAATATTCCAGCTTTATCATACAATGGGTAGGTTTCTCGGCAGGATAAAGCCAACGGATAAAAACGATATCCGTTGGGGTCATATGCGGATAGAGATGCAAATATCAAAGGTCAAGTGGGGACTACTTTCACTGTTTATAAACAAACATGGCGTCGCACTTGTCATTCGGCGATCGAGTCAGAATTAACCACCGGGAATCTGGATAAACTACAGGGATAATTGCTATCATTATCAAAAGAACAGTCTAATATACTGAAAATCTGTGTTTAACTGTGACGTAGCTAAGGCATTTTATAAGTTTGGCAACTTTGGAGATATAAATTTCGAAACAATTTGGCGAGGGCACGAGGCCTAGCCAAGTGGGATCAGTAGCCATATCTGTGCTTGTAGACCTCTGCGGCTTAAAACCTCCTCCACAAATTAAAATAGTTGGATTTGGCGGAAATATATATTGTTACCTTGTTTCGTTTCGTCGCTGTGTGTACATTTGACTACAATTCTTATCGTTATGACAGGACAGACCGACTGTCAACAACATCTGACCGTGGCCGTGACGTCTCATAGTATAGGGTTAGAGTAGCTTCCCTTTGACAAAGGGCAGTTACTCTAGCGGACAGACCGATGGATTGCCGCGAAAGGCAATTAAAAACAATTGTTGTTTTGCGTATATGTTGCTTCGCCTCTGTATAAGAAACCTATTTCAGTTGGAACTATATTGGCTACTGTCACTGTCTGACAGACACATCACTTACCCTGTGACGTAATAATTATTAATGCGCGCATTCCAGGAAAACTCGCAATGTTTCGGTTATGTTTGTGAGTGAGGGAAAGCGATTTTGAAGCACAGAATTAAAGAATGACATTATATGATAAAGAGGTTATCACGCTTGTGTGTTTGGGGATGGTAAATATCCTGTATTAGGAATAAACACTATGTATTTAGCTCGCCAAGGCTTGCTAAATACAATGTTTATTCCTAATGCAGGATATTTACCATCCCCAAACACACTCGCGTGATAACCTCTATATATGACGGCGGTCTGTAAAATAATCGAGTCTGGACCAGACAATCCAGTGAGTGACATCATGAGCATCAATCCACGCAATTGGGATCAATGACATGTATCAACCAGTGCAAGTCAGCAAGCCTGACCACCCGATCCCGTTAGTCCCCTTTTACGACAAGCATATATAGTCGCCTTATACGGCAAGTATGGGTTGCTGAAGACCTTTTCTACCCCGGAATCTTCACCAGTCGATGGCATTCCCAAAGACATAAACAAAATTATGAACGTTACAACATTTGGGGTTAGAGGGCAAATTTCAAGATTCTTGTAATGGCCTCATCCACACTGGTGGCAGCGATGTTAACGAGATTGTAACGAAGGTGTCACCCGCTGGGAAGGAGCTTGGTTACCCTGATCATTTTTTAGCCATGCTGGTTTGTTTAACGAAATATTGAAGATCCCCTCAGGCTTTCCTCCATCATAAACCTAACATATGTGATGTTCTGTTCAAAGCATCTTCCCGAGGCAAGAGTGTTAACTGACTTTAAAAGTCCAGTTTCCACCCTTGCCGAACTAGGATGGAATTACTTGGCTCGATCGTAGCGCCACCAGTGGCTATTACCAGTCATGTCCCTTCTAAGCCTCTCCTATGGACCAATCAGATTCCACCTCTCGTATCACATGCGTTTGCTTCACACAAAATGGTGGCGCCCAGTCTGTTAGATCTGATCGACACTCAAGATCTGTATTCTGATAAAACAGGTCTTACATCGCGAAATGCAAAAAAATCATGTGAGCACCTTGATTAAAAACATGAAAACATTTGGAAAATATCTGCTGACAACAAGTTGGCGAGGACATGCTTTGCAAATTCGCAATCGACCGAAATGTGTACGAAAGTGTAAGAACCGGATTTCGATTTCGGTACGCAATTTTGATTGGACTATGCATAGACTCGTTAGTCCAGCCAAAATGTAACTCCATAATACTAGCCTAGTTCGGCACGGATGGAAACTGGACTTTTATAGTCAGTTAACTCTCTTGCCTCGGGAAGATGGTTCAAAGCAGTGTTCAGCCGAACTCATCTGTGTTGTGCTGGTCCTTATACTCTAGCAATAGGCACTATATGAAACTTATGTGAGAATCAGCATATTGTATATTATGTGATGCTTGCAGACACAGACGCCCCAGGCTCCTGAGCTGGGACCGGGAGGAGTTCCGAAGGATGCCAAGACGTCTGAGTACTACCGGACAAAGGAGATGCCAGCCAGGTTCGACAACCCAAGTGAGTACATCACCCGACATTTTGGGGTCATTCAGTGCGCTGACCCAGATTCACGAAGTGATCTTAGCATTAACTTCCATGAGTTACTTTAGTCAGAGCGCTAAGATTGCTGAGTGGAATGGGCTCATGGGCATTATAGTTCTAGACTTGAGTATCGCCTGAGATCTCGTGATACGTATCACGATACCATGTACTGGTATCACAATACACCAAAGCAAATAGTAAGAAATGAAATCACTGAAATGATACTCTAATACCTCTTGCTTCATATGTAACTGCCCGACACCTGCTAAAAATCTCTCTTCTGTTTGAGGAATTTTCCACCATGTTTATAACAGACAATATGTTACTTCCACCGTGACGAGGCATAACTCCATCAGTTCCTGTTGACCTGTGAAGACCCGGGGTAGAATAGGTCTTCAGCAATCCATGCTTGCTGTAACAAGCGACTACACTTGTCGTTAAAGGCTACTAGTGGGATCGGCCGTCAGACTCGCTGACTTGGTTTGATACATGTCATTGTATTCCAATTGCGTAGATCGATGCTCACGATATCAATCACTAGATTGTCTGGTTCAGACTCAATTATTTAAAGACTGCCGTCATATTGCTGGAATATTGCTGAGCTGGCGTTAAACAACAAACCAACAAAGTTGCGGGGGCCGGGTTCACAAAGCGATCATAGCGCTATGACTGTCATAACTCCTATACTTTAACATAGACTTACGACCACCTTAGCGCTACGATCTCTTTTTGAAACGGGCCCCTGTTCTATTTATAGCATATCATGATCTCACAAGCTGACAATCCAAGCATCGTCTGTACCTATTAAAGTATGGTTGCCATTTTTGATTATCGATGAATTATTACAGCCCTATGTATACTCACCGCCAAAAGAAAAGCAAATACCATACATGTTAGTTGATATACAACTGTATATAGAATTACTCATATTCAAGAGATATTAGATTTGTTCACTCACAGACGAACATACAAGTATGTTGTGTGAACTGACACTCATGAACGCATCACATGTGACGTCATAGACCCATGACTCGAGATGCATCGTTTGTCTCAGGCAGGATTAGCATGTAAAGTTTGGAAATCACATGCAGCACATCATGATAAGAATAAAGATGCTGTGGTAAGACTTTGATTGTTAGTAGTGTCATCTCTTCTTAACGTAAATACTTCTCCACATGTTAAAATGGTTCGTGTTTCTCTAGGCGGTGAGTATATTTCCATAGTAAACTGATCCTTCAATCACTACAATGTGAGTTTGTGCTGATCATGGAGAAGATGCAGTGACTAATGATGGTGATGTGTGTGTTGCAGACTGGTTCGAAGGCTACGTCGGGAAGCCCCAGCACCCCATGTACATGACCACGTCGTATGAGTATGGCCGCCGAGCGCCGACAGTTCACACCATGCCGACATGCTTTCATGCCAAGTCTCAGCAATTCTCAGAGGTATGATGAAGACGACTGCCAGCTGTGTTAAAATAAACTTATCAACTTTTGTGTTAAAACATCATTTAAATTGTTGGTTCTTGAGATTTGATGATTGTTTTCAGTAGGTATGATTTGGCGACATGCAGACAAAACTACCAGCACCTGATCATAATATATGTTGATATGTAAGATATAATTTGGATAAAATCTAAATATTAACTCAAATATTTTGTTTATCTTATTCCTCAGACTGGATATTCTTGTGATGATTTATCGATATTCTTGTAATGGTTTATCCATACTCTTGTTATGGTTTATCCATATTCTTGTGATGATTTATCCATACTCCTGTGATGATTTATCCATATTCTTGTAATTGTTTATCCATACTCTTGTAATGGTTTATCCATACTCTTGCAATGATTTATCCATATTCTTGTGATGATTTATCCATATTCTTGTGATGATTTATCCATATTCTTGTAATGGTTTATCCATATTCTTTAATGATTTATCCATATTCTTGTAATGGTTTATCCATGAGTGTAGATTTCACAGCATTGACTTATCATTGTACATTTCATCTGTTCATTTGGATCAATGATGAACTCTTGTCATTGTGTTGCAGAAACTGGGCGTATGCGGAATGTACCGGAACCACTCCCTGAACACATCTCTAGACCAGAGCCGTGTCTAGCCGTCTCGTTGTACACTTTCACAGATCTCGCCCCTCAACACATTCACCACCAACTCTTTCTTTTAGTCAGTTTTTTTGTTACATTTTATTGTTAAAAGTTTCTTACATCTTTTTAAAGAAAATTGAAATGGAGAGACTATACGAAATTTGAGATATTTTCAGTAGTCAGTTTTTGAAAGTGGTAATAAACTAGATCTTATATTGATGACTATGTCAAATATTTAATGTTACCCAGAATATTTATATACAGGTACATTCCTGTCCTGTGGTTCATATCATGTATACAGTATACTGTAGTGTTGTTTGAAGCCATCCTACCAGATATTGAGGTTTGGCATTTACCTCCGTCACTTGCATGCTGTGTGTGGAAATCATTGTGTATCATATTAAATATCATTAAATCTTCCATGCTTTGTCTGAGTTGGTTTCATTGTAAGTCAAGTATTCTTCATGTGTTGACATGAATGAATGTTAGACCAATGATATTTTTGTTTTGTTTGTTTGTTTGTTGTTTTATGTCCCATTTGGCAATAATCCAGCTATATGACAGTCTGTAAATAATCGAGTCTGGACAGTAAACAGCATTCAAAAATACCAGTGCCTGATGCCAGGGGCAAGTGAATTTTGAATTTGGGCAAGCACAATTTGTCACTTCTTGGTTTTCGGTACCAAACAAAATTGGTCCTCATCATGCTTCAACAACAGAACCCAGCTTGTGCTTATCACTGATGTCACATCAGGTATATATGCATGAAGGTGTTGGTGGAGTCCTACAAGGATCCGTCCTTGGACCTGTGCTGTTTACCTTATTCACAGATCTCTTAGCTAAGCAGCCATCATTCTGTAGATTGACCTTATATATTGCTATATTACTCAACATCCAAAACCTGAGGTCACACAAGTTCAACCATGTAACAAATGTTATATTTATACACTTTCTTTGAAAAGTACAGATTCTTGTTCCCGTCGGGGATTCAAACCCACACTGCCAGAGTGAGGCACCTAATCACCATCACACAAAGTCAGCGATCTAACCCACTCAGCCACCGAGGCTTCCACAAAAATGAAAGTCCGAAAACGGTAGTCTAGATCATGTACTTTGAGTACCCCTCTGACAAGTGTAAATTGACACGGCTCCCATGGCGTCAACCATGCGTCTCAAACGTGATGCCTGCGATGACCACAAGCAAATTAGAGCTGAATGACAATAAGACTGACATGTTGGCTGGTCGAGGTAATGTTCATGTAAACTTTATCATTATTGGGGGCTCCCATACATCTTTCAGTGCTACACTGAACCGTCCAGAATTGCATGAGGATTCGCTTTCAATTGAAGCTGTGTGAAAAACATATATGTTACTATCATTTGAGTAACATCGCTACTGTGCACCACATCTTGACTTCTGATGCAACACATCACTTAGTAAGATCAATGGTGTTATTCCAAATGACTTCTGTAATAGGACCGCCTCAATGGTCTGTTGGTAGAGCGTCCGCCTGGAGAAAGGAAGGTCCGGGGTTCAATCCAGGGCTGCGTCATACCAAAAGACTTGTTGTAACCCTGTCTGGCAATCGGCATTAAGTGGATAAAACAAGGACTGGTCGGCTTGGAGTGAGTATACTGTGTCTGAGTGGGGTATTCATTGTTAAACTGTGGCATGGTGTCTCGGTGGGATAACACTATAAATTGGCATCAGTCTGGACTAGTACAAGCAGCCACACACACACACATGCATGCACGTCTCTCTATAAGTGCA